>NC_086448.1:327876624-328565999 GCF_028390025.1 Pseudophryne corroboree
ATCTATGGGAGAGACGTCATGTGTCTCTCCCATAGCACCGCATAGATACTAGAGGTCAATTATGACCTCTAGCATCTATGTGCTGCTCCCACAATGCAGAGCGGTTCGCGATGACTTCATCGTGTACCGCAAAGCACCAGGCATCTACACAGCTCCTGGTGGCACCAGTAGCGGATCATGCCACGGCGGCAGCGCCCTCCGGAAGGCGGCACCCCGGGCAAAAATCCTGCTTGACGTAGCAAGATCCGCTACTGACTTTCTGTTCTTATGCACATGCATGAACCCAAGTCAGACTCGGCAGTGCTAAGTTTATTTGCTAAGGAAGTACAATAGCAGTGATAAAGATGTAGGGAAAGCTGATTGTGTTTTAGCATCCACCACGGCTTCTCACAGTGACTTCATTATCAGTGCTCATCCAGCCCATGATAATAATTAGGTTTCTTGGACAGAGGCAAAGTGGAGAGTAGTTGCCCAAAACAATCAACCAGCTTCAAACTGTCATTTCAAAGAATGTACTAAATAAATGACATGAGCTAATTTCTTGCTTTGGGCAACTTCTTCACTTTAGCTCTCTCCAAGGCTTGATACATCTCCCCCTTAGTCACATATTTGTCAACAGAACTACAAGCGATGGCTGCTACCAAAGAGGAAGAATCAGACACTATAATTGGAACGCTGGGGAAAAGAAAGAGACCAAATGCTCTGGCACCGGATGATGCAAAGGAGAGGTTTTAAATAGTTTGGGGTAAATTTACTAAGATGGGAGTTCTATTTAAGATGGGATGTTGCCCATAGCAACCAATCAGATTCCAGGTATTATCTTCTAGAAGGTGCTAGATAAATGAGAAGTAAAATCTGATTGGTTGCTATGGGCAACATCCCATCTTAACTAGAACTCCTATCTTAGTAAATTTACCCCTTTGATTCTAATTTGACGACTACATTATGTGTTGGCAAAGACACATATACAGTACATGACACATGCACAGTATTCGAAAAATCGCAATATGCAGCCTCTTTCAAAGTTGCAAATTAAGTCCATCACAGTTATTCTATATACTTAAATTCCTGTATTTAAAAAAAAAAAAAAAGGTGATTGTGTTTACATTGCTTCCTTCAGCATACTAACAACTGTCCTTTTCAAATGATGTAACATTCAATATACAAATAGTGAA
Organism: Pseudophryne corroboree; assembly: GCF_028390025.1. Classification (NCBI taxonomy): domain Eukaryota; kingdom Metazoa; phylum Chordata; class Amphibia; order Anura; family Myobatrachidae; genus Pseudophryne; species Pseudophryne corroboree. The sequence continues at coordinate 327,877,800 of NC_086448.1, forward strand.
GTCGATACATATGCTCAAAACTTTTATATCTTATGAGATTTGAAATACTGACTTTCAATAGTGCAGATAATCCCTAAATGCCTGGAAATGTCAGCATACCATTAATACAAAATTACAATCAATAATGTTGAAATGTGGAATCTAAAGTAATTTACAGTACTTACTTTACTTCTGCAGTAGTAAATACTAAATGTGTTCTTACAATTAACTCAAACACATATCTCAGGAAGTAAAACAGGCCAGGATATATTACTGCTCACATCTATTAAAATATGGCAAACATAAGTGGGATCAAATTGGCCTGTTATTGTCACCAAAATTGGGTGGATAGATCATGCCACTTGTGGCCAGTCCAAACAAAACTACAGATGGAGCCATGCTAATCGTGGCTCGGTCTGTGCCCATCGCCGCATCTGGGGAGTGCAAGCATCCGAGACGCGCACGTGCCCCATTCACTTTAATGGGATTGTCTCTGTGCACTCCCATAGTGGGACAAGGGTCCAGATTGCCTAGTCCAGCCAGGAGTGCACGCCAGTGATGGAGCCCCACTAGATGAGTGCGGCTCTATCTGTAGTATACTGTAGTACAAATCAGTGACGTGTGGTGAAGTCAATGGCTGGGGATACATTTTTTTCCACACATCGGAACTTCGGTCATAACCATCAGAACAATGTGATCATCGGAACCATCATGACCATCATGGCTTTCATTTTAAAAACCGGGACAGCCACCAGGTACACAGAGGGTGCTTGGGGGGTTAATTTACACTTCCCCAGCAGCTGCTATTGTCTGCAGCTGCCGGGTGGGGGGTCCTGCCATGCTGGCTTATCAGTAGTGATCGGCAGCATGGCAAACACTGGGGGAGGGTGCAGGGAGGCAGAGGGACCTTCCAGTCCCTCTGAGAGCAGCAGCAGCGGGAAGTTTCCCTTCCCTGCAGCTGCACACACTGTTTATCGGACTGGTCACATCCTGTGCGACCAGGACAGATAAGGCACTTACTGATGTGGTCGCATCTGATGCGACCATGCTAGGCAAGTGGTTAAAACACACTTTACTTATGTATACTTTATAATTCTAACCCACTATACTGCACTAAAAAAACAACACACTTTTGGGTATATTTATCAATATTATTTTTACTAAAATAATGTGAAAGGGGTATTTTCATACCCTATTCACTTTATTTATCACCTAAACGTACTAATTGCCAATTGGAGAAGAATTTGCTAAATTCTTCTACAAGCATTTAAATTCTAATTTTTCTAGTAAGCAGATCGCATTTCCCATATTTGTAATGGGAAATGTGATCCATCCAAATTTATTTAAAACAACAATGCAAAAAAAATACTGGAGGGAGACCTGTGATAATAACGCTATCTTGAGATAGCATTATCCAGGATTTCCTCTGGTTCCAGTATTCCTGCACAGCCCTCTATGCTTGAGGGCAGTGAAAGCTGAGCTTGGATCTGGCCTCTGTGATCAGCCATGTGTGTCTGCTAGACTGTGTAAAAAAAATTATAATAAAAAATCTTGCTGTACTTGCACCTACAGTGTGTCCTCATACATCTTTGCTGCAGTCACGCCAAACTGCCCCTCTTGGTATGCCAAGCTAGATGAGAATCTTCTAGCATCAAGAATCTTTTTTGTTTCATTTTTGCCGAAAATGCATCTTGGCCACAACGCTGTAATGTAGCATTTTGTATGCAGATACAGCTGCAGACGTGCACAGAATACAGGAATGCCACATATTTTAATCAGCATAGTCTGCTTGTGTGTCACATTCGCATAGCAATGCAAATAAGATGCCAGATGCTAGCGGAGTTGCACGGGACCTGTCAGTTCACTCACACCAGGCATCTCGCTGCGTGATGTATAGAGCCATCTATAGAGACCGGTGATTGGGGAGCTCTGGTTATATGTTCCTGTGCTGCTGTGACCTTGTCATTTGATCAGCAAAGTGATCTCCAATGCTGCAAAGTACCAACATCTCTGCTCACTTTACTGATCATGGGACACAGCAACAGCACAGAGGAACTGGAGCACACCAATCACCGTTTCTAGTGTCCTCTTAACTGGAAAGGTCAAGTAAAGAAGGGGGGGTAGGCGGAAAATGCCCTGAGCAGCTTTCTTACAAGCGCTGTCCCTACCTGTGATAATTGATACATCCCCGTGATGTATTCAATTATTGCATTGCAGATTTGGGCAATTTATCACATCCCATCCACATCTGTGATGCAGATTGTGATAAATAAGCCCCTAAAACATGTTTCAGGACCTCATTTGAGGCATCCTAAATCTTGTTGGGCCTATCAGCTTCCTCCCTATGGCAGGGGGAATGGGCCAGCCTTTTGCCCTTGGGCCAGCAACCACTCACCAGCATGTTCCTCTTCATGTTAGCTGTCTTGCATTTTAGCCGTCTTGATCATCAGCTTCTTCATGTTGGCTGCTCCTGTTTGGGTGCTGGGGAACTTCCTTGATAGGTCACTTGACACTACATGAAGCCACTGCCTTTTTGCTTTTTTTTGCAGTATTATAGGTCACAGTGTGGCCCCACCACCAGATTATTACAGATGCGAGCCTGAGCTCATAGCTGCCTCACCTATTGTCTTTACCTTTCAGTCCCTGTATTTCCAGTGGAGCTCTGCAAATGTATTGTTTTTTTACTATAAAATATTTAGAATAATACAAAGATGATATTTAGAAGTTCTAAATATCTTCTTTGTGTCATTTTAATCAGTCAGAACTCTGGAGGATACTTGAATATGACAGGTGAGACTATGCCGCAACTGACAGCATGTCACTGGTACAAACTACTGGCTCATAGGGAGGTTAATTCATCAACAGCCAAAACATTGACATGGTGATGTCATCCAGAAAATGCTGTGATATTATTGAATGCATTTTAATGGTGTCCACATTCTAAACTGTAAACATGATGGTACAGCACCATGTGTAAAGTTATAGAGCCTGATTTTGAGTCCCATGTAGTGCCAATGTTCACAGAGTTGATCAATTTTTTGCTACTGCATTTGCATGAATATCTCTACAAACTTGTATGGCACATGTGTTTACGCACAGAGGTGTAGTTGTTGTTGAACGCTTGGTATTGGATATGTCCCTGGGTGATGATTGGGAAGTCTCTGATCAGATACATGGAGATGGTCTGTCTTATGGGCATGTTATGGAAATGTCACGGTCGTGTTGCTGAAGTGGTTGCATACATGGACACTTAATCGCTTACTGGAGGCCATACTCAGACAGAAAATGTACAAACACCATAGGGCTGGTGCAAGTTTCAATGGTGTGACTAATGGTCACTCAGTATTACAGCATCTGAAGACACTCAAAGTGGGCATCTCAGTCTTTGTAAATTCAGGTGCATGCATCTACACTAGGGGAAGGGCTGATACTAATCATAGAGGCCACTACATAAAAGGATGCAACAGTGGCCTGGAGGCCCTCAATTCTGACATGGGGAAAACTCTTTTATTAACATTACTATCATGTCCGCATTCCCTGGTTGACATTACACTGTCAACATTCTGATTATCAAAAGATGATAATAAACTAGGCTCAAGCCTAATTTACTAGCCACTATCTTATATTGTAGGTGTGCCAGCATGGCTCTGGGTCATATATTCAGGAAGTTGTAATTCAACAATATAAATAGCACCTGCCCCAGGTTGTTAATTTGTTCTGTTGGTGGTACATGTGAATTAATAAACTTGTTACTATAATAGAAACATACATGATGACAGGGCTACATTAACTGTATTATTGAATAGAGCCCATCCAATTTACCACGACACAGTCTCTACCATATACAGTACGCAACTATTGCCAAAAATTAGGAAAGTGCTCATGCCCCCAAACAATGAAGCAGCACCCCTTACCCCAATCAGTAAAACAGCATCTGTATGCCCTGACTCAGTAGCATTAAACCCCCCCCCCCCCATTGAAGCAAGAATCAATGTTGCACATTAAAAACATAATTAATAAATTCCCTTAAACAAGCAATGATGCTATACCTTAATAGAAAGCACTGAAGCTAACCATTTGTAAAAATGGAATCTAAGTTTTAGTTTAACAATGAGAAATCCACTGAGCAAGTCCTACCAGGATATTAAAGTAAACATATTTCTGCAACTTTACAAAAAAAGTTAAATTAAAACAATAAAATGATTTGCATCTTTGTTGAAATGAAACCCCTTTGCTTTCTTTGTTCTTATTAATGCAATGATTACAGTCATAATTCAAGGAACACTTTTGTGATATACCTGGGTGTGGTGCCTTAGCTCTCTAGGTATCCCAGTGTATTATTACAGTTTACAACGGGATACAGTTAGATGCCAGCTGTCGGGATCCTGGCAGCCGGAATGCCGATGGTAGAATCCCGACAGAGTCAGGAGACCGTTGCCGGAATCCCGACAGACGACAACCCGACCGTAAGTATAGCGGGCAGGTTTGGGCTGGATGGGGGGGGGGGGGGGGTACGTATAGGCACTTACGGGGGGACATTGGGTTAGGCTGCGGGGGGTGGGGGGTGATTAGCTATCATCCAGCTAGCGAGGACAAAACTCCGCTTTCCAGTATATCTTGTTAGGACACCCTGGATACCTTAAGATGTTACACAGTACTGAGCTTCCAAACCCTGTGTGTCTTGTCCTTTTAAATTCCTACAAAGTTGCTATATGACCCTGTGCAGGTAATCCAGTAGTATACCCTATGTGCTGTGAGTGCTGTAGTGTCTGAGAGTTACAGTACATGGATAGAACAATGGAACTCTGATATTGTTAATGAAGTGGGAGATCTATCATAATGAAGTACCTCTCCACTACTCCTCTAGTTAGGACTTTATAGTAATTTTTAAGTTCACATACTCTTAAGCTGTTGAGAGTTTCTTGCCCCAGAGAGAGACAAAATACATGGCCATATATAGGCTTCCTGTACAAACCCGTTTGACTTGGCAACATTTCAGATACAAAATGTGACAACCTAACTTTGCACGATACACAATACTCTTATACTCAATGTGAGGAATTACTTTTGTACATTGAATTCCTTCTGGAATTTATAATTGTAAATCGTATGACAAGTACCAGCTACCCAATCATAGCCAGAAGATGGCTATCTTTTATATTCAACAAAGGCAGTTATCTTCCTTGAAACATGCAAAAATACTTCTGGTGAATATAGAAGTTTCTGACTCAGCACATTGCCAGCCCTATACTGTATGTTACAGAGTATGTGTAACAGAATTAATACTGTATCTCTATAAAAACAGAGTATGGGGGATATAATTCCACCAAACAATATATTTACTAATGAGGTTTTTTTTCCCCATGCTATACTACTAATGATAAATATGACATTTTTGTTTTTCAGATTATTGGAACAATTCCACTCATGCCAAATCCAGTATCATCCAATCAAGCAGGTGGTGGAGCTCAGGGACTTCAAGTGCAGCCCATTACGCCCCAACTACTGACCAACGCCCAGGGACAGATCATTGCCACTGTAATAGGGAATCAGATTTTGCCAGTGATCAATACCCAGGGTATAACACTTTCACCACTCAAACCAGGACAACAGGTAAATTGCTCTTTTCTTGTACCATATATAACTTATAGAAGTCCTAAGTAGTTTCCAAACTTAGAAACTGTTACTTTTGAAGAGATCACAGAGGGTTACTGGATAATTTCATGACAACTGGACTAAACTTTGGAAAGCCCCTGTTGACTACACAACGTGAGACTAATTTACTCAGTGCACCCTGCTAACACCAGGGACCTGAGGCTGGACATGTGCCTGTTTGCGGAGCATATCTTGTGTGTGTCTAAAGTTATCATGTCCCTGAACCAGGAATATGCGAATAGGTGTGATGCAGAGTAGCACGCATTTCAGTTGCAACGCCATTTATGACTGATGAGACGTAACTGGGTAGCAATAGGGCGTTCTCACATAGGCAATATTCACAGGAGATTTGTGAATAGAACTGCAGGCTATGCAGAGCTGGACAGAAGTGTAAATATGAGTTTCTAAAACTATATTGGTAATTTCAACCTATCTGCACGATCATCCTTGTTCACTGCCGTGGTTCACTGACTTATCCCATTGGATGTGCTGCATGTCCAATGGGATGATTCCACGGCCGACGCAGTGTTGTTAAATGCAGCATGTAATGATACATTGCGCTGTGATACAATGGTTCGTTTAGTGTATACAAAGGTGTGTTGCAGTGTCGTTGGGTCACATCTTCAGAGGGTGTGCACCCAGCTTTAGCGTATCATCTGCACCAATATATAGGCTGATGTAAGTGCTCCCTGATAATTATAACGACTACCAAGCTAAGCATACAGATAAGGGGAGGGTGCACTGCAACGATGCATACAGCTCTGCATAAGGATGAATACAGGAATTTAGTCCCAGTTATGGCAGAATGATGTGTGCTGTGTAAGGGCCATATTACATCATGTACCTCTTTTCCATTCCTCTTCTAAAATACTGCTCATTGTAGTCTCATTTATAGCTTCAGCTAATCATGAGAGTAAAGGGATATTGGGACTATTTTTATTGCTTTTGCAGTTGTTGGTTATGCGTGATTGAGGATCAAAAGATCGACAATCAGAACTGGGGCAACATAATGTAGAAACCAACATGACGACATGTTACTAATGTGATGTGCAGCTTTGTAACCCTGTCATCTTTAGAAGGCACTAGAAGAATACAAAAGCAATGTAAATCCACATTTATAAACCATTAATTTAAATCATTCAGCCTGTTTCAGCTACAGTCACCCCACACCAAATTGCTGATCGTTAACATCAAATAAAGTTTTATCTACTATAAAATAAAAGCAAAAAAACATTTTTTCCACTAGATTTTTCTCTCCTCTGAATCTAATCATATTTTATAAATGTAACAGTATAAATTGTCTAGATATTGTTGCATCATTTATTATATAAAATTAAATATAATTGAGAACCAATGTTCCAGACTATACAGGTGTATCTTTCATACGTATTACATACATATTATTATATGTATGGTTTTGCATATATTTTACATGCATGTACATTATGCTTATGTCATCAATTTAAGTCAACATTGACTTGAAAAGTTATAAATCTTGTAAATGAAATTATTGGATTCTTCTACACTTACACCATTTTAATTTAAAAAAAATACCTGCAATTTTCATTTAAATAATATGTAATAAAAATAGTTACTTTAGAATAAATAAATAAATTATAATTAGTCTTTAATTAATAAATATTTATATTCTGGAGAAAATCTTTGCTATATACATTTAATAAAAATGTAAATTAACATTAACAGAGCTAATTACCAAGACTACTTATTACAGCAATAACAAAATATTTCCCCTCACAATTTACATTAAAATATCACCAGGGCTCCTTAGTGATTCTCTATTGCCTAATAATACTGGTTGTCAGCAATAGGATGTCTGTAACCAATTTGGCATCCAGTGCTGATCTCCTTTACACATACTGTATGTAACATATCCATACTACAACTGCTGGATATTAGTGTGACAGAAGAATTATAACTCTTGTAGCAAATAAAAAAAAGCTGCAGGAGAGGGGGAGGTCCTTATCATTGGGGATTTTAATTATCCAGATATAAATTGGAACAATGAATCATGTGATACAGCTAGGGGAAACAGGTTATTAAATATGCTAAAAGATCACTACTTGTCTTAAGTAATTGAGGCACCAACTAAATTTAGTACTATACTGGACCTACTGTAGTACTAATTAATAATGTGGAGATTATATCAAATACTAAAGTAGGGGTGACCTTGGGAAATAGCGACCATAATATGATCACATTCGATATTAGTTTTCAAAAACATCACTATAAGGGTTCAACTAAGACTTTTAACTTTAGAAAAGCAAAAATCAACATGCTGAAATGAGCACTAAAGGTCATTGATTGGGAAAGTTTGTGTCATGGTAAGAACACTGCTAAAAAGTGGGATATTTTAAAATTTTGCTCAATAAGTATACTCATAAGTTCATTACCATGGGCAGTAAATGCAGGAATATTAAATTCAAACTGATGTGGCTTAATAAGAAGGTTAAGGAAGAAATGGATAAAAATAGGCATGCTTTCAAAGTGTTTAAATCCAACGGGAAGACAGAGTCATTCCAGTACTACAAGTAATGTAACAAAAAAAATGCAAAAAATAAATCAGGGCAGCTAAGATAGAAAACAAAAAGCAAATTGCTAAGGAAAGTAAATCAAACCCCAAAAAGGTTTTTAAGTATATAAGTGGTAAGAGGTTAAAAAAAGACAATATAGGACTGCTTAAAGGCAAGTTGTGCATCTTGATTAATAATGACAAAAATAAAGCAGAAATATTGAACACATTTTTTTAATCAATGTTTACTAGAGAGGACCAGATGGAGGTACACAACAATAGCAATAATAACGTCCAGTTGCTGAGTACTTGTTTAAGTGAGGAAGTAGTCTAGGAGAGACTAAGCAAAATTAAGATAAATAAATCCCCTAGTCCAGATGGACTTCACCCAAAGGTTCTAATGGAGCTTAACTCAGTACTAGCAAGGCCTATAATATTTTAGATTTGATTTTCTAAGTTTCAATTACATCAGGCATGTTACCAAAAGAATGGCATACAGCAGAGGTAGTGCCAATATTTAAAAAAGGAATTAAAACTCATCCTGGTAATTATAGATTGGTAAATTCGACACCCATAGTGGGGAAAATATTGGAAGTTATAATAAGGGATAGCATACAGGAGTACTTGGTAAGGTTATTAATAGGAAACAGCATGGTTTTGTGAGGGACAGGTCATGTCAAACTAACTAAAAAGTAAAAAAAATAAAAAAAAAATAATATGTATTTAATTTATGCAAAAATGCTTTGTTTTAATAATAAAGGATTTTCTTTCTATTTAGAGTCTTTGATAAAATAGGGATAGATATAGGAGTTGAGACAGAGGTTCCTGTTCTGGCACTGAGCCTGTTAAATAGGCTTCTATATATATATATATATATATATAACACAACTTGGTGGGCGGCACTCCAAGGATTTGTAAAAGATTCCACAGCTACACAAGCTTTAGTGATCAACGTTTCAGACGCCTTTATTTGCGCCTTTCATCAGGATGACGAAAGGCGCAAATAAAGGCGTCTGAAACGTTGATCACTAAAGCTTGTGTAGCTGTGGAATCTTTTACAAATCCTTGGAGTGCCGCCCACCAAGTTGTGTTGTCTGCTGGGCCCTGTAGTGCCACGGGAGGGCACCCAGGTATTTATGTTGTGCTGTTGGAGTGCCGGTCATACATGCATATATATATATATATATATATATATATATTGTTATATAGGCAGAAGTCATAGTCCTCCTTTTACAAATAGGGGCCTAAATACTGAATATTTAATTTCATAACATTGAGATAAAATATTTAAATAAAAGTTTCTTTTAAAAGCTTTCTTATTATTATTATTATTATTATTAGCGGTGTGCGCCAGGCCATTTTTCAGGTTTTGTGTTTTGGTTTTGGATCTATATCTCCTTTGTGTTTTGGATCTGTATTGGTTTTGCCAAAACCGCCCTTGCGGGTTTTGGTTTTGGATCTGTATTTTATTGGGTAAAAATCATAAACAGCTAAAATAACAGAATTTGGGAGTGTTTTTGTTCCTAGAGTATTATTGACCTCAATAATATTAATTTCCACTCATTTCCAGACTATTCTGAACACCTTGCAGCTCACAATATTGTTTGTATCCAGTTTAGGCCAAAAGGTTGCACCAAGGTAACTGGATGGAGCAGCAGCAACCCTTGGCTGTATACACTGGGAGGACAAAATATTTAAAAATATATATTTAAAAAAAAACAATGCATTAGGCAAGGCTCAAGATTTCAGTTCACAAAAAGATGATTAAGGCAAAGAAGAATTAAAAAAGGCAATATTTTAGATTTAATTTATTTAATTGAATTTATTTTTATTTTATTTTATTTTATTTATTTAGGATCAAATTCTTCATTTCCTAAAATATATCTTCAATATGCAGAAATTTTAGTATATAAGTGTGGAGAGTTTATTTATATTAATTTAATTAAAATGTAGCTAATTATTATTAATAATATGAATTTGAATTAATCATAATGTGGTGATAAGAAGAATTATGAAAATAGGACAATAAGTTATAACATAAGAATATGAGCTATGGACACCACACCCTGAAATGGACAGAGTATGCCTGGATGTTCTGGGAGAATACAGCACAAAGTCTAAAAAATATATAAAAAAGATGTCTTTTATTTTGGGTGGACTGACAGAACACCCCTAGATGGACGGAGCAGCTGCAGTCACTTGATGTATACTGGGATAACACAGCACAAAAAATTTACTTTAAATCAAAATATATATATTATTTTTTATATCACACACTGTGCTCACAGTGCCGCACAAATGAGACAAAATAGGTATTATTATTTTTTATATCACACACCGGCAGTTATAGTGATGCCCAAATGAATCAAATATATATAGCAGTAGTGTACGGCATTACTAGTAGTCCCTGAGTTACACACCAATAGAAATATATTTATTTTTCTGGATGACACACAGAATATGCATAGCAGTAGTGTACGGTAGTACTAGTAATGTGACGCATGACTGTACACACAGTCACACAGCCCCTTATAGACAGAGAACACATGGTCCTATACACAGCCACAGTATGCTATATGCAGTGCACTATGCAGAGCCCTAACACAGCACACCTATACACAGTCACAGTATAAGCAAGCACCGAACTCAACTCTCCTGCCTCCTGCAAAACAACCCTTCTGCTGTCTCCTGCCCCCCTTCCCTAACCTGCCTATCAGATTACAGCACAGAAGGAAGGAACATGTCCTTACTGTGCACTGTCTAAGTCCGGAGTGAAAATGGCAGTGACACGCGGCTCTTATATAGAATCCATTACCTGCGAGATCCGACAGCAGGATGATGACGTTTTGCCTCATTTTTGGTACTGAGTCAGCAAAACCGAGCCTGACTTGGATCCGATCTCAAAGTTCAGACAGGTTCGGTTCCAATTATCATTATTGCAATTATATAAAACAATCTTTTTTTATTACAGAAAATTTGCCTGTTTTTCTCTATATTGCAAAATGATATTCATGTCAGTAAAAATGTTATTGTATTTCTAGTACTTTTCTTAATTACAAAAACATAATAGTTTGGAAATATATTAATACATTATCTGTATATAACATGTTAAAATCTAAATAAACTATACATTAGTTTAGATTACAAATATAGTGCTACATTGTTGTTTTATATTATAATAAAACTGTTCAGTGATCTTTAATATCTTTATCATTCACAATGCACTTCCAAGGTGAATGCAGGATTTTTGGAAGGGGGTTAACTAATGTTTGATTTTAGATCGATTGCCGCCAGCCAATGAATGATGCATAATTAGCATGTAACAAGCTATAGCCTGCCCCAAACAAAGTGCAGTTTATGTAATACAGTACAGTACTTCAGACTTATGCATGCTCAATGATCAATTTACCAGATTATCTCTCTAGTGCTATAATTGAGCTCTCAGATCAACAGACACACACACACACACACACACACACACACACACACACACACACACAGCAAACGTGGTAGGAAAATCCGCTGCCACTAGGCATGTGCAGCAGTTCTGCCCTTTATTTAGTGGCCACTGGCCTGGCTGTGGGGATGGGTCGTTTCCGGGCAACTGGAACCACCCTCCCCTGCATGTGCCTTTGACTGCATAGGGGTATTATCTATTATTATTATTATTATTATTATTATTATTAGCCTTTATTTATATTGTGTCAGCATACTCTATACTCGGCAATGTATTATTTAATAAAAAAGACTTTCTGTACCTTTAAATATCTCCAAAAGAACTTATCTGTTAGTTTCTACATAAAGTAAAATAGTTTTTTTAGTGGTTTGCAATAATTTCAGACATTGGAGGTTAATTACGTATAGTCATTTCTTCTTAAACATATAACTGAAAATAAGATTTTACTCACCGGTAAATCTATTTCTCGTAGTCCGTAGTGGATGCTGGGAACTCCGTAAGGACCATGGGGAATAGACGGGCTCCACAGGAGACTGGGCACTCTAAAAGAAAGATTAGGTACTATCTGGTGTGCACTGGCTCCTCCCTCTATGCCCCTCCTCCAGACCTCAGTTAGGATACTGTGCCCGGAAGAGCCGACACAATAAGGAAGGATTTTGAATCCCGGGTAAGACTCATACCAGCCACACCAATCACACCGCATAACTCGTGATACTATACCCAGTTAACAGTATGAAATATAACTGAGCCTCTCAACAGATGGCTCAACAATAACCCTTTAGTTATGCAATAACTATATACAAGTATTGCAGACAATCCGCACTTGGGATGGGCGCCCAGCATCCACTACGGACTACGAGAAATAGATTTACCGGTGAGTAAAATCTTATTTTCTCTGACGTCCTAGTGGATGCTGGGAACTCCGTAAGGACCATGGGGATTATACCAAAGCTCCCAAACGGGCGGGAGAGTGCGGATGACTCTGCAGCACCGAATGAGAGAACTCAAGGTCCTCCTCAGCCAGGGTATCAAATTTGTAGAATTTTGCAAACGTGTTTGCCCCTGACCAAGTTGCAGCTCGGCAAAGTTGTAAAGCCGAGACCCCTCGGGCAGCCGCCCAAGATGAGCCCACCTTCCTTGTGGAATGGGCTTTTACTGATTTAGGATGCGGCAATCCAGCCGCAGAATGCGCCAGCTGAATTGTGCTACAAATCCAGCGAGCAATAGTCTGCTTAGAAGCAGGAGCACCTATTTTGTTGGGTGCATACAGGATAAAAAGCGAGTCGGTTTTCCTGACTCCAGCCGTCCTGGAAACATAAATTTTCAAGGCCCTGACTACGTCCAGTAACTTGGAATCTTCCAAGTCCCTAGTAGCCGCAGGCACTACAATAGGTTGGTTCAAGTGAAAAGCTGATACCACCTTAGGGAGAAAGTGGGGACGAGTCCTCAATTCTGCCCTATCCATATGGAAAATCAGATAAGGGCTTTTACATGACAAAGCCGCCAATTCTGACACCCGCCTGGCCGAAGCCAAGGCCAATAACATGACCACTTTCCACGTGAGATATTTCAGATCCACAGTTTTAAGTGGCTCAAACCAATGTGATTTCAGGAAACTCAACACCACGTTGAGATCCCAAGGTGCCACAGGAGGCACAAAAGGGGGCTGAATATGTAGCACTCCCTTTACAAAAGTCTGAACTTCAGGCAGTGAAGCCAGTTTTTTCTGGAAGAAAATCGACAGAGCCGAAATCTGGACCTTAATGGAACCCAATTTTAGGCCCATAGTCACTCCTGACTGTAGGAAGTGCAGAAAACAACCCAGCTGAAATTCCTCTGTAGGGGCCTTCCTGGCCTCACACCACGCAACATATTTTCGCCAAATACGGTGATAATGGTTTGCGGTTACTTCTTCCTGGCTTTTATTAGCGTAGGAATGACTTCCTCCGGAATGCCCTTTTCCTTTAGGATCCGGAATTCAACCGCCATGCCGTCAAACGCAGCCGCGGTAAGTCTTGGAACAGACAGGGCCCCTGCTGTAGCAGATCCTGTCTGAGCGGTAGAGGCCATGGGTCCTCTGATATCATTTCTTGAAGTTCTGGGTACCAAGCTCTTCTTGGCCAATCCGGAACCACGAGTATCGTTCTTACTCCTCGCCTTCTTATTATTCTCAGTACCTTTGGAATGAGAGGCAGAGGAGGGAACACATAAACCGACTGGTACACCCACGGTGTCACTAGAGCGTCCACAGCAGGGCCGTCTTAACAGCAGTGTAGGCCCCTGGGCACAGCAATGCACTGGGGCCCCTACCCATCCTCCAGTTTTAGGGGTGGGGGGTGCTATCAGCAGCAACTTTGATGTCCCGTGGGCAGTAGGGGGTGTTCTATCTTCCGCTCAGCATGTAGGACCTGGAGCAGTAATTTCTGCTAATTACTCATTTACTGCACAGATGCGGCTAAACTGTAGAAGGGGGCATTGGGCTGAATGAAGAAGCCCTGGTACATGACTTCCAGGGTGGTAGGGCAGGGTTTAATACGCAGGGGAGGGGTGTATAGTGGAGTGGGCTTAATATTCATCATTTTCTGGTGGGAGTGCAGCTTGCTTGAATGCAGATATTTCAAGTTCCTGAAAATAGATTTCTTAGCTTTCAATGGTATAAGTAACTGGAGAGTCCCACCTTTCAGGAGGAGGTTCTAGGGACTTAGGGATCAGCGCTCAGGAGCCAGAGCAATTCACCAACGAAAATATAAAACTGCATATTAGGCGTGTGGAGCTGGAGCAGGGACCAGCTGCTTGAAGGCTGATATCTCTGGTTCTGGGCATAGAAAAAACAAGCTGCCAATATCCACCAAAAGTGGAGAGTCACAGCTTTAGGATTATACCCTTATAAAAACTCTAAGTCAGACAGAACCTGAGATATCTGGCTGGAAAGAGCAATTAACAGGCTTGGATGGGGACCACTGCTTTCAAGTCGGATATCTCCGGTTCCCCAGTGCCGATTTTCAAAAATCTGGTACCCCTGGAAAGAGGGGACCCTCAGCTATCAGCCTAGGGCCCTTATACTCCTGGGGCCCTTGGGCAAGAGCCCATTGAGCCCATACGAAAAGACAGCCCTGGTCCACAGCTATCGCCTGAGGGTCCCTTGACCTGGCGCAATATCTCTTTAGCTTTTTGTTGAGGCGGGACGCCATCATGTCCACCTGTGGCCTTTCCCAACGGTTTACCAACAGTTGGAAGACTTCTGGATGAAGTCCCTACTCTCCCGGGTGTAGGTCGTGTCTGCTGAGGAAGTCTGCTTCCCAGTTGTCCACTCCCGGAATGAACACTGCTGACAGTGCTAAGACGTGATTTTCCGCCCATCGGAGAATCCTTGTGGCTTCTGCCATCGCCATCCTGCTTCTTGTGCCGCCCTGTCGGTTTACATGGGCGACTGCCGTGATGTTGTCTGATTGGATCAGTACCGGCTGGTTTTGAAGCAGGGGTCTTGCCTGACTTAGGGCATTGTAAATGGCCCTCAGTTCCAGAATATTTATGTGTAGGGACGACTCCTGACTTGACCAAAGTCCTTGGAAATTTCTTCCCTGTGTGACTGCCCCCAAGCCCCGAAGGCTGGCATCCGTGGTCACCAGGACCCAGTCCTGTATGCCGAATCTGCGGCCCTCTAGAAGATGAGCACTCTGCAGCCACCACAGTAGAGATACCCTGGTCCTTGGAGACAGGGTTATCAGCCGATGCATCTGAAGATGCGATCCCGACCACTTGTCCAAGAGGTCCCACTGAAAAGTTCTTGCATGGAACCTGCCGAATGGAATTGCTTCGTAAGAAGCTACCATTTTTCCCAGGACTCGTGTGCAGTGATGCACCGATACCTGTTTTGGTTTCAGGAGGTCTCTGACTAGAGATGACAGCTCCTTGGCTTTCTCCTGCGGGAGAAACACTTTTTTCTGTTCTGTGTCCAGAACCATCCCCAGGAACAGTAGGCGTGTGGTAGGAACCAGCTGTGACTTTGGAATGTTTAGAATCCATCCGTGCTGTTGTAGCACTTCCCGAGATAGTGCTACTCCGACCAACAACTGTTCCTTGGACCTCGCCTTTATAAGGAGATCGTCCAAGTACGATATAATTAAAACTCCCTTTTTTCGAAGGAGTATCATCATTTCTGCCATTACCTTGGTAAAGACCCTCGGTGCCGTGGACGGTCCAAACGGCAGTGTTTGGAATTGGTAATGGCAATCCTGTACCACAAATCTGAGGTACTCCTGGTGAGGAAGGTAAATGGGGACATGTAGGTAAGCATCCTTGATGTCCAGGGATACCATGTAATCCCCCTCCTCCAGGCTTGCAATAACCGCCCTGAGCGATTCCATCTTGAACTTGAATTTTTTTATGTATGTGTTCAAGGATTTCAAATTTAAAATGGGTCTCACCGAACCGTCCGGTTTCAGTACCACAAACAGAGTGGAATAGTAACCCCGTCCTTGTTGAAGTAGGGGCACCTTGACTATCACCTGCTGGGAATACAGCTTGTGAATTGCCTCTAGCACAGCCTCCCTGCCCGAGGGAGTTGTCGGCAAGGCAGATTTGAGGAAACGACGGGGGGGAGACGCCTCGAATTCCAGCTTGTACCCCTGAGATACTACCTGAAGGATCCAGGGATCCACCTGTGAGCGAGCCCACTGATCGCTGAAATTTTTGAGGCGGCCCCCAACCGTACCTGGCTCCGCCTGTGGAGCCCCACCGTCATGCGGCGGACTTGGAAGAAGCGGGGGAGGACTTTTGTTCCTGGGAACCTGCTGTTTGTTGCAGCTTTTTTCCCCTACCTCTGCCTCTGGACAGAAAGGACCCGCCTTTTCCCCGCCTGTTTTTCTGGGGTCGAAAGGACTATACCTGATAATACGGCGCTTTCTTAGGCTGTGAGGGAACATGGGGCAAAAATGCTGACTTCCCAGCTGTTGCTGTGGAAACTAGGTCTGAGAGACCATCCCCGAATAACTCCTCACCCTTATAAGGCAAAACTTCCATGTGCCTTTTCGAATCTGCATCCCCTGTCCACTGCCGAGTCCATAAGCCTCTCCTAGCAGAGATGGACAGTGCACTTATTTTTGATGCCAGCCGGCAGATCTCCCTCTGTGCATCTCTCATGTATAAGACTGAGTCTTTTATATGCTCTACGGTTAGCAGAATAGTGTCCCTGTCTAGGGTGTCAATATTTTCCGACAGGGAATCTGACCACGCAGCTGCAGCACTGCACATCCATGCCGAAGCAATCGCTGGTCTCAGTATAATGCCTGAGTGTGTATATACAGACTTCAGGATCGCCTCCTGCTTTCTATCAGCAGGCTCCTTTAGGGCGGCCGTATCCGGAGACGGTAGTGCCACCTTTTTTGACAAACGCGTGAGCGCTTTATCCACCCTAGGAGGTGTTTCCCAACGTGCCCTATCCTCTGGCGGGAAAGGGAACGCCATTAGTAACTTTTTAGAGATTACCAATCTTTTATCGGGGAAAGCCCACGCTTCTTCACACACTTCATTTAACTCTTCCGATGGGGGAAAAACTACGGGTAGTTTTTTCTCCCCAAACATAATACCCTTTTTAGTGGTACCTGGGTTTATATCAGAAATGTGTAACACCTCTTTCATTGCCTCAATCATGCAACGAATGGCCTTAGTGAACATTAGATTAGACTCATCGTCGTCGACACTGGTATCAGTATCCATGTCGACATCTGCGTCTGCCATCTAAGGGAAGCTGGCGCTTTAGAGCCCCTGATGGCCTTTGAGACGCCTGGGCAGGCACGAGCTGAGAAGCCGGCTGTCCCGCATTTGGCATGTCGTCAAATTTTTTGTGTAAGGAGTCGACACTTGCACGTAATTCCTTCCATAAGACCATCCACTCAGGTGTCTGCCCCGCAGGGGGTGACATCACTTCTATAGGCATCTGCTCCGCCTCCACATAATTTTCCTCATCAAACGTGTCGACACAGCCGTACCGACACACCGCACACACACAGGGAATGCTCTAACAGAGGACAGGACCCCACAAAAGGCCTTTGGGGAGACAGAGTGAGAGTATGCCAGCACACACCAGAGCGCTATATAATGCAGGGACTAACTGAATTATGTCCCCTATAGCTGCTATTATATTTACTGCGCCTAAATTTAGTGCCCCCCCCTCTCTTTTTTACCCTTTTCTGTAGTGCAGACTGCAGGGGAGAGCCAGGGAGCTTCCTTCCAGCGGAGCTGTGAGGGAGAAATGGCGCCAGTGTGCTGAGGGAGATAGCTCCGCCCCTTTTTCGCTGACTTTTCTCCCGCTTTTTAATGGATTCTGGCAGGGGTATTTATCACATATATAGCCTCTGGGGCTATATATTGTGATATATTTGCCAGCCAAGGTGTTTTTATTGCTGCTCAGGGCGCCCCACCCCCAGCGCCCTGCACCCTCAGTGACCGGAGTGTGAAGTGTGTATGAGGAGCAATGGCGCACAGCTGCAGTGCTGTGCGCTACCTTGGTGAAGACTGAAGTCTTCTGCCGCCGATTTTCCGGACCTCTTCTTGCATCTGGCTCTGTAAGGGGGACGGCGGCGCGGCTCCGGGAACGAACACCAAGGCCAGTTCCATGCGGTCGTTCCCTCTGGAGCTAATGGTGTCCAGTAGCCTAAGAAGCCCAAGCTAGCTGCAAGCAGGTAGGTTCGCTTCTTCTCCCCTTAGTCCCTCGATGCAGTGAGCCTGTTGCCAGCAGGTCTCACTGTAAAATAAAAAACCTAAAATAAACTTTCTTTCTAGGAGCTCAGGAGAGCCCCTAGTGTGCATCCAGCCCGGCCGGGCACAGAAATCTAACTGAGGTCTGGAGGAGGGTCATAGTGGGAGGAGCCAGTGCACACCAGATAGTACCTAATCTTTCTTTTAGAGTGCCCAGTCTCCTGCGGAGCCCGTCTATTCCCCATGGTCCTTACGGAGTTCCCAGCATCCACTAGGACGTCAGAGAAAGGCTCATCCAAAAAAACTGAAAGAAAAAGTGCATAAAGGAGCTTTGTTATAAGTTGTTGTGAATCACTCAAAATGATACACCTTTAAAAACAATCAGAATGTGTAGATAAATTTATTGACAAATACATCACAAATAGTAAATCTAATAATGCACATACATTAATAGTATTTTTAAAGTTCAATACAAATGATCATATTTCAATTATACATCTCCAGTATCAGATGGATAATATAAACCACTATTAAAAGAGGGACTACACTGATATTTCAAATCTAGATACAGTGGCAAACGCAGGATTTGCATGGGGGGGTTTCCAGAACTGGGCGGAGCCAATCACGGGGGTGCGGACTGAGGTGACCCAGTATATGCTGGGTCCGTAAAACTAGTGTGTCTGTGTGTGTGTGTGTGTGTGTGTATATATATATATATACACATATATCTACACATATATATATATGTAATTCTTGACATATATATATATATATATATATATATACACATACAGTACACATACATATACACATATACATAGCATATTAAACATGCACACACATATATATATATATATATGTACACACATACAGTACACATATATATACACATGTATATATATATATATATATATCGTGTGTGTGTGTGTGTGTGTGTGTGTGTGTGTGTGTGTGTGTGTGTGTGTGTGTGTGTGTGTGTGTGTTTATATGTATGTATTGTTTTTTAGTGGAGGGGGGTTTCTGGGTGCTCGGAAACCCCCCCCCTGGGTGCGCCACTGAGATATGAAACAATCTACTGTCCATAAGGCAAAGGTTGATAAAGGTTGATAACATAGAGAACAAAGCCCTGATGCAGGGAAGATGGTGACACATACAAAATGATCTTGTCACTGTAGATGAAATAGCTATTCATGTTGTAATTCAAAAAAAAATTACAATATGTAAATCAAAATCCTCCATGTAATTTATGCTCAGGATTTGAGCTACATCACTATTCCCATAATATATTTTAGTAAATAATCATACATAATGCATGACCAGATACTGTGGAGGGATTTCAATTGAGGGTGACTCTTTTTGCTTGGCCAAATATGACCAGCAACCGCCATGCTTTATGGCAGTGGAATCTCACTCAAAAGTGTTTACTACCCCATAGGGTAGCAAGCACTTTTGAGAAAATCATGGTGCGAGAAGGCCGGGCAAGCATTTAAATGCAGTGGCAACAGCAGTTCACAGCCTTTGCCAGCAATAGAATTCCCACCTGTGTGTTTGTCATAGTCAACAGATACATTGGGGCTGATGTATCAAGCAGCGTAAGAGTGGTGAAATGGACCAGTGGAGAAGTTGCCCATAGCAAAAAATCATCTTCGACCTATCATTTTTTTTAGAATGTACTTGATAAATGCTATCTAAATGCCTATTGATTACTGTAAGCAACTTCTCTACTGGTCCACTTCTCCACTATTTTCACTGCTTGATACAGATGTAGCTGGACTCAGCTTACCCATGATATCAAGCTGCTCTCAGCTGTGACTATTCACACCCACGATCACACCACGTAAAGGCCATGAGTCTCAGGTGCGAATATATGCAAACATGCGCCTGCATGCACACACACACACTGCAAAAATCTAGGTGCACCCATGACTAGTCACAGCCACAATGAACGTGGCTACATCTGTACATCAACCCCATAGTATAAGTGATAATAAACTGATGGGTGATCTCAACCTTTTCAAAATAAGTTGTTGGCACCTGCTAAGTATGAACTCGTACTCCACATTACTGTAAAGTTAAGTCCAAGCCAGTATCATAGGCACTATCAACTGACATGTTTCTTCACTGTGTTCAATATGCTTTCTTCAGAGGTTTAAATGAGTGTCAGTACAAGTTGATGTCATTACTTATTACTCACAGAAATGGCTATTTTCTATCACAATATGTCAAGTATACAAGGATTTGTTAGACACTATGCTAAAATGCCTCTTTTGTAATGATAAATAGCAGAAAATGCTGTATTAAAAAAATAAAGAATTGCAAAATATGTTTGTTTTCTTGGCTGGGCCTTTTTTATAGGCTCTAAACTCACATGTATTCATTTGATAATCCAACACTAGTAGCAACCAATGAACACTAAAAATAATCTTAGAGTGTACAAGAAAAGATATTTCATCTAGAGCAGGGGTGGCCTACCAGTCAGAGACAAAGAGCCAAGAAATCTTGTTAGGTACATCAAAGAGCAGACTTCGAGCCGAAGGCGCACTTGCAAAAATGGGGTGTGACCTTGTGCCTGCTAGGCCATGCCCCTGGTATAAAATACATTACAAAAGCCAAATCCAACATAAAATACAATGAAAAAGCCACTTCTACATAAAATAATTGAAAAAGCCAGATCCGCATAAAATATATTGAAAAGCCAGATTCACATAATACACTTCAGTTCCCCCATGTGTCACTCCAGCCAGCACCCCCGTGTGTATCTGGTTCCCTCAGTTCTCAGTCTACGTAGTGTTGCTGCATGTCTGGCTGGAGTGCAGCGGTTTACAGATCTCTTGTGGTCACGTGACTTTGAATGTTGGGAGCCACATTTAGAATGAAGAAAGAGCCGCATGTGGCTCAAGAGCCACGCGTTGGCCACCATTGATCTAGAGAGTATATTAAAGTATTGAGACTATATTAGAGTTTTATAAGTTAACATTTCGAGCAGTGCATCTTACCATTTGGGCCACCCAGGTACAAGCCTTGGGCCTGATTTAGATGTGGTTGCAGCTTTGATGGTGTCGCAACTGAGCAATTACACTGGAAAACAACATTTTTGCTACTAGGAAAACTTAGTGTTCTAGGCTAAGGGGTATGTTTGCAAACACCTGTGAAAAAAGAGGTTTTTGGTTAGATAATGTTTACAGTAATACACAGAAACAAATGTACAGATGGCGCTTCAATTCAAAGGTGCTGCAGTCTCCCAGCTGGGATGGTTATCAATTTCCCAAGAAAGTTCAGTCCTAATTCTGTGGTTTTGCTGGGGTGCGCTCCCTGGATCACTACGGGTATTAGTCCTTTGTGTGGAAAGGAAAAACTCTCCGCACTGGATAATTGATCAGCAGTACTTCCTTGGTACAGTAAAGCACGATGTCCGGACTTAGTGGGGTGTCTACAGTGCCCACCCAATTACGCTTGTAGTATCCCTTCCTTTGTCCCGCAGATTCAAATAAGGTTCTTTCCTAGTCCACCTTTATCTCGATTTATTTAAGCATTTCACTAATATCTACTGTTAAGCTTGTTTTGTATTTTGATCTGTAAAATGACAACTGTAACGCACTTTGAGTCCTCCCAACATGACCCTCTCCAGGAGGGACAAATATTTTGTCCCTCCTGGAGAGGGTCATGTTGGGAGGACTGCGGGACAAAGGAAGGGATACTACAAGCGTAATTGGGTGGGCACTGTAGACACCCCACTAAGTCCGGACATCGTGCTTTACTGTACCAAGGAAGTACTGCTGATCAATTATCCAGTGCGGAGAGTTTTTCCTTTCCACACAAAGGACTAATACCCGTAGTGATCCAGGGAGCGCACCCCAGCAAAACCACAGAATTGAGATAATGTTTACAGCACTAGGAGAACCATCAGCAACTGAAGTCCGACGTCACTCAGCCTGCGCCAGATGTGTGAGGGGACGAGAAAGCCTTCAGAAACATCGGGAACCAGCCGGAGGCACGCGATCTACAGGGAGATCTGAAGACTCAAGGTAGGCAGCGTGAGGGAAAGTTAGTTTGTTTCCCCAACTGCCACCGCAGCGCGGACCGCAGCACCGGCAATTTAAAAGGAACCCACACACAGGACTTCTACATTAGCACAAAAGTGCTGTAAACATTATCTAACCAAAAACCTCTTTTTTCACAGGTGTTTGCAAACATATATTCCACATTAGCGCTCCCTTTTTATGTTTTATTACTGCCAGTTTGTTAAAGGAGCTGCTTCATTTTTTAACTCAAGCGCAGGGTATTTGCCATATTTACAGGCTAAGGGGTATATTTACTAAGGTGGGAGTCTTTTAGAACTGGTGATGTTGCCCATAGCAACAAATCACATTCTATTATCTTCTAAAATCAGCTAGATAAATGTTAAATAGAATCTGATTGGTTACAGTGAGCAACACCACCAGAACTAACAAAACTCCCACCTTAGTAAAGGTACCCCTAATTTAGCTGTGATGATTCCAAATCTGAAATTTACATTTACCTATCACATTAGGATTTCAAGTTATAGACGATATCAACATTTAAATTGTACATGTTTTTTTATAGTGTTTGCTGTTTTACACAACTGAAACTTAAGTAGCATTATTTTACTTAAACATTAAAATAATCAAAAACACAGCTTGGGTGACATATAAAATATGTTTACACATTAAATGAATATATAAAAAAAAAAATGATTTAGGGACTTGCGCTTATGTGTTGTACTGTATTTGTTTCCCTGTACAGAAACCAGTAAAAGTCACCCATAATATTGGGTTCAAAGGGAACTTGGTATCTCTCACCATGTACAGCGCTAACTGCACCTAGGTTGGGTGGGAAGAAGGTGAGGTAACAGTGGATAAAATGCATTTTTTTAGGGACATTCTTCAGCCCATCTACTTGTAAGCTGTAAGCATGTTGTCTACTTGCTCAAAATACTGGTCAGATCTGTTATTTCCATAAAAGTTCTTTACCACCTACTCAAAGGCATCCCAAGCTGCCAACTCAAGTTTCTTTATCTCAAATCACTTTACGAATGTGTGGTCCAATAAACACTCCTGCTTTTATCTTAGCATCAGATAGCAAATTTCTCCTTAAGATAGAGGAAGCCACTTCCATTGTGATCCATAGCCTTCACAAAGTTTTTCATCAATCCCAATTTTATGTTGACTGGCGAAAGATACATTTTATGAGGATCTACTAGGGACTTGTGGAGAACAATGTGTTTACCAAGAATATGTTAAGCTTTTGCTGACCAGTCTTTCACATCATTTTGGTGTTTGTCATCACGACTGTCCCAAAGACACAAGAAGCATATGTTTTCGGTGTACCCTAACTAATCAGTCACTGCAATCAACCACTGTAATACTGTAGCTATTGTATACTGTTTAAAACCTAAAACAATAGAATGGCTATAACTTTACTTTCTGATGTGAAAATTCGGATTGTGGATTGTCCTCAGTAGCTGACAATATCTGTTTTATTGCCGTTTACATGCCAAGGTACCTTTGTGATGCCGCTCACAATGAGGAATCAGTCATAGAGTGATTGACGGGAAGAGGCCATTTGCTGGTGGTAATGTGGTGTTCTGCAAAACACACAAGCGTGTTGTGACCTTTTTGGGGGCATCTTTGTTAGGATATGGTGCGCTCTGTGCCTGTCTCCTTCTACACAGCAGTCTATGGGCGCATCCCCTAGTGTTAATCCCCTAGTGCCAAGAGTCACTCGGAGGTGGAGCTATGTGATATAATCCCTGCTCCTTCATCTTAGAGTTAGTAAGAGAGTCCTGGTGTGTGCAAGCGTGCAGAACTGAGACCGGGAGTGGATCTCAGCTATAGAGACTCACAGCATTACATTGCATGAATCGCGGCTCTGGAGCTGACGCTGAGCCGGGCACCGCACCTTCACAGCGGGAGTCAGACTGTACGGCTGTGCAGTGCTCCGTCCCTTACCACTGGAGACAGCTTCTGCTGAGATACCGCAGCCACACAAACAGACTGATAAGCACTGCTACCAATCCTGTGTTACCTTGTCTGATATAAGGGGCCAATTACTGTACCTATAACAATAATACTTCCAAGTCACCTTTATTTTTACTGAATAAACCTGCATTACTGTTTAAGTTCATTAAGTGTGTGGACTGATGTCACTACACCAGGCAATCCGCTATACTCTGCCAACAGGTTATGGGCCCAGTCCCATGCCCCAGACCCATGTGTGCCTGAAGATTAACCCCTGAGTGCTTTTAAATAATCACACTGACAAAGATTAAAGTGACATTTTATACAAGTGCAGAAAGGATGTATAACACAGGACACAGTATGAACTTTGCTAAGCTGAAAGGTTCAGAGAACTATGCTACATGGAAGTTTGCCATGGATATGCAGCTTAAGCGGGAAAAGTTGTGGAAGGTCACCATAGACCCAGGAGCAAGTCCAAACCCAGATGACGTAGACTGAGCTATCGGGACAATAGGTTTAGCTGTGGAGCAGCATGTCTATTCAATAGTCAGCAGGAAAGTGTCAGCTAAGGACATGTGGACAGCCCTGCAAAATGCATCTGAAGACAAAGGTCTAATGAGAAGGATAAGTTTGAGACGCATGCTATATGGAACGAAACTGAGTGCCTGCAAGAACATGAATGATTACATTGATAAATTATTGTCGATAGCTCAGCATTTGGCATCTGTGGGGGCACAGGTGGATGAGGAAGAAGTGGCAATGACTAAGTTACAGAATCTGATGCCAGAATTTGATTTTTTGGTGGTTGCTTTAGAGTCAAATGACACTAAGCTAAACAGAGATTGCAACGGCCAAGTTGCTGCAGTTCCAAGAATGTATTCCCATCAAGACCACAGCTGAGGGTTCTGCCTTGATCACAAAGGGCACAAAGTCCAAAAAGCACAAATTCAAAATGTTTTGTATGTCACAAGATAAGACATAAAGCTTCAGATTGCTGAATGAGAAATTCCAGTGGTGCACAGAAGCAGCATGACAAGCCAAACGAGTCAGCACTGAATGTAGCAGTCACAGGAAGGATTGCTGGTGCATGGACTTGGAGGCCAGTAGACATTTCAGTTGCAATAAGCATTGGTTCAATTCTTTAACACCATGTGTTCCCACTACAGTTACAGGGATTGGAAATAAGGTCCTTACTGCATCACAAGCTGGGACAATCACAGTGCGTTTAAGAATTGTAAGAGAAACAGTTGTTACAGATATTCAAGATGTGTTGTACATGCCTGATTTAGGAAGCAATCTCATTGCTATCAGCGTCCTAGAGAAAAAACGCTACAAAGTCCAATTTCAGAAGTGCAAGTGTTTGGTGCAGAATAAAAGAGGGACTGTTATTGCATCAACAACCCAGTGCAACCAACTATATGTCCTGGAAACTGAGGAGTGTACTGCAATGATGGCAACCGATGAAAAACAGTCAATAGAGCTGTGGCACAAATGCCTGGGTCATCTGGGATATGACAACGTCCAGAAATTTCTAGATGTAATGGTAACAGGGATCATCGTGAGCAATGCTGAAAGACCCATGTGTGAGAGTTGCATAAAAGGCAAGCAAACTCTCAAACCCTTTTCCAAAGTCAGTTAATAGAGCAGAGACACCGTTAGTTCTAGTGCACACAGACGTGTGTGGTCCAATAGAGGAAGAATCAATCAGTGGCTACAGGTATTTCATGACTCTCAGTGATGATGCCACAATAATGACACATGCATACTTCCTTAAAAAAAAGAGTAAAGTGGTCAACAAAATTGTGGAATACAAAAACCTAGTGGAGAATCAGACAGGTCTGAAACTAAAAATCCTGAGATCAGACAATGGTGGAGAGTATGATAACAAAGTCTTGGCCGCATTCCTTAGGAAATATAACATAAAACATCAGATAACAATTGATTACACACTGGAAAGGATTAGCATGAGCGGGCAAACAGCACAATTTTTGAAAGAGCACAAACTATGATAAGTGACACTGGCCTGGAAAATAAGTTTTGGGCAGAAGCAGTATCTACTGCAGTATACCTAAAGAATCGTGCCCCTACAGTGGCCATCAAAGGTAAAATGCAACTGGAGGCATGGTCCAGGAAAAAGCCAAATGTCAGTCATATTTGTGTCTTCGGGTGCAAAGCTTTTGCACATATACCAAAGGAGAAAGCTACATCCAAAATCCATAGAATGTATAATGCTCGGATGCTGCTATGAATGCTAAGGATACAGACTTTGGGATGTTACAAGTAAACGTCTTCTTAAATCCAGAAATGTGGTATTCTACGAGACAGCACCACTAACTGGAGCAGTGGAAAAACAAGAAAATTTATTATTGGATGTATAAGCAGCAGAAAGCGTGTCTGAATCTGAGAGTGTTAAAGCAGACAAGTCAGGGAACAGAAGTTACATGAGGAGAAATGAAGGTGTTCCAGCCAGGAAATACAGTGAGGAGTATGCAAACATAGCTTACTGTGAACCTCAAAACATACAGGAAGCAAAGTCAAGCAGTGATTGGACAGACTGGAAGTCAGCAGTTGATACAGAACTGTCAGCACTAAGTGATAACAGTACATGGACTATGGTTGATAGGCCGAGTGACCGTAAAATGATTAAGTACAAGTGGGTTTTCTGCAAGAAGTTGAATGCAGATGGCACAGTAGCTTGTTACAAAGCCCGCCTTGTTGCCAAAGGATATGCCCAGGAATATGGAATTGATTACAGAGATCTACTCACCAGTCGCAAGGTATAGCACCTTAAGGTTAATGATTGCTATTGCTAGACTACATGATCTACTGTTATATCAGCTAGACTTTGATTCTGCAGTCCTGAATGGAGAATTAGTTGAGGAAATTATATGGCATCACCTGAACACTATGATATGGATATATTCCAAACTGGGAAAGTTTGTCTCTTAATAAAGAAACTATACGGCCTCAAGCAATGTGGTCATTGCTGGTATGTAAAGTTGGATGCAGTGCTTCTAGAATTTAACTTTGTTAGGTGAAAGACTGATCACTGCCTATACCACAAAACTATCAAAGAAAAGTTGTTCATCTTAGCGCTGACTATGTGGATGATTTACTTTTGGCAGGTCAAGAAGATCACATCACGGACGTCAAGCACCACCTTAAACAAAGATTCAAGTTGAAAGATCTAGGCCCTGCAAATCATCTATTAGGTATGAAAATTGTACAAAACCTACAAGAGGGAACTGTCACAATTGACCAGCAAACATACATTGAGGCAATAATTTCCAATACGGAATGACAGATGCAAAACCAGTAAGTACTCCCATTGATAAAAGTACAAAGATGGTCAATGCCATGTCACCAAGTAGCAAGGGGGAGATAGAGGAAATGCAAGAAATCCCTTATCAAAATGCTATTGGTAGTTTGATGTATGCAAGATTTGTGACACGACTTCACATCCCACATGCAGTGAGTCGGGCAAGCCAGTTCACAAACAATCCTGGGAGACAACACCAGATTTCAGTAAAGAGAATACTAAGCTACCTCAAAGGTACAAGTTCACTAAAGCTGAGATTTACAAGATCAACCAACAGACACCATCTTAAAAGTATTCTGTGACACCGACTGTGGATTAGATGAGGATGATAGACATTCTTACTGTTTTCACTGGCAGGTGCAGCCGTAAGCTGGTCAAGTAGGAAACAACCCACAGTTGCTCTTTCTACAACAGAGGCAGAGTACATGGTGCTCACAGAAACTTCAAAAGAAGCACTTTGTATAATAGAGACTTTAAGTGAATTAGGTCTTCTTTACCACAGTGAGATCATCAACATAAAGTGTGATAACAAGGGAGCAAATGATCTTTCTTATAGCACAAAGCATCATGGACAATCTAAGCACATTGTTATAAGACATCACTTCATCTGTGAGTTGGTGCAAAACAAGTCCGTCAATGTGGTGTATGTTACATGTGAAGAAAATATTGCCGACATGTTAACAAAATGATTGTCATCACACTTGTTACATGAATTCCTGATGGAAATTGGACTAGAATATGGTTAATGTTGATTTATTCTTACTGTTTTGCTTCACATTATGGTTTTCTGTTACAGGAATGACTTTATTGATTTGTTTGATAATATGTCTTTAAATTTGTGACCGGAGACAGTCTTAAGCGAGGGGGAGTGCTATGATATGGTGCGCTCTGTGTCTGTCTCCTTCTACACAGCAGTCTATGGGCGTATCCCCTAGTGTTATTCCCTTAAGGCCAAGAGTCACTCGGAGGTGGAGCTATGTAATGTAATCTTTGCTCCTCCATCTTAGAGTGAGTAAGAGAGACTGAGTCCTGGTGTGTGCAAGCGTGCAGAGCTGAGACCGGGAGCAGATCTCAGCTACAGAGACTCACAGCGTTACATTGCATGTATCATGGCTCCAGAGCTGACGTTGAGCCAGGCGCCGCACCTTCTTCACAGCGGGAGTCAGACTGCATGGCTTACCACCGGAGACAACTTCTACTGAGATACCGCAGCCACAGAAACAGACTGATAAATACTGCAAACAATGCTGTGTTACCTTGTCTGATATAAGGGGCCAATTACCTATAACAATAATACATCCAAGTTACCTGTGTGCTTATTGAATAAACCTGCATTACTGTTTAAGTTCATTAAGTGTGTGGACTGACGTCACTACACCAGGCAATCCGCTATACTCTGCCAACAGTCTTGACATGTGAATTTAATCCCGTGCACATAAAACATGGTGCCAGGGTTGCAGATCCCGCGGCTATTCTGTGTGGCCATGGAGACACTCAGGAAGTCTATGTTCCTTGCATCTGTATCGTACTTGCATTGGAGTACGCAGTTCTGAGCATGTTGCGATGGCTTTGGTGGGTGTCTCTGTTCACTTTTGGGTGGCTGTTACAGTAGCGACACCTCACAGTTCTATTACTAAAAAAGATTGATGCTGCATCTGCATTGTTAAAGCATCTGAATAAGGCTCCTAGTGCGGAGGACAGCTGAGAAATATGTTACTAATTTGCTTTAAATTCTGCAATTAATAATTTATGTTTACGTCTTAATAATGTCAGCATTAACTGTCAATAATGGTGCAAAATAGAGCCATTATTGACATAAACTTTGTAAGGCATCCTGTCTCATTTATTTTTGTTTTAGTTTCTATCTCAAAGTCTTATATATTTGCAGTACAGTCAGTTTGCTTTTTACCATCAACTTTTTTTTAACTTGGAAGTTCAATTTAATTTAAAAAGAATCCATATGTATGCAGTGATCTTGTGCACTGTTATAGTGGTGGAGAACCTTCTATTCATCATATAGTAGTAGTTTATGATTTCCATGTGTGCAAAAATTCTTCCAAGCATCATTAAGTAGATGATGGGATGGGTTGCACCTCTTGTAGTGTCAGCCAATTGCATTTGGTGAGCGAGTCCATATATGAAAATCCAGTTAACCCATAGGCAGTCATGAATATAGCTCTTTACAGATTACTGGTTCCGCATTTCATTATAACCAGGATAAATTTTGTTCATGCTGAGCTCTGCTAAAAATGCATTGACTCTCATTCATCAAAGTCCGGAAGAAGTCACACTCTGTGCCTCTACAAAAAATCAGCCATTCCTGCTAGGGGAAGTCCAGCATTTTCTAATCAGACATTAAAAGAAATCCCTGCAACTTTTATTTGTTTTTTTACTAAAAAAAAAAAAAGTTTACAAGGCAAACATTATTATCCAGTCCACTTGGTCAAGTATACTAAATAGGATTTCAAGTTGTGTGGATGTGTGGCTGTTAGCAAGGGCAGTTTAGTGTCTAACTGGGAAACATAGCAGTAGCATTACCGTAGGGTGCATTTACAGCGGCATTTCTCGCAGACATTTACAGTGAGTGCAGGATTGTAAAGGATCATGTTGGTGAGTGAGAATTGCTGCTTGCATCAGTTTTCTGTTTCCTTTATATTCCAATGTAGCAAACAAGTAAAAAAAAAAACATGGATGGCCTATGTAAATTAATAGGAAAATGGGGACAGGATGTACTTACCGCAAAATGCGGTCAAAGCGCCAAAGATTGTAGAGGTTTGACAGCATTCACCATATGTACAAAGCTATGGGAAGCAAAACTTTTCAGAGATTCTTCCTGATAGGCAACACCATCCTATGGTAGTCTAAGGGCTTCTTTTCATATAATTCTCTGAGAGCAAGCCAATGTGCCTTGTGGCTCATAAATGCACTGACCAACAGCTGCACATGCATGGAAGGACTTCTGGAGTTAATAAACCTGGAAGTCCTCTCATAGCAAAGGACAGCTCTGCATGTGATCAGTGGTGGGATGTATTGCATTCCATATGCGGTGCTTGATGCATTCCGGGTCATGTAGGGTTTATGTACTGGCCAAGTTTGCAAGAATAAACCAATGTTTTTCATTTGCAAATTAAAACAGAAACTTTTATAGTATTATGTAGTCATTTGGTTTTCTGTATTTGATGAATCTGCATCTTGATAGAGGAACTGGGTAAATAAAAAGGAATGTACATTGTGTAATGGCCATTCAGCTTAAGTTATTTTCATTCCATAAAAATTGTTTGTCATGGAACTGCAATCAGAGCAGAAAGAGAACAGGTTATGTGTCTCTTGGTGTCTTGTAATATTGATTATTTCTTCTCTTCTGAAAAATAAAGATTCTCTGGTGATATTTTACTTTATCGCAACATAACATTTAGGAAGTCTGTAAATGGCAAGCATTACTTTTTATAGAAATTCCCCCTTGACTTTTTCAGCAGGAGGTCCTAGATGTGCCCCTTGTCAGCACGTTTCACCTCTCTGATTACCACTCAAGGGTGTAAACAAAGAGGCATTGCTATGGTAACCAATCTTTTGACGTACTAAGAAAAGCAGTAGTGACAAAACTATTTTGTGGATGGAAAGATGGTCATAATACAGTGACCAAAGCATCAAATGTATTTTCTGCTGCTGCAAAATATAGTTATAATTTATAGTAGCTAAGAGATGCAAACATATGTTTAAGCAGACTAATTAGTGTTAATGGTTTGTAGTCATTATGTCCACTTTCAGAATATCAACATGGATATAATGTTCACATGGTCATTATGTCAACATATTTATTTTCGTCAGCCACAATGTCGACAGTACATGTTACTGTCAGGTTTAGGGTTCGGCAGTGTTCAGCGTTAGGGCTAGAATAAGGTTAGGGCTCTATTCTGAACACCTCACACCTCACAATATTGTTTTTAGGCCAAAAGGTTGCACCAAGGTGGTTGTATGACTAATCTAAGCGACACAAGTGTGCGGCACAAACACCTGGCCCATCTAGGAATGACACTGCAGTGGCAGACAGGATGGCAGATTTAAAAACTAGGCCCCAAAGGGCACATCATGCAAAGAAGAAAAAGAGGTGCAATGAGGTAGCTGTATGACTAAGCTAAGTGACACAAGTGTGCGGCACAAACACCTGGCCCATCTGCAAAGAAGAAAAAGAGGTGCAAGATGGAATTGTCCTTGGGCCCTCCCACCCACCCTTATATTGTATAAACAGGGCATGAACACTTTAACAAACCAACAATTTCAGCAACAGGGTCTACCACATGACTGTGGCTGAACTGACTGGTTGTTTGGGCCCCCACCAAAAAAGAAGCAATCAATCTCTCCTTGCACAAACTGGCTCTACAGAGGCAAGATATCGACCTCATCCTCCGATTCCTCACCCCTTTCACTGTGTACATCCTCCTCCTCACAGAGTATTAATTCGTCCCCACTGGAATCCCCCATCACAGGTCCCTGTGTACTTTCTGGAGTCAATTGCTGGTGAAGGTCTTCCCAGAGGAATTTATAATTAATTTTGATGAACATCATCTTCTCCACATTTTGTGGAAGTAACCTCCTACGCCGATCGCTGACAAGGTTACCGGCTTCAGTAAACACTCTTTCGGAGTACACACTGGAGGGGGGGCAACTTAGGTAAAATAATGCCAATTTGTGCAAGTGCATCCAAATTGCCTCTTTTTCCTGCCAGTATACGTACGGACTGTCTGACATGCCTACTTGGATGCTGTTACTCATATAATCCTCCACCATTCTTTCAATGGTGACAGAATCATATGCAGTGACAGTAGACATGTCAGTAATCGTTGGCAGGTCCCTCAGGTCGGACCAGATGTCAGCACTCGCTCCTGACAGCCCTGCATCACCACCAGCGGGTGGGCTAGGAAATCTTATCCTTTTCCTCGCAGCCCCAGTTGCGGGAGAAAATGAAGGAGGAGCTGTTGAAGGGTCACGTTCCTCTTGAGTTGACAATTTTCTCGCCAGCAGGTCTTTGAACCTCAGCAGGCTTTTGTCTGCATGAAAGAGAGATAAAACGTAGGCTTTAAACCTAGGATAGAGCATGGTGGCCAAAATGTAGTGCTCTGATTTCAACAGATTGGCCACTCTTGAATCCTGGCAAAGCGAATGAAGGGCTCCATCCACAAGTCCCACATACTTTGCGGAATTGCTCCATCTTAGCTCCTCCTTCAATTTCTCCATCTGCTTCTGCAAAACCCTGATTAGGGGAATGACCTGACTCAAGCTGGCAGTGTCTGAAATGACTTCACGTGTGGCAAGTTCGAAGGGTTGGAGAACCTTGCACAAGACGGAAATCATTCTACACTGTGCTTGAGTCAGGTGCATTACCCCTCCTTTGCCTATATCATAGGTGGATGTATAGGCTTGAATGGCCTTTGCTGCTCCTCCATCCTCTGAAGCATATAGAGTGTTGAATTCCACCTTGTTACCACCTCTTGCTTCAGGTGATGGCAGGGCAGGTTCAGGAGTGTTTGATAACGCTACAGTCTTTGGCACGCGGTGGCTGAATGCAATTTTTTGGACAACCAACAGCAGCTCCTGCATGCCCCTGTCACTTGAAAAAAAAAATCTGCACCACCAAATTAATCGTATGATCAAAACATGGGATGTGCTGGAATTTACCCAGATGTAATGCACGTACAATATTGGTGGCATTGTCCGATATCACAAATCCCCAGGAGAGTCTAATTGGGGTAAGCCATTGTGCAATGATGTCCCTCGGTTCCCGTAAGAGGTTGTCAGCAGTGTGCATCTTACGGAAAGCAGTGATACATAGAGTAGCCTGCCTAGGAACAAGTTGGCATTTGCAAGATGCTGCTACTGGTGCCACTGCTGTTGTTGCTGCGGGAGGCCATACATCTACCCAGTGGGCTGTCACAGTCATATAGTCCTTAGTCTGCCATGTTCCTCTTGTCCACATGTCCGTGGTTAAGTGGACAGTGGGTACAACTGCATTTTTTAGGACACTGAGGACACTTTTTCTGACGTCTCTGTGCATTCTCAGTATCTACAATGAAAATATAAAAAGTATGACTCTTGTTTGGGCGCACTCTTATTGTATCTTAATATCTACTGATGAGTGATGTGCGTAAAATATGATATAGTCTTTATTTCTACTCATAAAATCAATGGGAACTCAGCAAAAACAAAACAAAACAATATGGTTGGACATGAATGAACATTAACATACCAACAAGGAAAAGATCTATTCCGAAAAAAATGGAATGTTCAGATCTTGATTATACTTAGATACATGCATATAGGAAGATACTGTAGCTACATGCCATGCTGCTTCCGTCTGCCAAAGATCTGTACAAACTGTGTTTGTATTAATACAGTCCTGGATTGGGTTGATTTCATGAGAGGGAGAACCCACAAACTGAAATCCGACCCTGATAGTTTACCA
Source organism: Pseudophryne corroboree (assembly GCF_028390025.1). Lineage (NCBI taxonomy): Eukaryota > Metazoa > Chordata > Amphibia > Anura > Myobatrachidae > Pseudophryne > Pseudophryne corroboree. The sequence goes on from NC_086448.1 coordinate 327,911,877, forward strand.
CTGTCTTGGATTAGATACAAAGGGTAAAACAGGGATGGGATCTCAATCCAAAGAGTAGTAGGAACGAGTATTAGTGGTGATCCTGCTGTTAGTGTTATTCCACAGGGAATGTGGTCTTCCTACTTCACTGGGTATTCCCTAGCGGTCGCCCATCTAGGTACTGACCCAGCCCACCTCCGTTTAGCTTCCAAGATCGGACGAGATTGGGCGTAAGCGTAGGGGTATGGTCGTAGGAGGACTTACCCTGTACCACCAATGAGAGTGCACCGAAAAGGAGGGATTGTTTCCTCCTTGGGAAAGGGATGATGGGATAAATGGGGAAGAAGAATAGTATTGGATCTTGTAGACGTGAATCTGCTGTCCCCGTTAGACGGAAGAGATGTGTCTCCTAAGGGGACACGCTCCCCAGAATCGTGGATGAGAGTTCACAGAAGGAAGAAAAGGATGAAAAAGAAGTATAGTGAAAGTAGATTGTAGGTCCACATGAGTGTGGGGTCCCTATTGGTCCCTTTGATAGTTGAGTACTTAAGAATCCTGGGTCAAATGGTTCACTATTACAATTTCCAAAAATGCAATAACACTGGATGTAACATTGGCTTTGTATACATACGTCCGTACTATTCCTGATCTCTGATAAGTATTATGGCATTAATAATATCCCACAGTTCTCAAATGTAAGAGCTGAAAACTGAGGGTTTGTACAGTGAATAAAGTAACACAGAAAAAGTAATAATTTGAGACCTACTGAAATAGTATAGACACAGTTTAGGGTATCTACAGTAAACCAGATGCGGGACCACACACCACCTGTCCTTCTTGCATTTAGTGAGTGATTATCAAATTGTACAATACACCTTAACTAGGAGCGCCAGTAGTGACGGTAACAATAATTCTTTTTTGAAAGGATAAATAAGTTGCTGGAGCATAAAGAACCTAGTCAATTGCAACAATTTAAGTATTGAAAAACACACATGCAATTGTCAGACAAGCGAGATGCCCGCAGGAAAAAAATAGGATAGAAAAAACACATTTTGAGATACCTAAAGCAGACTTAAATGCGGGACCACACTCCACCTGTTCCTATTGATTCAATGAGTGATTGTACAGATATATAATGCACCTAGGAGCGCCAGCAATGATAGTAGCCAAAATTTTCACTGCAAAAATGAGTGTTAAGCTGGAGCATCAAATCTAGTTATATGAAGCAGGTAAGTATTAAATATCACCCATATGGTCTTCAGGTAGGCGAGGTGCCTGCAGGGAAAACGCGTTTCACCCAGTCACGGGCTTGTTCACTTCCATTCAGAGCATTCTCGGTATCGCCTGCCTAGTGAAGTGGAATTTAGATGGGATTTGATACCAGGGACACAGTATCTGAAACAATTCTCTAAGTCCCACTGAACTAATGGTGGATACTGGACGCACGTCTAACACCAACATAGCTGTCAAGGCCTCAGTTATCCGCTTTGCAAAAGGATGACTGCTGTCATATTTCATCTTCCTCACAAAGGACTGTTGGACAGTCAATTGCTTAGTTGAAGTAGTACAAGTGGTCTTCCGACTTCCCCTCTGGTATGACGATCGACTCCCAGCAGCAACTACACCAGCAGCGGCGGCAGCAGCAACAGCAGGCGTTCTGCTCAAGGATCCTCCGGAGGAATCCTGGTTAGGAGAGGACTCCTCAGTTTTGCCAGTGACATGGCTTGCAGGACTACTGACTTTCCTGACTGAGGAGGAAGTTGACGTTGAGGGAGTTGGTGGTGTAGCTTGCAGGAGCTTGGGTACAAGAGGAAGAAGGGATTTAAGTGTCAGTGGACTGCTTACACTCTTACCCAAAGTTTCAATACTTAACACTGACTTCTGATGAATGCGCAGCAGGTGACGTATAAGGGGGGATGTTCCTAGGTGGTTAACATCCTTACCCCTACTTATTACAGCTTGACAGAGGCAACACACAGCTTGACACCTGTTGTCCGGATTTGTGGAGAAATAATCGAAGAGGTGGCTTTTTTTGGTATTTTGTCCAGGCATCACAATGGGCTTCTTCATCCCACGGATAACAGGTGTCTCCCCCAGTGCCTGATTTAAACAAACCACATCACCATCAGAATCCTCATAGTACAAACAATTGAATAAAAATGATTGGTGAAAAAAAAAAAGAATCCTCATAGTCAGCTTCCTCCTCAGCACCAGCAACACCCATATCCTCATCCTTGTGTACGTCAACAGTGACATCTTCAATTTGAATATCAGAAACTGGACTGTGGGTGCTACATCCAGCACTTGCAGAGGGCATGCAAATGGTGGAAGGAGCAACCTCTTCCCGTCCAGTGTTGGGAAGGTCAGGCATCGCAACCGCCGACACACTTGGACTCTCCTTGGGGATTTGTGATACCATCTTAGAACTAGTGATGAGCGGGTTCGGTTTCTCGGAAACCGAACCCCCCCGAACTTCACCCATTTTACACAGGTCCGAGGCAGGTTCGAACCTTCCCGCCTTGCTCGGCTAACCCGAGCGCGCCCGAACGTCATCATTCCGCTGTCGGATTCTCGCGAGATTCGGATTCTATATAAGCAGCCGCGCGTCGCCGCCATTTTCACTCGTGCATTGGAGATGATAGGGAGAGGACGTGGCTGGCGTCCTCTCCGTTTATTGTTGAACTTGATTGCTTTATTGCTTAATTGTGGGGAGGGCTGGGGAGCAGCTGTATAATATAGGAGGAGTACAGTGCAGAGTTTTGCTGATCAGTGACCACCAGTTTTATCCGTTCTCTGCCTGAAAAAAACGCTCCATATCTGTGCTCAGTGTGCTGCATAATATATTTGTGCTCACACTGCTTAATTGTGGGGACTGGGGAGCAGCTGTATTATATAGCAGGAGTACAGTGCAGAGTTTTGCTGACAGTGACCACCAGTATACGTTGTCTGCCTGAAAAACACTCCATATCTGTGCTCAGTGTGCTGCTTTATTGTGGGGACTGGGGACCACCAGTATAATTAATATTATATAGGAGGAGTACAGTGCAGAGTGACCACCAGTATACTATATATAGCAGTACGATACGGAAGGCCACTGCTGTGCCTACCTCTGTGTCGTCATTAAGTATATTATCCATCTACATTCTATACCTGTGGTGCATTTTAGTTTTGCAGTTTGCCGACACAGTGACCACCAGTATACTATATATAGCAGTACGATATGGAAGGCCACTGCTGTGCCTACCTCTGTGTCGTCATTAGGTATACTATCCATCTACATTCTATACCTGTGGTGCATTTTAGTTTTGCAGTTTGCCGACACAGTGACCACCAGTATACTATATATAGCAGTACGATACGGAAGGCCACTGCTGTGCCTACCTCTGTGTCGTCATTAAGTATACTATCCATCTACATTCTATACCTGTGGTGCATTTTAGTTTTGCAGTTTGCCGACACAGTGACCACCAGTATACTATATATAGCAGTACGAAACGGAAGGCCACTGCTGTGCCTACCTCTGTGTCGTCATTAAGTATACTATCCATCTACATTCTATACCTTTGGTGCATTTTAGTATTGCAGTTTGCTGACACAGTGACCACCAGTATACTATATATAGCAGTACGATACGGAAGGCCACTGCTGTGCCTACCTCTGTGTCGTCATTAAGTATACTATCCATCTACATTCTATACCTGTGGTGCATTTTAGTTTTGCAGTTTGCCGACACAGTGACCACCAGTATACTATATATAGCAGTACGATACGGAAGGCCACTGCTGTGCCTACCTCTGTGTCATCATTAAGTATACTATCCATCTACATTCTATACCTGTGGTGCATTTTAGTTTTGCAGTTTGCCGACACAGTGACCACCAGTATACTATATATAGCAGTACGATACGGAAGGCCACTGCTGTGCCTACCTCTGTGTCGTCATTAAGTATACTATCCATCTACATTCTATACCTGTGGTGCATTTTAGTTTTGCAGTTTGCCGACACAGTGACCACCAGTATACTATATATAGCAGTACGATACGGAAGGCCACTGCTGTGCCTACCTCTGTGTCGTCATTAAGTATACTATCCATCTACATTCTATACCTGTGGTGCATTTTAGTTTTGCAGTTTGCCGACACAGTGACCACCAGTATACTATATATAGCAGGACGATACGGAAGGCCACTGCTGTGCCTACCTCTGTGTCGTCATTAAGTATACTATCCATCTACATTCTATACCTGTGGTGCATTTTAGTTTTGCAGTTTGCCGACACAGTGACCACCAGTATACTATATATAGCAGTACGATACGGAAGGCCACTGCTGTGCGTACCTCTGTGTCGTCATTAAGTATACTATCCATCTACATTCTATACCTGTGGTGCATTTTAGTTTTGCAGTTTGCCGACACAGTGACCACCATTATACTATATATAGCAGTATGATACGGAAGGCCACTGCTGTGCCTACCTCTGTGTCATCATTACGTATACTATCCATCTATATTCTATACCTGTGGTGCATTTTGGTTTTGCAGTTTGCCGACACAGTGACCACCAGTATACTATATATAGCAGTACGATACGGAAGGCCACTGCTGTGCCTACCTCTGTGTCATCATTAAGTATACTATCCATCTACATTCTATACCTGTGGTGCATTTTAGTTTTGCAGTTTGCCGACACAGTGACCACCAGTATACTATATATAGCAGTACGATACGGAAGGCCACTGCTGTGCCTACCTCTGTGTCGTCATTAAGTATACTATCCATCTACATTCTATACCTGTGGTGCATTTTAGTTTTGCAGTTTGCCGACACAGTGACCACCAGTATACTATATATAGAAGTACGATACGGAAGGCCACTGCTGTGCCTACCTCTGTGTCGTCATTAAGTATACTATCCATCTACATTCTATACCTGTGGTGCATTTTAGTTTTGCAGTTTGCCGACACAGTAACCACCAGTATACTATATATAGCAGTACGATATGGAAGGCCACTGCTGTGCCTACCTCTGTGTCGTCATTAAGTATACTATCCATCTACATTCTATACCTGTGGTGCATTTTAGTTTTGCAGTTTGCCGACACAGTGACCACCAGTATACTATATATAGCAGTACAATACGGAAGGCCACTGCTGTGCCTACCTCTGTGTCGTCATTAAGTATACTATCCATCTATATTCTATACCTGTGGTGCATTTTGGTTTTGCAGTTTGCCGACACAGTGACCACCAGTATACTATATATAGCAGTACGATACGGAAGGCCACTGCTGTGCCTACCTCTGTGTCATCATTAAGTATACTATCCATCTACATTCTATACCTGTGGTGCATTTTAGTTTTGCAGTTTGCCGACACAGTGACCACCAGTATACTATATATAGCAGTACGATACGGAAGGCCACTGCTGTGCCTACCTCTGTGTCGTCATTAAGTATACTATCCATCTACATTCTATACCTGTGGTGCATTTTAGTTTTGCAGTTTGCCGACACAGTGACCGCCAGTATACTATATATAGCAGTACGATACAGAAGGCCACTGCTGTGCCTACCTCTGTGTCGTCATTAGGTATACTATCCATCTACATTCTATACCTGTGGTGCATTTTAGTTTTGCAGTTTGCCGACACAGTGACCACCAGTATACTATATATAGCAGTACGATATGGAAGGCCACTGCTGTGCCTACCTCTGTGTCATCATTAGGTATACTATCCATCTACATTCTATACCTGTGGTGCATTTTAGTTTTGCAGTTTGCCGACACAGTGACCACCAGTATACTATATATAGCAGTATGATACGGAAGGCCACTCCTGTGCCTACCTCTGTGTCGTCATTAAGTATACTATCCATCTACATTCTATACCTGTGGTGCATTTTAGTTTTGCAGTTTGCCGACACAGTGACCACCAATATACTATATATAGCAGTACGATACGGAAGGCCACTGCTGTGCCTACCTCTGTGTCGTCATTAAGTATACTATCCATCTACATTCTATACCTGTGGTACATTTTAGTTTTGCAGTTTGTCGACACAGTGACCACCAGTATACTATATATAGCAGTACGATACGGAAGGCCACTGCTGTGCCTACCTCTGTGTCGTCATTAAGTATACTATCCATCTACATTATATACCTGTGGTGCATTTTAGTTTTGCAGTTTGCCGACACAGTGACCACCAGTATACTATATATAGCAGTACGATACGGAAGGCCACTGCTGTGCGTACCTCTGTGTCGTCATTAAGTATACTATCCATCTACATTCTATACCTGTGGTGCATTTTAGTTTTGCAGTTTGCCGACACAGTGACCACCAGTATACTATATATAGCAGTACGATACGGAAGGCCACTGCTGTGCCTACCTCTGTGTCGTCATTAAGTATACTATCCATCTACATTCTATACCTGTGGTGCATTTTAGTTGTGCGCAGTATATATAGTAGTAGGCCATTGCTATTGATACTGGCATATAATTCCACACATTAAAAAATGGAGAACAAAAATGTGGAGGGTAAAATAGGGAAAGATCAAGATCCACTTCCACCTCGTGCTGAAGCTGCTGCCACTAGTCATGGCTGAAACGATGAAATGCCATCAACGTTGTCTGCCAAGTAAAATAACCCAAAAATCTAAATTGAAAGCGTCTGATGAGAAGTGTAAACTTGCCAATATGCCATTTACGACACGGAGTGGCAAGGAACGGCTGAGGCCCTGGCCTATGTTCATGTCTAGTGGTTCAGATTCACATGAGGATGGAAGCACTCATCCTCTCGCTAATAAAATGAAAAGACTTAAGCTGGCAAAAGCACAGCAAAGAACTGTGCGTTCTTCTAAATCACAAATCCCAAAGGAGAGTCCAATTGTGTCGGTTGCGATGCCTGACCTTCCCAACACTGGACGGGAAGAGCTTGCGCCTTCCACCATTTGCACGCCCCCTGCAAGTGCTGGAAGGAGCACCCGCAGTCCAGTTCCTGATAGTCAAATTGAAGATGTCAGTGTTGAAGTACACCAGGATGAGGATATGGGTGTTGCTGGCGCTGGGGAGGAAATTGACAAGGAGGATTCTGATGGTGAGGTGGTTTGTTTAAGTCAGGCACCCGGGGAGACACCTGTTGTCCATGGGACGAATATGGCCATTGACATGCCTGGTCAAAATACAAAAAAAAATCACCTCTTCGGTGTGGAATTATTTCAACACAAATGCGGACAACAGGTGTCAAGCCGTGTGTTGCCTTTGTCAAGCTGTAATAAGTAGGGGTAAGGATGTTAACCACCTCGGAACATCCTCCCTTATACGTCACCTGCAGCGCATTCATCATAAGTCAGTGACAAGTTCAAAAACTTTGGGTGACAGCGGAAGCAGTCCACTGACCACTAAATCCCTTCCTCTTGTAACCAAGCTCCTGCAAACCACACCACCAACTCCCTCAGTGTCAATTTCCTCCTTACCCAGGAAAGCCAATAATCCTGCAGGCCATGTCACTGGCAAGTCTGACGAGTCCTCTCCTGCCTGGGATTCCTCCGATGCATCCTTGAGTGTAACGCCTACTGCTGCTGGCGCTGCTGTTGTTGCTGCTGGGAGTCGATCGTCATCCCAGAGGGGAAGTTGGAAGACCACTTGTACTACTTCCAGTAAGCAATTGACTGTCCAACAGTCCTTTGCGAGGAAGATGAAATATCACAGCAGTCATCCTGCTGCAAAGCAGATAACTCAGGCCTTGGCAGCCTGGGCGGTGAGAAACGTGGTTCCGGTATCCATCGTTAATTCAGAGGCAACTATAGACTTGATTGAGGTACTGTGTCCCCGGTACCAAATACCATCTAGGTTCCATTTCTCTAGGCAGGCGATACCGAAAATGTACACAGACGTCAGAAAAAGAGTCACCAGTGTCCTAAAAAATGCAGTTGTACCCAATGTCCACTTAACCACGGACATGTGGACAAGTGGAGCAGGGCAGACTCAGGACTATATGACTGTGACAGCCCACTGGGTAGATGTATTGCCTCCCGCAGCAAGAACAGCAGCGGCGGCACCAGTAGCAGCATCTCGCAAACGCCAACTCGTTCCAAGGCAGGCTACGCTTTGTATCACCGCTTTCCATAAGAGGCACACAGCTGAAAACCTCTTACGGGAACTGAGAAAGATCATCGCAGAATGGCTTACCCCAATTGGACTCTCCTGGGGATTTGTGACATCGGACAACGCCAGCAATATTGTGTGTGCATTACATCTGGGCAAATTCCAGCACATCCCATGTTTTGCACATACATTGAATTTGGTGGTGCAGAATTATTTAAAAAACGACAGGGGCGTGCAAGAGATGCTGTCGGTGGCCCGAAGAATTGCGGGCCACTTTCGGCATTCAGGCACCGCGTACAGAAGACTGGAGCACCACCAAACATTCCTGAACCTGCCCTGCCATCATCTGAAGCAAGAGGTGGTAACGAGGTGGAATTCAACCCTCTATATGCTTCAGAGGATTGAGGAGCAGCAAAAGGCCATTCAAGCCTATACATCTGGCCACGATATAGGCAAAGGAGGGGGAATGCACCTGACTCAAGCGCAGTGGAGAATGATTTCAACGTTGTGCAAGGTTCTGCAACCCTTTGAACTTGCCACACGTGAAGTCAGTTCAGACACTGCCAGCCTGAGTCAGGTCATTCCCCTCATCAGGCTTTTGCAGAAGAAGCTGGAGACATTGAAGGAGGAGCTAAAACAGAGCGATTCCGCTAGGCATGTGGGACTTGTGGATGGAGCCCTTAATTCGCTTAACCAGGATTCACGGGTGGTCAATCTGTTGAAATCAGAGCACTACATTTTGGCCACCGTGCTCGATCCTAGATTTAAAACCTACGTTGTATCTCTCTTTCCGGCAGACACAAGTCTGCAGAGGTTCAAAGACCTGCTGGTGAGAAAATTGTCAAGTCAAGCAGAACGTGACCCGTCAACATCTCCACCTTCACATTCTCCCGCAACTGGGGGTGCGAGGAAAAGGCTAAGAATTCCGAGCCCACCCGCTGGCGGTGATGCAGGGCAGTCTGGAGCGAGAGCTGACATCTGGTCCGGACTGAAGGACCTGCCAACGATTACTGACATGCCGTCTACTGTCACTGCATATGATTCTCTCACCATTGAAAGAATGGTGGAGGATTATATGAGTGACCGCATCCAAGTAGGCACGTCAGATAGTCCGTACGTATACTGGCAGGAAAAAGAGGCAATTTGGAGGCCCTTGCAGAAACTGGCTTTATTCTACCTAAGTTGCCCTCCCTCCAGTGTGTACTCCGAAAGAGTGTTTAGTGCAGCCGCTCACCTTGTCTGCAATCGGCGTATGAGGTTACTTCCAGAAAATGTGGAGAAGATGATGTTCATTAAAATGAATTATAATCAATTCCTCCGCGGAGACATTCACCAGCAGCAATTGCCTCCAGAAAGTACACGGGGACCTGAGATGGTGGATTCCAGTGGGGACGAATTAATAATCTGTGAGGAGGGGGATGTACACAGTGAAAGGGGTGAGGAATCGGAGGATGATGATGAGGTGGACATCTTGCCTCTGTAGAGCCAGTTTGTGCAAGGAGAGATTGATTGCTTCTTTTTTGGTGGGGGCCCAAACCAACCAGTCATTTCAGTCACAGTCGTGTGGTAGACCCTGTCGCTGAAATGATGGGTTCGTTAAAGTGTGCATGTCCTGTTTATACAACATAAGGGTGGGTGGGAGGGCCCAAGGACAATTCCATCTTGCACCTCTTTTTTCTTTCATTTTTCTTTGCATCATGTGCTGTTTGGGGACAATTTTTTTGAAGTGCCATCCTGCCTGACACTGCAGTGCCACTCCTAGATGGGCCAGGTGTTTGTGTCGGCCACTTGTGTCGCTTAGCTTAGCCAACCAGCGACCTTGGTGCGCCTCTTTTTTCTTTGCATCATGTGCTGTTTGGGGACTATTTTTTTGAAGTGCCATCCTGCCTGACACTGCAGTGCCACTCCTAGATGGGCCAGGTGTTTGTGTCGGCCACTTGTGTCGCTTAGCTTAGTCACACAGCGACCTTGGTGCGCCTCTTTTTTTCTTTGCATCATGTGCTGTTTGGGGACTATTTTTTTGAAGTGCCATCCTGCCTGACACTGCAGTGCCACTCCTAGATGGGCCAGGTGTTTGTGTCGGCCACTTGTGTCACTTAGCTTAGCCATCCAGCGACCTCGGTGCAAATTGTAGGACTAAAAATAATATTGTGAGGTGTGAGGTGTTCAGAATAGACTGGAAATGAGTGGAAATTATGGTAATTGAGGTTAATAATACTATGGGATCAAAATGACCCCCAAATTCTATGATTTAAGCTGTTTTTTAGGGTTTTTTGAAAAAAACACCCAAATCCAAAACACACCCGAATCCGACAAAAAAATTTCGGTGAGGTTTTGCCAAAACGCGTCCGAATCCAAAACACGGCCGCGGAACCGAACCCAAAACCAAAACACAAAACCCGAAAAATGTCCGGTGCACATCACTACTTAGAACGCACAGATCTTTGCTGTGCTTTTTCCAGCTTAACTCTTATCATTTTTCTAGCAGGAGGATGAGGGCTTCCATCGTCAGGTGAAGCTGAACCACTAGTCCTGAACATTTACTCCAATTTCGTAAATGGCATATTGGCAAGTTTACGTTTCTCCTCAGACCATTTAAATTTCTTTTTTGGGGTCTTTTTACTGAACTTTGGCTTTTTGGATTTTACATGCCCTCTACTATCACATTGGGCATTGGCCATGGCAGACGACGTTGATATGATTTAATCGTCTATGTCATGACAAGTGGCAGCAGCTTCAGCACTAGGAGGAAGTGGTTCTTGATCTATACCTATTTTATCCTCCAAATTTTTGTTCTCCATTATTTTTCTGGAGTTATATAACAAAATGCGGTACAGGAGAGCATACCTCTACACCACACAGGGCAAACCCTGTGAAAATTATTTGGATTAAATATTAATAACCCCTTTACTTGGAGTAAATAAATATACAGCACAGGACAGCACCACTAAACTTATATGGCAGCACCACTGGACTGGTTTTATATGGAATTATATGGAATTATACGGCAGGATCACTGGATTTATATGCCAGTACCACTAGAATTATACAGCAGGATCACTGGATTTATACACCAGTACCATTGGAATTATATGACAGGATCACTGGATTTATATGGCAGTACTGCTGGACATATACGGCAGTATCACTGGACAATACTTTTACGCCAGTACTGCTGGAATTATACAGCAGGATCACAGGATTTACACACCAGTGCCACTGGAATTATACGGCAGGATCACTGGAATTATACGGCAGGATCACTGGGTTTATACAGCAGGATCACTGCAATTATACGGCAGGATCACTGGAATTATATGGCAGGATCACTGGATTTATACGCCAGTACCACTGGGATTATACATCAGGATCACTGGATTTATACGGCAGGATCACTGCAATTATACGGCAGGATCACTGGAATTATACGTCAGGATCACTGGATTTATAAGCCAGTACCACTGGATTTATACGGTAGGATCACTGGATTTATACACGAGTACCACTGGAATTATACAGCAGGATCACAGGATTTATACGCCAGTGCCACTGGAATTATACGGCAGGATCACTGGAATTATACGGCAGGATCACTGGATTTATACGGCAGGATCACTGCAATTATACGGCAGGATCACTGGAAATATATGGCAGGATCACTGGATTTATACACCAGTACCACTGGGATTATACATCAGGATCACTGGATTTATACGGCAGGATCACTGCAATTATACGGCAGGATCACTGGAATTATACGTCAGGATCACTGGATTTATACGCCAGTACCACTGGAATTATACGGTAGGATCACTGGAATTACATGGCAGGATCACTGGATTTATACGCCAGTACCGCTGGAATTATACGGCAGGATCACTGATTTATACGTCAGTACCGCTGGACATATACGGCAGTATCAATGGACATATACGGCAGTATCACTGGACATATATGGCAGTATCACTGTACTGGACTTATACGCCAGCACCACTGTAATTATACTGCAGGATCACTGGATTTATACGCCAGTACCACTGTAATTATACGTCAGGATCACTGGAATTATACGGTAGGATCACTGCAATTATACGTCAGGATCACTGGAATTATACGGCAGGATCACTGGATTTATACGCCAGTATCACTGGAATTATACAGCAGGATCACTGGAATTATACGGCAGGATCACTGGATTTATAGGCCAGTACCACTGGAATTATACGGCAGGATCACTGGACTTATACGGCAGTACTGCTGGACATATACAGCAGTACCGCTGGACATATACGGCAGTATCAATGGACATATACGGCAGTATCACTGGACATATGCTGCAGTATCACTGGACTGGACTTATACGCCAGTACCACTGTAATTATACGGCAGGATCACTGGACTTATACGCCAGTACCACTGGAATTATACGGCAGGATCACTGGAATTATACGGCAAGATCAGTGAATTTATACGCCAGTATCACTGGAATTATTCGGCATGATCACTGGATTTATACGGCAGTACCGCTGGACATATGCGGCAGTACCGCTGGACATATACGGCAGTACCGCTGGACATATATGGCAGTATCAATGGACATATATGGCAGTATCACTGGACATATACGCAGTATCACTGGACTGGATTTATCCGCCAGTACCACTGTAATTATACGGCAGGATCACTGGACTTATACGCCAGTACCACTGGATTTATACGGCAGGATCACTGGAATTATACGGCAGGATCACTGCAATTATAGGGCAGGATCACTGGAATTATACGGCAGGATCACTGGAATTATATGGCAGGATCACTGGACTTATACGGCAGGATCACTGCAATTATACGGCAGGATCACTGCACTTATACGGCATGATCACTGCAATTATAGGGCAGGATCACTGGAATTATACGGCAGGATCACTGGAATTATACAGTAGGATCACTGGATTTATATGGCAGTACCGCTGGACATATACGGCAGTATCAATGGACATATACGGCAGTATCAATGGACATATACGGCAGGATCACTGGACATATACGGCAGTACCACTGGACATATACGGCAGCACAGGGACACCACCACTGGACTGATGCAGGACAACACAGCACCACTGCAATGGACTGGAATTATACAGCAGCACTGGACATATGGCAGCAGAGGACACCACCACTGTGACTGGACTGATGCAGCACAAGACACCAACACTGGACTGATGCAGCACAACACAGCACCACTGGACTGAACTTATGCAGCAGCACTGGACATATGGCAGCAGAGGACACAACCACTGTGACTAGACAGATGCAGCACAAGACACGGACACTGAGGATGGAGACACGTCCTCTCTCTACACTCTCCAATGTCGGAGTGAAAATGGCCGCGACGCGCGGCTCCTTATATGGAATCCAAACCCCGCTAGAATCCGACAGCGGGATGATGACATTTTGCCTCGTTCTGGTTTCCAAGTCAGGCAGGAAAACCCGAGCCTGACTCGGATCCGGGCTCGGGTGGTTAAGTTCAGTAGGGTTCGTTTCTCTGAGAACCCAACCCGCTCATCTGTAAAATACACGTAGTGCATACTTTTCTACTCTCCTGGAACGTACACAAGATGAATGGTTGTTATGGGAATCTTCACTTTTTTCTCTTTAGAACTGTGATAGGCAATCTTATACACTTTGGGGGCTGCATTGGGTTCCCTATAATCTTTAAAAGGGCTGCACATTACTCTTAATTTCAGTACGGTAGTAAGTTATCCACAGTGGTTATAATTTTATATATATATCCAAATCAGACAGTGGTGGTGCTGACTAAAGACACGGCACTCCAATGTTTGCTTTAAATTAGTGTCATTTTGTGAAGTATAAATAAGTTACAAACATGGTATAAACATAATTTGGCTCACTGTGCTTGATAATCCTCTTATTGCCAACATTTCCGGGCTGCTGAGGACTCCGTCATCAGGAAGAGGAGAGGGAGCTCATATATGTTAAGCAATCATCATGTCCAATTCACAGACGTGAAAAAAAGCATCAATCAAGTGTGATAACAGTTGCTTACCTTTTGTACCCCCTAGTGATTGAGAGCCTTGTCCCGGAGTGTGATGGCGGAAGTGGCTCGGGAACCGGAAGTCACGGGGCCGGTGACGTCATTCCTGTACGTCCCGGCCATTGCCATGGTAGCCAGGGCCACTGCCTGACACTCCGGTGGCAGGCTGTGGAAACAAAGAAAACATGTACCTGCCATTAACCATGTGTGGGGCGGACTGCTTAATAGACAATAACAGACATCAGTAAACACTGTAATAAAGTGGTTAATTAAATGGATAATTAAGATGCTTGGCTGTCTTTATTGATGTAAGCCAGGCTGGTGTGTAAGTACCAGTGGTATATAAATATAAATGATCTAAACAATGATTAGATGTTAACAGGGCCGGCCCAAGCTAAATTTTTTGGTAAGCGAATTAAGAATTTAGCGCCCCTTGACAGGATCAAATTTTAAAAGAGGTGTGGTCTCACAAGGAAGGGGTGTGGCCACACAATAGTACCCCCAGGGGTCCAGGGAGATTGTCAGTGACAGGGAGAAAGTGTGTGACTGGGTGGCATAGGTGATGGAGATAGTGGGTGACTAAGGAGGCTGGGGTCACAGGGAGATAGTGGGTGCCATGTGCCCACAGTGCTAGATATGCCCCCACAGTGCCAGATACAGATATGCTCCCACAGTGCCATGTGCCCACATTGCCACATACAACCCCACAGTGCCACATATGACCCCACAGTGCCAGATACAGATATGCTCCCACAGTGCTAGATATGCCCCCACAGTGCCAGATATGACCCCACAGTGCCAGATACAGTTATGCCCCTACAGTGCCATGTGCCCACAGTGCCAGATATGCCCCCACAGTGCCACACATGACCCCTCAGTGCCAGATACAGATATGCCCCCACATTGCCATGTGCCCATAGTGCTAGATGTGCCCCCACAGTGCCACATATGACCCCACAGTGTCAGATACAGTTATGCCCCCACAGTGCTAAGAGTGCCAGATATGCCCCCACAGTGCCACATATGACCCCACAGTGCCAGATACAGATATGCCCCCACATTGCCATGTGCCCACAGTGCCAGATATGCCCCCACAGTGCCACACATGACCCCACAGTGCCAGATACAGATATGCCCCCACATTGCCATGTGCCCATAGTGCTAGATATGCCCCCACAGTGCCAGATACAGTTATGCCCCTGCAGTGCCATGTGCCCACAGTGCCAGATATGACCCCAAAGTCCCAGATACAGATATGCCCCCACAGTGCCATGTGCCCACAGTACCAGATATGCCCCCACAGTGCCAGATACAGATATGCCCCCACATTGCTATATGCCCATAGTGCTAGATATGCCCTCACAGTGCCTCACATGACCTCACAATGCCACATATGCCTCGACAGTGCTGCTCACCACTGTGTAGAGAGCGCAGCGCACGCTTCTCTTGCCTGTCACCCTGCCTCTCAGTCTGGTCTCCGGCGGTGACGGCAGCGTGTATATCTCAAATCAGGCGCCGGTCCGTGAGCTCTGATTGGCTAACGAACTGGCACCTGATTTGAGTTATTCACTCCGCCGTCACTGCCGGAGACCAGACTGAGGGGCAGCGCAGCCGCAGGACGGCAGGCAGGAGAGGCGCGCCGTGATCTAGGCTGCCGGCGCCTTCTTCATTGTGGTGCCTTACCCGTACACGTACCCCGCGTAACGGGCGGTCCGAGCCTGGATGTTAATATAATAGACGGCGATTATGTGCCGCCCACGTCAAGGGTAGCACTGTTCCCCTCATCATCCCTAAGGATGTGGAAATGCTGCTATATCCTGGCGTCCGGCGTTAATGCTTAAAATTTTTCACCCTTCCCGTATTGAGACCACATAGTGGTCTATTAAACATACAATTGCAGATATATATCAGGTGTGTGTAAACATTATTAATATTACTAGGGTGGAGAGAGGGACTCGCTACTATGCAGTTTGAGTCATAACGGATTCCAGTTTATCTTTTCGTTCAATCCGTTGGGTTGCATAGTGTTCAATTTGAAAATCCATCTGGATTCCAAACGTAGCAATGCTCCAAGTTTGTCCCCACCTCTCGTCATAGGTGGAAGCTGGTCGATCATTTGGTAACGTAATGCTGATAGTGGATGATTATGTGAACAAAAATGCTTGGCTACCGGTTGATCCATGTCTTTTCCAGCTGAAAGATAAACTGGAATGCGTTATGACTCAAACTGCATAGTAGCGAGCATACAGATTGGGGGTGATTCAGAGTTGACCGTAGCTGTGCAAAATTTAGCACAGCTACGATCAGGCACACTGACATGCAGGGGGACGCCCAGCACAGGGCTAGCCCACCCCGCATGTCAGCCCCTGCCCCGTCGTAGAAGTACAAAAGCATTGCATAGCGGCAATGCTTTTGCACTGGAAGAGTAGCTCCCAGCCAGGTCGGGAGCTACTCGTTGCTGCCCGGGTCACAGCAGCTGCGTGTGACGTCATGCAGCTGCGGCGGCCCACAGCCCCAACGGTCCGGGCATGCCTGCGTCCCCTAAATGGCCCACCCCCTCCAGCCCAGCAAAACGCGTCAATCAGGCAGAGGCAATCGCTGGGCTACGACAGTCGTCGGCTGCCTGGCATGCACCAACACACTGCAGCGCCGGGGCATGCGCACTGCAGACCTGATCACTGCTGTGCCAACACGCACAGCAGCGATCAGGTCTGATTTAGCCCCACTGTGCAATATCACACAGTGACATCATGCAGCGGTCGGCTGGAGCATTCAGCTTTGGACTATGAGTCAAAATTGAGCTGCATGCATGGCCAAGACCGAGGGTCGTTAAGGACTCGTGGGACTTCGCATTGCTTGTCATTTACAGCACACAGTACACACTAGTCGATATAGTAAATGATGTCGCTCAGGAAGAGTCAAAATGAGCATCATTATTTACTTTATCGACCAGTGTGTATGGGCATTTAGATTTCCCTTTTTGTGCCTTAAAACACAGAAAATATAAATACATAATAAAATAAAAAAGCATATTAAACCTATTAGTTAAAATAAATATTGCCATTTTTGTTTAAAAAAACAACTATATATGCAATATAAAAAGTAACTCAACATTTATTGTGGGCAATAAGGATATTCAAGGTGATCTCAGAATTCTGTGCCCGTGGCATCATGCTTTTATATGTACACAGAATACATGTGCGAGTAATATCCTTTATTTTACAGTGTAGAATGCATCATCCCACATATTATCTCTTCTTAAAGACATTAACCCTGGTATTCCTTTTAAATATCTGCAATTCTGATTATGACTAAAATGATTTTATGCTAAATGATTACTTACAGTAAGATATACAATAGTATATATGTTACAGTAGCTATAAATAGCATTTGCAAATAAGCGCTACCCCCACAAGGTACATAGGGAACACTTAAGCTGGGTACTGCGCGAACAAACCAGTTGGCTGCTCACGCAACCTAGCAGTACAACAACATTCAATTAAACTCACTTAAAATGTTGAATCCCCTACTTTTTGCAGTTGTTATTGAGATCTATATCAGGGTTTATTCTTCACTGTTAGTATTTGTGTTACAGCTTTGTTTGTAGGGGTAGGTTTAAAGCATTAGTCGTGCTTAAGAAAATGACAACGTCTGTGCTTGGTCAATTTGGGTGCATCTTTGGTTTTTCATTTTAGCCAATCATTATACATTGTATTCAAATATGTTATAATAGGCATTTGCATGTATATTTTTTGATAAAGGGGGTCTATGTACTAAGCCTTGGAGAGGGCTAAAGTGAAGAGAGATACAGTACCAACAAGTCAGCTCCTGTCATTTTTCAAACACAGCCTGTAACATGGCAGGTATGAGTTGATTGGCTGGTACTTTATCTCTCTCCACTTTATCACTCTCTACGGCTTAGTACATATCCCACAATGTCGTCTTTAAGAAATCAGATCAAAACAATAATGTTGATTAAAAAAAACATGTCTATTAAAGCAGGGTATAAGGCAGAAGTTCCCAAATGCAGTTGTCAAGGCACCCTAATGGTCCAGGCTTTAAAGATACCCATGGCTGAGCACAGATGGTCAATCAAATTGACCAAGGTACTAATTAAGTCACCTGTGGCCAAGCATAGACATACTCAACACCTGTCACATTAGGGTGCCTTGAGGACCGTGTTTGGGAACCTCTGGTATAAGGTCATACGTCATGATGTAGAATTGTCTGCAATTGCACCCCAAATCAAAGTTGCAAATTACATTAATTTAAAAAATATATAAATATTAAAAAAAACACTACTGCGATCATATGGAAAGCAGCAACTATCATTCCATACCTCCCAACATGACCCTCTCCAGGAGGGACAGAATGCTCTGCTCCTGGACTTCCCTCTTAATTTATGATTGCCATCACCTGTGCTTAAACACCTTCTTTATTCATTTACCTGTTCAAAACAGGTGCTGGCAATCACGAATTAAGAAAAAAGTCCAGAAGCAGAGCATTGTGTCCCTCCTGGAGAGGGTCATGTTGGGAGGCATGTCATTCTGATCAACAAATCCATAGTTATTAGACAATAATATTTATAACCTATATAATTCAACAGAAATTATTAACGCATAAAAAAGAAAAATATATGGCAGAGAAGAAGAAATCACCTATTAGCATCAGTGAAGCATTAGCAAACAGCATCATTTACTGAAGATGGTAACCATTGGCACCATAATCAGCTTGCTATTTGCACTTGCCACTGTTCACCTGCAAATTATATGGGTTTTTCAGTTATAAGTGCATCTTATTCCTGGTCTACATTTGTTAATAGTTGTTTAAACATGTCCTTGCTGTACTCTGCCTACATTAGAACATCCCCATTCCATTCTGTCCCACCTATAGAGGTGTAAGATAAGGAGAGAGAAGTGGTGGGAGAAGGGCAGCACAGGAGCTTAGCTCTCAGAATGATCATCTACTAAATTACAGTATATGTTAGCTAGTGCTCTCATAAATTAATAGAGAATAAATCAACTGTCTCTGCGCAATGGTCAATGGTAAGATGAGATAGGTGCACCCAAGAGCAAATATATGAGTAGACATATGGAAAAAGAAAGTACTCTGAAATATGGGCACACTCTCAAATACAGTACAGTTTAAGTATCCAATATCCAAAATGCTTGAGACCAGTATTATTTTAGATATCAGATTTTTCAGTATTTTGTAATATACCTGTATATATCCGTATTAATGGAGTTATCATGGCGATGGGACCCAAGTCTAAGCATAGACTGCGTTCATGTTTTCATAAACACACAGCCTGAAGGTAATTTTAGTCAATATTTTTAATAACTTTGTGCATTAAACAAAGTTTGTGTACATACACACAACTCTTTAATGTTTCATATACACCTTATACACACAGACTGAAGGTCATTTAATACAATATTCTTAATAACTTTGTGCATTAAACAAAGTTTGTGTACATTGAGCCGTCAGAAAACAAAGGTTTCCCTATCTCAGTCTCACTCAAAAAATTCAGTATTTCGGAATATTCCGTATTTCAGAATATTTGGATATGGGATACTCAACCTGCATATACCAATAATTAACTTTTCATAGACTATACAAAAATATTATAGCACTATAGCAATATACTGTAAGTCACAAAAATGAGTGTATATAGATAACATTTGACAATTATCATATGGGGGGATAATATCCATTTATATCAGTAAACATTGGTGAGTGGCAGAATTACACAAATTAATAAGATTTTAAACCTACCGGTAAATCTTTTTCTTGTAGTCCGTAGAGGATGCTGGGGACTCCGTAAGGACCATGGGGATAGACGTGCTCCACAGGAGACATGGGCACTTTAGGAAAGACTTTAGGTCTGGGTGTGCACTGGCTCCTCCCTCTATGCCCCTCCTCCAGACCTCAGTTAGAGAAACTGTGCCCAGAGGAGACGGACAGTACGAGGAAAGGATTTTTGTTAATCCAAGGGCAAGATTCATACCAGCCACACCAATCACACCGTATAACTTGTGATATACTACCCAGTTAACAGTATGAAAACAACATAGCATCAGTCCAAGACCGATGAAAATTATAACATAACCCTTATGTAAGCAAAACTATATACAAGTCTTGCAGGAGTAGTCCACACTTGGGACGGGCGCCCAGCATCCTCTACGGACTACGAGAAAAAGATTTACCGGTAGGTTTAAAATCTTATTTTCTCTTACGTCCTAGAGGATGCTGGGGACTCCGTAAGGACCATGGGGATTATACCAAAGCTCCAAAAACGGGCGGGAGAGTGCGGATGACTCTGCAGCACCGATTGAGCAAACAGGAGGTCCTCCTCAGCCAGGGTATCAAACTTATAAAACCTTGCAAGGTGTTTGAACCCGACCAAGAAACCACTCGGCCCAGCTGTAGAGCCGAGACCCCTCGGGCAGCCGCCCAAGAAGAGCCCACCTTCCTAGTGGAATGGGCCTTGACCAATTTAGGTAACAGCAATCCAGCCGTTTCACGCTCGCTGAATCGTGTTACAGATCCAGTAAGATCCAGATCCAGTCTGCTTTGAAGCAGGAGCGCCAACCTTGTTGGCTGCATACAGGACAAACAGTACTTCTGTTTTTTTGTTTTTTTGTTTTTTGACTCTAGCCGTTCTGGCTATGTAAGTTTTCAAAACCCTGACTACATCAAGGGACTCGGAATCCTCCAAGTCACGCGTAGCCACAGGCACCACAATAGGTTGGTTCATATGAAAATATGACACCACCTTAGGCAAGAATTGAGGACGGTTCCGCAATTCCGCTCTATCCATATGAAAAAAAAAAAAGATAGGGGCTTTTATGAGACAAAGCCGCCAATTCCGACACTCACCTAGCCGAAGCCAAGGCTAACAACATGACCACCTTTCAAGTGAGATATTTTCACTCCACCATTTTAAGTGGTTCAAAACAGTGCGCCTTAAGGAAACTCAACACCACGTTAAGGTCCCAAGGCGCCACCGGAGGTACAAAAGGAGGCTGAATATGCAGCACTCCCTTCACAAAAGTCTGTACTTCTGGGAGAGAAGCCAATTCTTTTTGAAACAAATAGGATAAGGCCGAAATCTGAACCTTAATGGAGCCTAATTCTTGGCCCAAATTCACTCCAGTTTATAGGAAGTGAAGGAAAATGGCCCAGATGGAATTCTTCCGTAGGAGTATTCCTGGCCTCACACCAAGAAACATATTTTCGCCATATACGGTGATAATGTTTAGTTGTCATGTCTTTCCTAGCCTTTATCAGCGTAGGAATGACCTCACCTGGAATGCCCTTTTCCGCTAGGATCCGGCTTGCAACCGCCATGCCTTCAAACGCAGCCTCAGTAAGTCTTGGAATAGACCGGGCCCTTGTTGCAACAGGTCCTGTCTTAGAGGAAGATGCCACTGATCTTCTGTGAGTATTCTCCTGCAGATCCGGATATCAGGCCCTTCGTGGCCAATCTGGAACAATGAGAATTGTCTGCACTCCTCTTTTTCTTATTATTCTCAACACCTTTGGGATGAGAGGAAGAGGAGGAAACACATAGACCGACTGGAACACCCACGGTGTCACTAGGGCGTCCACAGCTACCGTCTGAGGGTCTATTGACCTGGCGCAATATCTTTTCAGCTTTTTGTTGAGGCGGGACGTCCTCCTGTCTATTTGGGGCAGTCCCTACTGACTTGCAATCTGTGTGAAGACTTCCTGATGAAGTCCCCACTCCTGGATGCAAGTCATGTCTGCTGAGGAAGTCTGCTTCTTAGTTGCCCACTCCAGGAATGAACACTGCTGACAGTGTGCTTACATGATTTTTCACCCAGCGAAGAATCCTGGTGGCTTCTTGCCACTCTGCTCCTTGTGCCGCCCTGGCGGTTTATATGAGCCACTGCGGTGATGTTGTCTGATTGGATCAGTACTGGTAAGTCGCGAAGCAAGGTCTCCGCTTGACGAAGGACGTTGTATATGGCCCTCAGCTCCAGGACGTTGATGTGAAGACAAGTCTCTTGACTTGACCCAAGACCCTGGAAGTTTTTCACCTGTGTGACTGCTCCCCAACCTCGGAGGCTCGCGTCCGTGGTCACCAGAATCCAGTCCTGAATGCCGAACCTGTAGCCCCCTAGAAGGTGAGCACCATCACAGGAGAGATACCCTGGCCCTGGGGGACAGGGCGATCAACTGATGAATCTGTAGATGTAATTCGGACCACTTGCCAGTAGGTCCCATTGGAAGGCTTTGTATGACGCCACCATCTTTTCCAGGACTCGAGTGCAGTAATTCACTGACATCTGTTTTGGCTTCAATAGGTTCCTGACCAGAGTCATGAGTTCCTGAGCCTTTTCTATCTGCAGATAAACCCTTTTCTGGACCATAACCAGAATCATGCCCAAGAAAGTCAGACCAGTTGTAGGAATCAACTGCGACTTCGGGATACTGAGAAAACAGCTGTGTTGCTGTAACACCTTCAGTGAAAGTGATACTAATTGCAACATCCTGCTTGCGCAGGAGCACCATCATTTCCGCCATTACCTTGGTGAAAATCCTCGGTGGAAAACCCTGGTAATGACAACCTGTACCGCAAATCTTAGGTACGCCTGATGAGGTGGATATATGGGAACATGAAGGTATGCATCCTTTATGTCCAGGGATACCATAAAATCTCCCCCTTTCTAGGCTGGCGATGACCGCTCTGAGCGATTGCACCTTGAACTTGAACCTTTTCAAGTATAGGTTCAAGGATTTTAAATGTAAAATGGATCTGACCGAACTGTCCAGTTTCGGGACTACTAACAGGGTTGATTTACTACCCCTTCTCATGTAGAAGTAGGGGAACATTGACCACCACCTGTTGATGATACACTTTGTGAATTGCATTTAACAGTCGCTCCCTTTCTGGGGGAGAAGCTGTTAAGGCCGATTTGAGAAACCGGCGAGGAGACACTTGTTCGAACTCCAGCTTGTAACCCTGGGAAATAATTTCTATCGCCCCGGGATCCACCTGTGAGTGAACCCAGATGTGGCTGACCAGTCGAAGACGTGCCCCCCCTGTGGTGGACTCCCTCAGCGGAGTTCCCGCATCACGCTGTGGATTTTATAGAGGCCGGGGAGGACTTCTGCTCCTGGGAACTAGCTGTGGTTGGCAGCTTGTTTTCCCTGACCTTACCTCTAGCAAGAAAAGACTATCTTCGTACTCTCTTGTTTTTATATAACCGAAAGGACTGCATGTGTTAATGTGGTGCTTTCTTAGGCTGTGAGGAAATACATGGCAAAAATTGTATTCCGTTGCCGTAGTTGTGGAGACCAGGTCCGAGAGACCTTCCCCAACCAATTCCTCACCCTTGTAAGGGTATGCCTTCTGTCCATTGCCGGGTCCATAGGACTCGTCTAGCAGAAATCGACATAGCGGTGATTTCTAGAACTCAGTAGGCCAATGTCTCTTTGAGCATTTCCCATATATAAGACAGCATCTTTAATATGACCCAGGGTCTATAAACCGGTATCCTTATCCAGGGTATTAATTTCCGTCGATAAGGTACCTATCCTTGCTGCTACAGCGCTACAAACCCAAGCCGACACTAACGCCGGGTTGAGTAAGGTACTAGATTGTGTAAATGGACTTCCAGGTAGCCTACTTTCTGCGATCAGCAGGATCCCTGAGGGTAGCCATAATGGCAGCGCTACCTTTTTTGGATAAGCGTGTCCAAGCTTTTTTCCCTCTTGGGGAAGATTCTTACCGTATCCTGTCCTTAGTCGGGAAAGGATACGCCCTAAGAATCCATTTTTGGGAATCTGCAGTTTCTTGTCTGGAGATTTCCAAGCCTTTTCGATAACTTGTTCATGATATGGGGGAAAGTTTACCTCAGGTAACTTTCTTTACCCTATACATGTGTACCCTCGTGTCAGGGACAGGGGGCTTGATATGCAAATCATCTTTTATTACAATAATCATATATTGAATACTTTTAGCCAATTTTGGCTGTAACTTTGCATCATCTTAGTCGACACTGGAGTCAGAATCCGTGTCGGTATCTGTGACTATTATTTGGGATAGTGGGCGTTTTTGCGACCCTGAAGGCCACTGCGACATAGGGACAGACATGGGTTGACTCCCTGGCTGTTCCATCTCATCTTTTGTGCAATAAATTTACATTAGCACTTAAAACATTCCACATATCCATCCAGTCAGGTGTCGGCGTTGTCGACACATTCATTTGTTCCCCCTCCTCCCTAGGAGAGCCTTTTACCTCAGACATATCGACACACGCGTACCGACACACCACACACTCAGGGAATCCTCTTATCTGAAGACAGTTCCCCCACAAGGCCCTTTGGAGAGACAGAGAGAGAGTATGCCAGCACACACCCCAGCGCTATATGACCCAGGAAAAAACTCAATAAACATATGTTTACCCAATAGCGCTGTGTATAAATGTATATATGCGCCTAACTATGTGCCCCCCCTCTTCTTTAAAACCCTCTTTAACCGTGGTATAAGTAGGGGAGAGTCCGGGGAGCTTCCTCTCAGCTGTGCTGTGGAGAAAATGGCGCTGGTGAGTGCTGAGGGAGAAGCCCCGCCCCCTCAGCGGCGGGCTTCTGTCCCGCTCAAATATACTGAAAACTGACGGGGGCTCTTATATATATACAGTGGCCAGCTGTATATATACTATTTTTGCCAGAAAAGAGGTTTATATGCTGCCCAGGGCACCCCCCCTGCACCCTGCACCCTTACAGTGACTGCCGTGTGTGAGGTGTTTGGGAGCAACGGCGCACAGCTTCACCGCTGTGCGTTACCTCAGTGAAGATCATGAAGTCTTCTGCTGCCTCTGAAGTCTTCTTTTCTTCTCATACTCACCCGGCTTCTGTCTTCCAGCTCTGTGAGGAGGACGGCGGCGCGGCTCCGGGATGAACTCCAGGGTGAGACCTGTGTTCTGACTCCCTCTGGAGCTAATGGTGTCCAGTAGCCTAAGAAGCAGAACCTTGAAACTCACAGAAGTAGGTCTGCTTCTCTCCCCTCAGTCCCTCGATGCAGGGAGTCTGTTGCCAGCAGGCTCCCTGAAAATAAAAAACCTAACAAATATACTTTCTGTCAGAAAGCTCAGGAGAGCTCTCTGAAAAGCACCCAGTCTCCACTGGGCACAGTATCAAACTGAGGTCTGGAGGAGGGGCATAGAGGGAGGAGCCAGTGCACACCCAGACCTAAAGTCTTTCTTAAAGTGCCCATGTCTCCTGCGGAGCCCGTCTGTCCCCATGGTCCTTACGGAGTCAGCAGCATCCTCTAGGACGTAAGAGAAATTCTGAGTATGCACAGAGTAAATTCACACAAGATATTCTATACTAACTGGCTCAGAACCCAATATGGATCAATTCTACTCAGTATACTGGATACTAATTAAAATTAGTGATGAGCGGGTTCGGATCCTCGGGATCCGAACCCCCCCGAACTTCACCCATTTTACACGGATCCGAGGCAGACTCGGATCCTCCCGCCTTGCTCGGTTAACCCGAGCACGCCCGAACGTCATCATCCCGCGGTCGGATTCTCGCGAGATTCGTATTCTATATAAGGAGCCGCGCGTCTCCGCCATTTTTCACTCGTGCATTGGAGATGATCGTGAGAGGACGTGGCTGGCGTCCTCTCAGTTTCTATGTTCAGTGGGCTGCAAATTGTGCTGCAAATATCTGTGCTCAGTGTGCTGCAAATATCTGTGCTCAGTGTGCTGCAAGTGCAAATATCTACGTTCTCTGCCTGAAAAATGCTCCATATCTGACTGTGCTCAGTGTGCTGCAAATATCTGTGCTCAGTGTGCTAAATGCTTTATTGTGGGGACTGGGGACCAGCAGTATTATATAGTAGGAGGACAGTGCAGAGTTTTGCTGACCAGTGACCACTAGTATTATACGTTCTCTGCCTGAAAAACGCTCCATATCTGTGCTGCATTGTAGTATATAGTGGGAGGACAGTGCAGAATTTTGCTGACCACCAGTATAACTATATATATAGCAGTACGGTACAGTAGTCCACTGCTCTACCTACCTCTGTGTCGTCAAGTATACTATCCATCCATACCTGTGGTGCATTTCAGTTTTGCACAGTTTGCTGACCACCAGTATATAATATATAGCAGTACGGTACAGTAGGCCACTGCTCTACCTACCTCTGTGTCGTCAAGTATACTATCCATCCATACCTGTGGTGCATTTCAGTTTTGCACAGTTTGCTGACCACCAGTATATACTATATAGCAGTACGGTACAGAAGGCCACTGCTCTACCTACCTCTGTGTCGTCAAGTATACTATCTATCCATACCTGTGGTGCATTTCAGTTTTGCACAGTTTGCTGACCACCAGTATATACTATATAGCAGTACGGTACAGTAGGCTCCCACAAACTCATACCCCCTATCCTGTGCCCTCTGGAATGCCAGATCTGTTTGTAACAAACTGGTCCCTACTCATGACCTTTTCATTTCCAACTCCCTACACCTACTAGCCATTACTGAAACTTGGATTACATCCTCTGACACTATTTCTCCTGCTGCTCTCTCTGCTGGGGGCCTCACATTCACACACACACACAAATGCACCAGATATCTGCAAAAATGCTCACGTACTGCTGAGCGACCTGGAGGAAATCACGCTCTAAGGCAGACTTCCTCCATTTCAAACTTATGCTCTCATCCTGCAGTGCTGCACTTTCTCTTGCTAAACAGTCATACTTCAAGAACCTCATCTCCTCCCAGTCTTCCACCCCCCGGCGCCTCTTTGCCACTCTCAACTCACTCCTCTGCCCACCTCCACCTCGTCTCCCTTCCTCACTCTCTGCTCTTGACTTTGCCACTTACTTCACATCCAAAATTGACTCCATACGTCAGGACATCACACCACACCAGACCATCAGTAACCAGCTCTCTCCCATCCCTTACCAACCCTCCCCATCCCTCGCACCTACTCCGACATCCTTCTCCCATGCATCTGGAGAGGAAGTCATGGCCCTCATTCGTTCCTGTCCCCTCACCACCTCCCCACTTGACCCTATCCCCTCCCGCCTCCTCCCCTACCTCTCTCCTTCTACTTGTTCCCATCTTTACCACCTTCTCAATCTATCCCTCTCATCAGGCACTGTCCCCTCTGCCTTCAAGCATGCACTCATCTTTCCTATTCTTAAAAAACCTACACTTGATCCAAACACTCTCTCCAACTACCGACCCATCTCTCTCCTCCCTTTTGCCTCCAAACTCCTTGAGCGTATTGTGTGCAACCGCCTTACTTCCTTTCTTTCCTCACACTCACTGCTTGACCCCTTCCAGTCTGGCTTCCGTCCTCTCCACTCCACTGAAACTGCCCTTACAAAAGTATGCAATGACCTCCATCTGCTAAATCTAAGGGACACTACTCTATACTTATTCTACTTGATCTCTCTGCTGCTTTTGACACTGTGGCCATCCTCTCCTACTGCAAATTCTTCACTCCATTGGTCTTTCTGACCGTTCTTTCTCTGTCTCCTCTCATGACTCCACCTCCCCCTCACTTCCACTAACTGTAGGGGTACCCCAAGGTTCTGTCCTTGGTTCTCTTCTCTTCTCTCTCTACGTCCTCACTAGGTAAGCTCATTAGTTCTTTTGGTTTCCAATATCATCTCTATGCTGATGACACCCAAATCTATCTTTTCTCTCCAGACCTCTCCCCTGCTCTCCTCACTTGTATCTCCAACTGTCTCTCTGCTACCTCTTCCTGGATGTCCCAGCGCTTTCTTAAACTTAACATGTCTAAGAACGAGCTGATAATCTTCCCTCCCTCCCGCATAACCTCACCTCCTACAATCTCATTATCTATTGATGGCACTACTATCTCCTCTAGCCCCCAAGTGCGCTGTCTTGGAGTAATCCTTGACTCCTCCCTCTCCTTCAAACCACACATTCAGCACCTCTCACAAACCTGCCATTTTCATCTAAAAAATATTTCCAGGTTTAGACCCTTTCTGACACAGGATGCTACTAAGACTCTTATTCACTCACTGGTCATCTCCAGACTGGACTACTGTAATCTGCTCCTGACTGGCATTCCTGACAAATACCTCTCTCCACTCCAATCTATCCTCAGTGCTGCTGCCCGGCTCATCTTCCTCACCAAACGCACTACGTCCACCTCTCCTCTCTTACTAGACCTTCACTGGCTCCCCTTCCCTTTCAGAATCCATTTGAAGCTTCTCACAATCGCTTACAAAGCCCTCACCCACTCCTCTCCCATCTACATCTCTGACCTTATCTCCCTTTACACTCCCACCGATCCTTTTCGCTCTGCTAATGCACGCCGACTCTCCTGCCTCCGGATTACTTCCTCCCACTCCTACCTCCAAGATTTTTCACGTGCTGCACCACTTCTTTGGAATTCCCTACCTCTCCCCCTCAGACTCTTCACCTCTCTACAAAACTTCAAACGGGCTCTCAAGACCCACTTCTTCACCAAACCCAGCCAAATCTCATCCTAACCCTCTGTTCTACGCTGTCTATGTACCCCATCTGTGTCACCCCTGTCTGTCTACCCCTCCCCTTTAGAATGTAAGCTCTCACGAGCAGGGCCCTCTTCCCTCATGTGCTTATCCTTTCTTACTTTAATAATCTTCAACTGCACCAAATCCATCAGTCTTCTGCCACCTGATACTTATTCCAGTGTCATCTGCTGATGTAACTATGTTTATTTACCCTGTACTGGTCCTATACTGTCATCAACTGTAAGTTGTTGTTTTCCTGTTTGATTATTTGTTTATGTACTCTGTAATTGGGCGCTGCGGAAACTTTGTGGCGCCATATAAATAAAGGATAATAATAATAATAAAAGCAGTACGGTACAGTAGGACACTGCTCTACCTACCTCTGTGTCATCAAGTATACTTTCCATCCATACCTGTGGTGCATTCTCAGTTATGCACAGTTTGCTGACCACCAGTATATACTATATAGCAGTACGGTACAGTAGGCCACTGCTCTACCTACCTCTGTGTCGTCAAGTATACTATCCATCCATACCTGGGGTGCATTTCAGTTTTGCACAGTTTGCTGACCACCAGTATATACTATATAGCAGTACGGTACAGTAGGCCACTGCTCTACCTACCTCTGTGTCGTCAAGTATACTATCCATCCATACCTGTGGTGCATTTCAGTTTTGCACAGTTTGCTGACCACCAGTATATAATATATAGCAGTACGGTACAGTAGGCCACTGCTCTACCTACCTCTGTGTCGTCAAGTATACTATCCATCCATACCTGTGGTGCATTTCAGTTGTGTACAGTATATATATTAGTAGGCCATTGCTATTGATATATTACTGGCATATAATTCCACACATTAAAAAATGGATAACAAAAATGTGGAGGGTAAAATAGGGAAAGATCAAGATCCACTTCCACCTCGTGCTGAAGCTGCTGCCACTAGTCATGGCCGAGACGATGAAATGCCATCAACGTCGTCTGCCAAGGCCGATGCCCAATGTCATAGTAGAGAGCATGTAAAATCCAAAAAAATAAAGCTCAGTAAAATGACCGAACAATCTAAATAAAAATCGTCTGAGGAGAAGCGTAAACTTGCCAATGTGCCATTTACGACACGGAGTGGCAAGGAACGGCTGAGGGCCTGGCCTATGTTCAAGGCTAGTGGTTCAGCTTCACATGAGGATGGAAGCACTCATCCTCCTGCTAGAAAACTTAAAAGAGTTAAGAAGGCAAAAGCACAGCAAAGAACTGTGCGTTCTTCTAAATCACAAATCCCCAAGGAGAGTGCAATTGTGTCGGTTGCGATGCCTGCACCTCTTTTTTCTTTCATTTTTCTTTGCATCATGTGCTGTTTGGGGACTATTTTTGGAATCGCCATCCTGTCTGACACTGCAATGCCACTCCTAGATGGGCCAGGTGTTTGTGTCGGCCACTTGGGTCGCTTAGCTTAGTCACACAGCTACCTCATTGTGCCTCTTTTTTTCTTTGCATCATGTGTTGTTTGGGGACTATTTTTTTTAAGTGCCATCCTGTCTGACACTGCAGTGCCACTCCTAGATGGGCCAGGTGTTTGTGTCAGCCACTTGTGTCGCTTAGCTTAGTCACACAGCTTCCATCTTGCACCTCTTTTTTTCTTTGCATCATGTGCTGTTTGGGGACTATTTTTTTAATCTGCCATCCTGTCAGACACTGCAGTGCCACTCCTAGATGGGCCAGGTGTTTGTGTCGGCCACTTGGGTCGCTTAGCTTAGCCATCCAGCGACCTTGGTGTACCTCTTTTTTTCTTTGCATCATGTGCTGTTTGGGGACTATTTTTTAAATCTGCCATCCTGTCTGACACTGCAGTGCCACTCCTAGATGGGCCAGGTGTTTGTGTTGGCCACTTGGGTCGCTTAGCTTAGCCATCCAGTGACCTTGGTGCACCTCTTTTTTTCTTTGCATCATGTGCTGTTTGGGGACTATTTTTGAAATCTGCCATCCTGTCTGACACTGAAGTGCCACTCCTAGATGGGCCAGGTGTTTGTGTCGGCCACTTGGGTCGCTTAGCTTAGCCATCCAGCGACCTTGGTGCACCTCTTTTTTTCTTTGCATCATGTGCTGTTTGGGGACTTTTTTTAAATCTGCCATCCTGTCTGACACTACAGTGCCACTCCTAGATGGGCCAGGTGTTTGTGTCGGTCACTTGTGTCGCTTAGCTTAGTCACACAGCTACCTCATTGCGCCTCTTTTTTTCTTTGCATCATGTGCTGTTTGGGGACTATTTTTTTGAAGTGCCATCCTGTCCGACACTGCAGTGCCACTCCTAGATGTGCCAGGTGTTTGTGTCGGCCACTTGGGTTGCTTAGCTTAGTCACACAGCTACCTCATTGCGCCTCTTTTTTTCTTTGCATCATGTGCTGTTTGGGGACAATTTTTTTGAAGTGCCATTCTGTCTGACACTGCAGTGCCACTCCTAGATGGGCCAGGTGTTTGTGTCGGCCACTTGGGTCGCTTAGCTTAGTTATCCAGCGACCTTGGTGCAAATTTTAGGACTAAAAATAATATTGTGAGGTGTTCAGAATAGACTGAAAATGAGTGGAAATTATGGTTATTGAGGCTAATAATACTATGGGATCAAAATGACCCCCAAAGTCTATGATTTAAGCTGTTTTTGAGGGTTTTTTGTAAAAAAAAACACCCGAATCCAAAACACACCCGAATCCGACAAAAAATTTTCAGGGAGGTTTTGCCAAAACGCGTCCGAATCCAAAACACGGCCGCTGATGTGTGATGTTCCTTGTTAGTCTCCGCTGAACATCACACATCAGCGGATAGCAGGAGAGTGCTGCAAGACCTTCGGACCCACGGCGCAGACACCGGTAAGCCGTACAGATGGACGGGCAGCAAGAGGATCACACAGGTGAGTTCTCCGTTGTGGGGAGGTGCGCTATTGCCACAGGTTCCATACAGATCCTGCGACTAAGCTCCCTCCCCCGTGACCACGACTAGCCCGGCGAGTGCTGCAGGCTCACGGGGCGATCCGTAGCAGGACGAACCGACAGAGCGGGCACACGAGCCGAGCGGCAAGTCTGTCCGGAGCCGCCGGGAGATCCCGCTGCCCCCCCCCCCGCACCTGTACCTGTACGGCCGCAACGAGAGTGCACTTACACCTGCTTTCACTCACAGAGGTACGGGACGCCTTCCTCTGTTATAAAGACAGACATTGAAAGAAACTTTCACAGTCCGTTCAGGACCAGGGATACCTTTACCCGTGAGCCTTTTTTGACTCTTAAGGAACCACATTTTGACTTTATTAACCATTTCCAGCTCAGTAGTCTGTGTGCTATGGCATACATGCTTAATACCACAAGGAACTGATTGTTAATATCAGTGGCACAAGGACAGATTTGCATTACAAGTGCTCACCATTGGAGCACATGACCGCTATATTCGTTTCATATTGTATTTCAGTATTATTTTCTCGTTCTCATTTCACTGCGTTTTTTAGTGTGATTACAATAATTTTGTATGCAAGTAAAACCTATTTTAATTAGTGTCCAGTATACTGAGTAGAAGTCTTTCACAATCATTTAGAACTGTAGGGGATGAGCGCAGTCAGGTTAAAAACCATTTGTTTTACATTGTTTAATTAAAGGGCAAGGACACCCTTTTGATTAGCAGCACATCCCAAACAGCCAAACTACCCCAGTGCACAGATTACCACCATTTGTTGAAATTTCCAATATTGATCAAACCTATATTTCTCATTACAGTCCACAGCCGTGTAGCACATCACACTGGACCTGCTCAAGTCTGAATTCAGTATATTGGATAGATCCCTATTGCAGCAAGCATTGGGCCATCACCCACACAGGAGCCCATGCGTATGCCTCCTTTGTAATCTAATGGATGGCTGTAGTGTTTCAATGACAGAACCAATGCAAATTGGTTTGCTCACAAATCCCATTCGCATTTTATTTACTATTTGTTTATTAAACCTTAGCTACGACCTTGTTGATTTTAGTATATTTATGATCAAGTAACTTAAAATATTATTAAATAAAGACTTATATGGTGCCATAAGGATGTTGCTTCAGAACTTCTCACAATCTGGACTTTATAACATAAGAGACTAATCACGACTAAAATAAATTCCTTGAATTGCTGATTCACTGTTGAAAGTAAAACATGTTTCCAAAATGCAATAATTCATTATATCCTACAGATGTGATCTATTTACATATTTTTACATTTTAACATATAGCTCCATCAACCAGCACAGCAACCTGTGGGTCCAGCTACATCACAGGCCAATCTACTGCACTTGGCTCACAATCAGACATCAATGGCTCAAAGTCCGGTTCGCCAAACTTCCTCTACTTCCTCTTCATCTTCCTCTTCTTCAGCTTTGAGTGTTGGCCAGTTAGTAAGCAGTAAGTACCTCTGTTATAATTCTTTCAGCCTGTGTCTACATGTCTGTAATGTGGACATTGCTTCTTCATAAAGTGTATTTTGTCTATCAACTTCCTACTTCTTTTTTCCATTACTTTCTGATTTTCTTTTTTTTCACATTTTGCATGTTACAATGAGATTTCTAAATCCAACAATAGTCAAAGATGCTGCATGCAGTAACCCTAACCTGACATAAATCTGAAAAAGACTGATTAATACATTTAATATTAATTATGAAAATAATGTATATTGATATTAATGAATGCTTCAATGTCACTTAAACTTAAGTTCGTCTGGCACTTTCATGGAACTGAGCAGACAGAGAAATGTAATGATTAATTTAAAGATACAGTCATTACTTAAGATAGTAGGTTGTCAAACAGGTACAAGCATTTTAAGTCTAAGTAGTAAATTACAGATGTTATATTTTTAAAGCAACAGGAAGAGACAGAGCACCTAATAGGTTGAAATATATATAAAAGTAATATGACCAGCAAGATATAATATCCAAAAGGAAATAACACCAACATTTAATATGCCAAGAACAATACACTTCCAGATATGTAATACTAAGTAATAATCCCAGCAAGTGGCATGCATACAATGTAACCTTCCATACTAGATACACTAAATCAAATCTAGTCAGTACCATATATATATATACAGTTGTGCTCATAAGTTTACATACCCTAGCAGAATTTGTGATTTTCTGGCCATTTGTCAGAGAATATGAATGATAACTCACAAACTCTTCTTTCACTCATGGTTAGTGGTTGGGTGAAGCCATTTATTGTCAAACAACTGTGTTTACTCTTTTTAAATCATAATGACAACAGAAACTACCCAAATGACCCTGATCAAAAGTTTACATACCCCAGTTCTTAATACCATGTATTGCCCCCTTTAACATCAATGACAGCTTAAAGTCTTTTGTGGTAGTTGTGGATGAGGCTCTTTATTTTCTCAGATGGTAAAGCTGCCCATTCATCTTGGCAAAAAGCCTCCTGTTCCTGTAAATTCTTGGGCTGTCTTGAATGAACTGCACGTTTGAGATCTCCCCAGAGTGGCTCAATGATATTGAGGTCAGGAGACTGAGATGGCCACTCCAGAACCTTCACTTTATTCTGCTGTAGCCAATGACAGGTCAACTTGGCCTTGTGTTTTGGATCATTGTCATGTTGGAACGTCCAAGTACGTCCCATGCGCAGCTTCCGGGCTGATGAGTGCACATTTTCCTCCAGTATTTTCTGATAACATGCTGCATTCATATTGCCATCAATTTTGACCAAGTTTCCAGTGCCTTTGTAGCTCACACATCCCCAAAACATCAGCAATCCACCTCCGTGTTTCACAGTAGGAATGGTGTACCTTTCACCATAGGCCTTGTTGACTCCTCTCCAAATGTAATGTTTATGGTTGTGGCCAAAAAGTTCAATTTTGGTCTCATCACTCCAAATGACTTTGTTCCAGAAGTTTTGAGGCTTGTCTCTGTGCTGTTTGGAGTATTGGGAGTAAGCGGGATGCTTTGTGGCATTTGCGTAGTAATTGCTTTCTTCTGGCGACTCGACCATGCAGCCCATTTTTCTTCAAATGCCTCCTTATTGTGCATCTTGAAACAACCACACCACTTTTTTTCAGAGAGTCCTGTATTTCAGCTGAAGTTATTTGTGGAATTTTCTTTGCATCCCGAACAATTTTCCTGGCAGTTGTGGCTGAAATTTTTGTTGGTCTACCTGAGCGTGATTTGGTTTCCACAGAATCCCTCATTTTCCACTTCTTATTTAGAATTTGAACACTGCTGATTGGCATTCTCAATTGCTTGGATATCTTTTTATATCCCTTTCCTGTTTTATACAGTTCAATTACCTTTTCCCACAGATCCTTTGACAATTCTTTTGCTTTCCCCATGACTCAGAATCCAGACACGTCAGTGCAGCACTGGATGAAAGATGCAAGGGTCTTTCAGGAGTCCAGAAACTCACTGACCTTTTATACACACATGCTGATTACAAGCAAACAGATCACAGGGGAGGATGGTTACCTTTAGTAGCCATTCAAACCCGTTTGTGTCAACTTGTGTGCATGTTATCAGGCCAAAATCTCCAGGGTATGTAAACTTTTGATCAGGGTCATTTGGGTAGTTTCTGTTGTCATTATGATTTAAAAAGAGTAAACACAGTTATTTGACAATAAATGGCTTCACCCAACCACTAACCATGAGTGAAAGAAAAGTTTGTGAGTTATCATTCATGTTCTCTGACAAATGGCCAGAAAATCAGAAAATCACAAATTCTGCTAAGGTAAGTAAACTTATGAGCACAACTGTATGTATATATATAGATAGATAGACAGATAGATAGATAGATAGATAGATAGATAGATAGATAGATAGAGAGAGAGAGAGAGGGGGGGGGGGGTCTGTGTACCCCTGGCAAAATGAAGTATTCACCGTAACTGAGGGGTCTATTTACTAAGCCTTGGATGGAGATGATGTGGACGGAGATAAGTACCAGCCAAACTGCTCCTAACTGCCATGTCACAGACTGGATTTGAAAAATTACGGTTAGGAACTGGTTGGCTGGTACTTTATCGCCACCCACTTTATCTCCAGCCAAGTCTTCATAAATAGATTGTTACGACTTATACTCAGTCACATCACAACAGCATGACTTTGCATGTGCTGCATGCAGAAACTCGGAGAAAAAAAACAAGGCTGCCACTGAGGTAATTTGTGGAATAGCTCCGACTGGTGTTTTGAAGGTCTGCTGGGGGATCTGGTGGGTGTCGCGGGTGGTCCAGCAGGTGTTGCGGGGGCCTGGTGGGTATTACAGGTGGGAGGGCATGGTTATGGGAGACTCAACCTGTATACAAAAATAAACATGCTCATTAGAGTGCAAAAATGCTCCATCTGCTTAAGCTTGCAAGGTACCCTGTGATGTTCTCACTGCCCTGAAAGACACTTAGTGACTGTTAGGTCATCAGGATGTCCAATGAATACTCAGCATGCATCCATTGTCAATTCATACTTTTACTGTACTTGCAACGTTCTCTTCAGGTTGGTCCTGTTTGCACGAATTCATTAGTGCTGGTCTCACTATCTAATGTCAGTAATGTGGAACTGCCTAACTCCAATGTCCCCTCAGTTTTCTTTCATTGTAAGCCACTTTTTGCACTACAGACCTGATGGTACAATAATAAAGAAAAAATAGTATCAGGGATCATTTGGAGGCCACAGATATACAGTAGTATGTGTAATGGACACAATATAAACAGCTGGGAATGTAAATGTTAATAAAATGCTACTTTATATTGTTTCAGCTTGAATATTAAATCCAGATGAACACAATATTGTTGCCATCATTTTTACATACTAACACAACAGCTTAGTTGGAAAATGTATTACTAGAACTGTAAGGAACATCTCTAAGTCACATGTCTGTCACTGATACTCTGAGTAGATCTATAAAACAAAATGGTATTGGGCCTGTGGCTATGTTGAACCCCATTTGAATATAGCATCAATATCTTTATTCTGTTTTTTTGCTGGTTTAGGCAAAAAGTCTGATTTAGTATACAGTATAATAGTATTCCTTCCTATATACAATGATCTAATTAGGGGTTAAACTTATAATGTAACTTATAACTCTAATCCATGCACTCATCATCTCCTGCATTGATTATTGTAATAGTCTCCTTACTGGTCTTCCCAAACATAGGCTCTCACAACTACAATCCATTTTAAATGCAGCTGCGAGGCTAATCTTCCTCGCCAGACGTTCTTAATCTGCTGATCCGCTCTGTCAGTCCCTCCATTGGTTACCGGTATTCTACCGTGTCAAATATAAAATACTTTTACTTACATACAAGGCTATTAACCAAACTGCACCATCATACATCTCCTCACTCATCTCAAAATATCTCCCTACCCATCCTCTCCGCTCTGCAGAAGATCTGCGTCTCTCATCCACATGTATTACCTGTTCCCACTCAAAATTACAGAACTTTACCCGGGCTTCATCCACTCTGTGGAATGCCCTCCCACACACAATAAGACTCTCCTCTAGTCTCCAAACCTTTAAACGTTCCCTGAAAACTTATCTCTTCAGACAAGCCTACCAAATTTCAGACCCACACACATAACCTTCAATGCTTCCCTATCCAGTTACATCCCCTCTGTACAGTCCACATAACCTCACATTTTGTCTTCCAACATTGCTGGGTGATCATATCATACAACCCATTAAGAACCTAGCAATCTGGGGAACCATTATGTAACAGGTAGCATCTATCCTTGTGTATCAATGCCTATTTCCCTATAGATTGTAAGCTTGCGAGCAGGGCCTTCCTACCTCTGTCTGTCTGTCTGTCTTTGCCCAGTTTTGTTCTATAACTGTTGTTCTAATTGTAAAGTGCAACGGAATATGCTGCGCTATATAAGAAACTGCTAATAAATAAATAAATAATAATAATGTACAGTTATGTCAAAGACCATGCAAGTAATTATTTACAAAAGGTGTTTGATTTTCAAAAACTGGCTTAAGATAAATGAGTTGGAAGGGGTGCAAGGGTCATATTGCTTATTAATTGAATTGTCTGTTTAATAACTTGAAATAGATATCAGATGTTGACATTGCCTTCCAATCCAAACAATGAAGTATCCTTTAATATGATCATAAGTGAAAAATAAAAGGCTCTAATAGGCGACAGGCTGTCAAACACCTTAAAAGCTGTGACATTTATAGAAGCATGCTTTCATCGCACTTCTTGTGTGTTTTAAGCTTACAGGTGAAACTCAGAAAATTAGAATATTGTGCAAAAGTTTCCGACGGAAAGGGTCCGACATCAGTTGAATAGACCCGTATATGTTATATTTTTTATAAAATACATTGTATCATTAATATAAGTTTGATCTGATGCTATTATTTATGCTTCATCTACAATAATGGTATGATATTTATTACACAAACAAAAGGGAAAACTAGTATAATACTTTACAGTAAATATTTTAGGAAAACTGTATTATTATTATTTTTTTACCTTGTAAAATATTTCACTAGTTGAAAAAGTTTTGGACTCCAGCGGTTATGTCATTTCCCTTGATAAGTCTTAAATTGGGAGCATTATCTGGCACCAAAGGAATCTTTCTCGCCTAGTATGTGTCTACAATTAGATGCCCTTTTTAGAAGCAAAAGCAGCTTTGGCTATAAGCTTTGCTGAAAAAAGAAAACACTGAGAATATGTATTTTGGCTGCATTTTGTTTGTACTGTACCATGACAATCTTAAAGGAAGAGAAAGGGTTGACAAAAGTAATTAAGGTGGGGGAGGGGGGGGGGGGGCACATCCTGCAACTTTTACTATTATTTCTAGTATTTCTCTGCATTTCAGCTACGCCTTTATATCATCAGACATAGGGCGTGATTCTGAGCACTTGCAGCTGCTTTTCCACATGGTCAGTCTGCTTACTAATTAATGCTAATGAAATAATTTGCATTTGTGTACTAAAAATCTATGTGACTGCATATGGAAGCATCCATACACTAAAGCAGGGTACACACTGAGTGATATATCGGCTGGTAAATAAAATGGTATATATATTGAGAGTCTGTTGGCAGGTGTGTACCCACGATATGTCTGTGAACGACGATCACAGACATATTGTGTCGGCCCTGCAGCACAGCAGATCAGCAATATATCTACAGATATCAAAGTTAAACCATTTAAGTGACCAATACCTTCAAAGTGCTTAAAGTGAAAGTGCAATAAATGCTTTACACATTGACCAAAATAAAATGATATCCTTGTCTTCTGACCATTTGTAGACCCATAATATATAATAAGAGCATGGAGACAAAAGTGAAATTATCATACCATTGTGCATTTTAAAAAAGAACCAGTAGCAGAAGTTTGAAGTAAAGACGAAACACGTTAGGAAACTACCTCATACCTGTCTCCATGATATTGAACAGATAAGCTTTTCATTTTTATGTACAGTGTACATTTGCTAATTACTATACTGTATGTCTGCTGTTTACCTAAAAAATATATATATATATTTTTGTTCATTTTATTGTGCATTTTATTTACTATTTTTAACCATAAATATCTGGGCATTCTGATATATGTGATAGAGAATGTCTCTTCCCATGCATTTCTAGACACCTTGAGATAAGTGTCTTAAACTATATTTATAGCAAGGTACCTGTTTTTAAAAAATCCACACAATGGCATGCTATTTTAATTTATGTCTCCCTGCTCTTATCATATATTATGTGCCTAAACATGGTCTGAGGACATGGAAAAAAAAAGTTAAGCTAGTTAAGCTATTCCATATCATTTTCTATTTCGTCACTGTGTATAACTTTACTGCACTTTCACTTTGAGCACTTTGAAGGCGGTGGTAACTTTAAATGTTTTATTTTGATTCTGTGTGTACACTTACTAGTACCTAGCAGCCACCCATTATATTGGGGAGTGTATACATTGATTGAAACATACCTCCCAACTGTCCCGATTTTTGCGGGACAGTCCCCTTTACTTGAGACTGTCCCGCTGTCCCACCCGTGGGTCGCTGTGTCCCACAGTGCAGGCAGTTGGGAGGCTCCTGCACCGCTGCTTAGCAGAGCAGCGGTGAATAGACGCTGTGCGCACACACAGCGTCAGGCATGCCACATTGGGTGGACTAATTTGGTAGACGAATGCACTTACCAATCGTCAGATAGGTCAGCGGTGTGTACCTAGCTTAAGATCCAGTAAGAAAGTTGGCTTACACACCCATGCTGCTCCCATAAGACGGATTGCGACTTGCGTGTGATTCAGAATCAGCCCTACATTTGCTTTTACATTGCCCATTACAAAACTGGTGTATTTGTTGTTGCTGTGCCTATCCATTGTTTCTCTGATTAATAATATAAACACTTCTATGGAGTATTTCCACCAAGTGTCTATAATGAATGAATGAATGAATGAATCAATCAATCAATCAATCAATCATGTATATGCATGTGTTGTAGGTAGGCAAGCCGAATGCTATTTTGTATCTGAAAGTCTGCTGGGGTATATATGTGTTCCTATGAACATGAAAAATATACAGCGGGATGCAATAATATACAGTATAACCATGTGCCAATTTCTGTTGTCGGGAGCTTTCATTCTTACTATGACTAATTTGATATGTTCTACTTTTACTATGCCATCTGTATGGTTATTATATAAAACATGGTGTCCCTGTATCATTTTTTACAGACCCGCAAACTGCCAGTGGTGAGGTTGATGGAGTAAATCTGGAAGAAATAAGAGAATTTGCTAAAGCTTTCAAAATCCGTCGCCTTTCCCTAGGTCTGACGCAAACGCAAGTGGGACAGGCTTTAAGTGCAACAGAAGGCCCAGCCTACAGCCAATCTGCCATCTGCAGGTGAGGTGTCATTAAACACTCTTTGTTCACACTGCATTCATTGTGTGTGCATTGCATGAATATCAGTTAGTATCAGTGGCAGGCCATATATTTTACCTTCCTGTTAGGGCGCTGTTAACAACAGAAATCAGATTTTTTTTTTCTAAATATTCCCCTATTAAAAAATATGTTTTGCTTTGAAATAGCATTGCCATTTTACATTTCCTTTTTAAACACACCAAGAAATTCTTAGTAAATTTACCCCCTGGAGAGTCCAGCTTTTTTATCATAACAATGTGAAAACACACAGATAGTAATAGTTTAGTCTAAAGGCCTGAACTCACGGACAGATCTAATGAGATATGTGTGCTGAGCGAACCGCTCAGCACACATCTCTCCCCCCGCTCAGCCCAGCGCGATGTGTGCTGAGCATGCGGGGGGAGACGGGGGCGCTCATTTCACCCAGCGGGTGAAGTGAGCGACCTGCTAGATTGGCCTGCATGCAGGCCAATCTAGCACCAGCGATAGCGATGTGCGGGGCTGCGCATCGCTATCGCTGTGAGCGGTACACACGGAGTGATCGCTGCATAAAATCTAAGCAATCTAGTCAGATTGTTTAGATTTTAAGCAGCGATTGCTCCGTGAGTACCCCCCTTTAAGGGGGGTACTCACGGAGTGATCGATGCTTAAAATCTAAGCAATAAGTTTCAGTTTTTACTGATGAAAGTTTCAATAAAAGTTTCAATAAAAACTGAAACTTTGATGAACAGAGGTATAGGAAATGAGACTTGCTCACAACTGATCTTGAATAAAGTAAAGGTATAGCACAGCAGAGAAAGGGATAGCAGAGAATCCAACTCCTTTCTCAAGCAATATGTATATATATATATGTATGTATGTATGTATGTATATAAGTATGTATGTATGTATGTATGCACGCACGCATGCACGCACGCACGCACACACACACACACACACACACATATATATATATATGTAAACAAATGTATGTTGTACATACTGTACATAGGCATACACACATATAAAATAATTTATATAGACTTGCTCTTTCTCTCTGCATTTGCTTTATATGAGCAACTCCTGTGGGCTTTCTCTCAATCAGGTTCTGTACATGCATACTGCAATAAAGCCATTAGTTTAAACTTTGTAAATAAGGCTGCAAATACTTAGCCAAGAGGTTTCTATTGTTCCTGAAGACCTTGGAGTCTGTCACAAAAAAAGCCAACCAAATCCCAGCTCATTTAAGTGGATTTTGTTCTTGGTGATCCATGAAATTCTCTGTCTCTTTATCCGCTCTTTATATTTTTAATGTATTCCCTGTAGAATAGAAGTGTACTTTTCCCGCAGTTTAAGACTAAGGTTATAAATAACATCAGTATGGGGTAGTGAGCTTGCAGCTCACATTTTGCTCAATGATTTTCCATAAAACCCATTGATTGTTGTTAAATACAAAAAGCTCCATAGGATCCTCTCACTTCTATGGTATCCCCTACTGTTTTTTCTTATAAGATACCTCCCTGTAGAAAATAACCTTTATTCAGTCTATACAAGGATACCACTGCTGGGAAATTTGTTTCATGACTTGTATATTGTTATACAAAATATCATGTAGTGACGAATCAACACAGATGAGAAACACCAATGATCTAAATACCATGTCCCTTTTTGTAGAGTAATGAGCTAGCGTTTTCTCTTTCTTCTACGCAAAGCATCACTATTCATAAGACATAAGCACAGTGTTCATTTGATATTAGTCTATTGTCTCAATATTACTTTTGATGTTGGCATTATTTATAATATTTGCAGAGGTTAGGAGGAGATATTTGCACAGGATTAGGACAATCAGATACATGTAAACTTACCAACAATACATGGATGAATAAAAGCCTCATGCATTCAAGTCTGTACATGGACAGACCAGATGGGCCAAGTGGTTCTTATCGGTTGTCAAAATTCAAGTTGGTGGTGCTCCCCAGAATCGGTACAGTATGTACAGTACTGCACATACATATTGGGGTTTCTCTGCAAGAGTGCAGAGAATAAGAGGATTCCCTTGTATGGGCGCTCTTAGTTTATGAACTTATATAATATAGTAAAAAGAAAGAATTTAAAATGTCACTTTATATAGAATCAGTAAAATTTCAGGAATAGCAACAAACATTTTAAGCCTAAAATTAGAATATACAATCCAATTTGAATAGGACCTATTACAGGGTTATATCCCTAGTGTGAACTCCAGGTATAAAGGTTTGTTAAATCATGGTGATAATATAGAGGTGGCACAATGGAAAAAAATAAGCATTGCATTTTTGCTTATTCATGAAGAAAATATTCCAATTTATAGTCACCAGGAGTCAGAATTGTGCCTGTAATTCCAATAATAGTGTTTATAATCTTATAACAGCTGATTTGTTATGCAGAATAAACATACATTTCCCATATACTGTAAAGTTGCTGTAATATCTAACAAACACACTTGTTATCCAGTATATCTCCAGAAATGTCTATTAACCCATGTGTGTTGAAAAAGTAATATTTATTAGAAGTAAATTGTAATGAATACCCTGGTATTATTGGCTAGGAAGAGAGAGACATCCTGTACTCGGGTACTGTATCTGGTGTTTCTACTAATCTAATTACTAATTTTCTAATTTGTAATTACTAATCACTAATTTCTCCTAATTAATGTTTGCCACTCAGGCATTGGGCAACTGAGGAGAGGATACCTGATAGCTTTCCAGGACCTGAGATGGAAATCTGTACTGAAGGTTACTCAGATGACTGATGGTCATACAGAGTGATTCGATGGTGCATCTTGAGATGCACCAGCCGATCACAGAAGCAGTCAGGAGGTGTCTATTTACAATAGACGCCTCCTGCAGCATTTGCATATTAGCTGTACAGTATTGCATCTCTGAAACAGTCCCATAGTTCCATGCATGCAATGCAGGAGCAATAACACCCAACTTGCGATCAGCTCAGCTCTTGCTTCTCCTATATATACATACAAACATTAGCAACAAAACATTTACGGGTGCTCATTACCCCTTTTCAGTCCCAAAAACAAGTAAATTACAATACAATAAGTCACAGGTTCTCAAACTCGGTCCTCAGGACCCCACAAAGTGCATGTTTTGCAGGTCTCACAGAATCGCAAGTGAAATAATCTGCTCCACCTGTGGACCTTTCAAAATGTGTCAGTGAGTAATTAATCCACCTGTGCACCTGCTGGGTTACCTGCAAAACATGCACTGTGTGGGGTCCTGAGGACCGAGTTTGAGAACCTATGTGTCACTGACCTAGGTTGGGGGTGTTGTGAACTCGGGGGTTCTCCCGATGGTAGGGGAGAGGAACCACAGTTGGGTCGGAACAGGGATGGCTTGATATAGGTCTTCCTCATACAGGACTCTGACAGTAAAGCTTGGTGAAAATATTAAAGAACTTTATTGCAGGAAGGGAGCAACACAATGTCACATAACAGAGAAGGAACGTATGGGGGGAATGTCCAGGCTTATAGGAGAACTTGTAAGCAATGTTAAAGATTCCAGGAAAAGAAGTACTTGTGAGTGTTGGTACAAGATAATAGTGACTGAAGAACTTGTGAGTGATGTTTTTAAAGATACTGATGATTTGAAGAACTGGTGAACGGTGGTTAAAGACTCTTATGGTTTGAAACACTTGTGAGCGGTGGTTAAAGACACTGATGATTTGTATGACTTGAGAGCGGTGACTAAAGATACTGATGATTTATAGAACTTGAGAGTGGTGGTTAAAGACACTGATGATTTGTATGACTTGATAGCGGTGATTAAAGATACTGATGATCTATAGAAGTTGAGAGCGGTGGTTAAAGAAACTGATGATTTGTATGACTTGAGAGTGGTGATTAAAGACACTGTAGAACTTGAGAACGGTGGTTAAAGACACTGATGATTTGTATGACTTGAGAGCGGTGGTTAAAGACACTGGTAACTTGCAAAACTTGGGAGCCGTGGTTAAAGACACTGATGACTTGTAGAATCTGTGAATGGTGTTTAAAGACACTGATGACTTCTAGAACTTGAGAGCGGTGTTTAAAGACACTGATGACTTGTAGAACTTGAGAGCGGTGTTTAAAGACACTGATGACTTGTAGAACTTGAGAGCGGCGTTTAGCCCGCAGCCCACGCTGACTCCAAGAAGCACTGGTGACTGGATTGCAGAGGAACACACCAGCCGCTGTATACGCTGGAACTGTGCAGCAACTGGCACCTGGAAGTGCCGGAGACACTGGGGTACGACTGCAGAGAGATTCGCC
Source organism: Pseudophryne corroboree (assembly GCF_028390025.1). Lineage (NCBI taxonomy): Eukaryota > Metazoa > Chordata > Amphibia > Anura > Myobatrachidae > Pseudophryne > Pseudophryne corroboree. The sequence continues at coordinate 327,956,684 of NC_086448.1, forward strand.
GGGAACAAGAGCACTGGCATCCACTTCAGGGGAAAAGACGATACTCAGGCGCCGAGGCTCTGCCCGGCGTCTGTCTTTGAATCTCCCGCCTCCGCTGGATTGGCGGAACAGTCTGATGACGTCACCCGCTCCCCGCCCACGTGATGCTGGGTATCATGGCGGCGCCCCTGCCCCGGGGAACCGCCGGGAGCCGTGCCAGCCAGACGCCGGAGCCCGTGGACCATCGAAGGCGGAGGCCGCAACACAGACCAGCAGGCACGCAGGGGTAAGCGCGGTGAACGCCGCCTATGGCATGTGACAGTACCCCCTCCTCCAAGAGTGGCCCCCGGACACTTTCCAGGTTTTGTTGGATGTCTGGAATGGAAAATCCGCACCAGTCGGGGAGCCGTAACTTCAGTAGCCTTGACCCAGCTCCTCGCCTCGGGCCAAAACCTTTCCACTCCACCAAATACTGTAGATTCTTGTGAAGATAACGAGAGTCAAGAATAGCTTTGATTTCAAAGTCCATTCCAGCTTCAGACTCTGCAGAGGTTGGCCTCAGGGACTTTAAATGGAACCGGTTTAAAACAAGGGGGCGAAGGAGAGAGATATGAAAGGAGTTTGGTATCCGGAGGTGGGAAGGCAATCCCAATTTGCAGACAACCGGGTTCAGGACTTGTAACACGGGGTAAGGACCAATAAACTTTGGGGCGAACTTCATAGTGGGCACCCTTAACCGGAGGTTGCGGGTGGAAAGCCATACCCTGTCACCAACCTTGTATTGGGGAGCTGCTTGTCGCTTCCTATCCGCAAAGAACTTATAGCGGCCGGAGACTCTCTTGAGATTAGCATGAACTCGACTCCAAATTTGGCTGAAGTGCCGAAGAGTAGAGGCTGCAGCAGGAACATCCTCTGGAGGACAAATGGGTAATTCAGGAACTTGAGGATGGAACCCATAATTAATGAAAAATGGGGACTCACCAGTCAAAGAGTGGTACAGATGATTATGGGCAAACTCAGCCCATGGCAACAGTTCCACCCAATCATCATGCGAGGGAGAAAGATAAACACGAAGAAAAGTCTGTAAATCTTGATTGACGCGCTCAGTTTGCCCATTGGTTTGTGGATGGTAAGCGGATGAAAACTTGAGTTTTATTTGTAAGGCCGTACAGAGAGCTCTCCAGAATCTTGCAGTGAATTGTACCCCCCGGTCAGAGACGATTTCCTGAGGTAAGCCGTGCAGGCCGAAATGTTCTCGGATAAATAACAAAGCCAACTTGGGAGCTGATGGTAACCCGGTCAAAGGTACAAAATGTGCCATCTTAGAGAAATGGTCGATAATTACCCAGACAGTATTGTGACCCTTGGAGAGGGGCAATTCGGTGACAAAGTCCATAGAGATATGGGTCCAAGGCCTCTGAGGAATGGACAGTGGATGCAACAACCCCGCAGGAGGCAAACGAAGAATTTTGTGCTGAGCACACTGAGGACATGAGTTGACATAATCTTGAATATCCTTCTTCATAGTGTCCCACCAGTAATACCTTCGTAGAAACTCCCACATCTTTTGAACTCAAGGATGACCAGAAAACTTGGAAATATGAGCCCATTGCAACAACCTTGGTCGAAATTTAGCTGGCACAGACATTCTCCCAGTAGGAGGACCCAGAGCGGTGGGAGCCGCTGACATAGAAACTGGACTGAGAATCAAAGCCTTCTCAACGGAATTATCCTCATCCGAAGCTGTTAAGGAACGGGATAAAGCATCAGCCTTGGTGTTAAAAGTCCCAGCCCGGTACTTAATAACAAATGAAAACCGAGTAAAGAAGAGCGCCCATCTAGCTTGACGGGGATTCAAGCACTGGGCCATCTTGAAGTACAGCAAATTCTTATGATCAGTGAAAATTGTAATTAGGTGTTTAGCACCTTCCAAAATATAGCTCCATTCCTCCAAGGCAGATTTTATTGCCAAAAGCTCTTTGTCTCCAATGGTGTAATTCTGTTCCGCAGGAGAGAATTTGCGAGAATGGAAACCACATGGATGTAACTTCCCATCTGGAGCGTACTGTGAAAGCACGGCACCTATGCCTACCGTGGAAGCATCAACCTCCAAAAAGAATGGTTTTGAAAAATTTGGTTGTTGAAGTACTGGAGCGGACATAAAGGCTGCCTTTAACTGAGCGAATGCTGCTACAGCTTCGGAGGACCAATGACTTGGGTCAGAACCCTTCTTGATTAGGGCAGTAATAGGTGCCACGATGGTAGAGAATCCCTTTATGAATTTCCGGTAGTAATTTGCAAAACCCAGAAATCGTTGTACCGATTTCAAGGAAAGAGGCTGAGTCCAGTCCCGGATGGCAGTGAGTTTCTCTGGATCCATACGAAGCTCCGTGCCCAAAATGATGTAACCAAGAAATGGAATAGAAGGAACCTCAAAAGTACATTTGGAAATCTTGCCATAAAGATGTTTCTCTCGCAATCGAAGAAGTACCTCTTTGACCTGTATTCTGTGCTCTGTGAGATTTTTAGAAAATATCAGAATGTCATCCAAATATACCACTACACTTAGGTATAGCATATCCCTAAAGACTTCGTTAATGAATCCCTGGAAGACGGCAGGGGCATTGCTGAGGCCAAACGGCATTACCAGATACTCGTAATGCCCGTCCCTGGTATTGAAGGCCGTCTTCCATTTGTCCCCCTGTCGGATACGTATCAAATTATAAGCTCCCCTTAAATCAAGCTTGGTGAAAACTCGGGCTCCGCGAACTCTATCAAAAAGCTCCGTAATGAACGGCAAAGGATACTTATTCTTAATGGTGACATCATTTAGACCACGATAGTCAATACATGGTCTCAGCCCTCCGACCTTCTTCACAAAAAAGAAACCCGACCCCGCCGGGGAGGTAGAGAGGCGGATGAATCCTTTCTGCAGATTAGACTTGATATAGTCTGACATAGCTTGGGTCTCGAGCAATGAAAAGGGATAAGTTCGACCCCGAGGTGGCATTTTCCCCGGAATGAGCTCAATGGGGCAGTCCCAGGGTCTATGCGGTGGTATCTGATCAGCCGCTTTCTCTGAGAACACGTCAGAAAACTCCCGATAGGCCTCCGGAATGAGCCCTTCATCTGACTTGGAAGATACACGGAGCGGATAGACAGAGGTGAGACAATTTGAATGACAAAAAGAAGTCCAAGATGTTGTTTGTGTCGAACTCCAGTCGACGTGAAGGTTGTGAAGTTTAAGCCAAGGAAGGCCAAGAACCAGATCGTGGGGCATCTCCCGAATCGCTAGGAACTCCAGGTGTTCTTGATGCAGAGCTCCCACTTGCAGTTTGATTGGTACTGTACAACTTGAAATCAGACCGTTAGAAATTTGGGTACCATTGATAGCAGTCAACGTAATAGGTCGTTCGACCGACCGTAGCTGAAGACCCAGATCCTGGGCACAGGAAAGGGAAATAAAATTCCCTGCAGCCCCTGAGTCAAGCAGAGCCTTAATGGGTTTGGCTATTGACTCGGAGAACAGAGACACGGAGAGTAAACAGTCCACTGGCGGAGAAGGTTTAGAAGAAACCCCTAGCTCGACTCCTCCGGAACAAGCTAGGACTACCCGTTTCCCGGGCAAGACTTGCAAAACTTGAGAAAGTGATCCGCAGCTCCACAGTAGAGGCAGAGTCTACCCTCATGACGACGCTGACGTTCTTCTGGGGACAGCCGAGATCGATTAATCTGCATGGGTTCATCAGGACTTGGAATAACCGTTTGCTTAGACGGAAGAGATTGTTCTGACCGACTACGTTCGCCACCTCGTTCCTGCATGCGAAGATCCTCTTTTACACAGAGCGAGATCAACTGTTCTAAAGAATCCGGCAAATCTCTAGTGACCAACTCATCATTTAGACGATCGGAGAGCCCGTTCCAAAAGGCAGCCCGAAGAGCATCATTATTCCAGCGCAGTTCTGAGGCTATGGTCTGAAAATTAATCACATACTGTCCCACTGAACGAGAGCCTTGTCGGACGCGAAGCAAGTCTGCAGAGGCAGCGGTCGTCCTGCCGGGCTCATCAAAGATCCTCCGGAATGACGTAATGAAATTGGTGTAACTAGAAACCAATGGATCAGATCGCTCCCATAACGGAGACACCCAATCCAACGCTAAACCCACGAGCAAAGAAATAATGTATGCCACCTTGGACCGATCAGTAGGGAAGTTATGTGAAAGAAGTTCAAAATGTACCTCGCACTGATTGAGAAAACCACGGCAATTCTTTGGATTCCCATTATAGCGAGAAGGAGTAGGGAGCTGAAGGCGTGACCTGGTTCCAGAGGAGGATGGAACATTACTAGAAACAACCACTGGAGCGGGTACTGGAGCTGGGGCCGGTACTACTGAAGCCAGAGAAGTCTGAATTTGATCCAGCCGGCCAGATAATTCCTGGAGATAATGCATCACCTGGCCCTGTGCTGCTTCCTGACTTTGTACTTGAGAAATCAAGTCCTGGATGGTACTTGCCTCTGGGCTCCAATCCCCCATGTCCATGAGGCCTGAGTATACTGTCACTGACCTAGGTTGGGGGTGTTGTGAACTCGGGGGTTCTCCCGATGGTAGGGGAGAGGAACCACAGTTGGGTCGGAACAGGGATGGCTTGATATAGGTCTTCCTCATACAGGACTCTGACAGTAAAGCTTGGTGAAAATATTAAAGAACTTTATTGCAGGAAGGGAGCAACACAATGTCACATAACAGAGAAGGAACGTATGGGGGGAATGTCCAGGCTTATAGGAGAACTTGTAAGCAATGCTAAAGATTCCAGGAAAAGAAGTACTTGTGAGTGTTGGTACAAGATAATAGTGACTGAAGAACTTGTGAGTGATGTTTTTAAAGATACTGATGATTTGAAGAACTGGTGAACAGTGGATAAAGACTCTAATGATTTGAAACACTTGTGAGCGGTGGTTAAAGACACTGATGATTTGTATGACTTGAGAGCGGTGACTAAAGATACTGATAATTTATAGAACTTAAGAGCGGTGGTTAAAGACACTGATGATTTGTATGACTTGAGAGCGGTGATTAAAGAAACTGTAGAACTTGATAATGGTGGTTAAAGACACTGATGATTTGTATGACTTGAGAGTGGTGGTTAAAGACACGGGTAACTTGCAAAACTTGGGAGCGGTGGTTAAAGACACTGATGACTTGTAGAATCTGTGAACGGTGTTTAAAGACACTGATGACTTGTAGAACTTGAGAGCGGTGTTTAAAGACACTGATGACTTGTAGAACTTGAGAGCGGTGTTTAAAGACACTGATGACTTGTAGAACTTGAGAGCGGTGTTTAAAGACACTGATGACTTGTAGAACTTGAGAGCGGTGTTTAAAGACACTGATGACTTGTAGAACTTGAGAGCGGTGTTTAAAGACACTGATGACTTGTAGAACTTGAGAGCGGTGTTTAAAGACACTGATGACTTGTAGAACTTGAGAGCGGTATTTAAAGACACTGATGACTTGTAGAACTTGAGAGCAGCGTTTAGCCCGCAGCCCACGCTGACTCCAAGAAGCACTGGTGACTGGATTGCAGAGGAACACACCAGCCGCTGTATACGCTGGAACTGTGCAGAAACTAGCACCTGGAAGTGCCGGAGACACTGGGGTATGACTGCAGAGAGATTCACCGGGAACAAGAGCACTGGCATCCACTTCAGGGGAAAAGACGATACTCAGGCGCCGAGGCTCTGCCCGGCGTCTGCCTTTGAATCTCCCGCCTCCGCTGGATTGGCGGAATAGTCTGATGACGTCACCCGCTCCCCGCCCACGTGATGCCGGGTGTCATGGCGGCGCCCCTGCCCCGGGGAACCGCCGGGAGCCGCGCCAGCCAGACGCCGGAGCCCGTGGACCATCGAAGGCGGAGGCCGCAACACAGACCAGCAGGCACGCAGGGGTAAGCGCGGTGAACGCCGCCTATGGCGTGTGACACTATGCAATAAGTAATAGTTTTGGATTTAAACCAATGTTGACATCACGTATAGTCATCCACAGTATCCTTTGAAACAATCATATGTTGGATGTGACATTCACAAATTGTTTGCTACATACCCAGCTGTTGACCTTTTGTGCCTGTCGACCTTAAGCACTGTCGACTGTTTAGATGTCGACCCTTTGACCATGTCAACTTTTTTTACCTTTCGACCTAAATCATGTCAATGATATGGGGTCTGTCTATTGATTGTATAAAACTGGTCAACCTATCATTCGCATACCGAAACAAAGTTACAATGAAGCAATGTACAAATGTACACATAGAATAAGGACAGTCCTGGTTTCTGATTACACTTTGACTTATTTAAAACCTTAAAGATGTTCCAACTAACACTATTTCTGGATAAGAGTAAAATATGGAAATAAATGAGTGGTTATTTTTTTTTTTATCATCCTCCACATTGCTATCAGAAATCATACAAAAGTTCGGGGGGAAATTCTCACAAGTAGATTGAAACCATTTGCATACGGATGTGTCTGCCGTCATCTTTGCCGATAACCACCTCAATCTTGAGTCATTTACCACGATTCATAGGCTTGCATGGGTGCATAAGATCCTGTGAACAGGTCACACACAGGCATGGCTAGTTGCAATTGCGACCAGTTAAGTAGCTCTGCAGATCATTGTCCCCATAAATATCAACAGATTGACCCCTACATACCAAACTACAAAAATAAGAGCTATTCACAGTTTGGCCCCATTGGTTTCCGCATCCTCAGATCTCCTGCAACCTCCGTCCAGCTCCGGAAACTGACACTGTGCACATACGCAGTGTCATATTCTTTGAATGAGTCTTTAAAAAATGTTAAAGACTCCACCAAAGAGTTGGGGACGTAATTTGCAGGAAATACGGTTATCCTTATCGATGTCCCTGAGTTCAATATAGTACATAGAAGGGTGAGCGTTTTTTTTTAATTTTTATTAAAAGTACATTACACTGAGGATTGTTAATAATCATGGCCTAATACATAGGCCCCAAAGTGTATTCTTCAGATTTTTTAAATGAATCTCAATAGCTCCTATGCTATAATTGTTAGCCAGAAAACGTGCGGAAAATCTACGTAAGAATAGCTTACTTAGAACAGCATTTACTTATCACCAACAGAGCATGAAATGCTGGGTTATGTAACTAAGAATTATTTTAATAAGAATAAATCAGGAGAACATTTATCAGTTGGTTTAGGTAGACCACATACATATTCTATGTGTAATGGTATCAGTCTTTAGATAAGAAGTGAGTCCTTTGTATATACTCAGAGTCGGCCCTAGCAAAATTGTTGCCCTAAGCAAAATTTAATATGGTGTCACGTCCCCCATGTGGGACCCTGAAAAGGGGTGTGGTCTTGAGTAGTGTGTACTATGTGTAATTGGTTAGCATACCCTCCAACATGACCCGCCCCACTAGGTACAAAATGCTCTGTTTCTGGACTTCCCTCTTAATTTATTATTGCCATCACCTGTGAAGAAACAGCTTTCTTATCATTTAACAAGTTCAACACAGGTGATGGAAATCATAAATTAAGAGGGAAGTCCAGAAACAGAGCATTTTGTACCTAGTGGGGCGGCTCATGTTGGATGGTCTGGGTTAGCTAGTGCTGGCCAGGGCTGGTTCTATATTAAACATCTGCGCAGCATCCAACCAGACATGTGGAGGGTGACCGACATTAGGGTGTGTCTGTGCACACAAGGCACTCCCCCTTGCCCCCTCTACCCACAGCAGTCCTATTAGCCCTCTGAGCCCCCACTCCTCATGTATATCCCCCCTTCCCCCCATATCAGTGTAATTAGATCCCTGAGACCCCTCTTTCCATGTGTCTCTGTCTCCTGCCCTCCCACCATAATAGCAGTGTTATCAGCTTCCACACCCCCATGCATCCACCACCTCACAAGTGTCATATCTCCCTGTGCCCGCACTTTCCATAGGTATCCCCCCCATAACTGTGTCATATCCCCCTGTGCCACCACTTTCCATAGGTCTCCCCCTCCATAACTGTGTCATATTCCCCTGTGCCACTTTCCATAGGTCTCCCCCTTCATAGCAGTGTCATTAGCCCTCTTCCCCATAGCAGTGTCTGTGCCCCCTTCCCCCCCACTCCCCATAAGTCTCCACCATACATGTATCATTAGCCCCTCTCCCCCCTATAGCAGTGCCAGTAATCACCTTACCCCCACTCCCGCATAGCCAAACCGCCCCCATAGAAGTGTCAGTAGCCTCCCTTCCCCATCCATTTCTTACCTTTATCCTGTGTGGCTGTAGTGCAGGGGATGGTTGCTGGTCGCTCCGCGGGCTCTGACTAGCTTCCTTCCTCTGCAGGTGTTTACAGTCTGGGTGCTCACTGCTCAGCTCCATCACAGGCAGAAAGTGAAAGATAACTCACTTCCTGCCTGTGTGAATTATTCTCCGGCACTGTGAGCTGCTGCTGCTGCTGCTGTTGCTGCAGCCTCCCTCCGTTCTGACTCTCCTCCTGGCGGGCTGGTATAACGGAGCTGGCCCTAGGCAAGGGATGCCCTGCGCATCCCAGATGCCCTAGTCATTTGCCTATAATGCCTATTGGCTAGTGCTGGCTCTTTATATACTGTACATTAAAGAATCCAGACTGGAGTTATCAGGTTGGTATTTCACCTGTCGACATTCTGGGAATGTTGACATGTACCCTGTCAACATGTTAACAATGCAACTTGCATTGTCGTGTTGACATTATTATTGTTGACCTTTTGGCTACATCCTGGAGATACGGTATCAATGGAAGAATTTGCACACTCGTAACAAGTACAGTGAATTGTAAATGAAATCAATACATTTTATATATTCCATGGTTTTACTTAATTGGTTTGCAGTGAAAGTACAGGTAATATTTTGTGAAATAATAAGGTGTTTTGATAATACTGCTATCTAAGGTCTATTTATTAACATTATTTTTACTAAAATAATGGGGAAAAAGGTGTTTTCACACCCTTTTTTTTTCACATTATTTTAGTATCACCTGAAAGTATTAAAGGGCACTTGGAGCAGTTTTCATGAAAAACTGCTCCAAACCCTTTAATTCACTTTTTTTAGTAACCCACATCGCATTCCCCATACTTATAATGGGAATGTAGCCAAATTTAAATGTGATGTGGCCAAATTTACTAAAAAAAATGTGAAAAAATACCGCAGTGTGCCCTGTGATAATCTCCCCAGCTCAGGCTGGCGAGTTTACAGGGCAGCACTGCGATAATGTGGCATTTGCCCGGCTTTCTCTGACCCTGGCAGAGAAAACTGAGTGGGTCCCCCTAGAGTGATCAGCTATGTGTGTCTGATGGACACACAAGCTGATAGTGTAAAAAGTAAAAAAAAAAAAAGTAAAACCCCCGCAAAAATACATACATACATACCTGTTCAGGGAGCCAGTGTCCGCTGCTCCGGTGAGCGCTGCCGGGCGCCGGGTCCCCCATATGCTGCAATGTGACCCCGGTGTAGTAAAGTGATGCTGCAAAGCAGCAGCGCACTTTAAAGCACCGGGGTCACCACAGCGCACAGGATCCGGCGCTGATCTTCTTGGGGGGGGTCCGCAGCGCACTGGAGTAGTTGTGACGGGGGGTTGAACCGGCGGCGGCGGTAGCAGCGATATCGGCGGGGGCGGCACATGGGCAGCAGGGCATCGGGGTATTTTTTCCAAAAAATACCCTTGCAGGGACAGAGCTTGACCGCAAGCTCTGTCCCTGCACACGATAATTGATACATCCCTGCGATTTAATCAATTATCGCAGTGTTAGTTTGGGCGATTTTGTCACCTGTCATCCGCTTCCTGGATGTGGATGGTGCTAAATAGGCCCCTAAGACTGGGTACAAGATTGCCGATATATAATTCGTACAGCCGACAAATGATATATTGGCTGGTCCATTAGCTTGTGCATACTGCCAATATGTCCATGAACAACATAATTCACCAACAAATCTATGAATGTTTAAATGGGCAACCCACCAACCAAACAATATATCGGCTGCAGAATCCATTTAATATGATGTCACAAGTCGGTGGGCATATTAAACTGGGTCTGCTATCTAGTCATATCGGACAAATGATTGGTAAGTGTGTCCTGTATGTACAAGATCATTTGTGCATAAAGCTTACCAATCCAATCCGTCGGCCAAGTGTGTACCCACCCAAAGGGCACAATCCTATTTAGATGATGCATCACAAAATCAGAATTGAGTCACAATATTTTTATTTCCTTACCTAATGCAAGGAAATATGGATGATGTATGCAATTCACACACTGTCAAAAATAGCAGTAGCTTCACAGAGACAAAAGATACAAATGGCAAATCATTTGAAAATCTTGTGTGTATGTAGCCTAAGCATGCATGTATATCCTAAGTATGTGTACTGTATGTAGCCTAAGCATGCATGTGTAGCCTAAGCATGCATCTGTAGCCTAAGTATGCATATGTAGCTTAAGCGTGCATGTGTAGCCTAAGCGTGCATCTGTAGCCTACGCGTGCATCTGTAGCCTAAGCGTGCATCTGTAGCCTACGCGTGCATCTGTAGCCTACGCGTACATGTGTAGCCTAAGTGTGTGTATATAGCCTAAATGTGCGTCTGTAGCCTAAGCATGCATGTGTAGCCTAAGCGTGCATCTGTAGCCTAAGCATGTATGTGTAGCCTGAGCGTGCGTCTGTAGCCTAAGCATTCATGTGTAGCCTAAGCGTGCATCTGTAGCCTAAGCATGTATGTGTAGCCTGAGCGTGCGTCTGTAGCCTAAGTATGCATGTGTAGCCGAAGCGTGTGTGTCTTTAAAATTACTTTCAAAACCAACTTCATTCAAGAAAGTGGCCATATTCTGAAACCTAAAAGGGAAAAAGCACATTAACACAGCAGTGGAACAGGAAAGTTTATTTCCCCATATACAGCAATAGTGTAATACCATATATTTAACACATTACAAGACAAGAATAAGTGATTATGAAAAAAAAACAAAAAAACATTTTTACAGGAAACAACACCACTAGACTAGTAGACAGAGAGAAAGGCAGCATCTTCTGTACGGTTACATTTTATTAATATCTACTATGCTTTTTTATATTAAACTAAGTTTTTAATATTGCTGTTGAACATTTCAGATGTTGCATGTGTGTTTAGTATTGTTTTTCATAGAGCTTATGTGTCCTTGTTAACTACCTCTGCCAGTCCATTAGTTAGGCAGGCAGGAAGTCCCACCCTGGCAGAGCATCAGTGTAAGACTCTTCTTTTTCAATTTTCCCCTCAGACACACCATCCTGAGAAGCCACTTTTTCCTACCACAGGAAGCCCAAGAGAACACTATAGCTAGCAGTCTGACAGCCAAACTGAACCCTGGCCTTTTGTATCCTGCCAGGTTTGAAAAGCTGGACATCACCCCTAAAAGTGCCCAGAAGATAAAGCCTGTCCTTGAGAGGTGGATGGCCGAGGCTGAGGCCCGCCACCGAGCAGGTATGCAGAATTTGACAGAGTTTATCGGCAGCGAGCCTTCAAAAAAACGGAAGAGGCGCACTTCTTTCACTCCGCAGGCACTAGAGATCTTGAACGCCCACTTTGAGAAGAACACGCATCCTTCTGGACAGGAAATGACAGAAATTGCAGAGAAGTTAAACTATGACCGGGAAGTTGTCCGGGTCTGGTTCTGCAACAAGCGACAAGCTCTCAAGAACACAATAAAACGTTTAAAACAACACGAGCCGGGCTCAGGAGTCCCTATGGAGTCTCTAACGGACTCAATGGAAGAAAATTCCTAAAACATTGAGCTTGAACTCTGTGAAATGCCTGTTCATCATCCTTGTAAGTAGAAAAAAGACTGAAAAACACAGGTGGACAGAACAATTTGTTAATGTATTCATGAGTTTTCCAAATATAACGCACAACACTTAGTGTGTGTGTATGTGATAGTAGTCCTAAGGAAAAAAAACAAACATTTTTTTTGCTATGGACTTCACAAAAAAACCAAATAACTGCATACGTTTTTCTGTATATTATACCAATGCGAACAGTGTTTGAAAAACAAGAGATTCTTCTATCTATTTAAAAAGAAAGCAAGACTGCCACCTGGAGGATCAATTGTAGACTTTTAGGTTAAGCGCTCATTCACAAGAAAATCTTCACTATTAACCAAAGCCAGAAAAATGGTGTTGCAAAACTAGATTGCTGGACTTCTCTATAATGAGCATAATGTTGTGTTACACATTTCATTGTCTGCTATGTGGGAAAAAGGGATTTTAATTTTAATTTTTTAATTTCATTGTTACATTACAGTATGTTGGGGCACACATTATATTTTACCACTATGAGTCACCTATTATTTAAACAAAACATGTGTTAAACATTTTAGGAGAGTGCAGCTTCATTACATGCCCCAAGTGATGCATAGCTTCCATGTTTACAGTACACCTGAATAATATTTGGTTAGCATCATGTAGTGCCAGTGAATTCTTTTCTTTGGGTGGATGTAGTTTCCTTACTCTACTAGGAAATGTACATCATTACTGACAATCCTAAGAGAAGAAATATGTTTCTACAACGGTGTGCGGCCATTTTCTCTATTTTCTCTCCAAAGTCTCCTAGCCAAAGAAATGTATTGAGGTTCTAATGAAATAGAAGCAGCTCAATAAAACAAACCAAATGAAAGACTGGAGGAGTATTAAACTGTTTATCACAGCTACTAAACTGTTTATCAGCTACCTAAATAATTGTGCATTGCATAATATGACAAGACTGTCTAGGCCTCTATGCTACACTTTGTTAGAAAGCAGTTGAAGATTTCAGATTTGATGTGTAATTTTATGTGGAGGAGTCAGGACTTTTATCAATGAAAGTGATGAGTTACTTAGATGAAGATACATAGACCATTTGTATTCACAGCATTTAATCAATGTCTGTTGAATCTGCTCCGAAACACTGTACATATACTATGACTCTTTTTTTTTCCGAGGTCAGTCATGATGAGCAGTTTCCAATTGATGTTCAATGTCGATTAAAGAAAATATTTCTATTATAATACCTTAGTGACTCCAATTATAGATAACTTGTCCTCCCCTATGCTGTCAATTGAAAAATATACATGACATAAAACCTGGTTGCTAAGCCTAATGTGGTACAGTCTGACTTTATAGGCCACAAATACACTCAACAGGTAAAAATGCACAATTACGTTTACCTCACAAATATACACACCAAAGGATCAACCTTGTTGAACATTTCTGTGCTTTTGTATTTTCCCATACGAATCACAAATGTCTCAAATTGTTAGAAGAACACTGTATTTGATTTTTTTCAAATGATAAAAGACTGTTATACTTACTGGAAATTCCAAATTCTGTAGGGATCTGTGCATTGTGTAACCAAAAACTGTTAGGTTTGAGTTTTAACTGTTGCCTGACACCGGTAAACTTTACAGTACAGCAGTAGTTCTCAAACTTTTTGCCTAGGCACCCTGGGGTGCCTTGGGACACTTGCAGGGATGCCTTGGATTGGTGGTCCAGGAGCAATTCAAATTATTTATGGTCAATGTAATAGGCAACACCAGTGCTGGTGGCTGTCAATCATAAATTATGTGGACAAACAGAAGCGAATCTTGTCCCTTACCTCACAATTGAACATAAGGAAGACATATAAACACAATTTACCTAATTTTATATTTCTTTCTAAATTACTCATTAAGAAACTTTTGGCCTAGGGGTGCCGTGAAAAAAATTCCGATTCTCTATGGAGCCGTGATTCCAAAAAGTTTGGGAACCACTGGTATGTTAGAAAGGGTTTGACCCTTGCAGAATTTACCTTGATCACCTATTTAAATTGTCACAATGAAACCTCCAGCAAATTATAACAACCTTTATAAAAAAATCTGCCTGTAGGTGACATAGTTTAAAATTCAATCAACACATATTTATAATTTTCAAGCAGCATAAATTGAATGTTAAGTAATAAATGATGAGGCCGATTCAATTCAGAGTGATATACGTGAATTGCCAACAGAATAGCATGGGGACATACTTAATGGCAGCACATTATGACTGCATTTTTAGCACATTTAATTTCACATCCGATAGGGGTAGTGTGCACAGCTGCACATTGTGAACTCACATCACTCTGAACTGAATTGCGGTCTATTTATCATATTAATTCTGTTGTCTAAAATGTCCCAATGGCGAAACTACAATGTAGTAAGAGAAAAAAAATAGCTAACAAAACAAATAACCCCATCAGCATTGAGTCCAATAAATTAGCTCTTACTACCACTGATACACTGAAACATTTTTTTACCGTTTTATAATTTTGTATTGTTTTTGTATTCTTGAAAATATACTGTAACGCTTCCTATATTGATTTTACGAATTTTGAAGGCCTAGCAAAAATAATAACTCAACAAAATCACCCAAAAGGTGTAAATATGTAAACCATAAATATTTTTAGCCACTTTTTCCCTATTAATGTAATGCATAAAAGCAGACCACTACATTTAAAAAAAAAATGAAAAAAGAAAAAAAAAAACTTTTTGTACATTTCTTTTGTTCAATGCTCTTAGTGCTCTCTGTTATTGGATACTGTAGACTGAATGGAAACAAGAGTATTGTTATTGTATAGTTGTATTTTATTTCACTCTGAAAGTTTAACCCTTTTTGCCAGAAGGGACCTGCAATGCATTGCAACTACTGAAATATCAATTCATTGATGCCCACTCTTGTGGTGAAGGAATTTAAGCAGCAACTCTACGTATTTGTTTAAAAAATGTACAGTTCCATTAAAAAAGTATGAATAAGGAATATATTTTAGTCTCCCTTATATGGTAAATATTTAAGTGCCACCACTATATGATGCTATCACCGTAAATCTTATGATCTCAGTGTTCTTAAATTGCATCCAACTTATTGGAGTCCGAGTTCGCCGGCCATGTGGGATGCCGGTCGAGCTCAGACATTTTTTTAAAAGGGCAATCATGTACAAGGTATGGTTTAGCCTTGTACATGATTGCCCCTTTAAAAAAATCATATGAGTTTGGCTGTCATCCTACACGGGTGCCGAACTCGGACTTCCTTACATCCCGCCCTGTACCCACATTAAATTCTCACTACAATACTTAGATCCACCTGGATGTTACTGGATCCACATTGAATTCCAATAAAATCAATTGGATCCAAGTTAATCCAATTTAATTGAGTCCAACTGGATCCATATTAATTCCCACAATAACACTTGGATCCAAATGGCTCCAACTACAGTGAACTGACAGGAATCCTGCTCACATTCAGGCCAGATTCTTGTGGCCGGATCCCTAATTGAACACATCAGAATAGATCTCTATGCGGAATATGCACAGGTACAGCTGTCTGAAAATAATCAGCAGAAATTCTTGTTTATTGTAAAATAGCATCAGTATGTACATTACCTTAACTTTCTTTGTTTAAAAAAAGAAATAGAATAAAAAAAACCTACACCTGCTGTGCAGAACAAATTTCTTACTCAAAGCTACATGAGCACATTTATTGCATATCTGTTTTTAATAGTTTTCTCATATGCCATGTGGGGATTTGTCATGCCCCAGTAATAGCTCCTAGCTAGCTCTGTAATGCTACATTATAACTCACATCCAGTTCAGCAAAACAGACAAATGAATAAACTTAAGTTGAACAAGTTTTATGGTCAGAAAGTTTAGGCTAATTGGTTACTACATGCTGTCTAAACCCTTTTTGCATATTACATTAATACAAATATGGACGTATAGGGACACTGTGGTAGATTACACTGGAAACAGCACTTAAACAGCTATGTGTATAATCTGATAACCTGTTAAAGTACACAAAGGCCATTTTATTTCTGCTTTCTTCACATAATGCTCTATGGATATGGGGAGACATTATGGGAATTTTTTCACAAGCATCAATGACTCCAAGTGAGCGTGTGATTACCCACTGCATCTGTTCCACCTATCAGTAAATACATGTGATTCAGCACAGGCAGCATAGACGACCACATACACTAGCCCTATAAGTGTTTTAAGCTTCTGATACAAACTCTTCTGCGCAAGCATCTAAATTCACTTACAAACCAAGCTCCATAATGTAAAATATGATAACATAAACTAATATGTGCTCCCCATTTCTAATCTCAGCTTCAAACGCATGCCAGATCTAGTGTCATAACCTAGGTGATGCTAATATAATGGTGGCACATAACTGAATTAGTATAGTTTATTGCATTTTTCTGCATAGAAAATACATGGAGGTAAGCAATGACCAGTTTATTAAAGGGTTGGAATAAAGAGGGAGCAATACTGTTTTATAAGTATTGATCACATGGTTTCTGTATATGATTGCTGATAATCATGTAGAGGAGAAACAGGCAATCCTCTGCTTCCTAGCTGTTGTAGAGCTACAAACCTTAGCATCTCCTGGCATACTGGTAGCTCTAACCCCAGTGTAAAAATACAGGTGTAGTATGTCTGATCGGCGGTCAGCATACCGATGGCGGGATCTCGGCAGAATACCGAAGCTGGGATCCCGGCGGGTAGGGGTGAGTGCAGCAAGCCCCTTGCGGGCTCGGTGGCGACCGCAGGTCGCCATGGGTTCTATTCCCACTCTATGGGTGTCGTGGA
The DNA here is from genome assembly GCF_028390025.1 of Pseudophryne corroboree. Lineage (NCBI taxonomy): Eukaryota > Metazoa > Chordata > Amphibia > Anura > Myobatrachidae > Pseudophryne > Pseudophryne corroboree. The sequence goes on from NC_086448.1 coordinate 327,973,314, forward strand.
CACCCACGAGTGGAAATAGTCCCTGTTGGTCGGCATGCCAACCATCGTGATAGTGAGGGGGAGGGATGTTGGTGGAGGTCATGTGAATGTCTGTCTCCCGACCGCCGGTCACATGAATACCACCCTAAAAATTCAAGCTACTTAAACCAACAAGTTATGTTGTTAAAAGTTTTCAGCTGACACCCTTATTCATTAGTGAAGTCAGTTTGGGCTATTTACTAACATTATTCAAAGGTGTACAAATTCACTAATATCAAATAATCAATCCACACTTGCTTTTTATATGTCCAGTACGTTAGACAAGGAATGCAAATGTATTGAAATGTTATAGTGTAAATTTGCACCTTTGATCAATTTAGCAAATAATCCCCTATGCATACTGTACCTCCCAACTTTTGCTGACATCAACTCGGGACCTTGCGCGCATCCAAAAAGATGGGGGGCATGACCTTGCACGGTAGGGTGTGGCACAGCATTTATTTATGGATTGCTCGCTGCTTTGCAGAGCAGCAGTAATCAAAGACCCTCCTAACCTTTCCTCCCGCCTGATGAGACTCTGCGGCCCACGGGTGGGACAGTGGGGCATTGTGCGAATAGTGGGACTGTCCCGCTGGAATCGGACAGTTGGGAGGTATGCCTATGTCTCTGCACTAGATAGATCTAGAAGTGTACTTTACATGAAGCAAAAATACCCAGCACCTCAGTAGCCTAAATATATACATTTCTTTAGAACATTGGTCCTCAAACAGTGCGTGTTTTCCAGGTCTCCTCACAGAATCACAAGTAAAATAATAAACTCCACTACCAGATATTTTAAAAATGCGTCAGTGAGTAATGAGTACACGTATGCACCAGCTAAATGACCTGGAAAACATGAACTGTGTGGGGTCCTGAGAAACAAGTTTGAGAACATATGCTTTAGAAGCCATCTAAATCTATCAAATAAAAATATTAGCCTAGCATCCATTAATAAAGAATAAAATGTTTGTGTTGGTTTAATTTTTTCACAACAAATGTGGATCTGCTGCTTTGCAAACAAAAATGGCTGTCCTGGTTTCTCAACAGACAGGAACAAGAGAAAGCATCAATGAAAAAGTAGAGGCGTATAGAAATACTCAAGCTATAAACAAGCTATAACCAAAAAGAAACATGTAAAAATGCCTTTGCTCGTCTTAATGCTGGACCAAAGCTCAATGTATGTAGGTATATGCACATTGTAAAAATATGGCTAAATGTTGCTGACAATCTTGCAATATTAAAGTGTCACATGGAAAAGCAGAACATACATGTTTGTCATTGTTTCACAATACTGCTCTGCAAGGCTCCTACAGCGTATAAAGCGAAAATGGTGTAAATCCTGAAATAAAATTTCCATGGCAATGTTTCCACTTTAGAAAGGATTTATTATTCACTCTTACTATATATATTTTTTCTGTGTGTGTAATTCATTTGTAGCACCACTGTGAGACACCAAAGGTTCTTCTCATCATACTTGCTTAATACCTACAATGGCTGAACAGATTGGAATAACATGATGCTTTAGTTTTTCATTTCCAGCATTGAACTTAACAATGAAAGACAACACTGAGGGAGATACTATGTTAACTTTCCACTGGAAGAGGAGTTTTATTGTGGTGGACTTATGGCTGGAAGATAAATATAAACTTTACTGGAAGCTCCTTACTGCTCTGACACTGAAACCAAAGCTGATTTAACTGCACAGGTTGCTTTAAATTTTATAAACTGGAATAAACTAAAACTGTAATTAATCTAGAGCAATATCTGTATGGTCAGTAAAGCTGCACTTTGTGTATTTCTTAAAAGCTTCAGATCTGTCACTTTTAATTTGTACCATATGAATAAAGATTTGTTTGACATGAAAATGTGATATGGAATTTACTGAACTTTATTCAAAATGATGTTATCTAATTATTAATTATTATTACATGCTAATCTCACACACAGACCAACTTATAGAGTTTACTTTTCATTATATTTGTACCATTGAAATATTACACAGGGACAGAAAATAGGATTTCTTTTTTTCATGCTATCTGGTCTATTCAGGAAGCAGTGAAAAGTGTGGAGAAGTGAGCCAGTGGAGAAGTTGCCCATGGCAACCAATCAGCTTTGAAGTAACATTTATAATTTGCATGTTATACAATTGTACAGAACAGCTGATTGGTTGCCATGGGCAACTTCTCCACAGGCTCACTTATCCACTCTTTTCATTGCTTCATGAATAGACCCTTTAGTAAAGTAGAAGGTTATTTTAGTTTATACAGGGACGGACCTGACCAGTTGGAGACCCTAGGCAAGATTCGGGCTGGTGACTCCTTCCGCCCCAATGTGGGACCTCACCAAATGGACATGGCCTGTGACTCTAGCCATCATTTATGCCCCCCTTATGTCTCCAGCCATCAAAAATATCTCCCTTGTGTGTCTCTAGCCATCAAATCTCTCTCCCCTTGTGTGTCTCCACCAATTAAATCTTTCCCACTTGTTTATCTCCAGCAATCCAATCCCCAAACTCTCTCTTTAACAATCTCTCATTATTTACTTACCTTTGCTGTATTTCCTGTGCTTCTTTCCTCTGCGGTGCTCTCTCTACTGTGAATGATGCTGATGTGACCCTAGGTCATGCCAGCGTCTGACTGATGGAAGCTGCAGGAGCTGTATGATCAGCGCTTGGCAGTACAGACTTTCTGTTGCTGCTGCTCTGCTGCCTGTCATATAATATGTTAGGCAATGGCGCAGCATTGCCGGAAAGCCTGTACATTGCATCGGAGGACAGCCACTGTCAGCTGGGACTTCTAAAATCTGAAGCCAGAGCAGCAGAGCTTAGATGTACAGCCTGCCCAGATGCCCCTAGGAATTTGCCTATACTGCCTATGCCTATTGCCAGCTCTGAGTTTATACTAAATAGGACAACGTGGAAGCACAGCAAAACGTCCTTTTTAGGGGGTGATGTGCACTTCTGTACAGTTTTCAGGAGCAGTAAAAAACAAGAAACAATTTTGAAAAATGAAAGTAATAAAGTATATAAAGACTTTTTAGGCCAGTACCGTGCTATGCTTAAAGGCAATAGATCTTCAGCATAAATAGGCATTTCTAGGTGTAATTGAATAAAATAACTTATCCGCCGCTGAGTATTTTTTCACCCATATGTTTATATATTTAAAAATGTGTGATTTAGAATTTTGGATAAGGGATACTCAACCTGTATACAGTATATGTATATGTATTTTCCCACAGTATTTTGTAACAAAAAAAGCTTATCTCAGCCCGACAGCAGCCTTAGCCATGCGGCTACAGAAATTAGCAGACACTGGAGAAATGTGCTCCTATCTGCAGCTGCTGGGGGGGGGGGGGGGGGGGGGGGGGGAAGGACACAATGGTGGAAGTTTACTAAGGTCCCGAATCCATTTGAGTTTGTCTTTGTTTTCTAAGTGTCATCTTTGGGCTATTTGTACTGAGTTTTGTTGGTGACATTGTAAATGGTATTGAGGGGAAAGTATGCCTTTTTGCAGATGATACAAAGATTTGCAACAGGGTAGACACACTGGGAGGGGTAAAACAAATTATTGATGACCTAGATGGGCTTGAGAAATGGTCAAGAACATGGCAACTACAGTTTAATGCTAAAAAATGCAATATCATGCACTTGGGTCTCAAAAACCCAAAGGCTAAATTTAGTATCAAGGGAACTATAATGGAAACTACTGAGGAGGAAAGGATTTTGGAGTCACTATTTCAAGTGACTTAAAGGCAGGAATGCAATGAGAAAGGTAAGTCAGATGCTTGGTTGCATAGGGAGAGGAATAAGTAGCAGGAAAATAGAAGTAATAATGCCACTGTATAGGTCATTGGTATGGCCTCATCTGGAATACAGTGTCCAGTTCTGGAGACCATATCTCCATAAGGATATAAATACATTAGAGAGTGTACAAAGAAGGGCAACTAAAATGGTGCATGGCCTACTGTACATCACAAAACTTACCGGGAAAGGCTAAAAATCTTAACATGTATAGTTTGGAGGAGAGAAGGGAAAGGGGGGACATGATAGAAACTTTCAAATATACCAAGAGTTTTAACAAAGTTCAGGAGGGAAACATTCTTCAAAGGAAGAGGAGTATTAGAACTCGAGGACATGCACTCAAACTGGAGGGAGGCAGGTTCAGGGGAAATTTAAGGAAAAATTACTTCACAAAAAGGGTAGTGGACAAATAGAATAGTGCTGATTTTAAAAATACGGGGGACCCTTACATCTTTGTCCCCCATATTTTTGCAACCAGGACCAGACCAAGAGCCCGGTGCTGGTTGTATAAATACTGGGGATCCCTACACATTTTTTCCCGGGTATTTTAACAACCAGGACTGTCTCAAAGAGCCCGGAGCTGGTTATGCTTAGCAGGGGGGACCCCATGCAATTATTTTTTTTTAAACTATTTCAGTAATGTACACAATGAAGCCCTGCACAGATCGCAGTGATCCGGACGGACTTCACTGTGTTAAGTCTGGCGTGTTTTACTATTCTCTCCCATAAAACACTGCTGGCATTACGAATTTCATCGACATCGGTGAACTCGTATTGAAAAAAACACGGTCGTTTAGTAAATTACTATGTTTGTTCTCAAAAAGTTGCACTCTCAAGCTGCCGATGTCAGCCGAGATCTCTGCTGACATCAGCAAAAACCCGAATCTTAGTTAATATACCCCAATGCTGTGATATTGCAATGAACGGTGGACAGATACATTGGCCACCTAAGTTTAGGGAAAATCGATATTTTGCAAATGTAAAAAATATATATATACTATTTTTTAAGTAAAATCATCTTGGATAAGTTTTAAATAGCTGTTCTTAACCTACAGATGTGCTCAACCTGATCCTGCAAATGAGTTGCGGGCAGGGGCGTTTTAAGAGAGGAGGAGGCCCGTGTTCAGCCTCCTCTGTTCGAGTCCCCTCCTCTCTGCCCGGAGCACTGAGAGTCTGAGCACTAGAGGGCTCAGACTCTACTGCGCATGCGCAGATCTCTGGGAAAATGGCGTGGTGGCCATTTTCCCTGAGATTTCTCTACTGCACATGCGCAGAACTCCGTGAAAATGTCCGCTGAGTCATTTTCGCTGAGTTCTAATAGCACTGCGAATGCCGGCGCTGGACTTCGGAGGGGTGAGTATTTTAAAAATGGGTGCAGTGTGTGCGGTGGGAGCCCCCTCTGGACTCAGGGGCCCGTGTGCATCGCACACACTGCACCCATTATAGAAATGCCAGTGGTTGCGGGAAAATGATACCCATTTGCCGTGAATTGGGTTCCTGCAAACAACCGCAGACACATGCATTCGCATCAGCTTCCATAGAAAAGGATATAGCAAATGCCCAATTCGAGTAGCCATGGCAGGCTGTATATAATCGCTGCCGTGATGTGTACACATGTGTCAGGCGATTATGTGTAAGATCAGGCTGGGCACATCTCTTATTTAATCATAAAAAGTGACAATTTCTGAGCAGTTTTTGGAAAAAATATTAGCCAGTTAAGTGGTTAATGAGGTTGGAGAACATTTGTTGATCACTCTCCTCTATGCAGAACCTTTCCAGTTCCTTGATATTCTTGGGTAGTTACTTGTGGATTTCAATACACTTCACAATTTTCACATCTGAAGACTGAAAGGGTCATTGACAAAATGTTGATTTTGTGTTCTGGCAATCATTTCAGGGTGGAGATTGACATGTTTTTGAGGTACACAGAAATTGGTCTAAAATCTCCTGGTATAGAGTGAAATTCATTATGCCATTGATTTTAACTGCCTGGACCCCATTGGCAACAAAACAATCCCCATAGCATCAATGATCCTTTGCCATATTTGATAGTGGGTATCAGATGCTTTTCTTTATATGCAGCCTTTTTTTTCTCTCCAGATGTCACAATAGTGTGCATAGCCATAAAGTTTTAGTTTTATCCCATCTGACCACATCTCACAATCCCATTTGTATTTCCAATGACATCAGGTAAAGTTCATGTGACGCATTTTGTGTCTTGCTGTTAGGAAAGGATTTTTTGTAAAACTCTTCTAAAATGCATCCTGTCATGGAGCAGGCTTCTTGTAGTGCATTTTTATAAATTTAAAACCCGCAAGATTCCACTAGTCTGTGCAGATCTGAAACTATGATCTTGGTTGGCCTCTTTTCACCCTCCTAACTGTATGTGGGTGCAGTAAGCTCATGCATCATCTTCTCTGGAACATTTTCAACTGTTCCATCATTTTCTGCTTTTTTATTAAGTACTTAATGGTAATTTCTACTATTTTTTTGTATAACAATCATCTCTTAATCTGTGCAGATCTATAACATTCTTGTTATTTCAGTTGCAAGCTCATGATAAAGGATTTCACATGTGTGTAACCTCATAATTGTATCGCAGGTAAACAAGAAATTAGTTGTTTCGAAGTTTCGAAGTTCCTCCTTTACTTATGTTGCCATCTACTGTACTTATAATTTCGTTGTGTTACTTTCTTCACATAAAGTAATTATTTTGTATCTCTTTCTAGGTGACCAGTCAACTCTCTTAACTTTGCTTGTCGTCCTAAATAAGTTACATAGCTTACTTCAGGAAATTAAAGTAAAAACCTCATAAAAAACAGTGACCAACTTAGTGATAATCAAACAACTAATTAAGTTGTTTTTCTGTCAATTCTGGTAGCAACAAATGTGAGCTTACTCATGCTAACACCTTATTGGATCCATTTTTGTGGCATCATAACACCTGATTGGATCTCAGAACAAACACTCCTATTGGTCAGTTTTGAGTTGAATAAATCTACTCTCTTTACAAAAAAAAGTGTACCTTATCTTTATTTAGAAAAAGTGACAAGGAACGCACTCACAAGGCTTCTTAAATAGTGAAAATGAGATTTCTTTAATTCAGCTCACATAGTTTACAGGGTCATGGTCAACGTTTCGGTCCTCTATGGAACCTTTGTCAAGACCAAACTTTAATGCTGCCATCTCCCCTGCACACATCCTGCCTGTGGAGCCATAAATACCCTAAGGGACAGCCCACCAATTAATTCCTAGCCAATAGGGAGCTCGTATCTATTATTTGCAGCAAAATGCTAGTATGATGTCCACCAAAAAGCCACGACCAGTGTGTATAAGTTAATAACTACAAGCAGCAAAAAGAAATGATAAAGGCAATAATGAAATGACCATACAGAAGATAAATGGAAGCAGTTACTGGCGGTGGAACGCACGCCACCACCGTGGAACGCATTGCGCTTCCTATCTCAGAATGCGCACTTCCGGTCGCTCATCATCTGACATAGCGCGTGTCATCCTGCATCTCTTAGCAACCAGCCTGGCATGTATCACTAGGACGCAATGCCCGCTCTGGCACCGGAGACAGGGGATAGGTGTAGCAGTGGGTAGTATTGCAGAATAACAACATTACAACATGTCAAGATAACACCTTACCCAGAAAAGTTAGTGAATATACACACTGACATGCATAGCTGCCATCAAGTCATCAAAAATAGTAATACAGTATATCAAACAACTAAAAATAAATGTATAATTACGGGATGAAAAATGCACTGGATATATCGGTTGTTATATAGGCTTCCCACTGTATTTATAGCTCCATAATTCCAAAACATTCCAAGAGCACCAATGCAGAAAAGAAATCTTAGTCAAGTGAGTACATATAAACACCACACAGATGAGTTCTCGTGTTCAAAGGTATATAAACACAAAGATTCACTTATCATAAGACAAAAAATGTAAATACTAAATATTAAAGCCTGTGGGTCAAGGGGTGCCGTGTAGCCATGGCCAGCAAGCTCAACGGTACCAGAACACCCCAGCACTGTCAGGATAACAGAAAAATAGAAAAAATAGAGTACAAATTTATTGAAAATGGACGTAGATCTATATGAACATATGGAGCGGGTTCTGTTCATTGAGTCCTTTAGGGGACACTGTCCCGAGAAAGTGGATCCAGTAGGCTTCTCTCTTTAATAGGAGCTTGCCCCTATCGCCACCCCGGGGTAATGTGGAACCCAGTCAATCATCATGCATCTTAGAGTTGAAAGTTGATGTTGAAGTTGCAAGAAGTGTGCCGCGACAGGTTTGTCAGTTTTGCCGGTTGAGTATGCCAAATGGATTGAGGATCGGTGTTGGTTCATTCTCTCACGGAACGATCTGATAGTCTTACCGACATACATCTTCCCACAGGGACAAGTCAGAAAATAGATGACGTGATCCATCATACATGTCAGGTGGTGTCTGAGTTTTATCTTCGTGCCATAAAGCGGATGGCTGAAGAACTGCCCAGTAGAGATGAGCGGGTTCGGTTCCTCGGAATCCGAACCCGCCCGAACTTCAGGTTTTTTTACACGGGTCCGAGCGACTCGGATCTTCCCGCCTTGCTCGGTTAACCCGAGCGCGCCCGAACGTCATCATCCCGCTGTCGGATTCTCGCGAGGCTCGGATTCTATCGCGAGACTCGGATTCTATATAAGGAGCCGCGCGTCGCCGCCATTTTCACACGTGCATTGAGATTGATAGGGAGAGGACGTGGCTGGCGTCCTCTCCGTTTATAGAGAAGAGAGTGAGACTAGAGTAGAGAGAGACACAGTATTTACTTTAGTAATTTTGGGGAGCATTAGGAGGAGTACTACTACTTGCTGAAGTGATAGTGTGACTGTATATCTGACTTGTGGGGGAGACAGTGGGGAGCAGTTAGAGTCTGAGAGCAGGAGTACATATTTTAACGTACAGTGCACACTTTTGCTGCCAGAGTGCCACACTGCCATTGTGACCACACTGACCACCAGTATATATTGTGATTGTCTGCTTAGGAGTACTACTTGCAAGTTGCTGATAGTGTGACCAGTAACCTGACCACCAGTTTAATTAATCACCACCAGTTTAATATATATATATATATATATATATATATAATTGTATATAATATATATATAATTGTATACCACCTACCCGTGTTTTTTTTTTCTTTCTTCTTGATACATACTACTATAGTAGCTTACTGTAGCAGCCTGCGTGGCTGCTGAGCTGACAGTGTCCAGCAGGTCCGTCATCAGTCATTACATAATAAATATATATACCTGTCCAGCTGCAGTACTAGTGATATTATATATATATATATTAATTTCATCTCATTATCATCCAGTCTATATTAGCAGCAGACACAGTACGGTAGTCCACGGCTGTAGCTACCTCTGTGTCGGCAGTCGCTGGTCCATCCATAATTGTATACCACCTACCCGTGTTTTTTTTTTTTTCTTTCTTCTTGATACATACTACTATAGTAGCTTACTGTAGCAGTCTGCAGTGCTGCTGAGCTGACAGTGTCCAGCAGGTCCGTCATCAGTCATTACATAATAAATATATATACCTGTCCGGCTGCAGTACTAGTGATATTATATATATATATATATTAATTTCATCTCATTATCATCCAGTCTATATTAGCAGCAGACACAGTACGGTAGTCCACGGCTGTAGCTACCTCTGTGTCGGCAGTCGCTGGTCCATCCATAATTGTATACCACCTACCCGTGGTTTTTTTTTTCTTTCTTCTTGATACATACTACTATAGTAGCTTACTGTAGCAGTCTGCGGTGCTGCTGAGCTGACAGTGTCCAGCAGGTCCGTCATCAGTCATTACATAATAAATATATATACCTGTCCGGCTGCAGTACTAGTGATATTATATATATATATATTAATTTCATCTCATTATCATCCAGTCTATATTAGCAGCAGACACAGTACGGTAGTCCACGGCTGTAGCTACCTCTGTGTCGGCAGTCGCTGGTCCATCCATAAGTATACTAGTATCCATCCATCTCCATTGTTTACCTGAGGTGCCTTTTAGTTGTGCCTATTAAAATATGGAGAACAAAAATGTTGAGGTTCCAAAATTAGGGAAAGATCAAGATCCACTTCCACCTCGTGCTGAAGCTGCTGCCACTAGTCATGGCCGAGACGATGAAATGCCAGCAACGTCGTCTGCCAAGGCCGATGCCCAATGTCATAGTACAGAGCATGTCAAATCCAAAACACCAAATATCAGTAAAAAAAGGACTCCAAAATCTAAAATAAAATTGTCGGAGGAGAAGCGTAAACTTGCCAATATGCCATTTACCACACGGAGTGGCAAGGAACGGCTGAGGCCCTGGCCTATGTTCATGGCTAGTGGTTCAGCTTTACATGAGGATGGAAGCACTCAGCCTCTCGCTAGAAAAATGAAAAGACTCAAGCTGGAAAAAGCACCGCAAAGAACTGTGCGTTCTTCAAAATCCCAAATCCACAAGGAGAGTCCAATTGTGACGGTTGCGATGCCTGACCTTCCCAACACTGGACGTGAAGAGCATGCGCCTTCCACCATTTGCACGCCCCCTGCAAGTGCTGGAAGGAGCACCCGCAGTCCAGTTCCTGATAGTCAGATTGAAGATGTCAGTGTTGAAGTACACCAGGATGAGGAGGATATGGGTGTTGCTGGCGCTGGGGAGGAAATTGACAAGGAGGATTCTGATGGTGAGGTGGTTTGTTTAAGTCAGGCACCCGGGGAGACACCTGTTGTCCGTGGGAGGAATAGGGCCGTTGACATGCCTGGTGAAAATACCAAAAAAATCAGCTCTTCGGTGTGGAAGTATTTCAACAGAAATGCGGACAACATTTGTCAAGCCGTGTGTTGCCTTTGTCAAGCTGTAATAAGTAGGGGTAAGGACGTTAACCACCTCGGAACATCCTCCCTTATACGTCACCTGCAGCGCATTCATAATAAGTCAGTGACAAGTTCAAAAACTTTGGGCGACAGCGGAAGCAGTCCACTGACCAGTAAATCCCTTCCTCTTGTAACCAAGCTCACGCAAACCACCCCACCAACTCCCTCAGTGTCAATTTCCTCCTTCCCCAGGAATGCCAATAGTCCTGCAGGCCATGTCACTGGCAATTCTGACGAGTCCTCTCCTGCCTGGGATTCCTCCGATGCATCCTTGCGTGTAACGCCTACTGCTGCTGGCGCTGCTGTTGTTGCTGCTGGGAGTCGATGGTCATCCCAGAGGGGAATTCGTAAGCCCACTTTTACTACTTCCAGTAAGCAATTGACTGTCCAACAGTCCTTTGCGAGGAAGATGAAATATCACAGCAGTCATCCTGTTGCAAAGCGGATAACTGAGGCCTTGACAACTATGTTGGTGTTAGACGTGCATCCGGTATCCGCCGTTAGTTCACAGGGAACTAGACAATTTCTTGAGGTAGTGTGCCCCCGTTACCAAATACCATCTAGGTTCCACTTCTCTAGGCATGCGATACCGAGAATGTACACGGACGTCAGAAAAAGACTCACCAGTGTCCTAAAAAATGCAGTTGTACCCAATGTCTACTTAACCACGGACATGTGGACAAGTGAAGCAGGGCAGGGTCAGGACTATATGACTGTGACAGCCCACTGGGTAGATGTATGGACTCCCGCCGCAAGAACAGCAGCGGCGGCACCAGTAGCAGCATCTCGCAAACGCCAACTCTTTCCTAGGCAGGCTACGCTTTGTATCACCGGTTTCCAGAATACGCACACAGCTGAAAACCTCTTACGGCAACTGAGGAAGATCATTGCGGAATGGCTTACCCCAATTGGACTCTCCTGTGGATTTGTGGCATCGGACAACGCCAGCAATATTGTGTGTGCATTAAATATGGGCAAATTCCAGCACGTCCCATGTTTTGCACATACCTTGAATTTGGTGGTGCAGAATTTTTTTAAAAACGACAGGGGCGTGCAAAAGATGCTGTTGGTGGCCAGAAGAATTGCGGGACACTTTCGGCGTACAGGCACCACGTACAGAAGACTGGAGCACCACCAAAAACGCCTGAACCTGCCCTGCCATCATCTGAAGCAAGAAGTGGTAACGAGGTGGAATTCAACCCTATATATGCTTCAGAGGTTGGAGGAGCAGCAAAAGGCCATTCAAGCCTATACAATTGAGCACGATATAGGAGGTGGAATGTACCTGTCTCAAGCGCAGTGGAGAATGATTTCAACGTTGTGCAAGGTTCTGCAACCTTTTGAACTTGCCACACGTGAAGTCAGTTCAGACACTGCCAGCCTGAGTCAGGTCATTCCCCTCATCAGGCTTTTGCAGAAGAAGCTGGAGACATTGAAGGAGGAGCTAAAAGGGAGCGATTCCGCTAGGCATGTGGGACTTGTGGATGGAGCCCTTAATTCGCTTAACAAGGATTCACGGGTGGTCAATCTGTTGAAATCAGAGCACTACATTTTGGCCACCGTGCTCGATCCTAGATTTAAAACCTACCTTGGATCTCTCTTTCCGGCAGACACAAGTCTGCTGGGGTTCAAAGACCTGCTGGTGACAAAATTGTCAAGTCAAGCGGAACGCGACCTGTCAACATCTCCTCCTTCACATTCTCCCGCAACTGGGGGTGCGAGGAAAAGGCTCAGAATTCCGAGCCCACCCGCTGGCGGTGATGCAGGGCAGTCTGGAGCGACTGCTGATGCTGACATCTGGTCCGGACTGAAGGACCTGACAACGATTACGGACATGTCGTCTACTGTCACTGCATATGATTCTCTCCCCATTGAAAGAATGGTGGAGGATTATATGAGTGACCGCATCCAAGTAGGCACGTCCGACAGTCCGTACTTATACTGGCAGGAAAAAGAGGCAATTTGGAGGCCCTTGCACAAACTGGCTTTATTCTACCTAAGTTGCCCTCCCACAAGTGTGTACTCCGAAAGAGTGTTTAGTGCCGCCGCTCACCTTGTCAGCAATCGGCGTACGAGGTTACTTCCAGAAAATGTGGAGAAGATGATGTTCATTAAAATGAATTATAATCAATTCCTCCGTGGAGACATTGACCAGCAGCAATTGCCTCCACAAAGTACACAGGGAGCTGAGATGGTGGATTCCAGTGGGGACGAATTGATAATCTGTGAGGAGCGGGATGTACACGGTGATATATCGGAGGATGATGATGAGGTGGACATCTTGCCTCTGTAGAGCCAGTTTGTGCAAGGAGAGATTAATTGCTTCTTTTTCGGTGGGGGTCCAAACCAACCCGTCATTTCAGTCACAGTCGTGTGGCAGACCCTGTCACTGAAATGATGGGTTGGTTAAAGTGTGCATGTCCTGTTTATACAACATAAGGGTGGGTGGGAGGGCCCAAGGACAATTCCATCTTGCACCTCTTTTTTCTTTCATTTTTATTTGCGTCATGTGCTGTTTGGGGAGTGTTTTTTGGAAGGGCCATCCTGCGTGACACTGCAGTGCCACTCCTAGATGGGCCAGGTGTTTGTGTCGGCCACTAGGGTCGCTTAGCTTACTCACACAGCTACCTCATTGCGCCTCTTTTTTTCTTCTTTGCGTCATGTGCTGTTTGGGGAGTGTTTTTTGGAAGGGCCATCCTGCGTGACACTGCAGTGCCACTCCTAGATGGGCCAGGTGTTTGTGTCGGCCACTAGGGTCGCTTAGCTTACTCACACAGCTACCTCATTGCGCCTCTTTTTTTCTTTGCGTCATGTGCTGTTTGGGGAGTGTTTTTTGGAAGGGCCATCCTGCGTGACACTGCAGTGCCACTCCTAGATGGGCCAGGTGTTTGTGTTGGCCACTAGGGTCGCTTAGCTTACTCACACAGCTACCTCATTGCGCCTCTTTTTTTCTTAGCGTCATGTGCTGTTTGGGGAGTGTTTTTTGGAAGGGCCATCCTGCGTGACATTGCAGTGCCACTCCTAGATGGGCCAGGTGTTTGTGTCGGCCACTAGGGTCGCTTAGCTTACTCACACAGCTACCTCATTGCGCCTCTTTTTTTCTTTGCGTCATGTGCTGTTTGGGGAGTGTTTTTTGGAAGGGCCATCCTGCGTGACACTGCAGTGCCACTCCTAGATGGGCCAGGTGTTTGTGTCGGCCACTAGGGTCGCTTATCTTACTCACACAGCTACCTCATTGCGCCTCTTTTTTCTTTGCGTCATGTGCTGTTTGGGGAGTGTTTTTTGGAAGGGCCATCCTGCGTGACACTGCAGTGCCACTCCTAGATGGGCAAGGTGTTTGTGTCGGCCACTAGGGTCGCTTATCTTACTCACACAGCTACCTCATTGCGCCTCTTTTTTTCTTTGCGTCATGTGCTGTTTGGGGAGTGTTTTTTGGAAGGGCCATCCTGCATGACACTGCAGTGCCACTCCTAGATGGGCCAGGTGTTTGTGTCGGCCACTATGGTCGCTTATCTTACTTACACAGCTACCTCATTGCGCCTCTTTTATTCTTTGCGTCATGTGCTGTTTGGGGAGTGTTTTTTGGAAGGGCCATCCTGCGTGACACTGCAGTGCCACTCCTACATGGGCCAGGTGTTTGTGTCGGCCACTAGGGTCGCTTATCTTACTCACACAGCTACCTCATTGCGCCTCTTTTTTTCTTTGCGTCATGTGCTGTTTGGGGAGTGTTTTTTGGAAGGGCCATCCTGCGTGACACTGCAGTGCCACTCCTAGATGGGCCAGGTGTTTGTGTCGGCCACTAGGGTCGCTTATCTTACTCACACAGCTACCTGATTGCGCCTCTTTTTTTCTTTGCGTCATGTGCTGTTTGGGGAGTGTTTTTTGGAAGGGCCATCCTGCGTGACACTGCAGTGCCACTCCTAGATGGGCCAGGTGTTTGTGTCGGCCACTAGGGTCGCTTATCTTACTCACACAGCTACCTCATTGCGCCTCTTTTTTTCTTTGCGTCATGTGCTGTTTGGGGAGTGTTTTTTGGAAGGGCCATCCTGCGTGACACTGCAGTGCCACTCCTAGATGGGCCAGGTGTTTGTGTCGGCCACTAGGGTCGCTTATCTTACTCACACAGCTACCTCATTGCGCCTCTTTTTTTCTTTGCGTCATGTGCTGTTTGGGGAGTGTTTTTTGGAATGGCCATCCTGCGTGACACTGCAGTGCCACTCCTAGATGGGCCAGGTGTTTGTGTCGGCCACTAGGGTCGCTTAGCTTAGTCATCCAGCGACCTCGGTGCAAATTTTAGGACTAAAAATAATATTGTGAGGTGTGAGGTATTCAGAATAGACTGAAAATGAGTGGAAATTATGGTTTTTGAGGTTAATAATACTTTGGGATCAAAATGACCCCCAAATTCTATGATTTAAGCTGTTTTTTAGTGTTTTTTGAAAAAAAACACCCGAATCCAAAACACACCCGAATCCGACAAAAAAAATTCGGTGAGGTTTTGCCAAAACGCGGTCGAACCCAAAACACGGCCGCGGAACCGAACCCAAAACCAAAACACAAAACCCGAAAAATTTCAAGTGCACATCTCTACTGCCCAGTTGTCATGGATCTGCAAGTGGTACATTGCAAGCACCTGTAGCAGCCATATCATTTATTCAGCCATTGGTCCTTACTGGACACAGCGGGTTTCATTGTTGGTCTGAGGAGCATATCCTTCAAATTGCTCCCACGCTGTATACTTAATAGAGGTGGCGCCGAACCGATGGTCTTGAATTTGGGATCACTTTTAATGATATGCCAGTTCTTCTTTACCGATATTTGCACAATTGGTAATCTAGTGTTGCACCTAGTTTTGAAGATGATACATTCGGACCCAGTGGCTCTGAGCAGTGGTATCCCCTGTATTATGCAGTCTATGAGCTTTAACCAGACAGTCAGAGATAACTGTCTTTTTATAACCGCGTTCCACAAAACGCTCGGCACACTCCTTAAGTTGTTGTTCTGCCACACTCCCATCAGAGTTGTTTCTAAGAACTCTTAAAAATTGCGAGACAGGTAAGTTGGACTTGAACCTCTCTGGATGATGACTGGTAGCCCATAGCAAGGTATTACGGTCCGTGGGTTTCCTGAACAGGGTGTACTCCAAACATGGAGGATTTTTAAAAATGGTAACATCCAAAAAATTTATAGACACGTCATCTATAGCTGCAGTAAATCGAATTGGGGTGTCCAGCCCATTGAGCTCACTGACCATGTCCTCAAAAGACTCAATGCTGCCCTTCCAAACCATGAACAGGTCATCTATATAACTTTTGCAATAAATCAGGTGTTGTGCAAACTTGGCCTGGATGTACTCAATTTCATATTTGGCCATGTACAAATTGGCGAACCCCGGAGCCAAATTCGACCCCATCGCGGTCCCGGTCCGTTGAATATAGTATTCATCTTGGTACTGAAAATGGTTGTGTGATAGAACAAGACCAATCAGGTTTAACATGAACTCAATGGGTGGTCCCTGATAAGGGCCATTCACTAATGCCTCCCTCACAGCTGCTAGACCCTCCTCATGAGGTATGACAGTATAAAGTGAGCTGACGTCAAGAGTGGCAAGGTAACAGTCAGAGGAAATGTCACACAATGAGGTGATTCCCTTTAAAAAGTCACTGGTGTCTCTAACGTAGCTAGTCATGGATTTCACACAGGGCTGTAGAGAATGGTCAACAAATATAGCAAGTGGTTGCAGAAGCGAACCACAAGCTGATAAAATGGGGCACCCTGGGGGCTTAACAATAGATTTGTGGACTTTAGGGAGCGTGTATAAAACAGGACAAATTTGAAATTTGACTGTAAGGTATTCAAGAGTCTCCTCAGTGATCCATGCATTCTGGAAAGCAGAGTATAGAGAGGCATCGACAGCACGCTTAATTCTGGGGATGGGATTATAATCAACAAGTGTATAACTTACATGGTCAGATAATTGTGACCTAATTTCAGCATCATAATCGGAAAAGTTCTGTAAGACGACTGCACCACCCTTGTCGGCATTCCGAATCACAAGAGATGTGTAGTTTCTCAGGCCCTTAAGAGCCACCCATTCGTCATGTGATAGATTGGAGTGATGTCCACTGCCTGCTTCATTAAACCCGCTAACATCAGACTGTACTAAACGTAAGAAGGTACGTAGACTAGAATTGTTAGAGACGGGATCAAAGGTGCTGGGGTTTTTAAACATTATGGAGGAAGTCTCACTGGACATGACAGCAGATTTAGAGGGTTTGTTGTCAAAAAAACTCACGTAATCTTAATTGTCTTCCCATCTTAAAGTGTTCAATGGACCATTGAAAAGGTCTAAATTTACTGGTGGGTACAAAGGACAACCCTTTACTGAGTAGGGAAGTCTCTGCCCGCGTAAATTGATGGTCAGACAAGTCAAAGATTAGGTTTTGGTGCCTTTCCTGCCTCTTCCGCGTGTTTTTGTAGCCCCCCCTCCGTGGGTGGGGCCTCCCGTATTTTTCTCTTTTTTTGATATGGTATCGGGGCCTAAAACAGAGGATGAGGATGAGGCACCAGAGGGCGGTAGTGTGTCTGTATAATCAGAGTCAGATGAGGAATATGATTGGTAATTGTTAGAAGTGTGTAATCTGCCTCCTCTACCTTTAAATCCTAACGGACGACCCTGGTATCTAGATTTACCACGGTCCCCACCTGATAACCACCTATAGACAGAATGTCTTTGGTAATCAATCTCAACAGTCTCCCACTTCTTTCTTTTAAAGGATAATAGATCACTTCTGTACTTATCAACCTGTTCCTGGATCTTACTGATCCAGCGATCAGTTTTGTCAGATCTCAAAACTACCCCCTGGGCTTTTTCAAAGCTTTCAATTTCACCTTTTACTTTTTTAAGTTCCACACCCACCTCTTCAATCACTAATACGAGTAAGTCCAGTGAACATTTGTTAAGCACACCACAACATTTAACACAGAATGCTGGATTATTCCTCCCAATAGTGGGCGTGTTGTTAATGTGAAACCCTCTAGGTATTCTTTTCTTTCTAAAGTACTCAGACAAAAATTGTCCGTGAAGGTTTAAATCAATCTCTCTCCTCCGTAAACAGTGTAATTTGTGATATAAATCTAGGGGTGTTTGCACAGGCAAATCATCAAAGTCAACCTGATTAAATAAAACCCTCTCAGCCTCATCATCTGTCAGGCTGACCAACAAATTCTCAGCCTCACTAAGGGACTGTTCATCTAATATGCCGAGAGCATGTGTCATGCTTCACAATAGGAAATGAGAGCGTATGTTAAACAGCAAAGACCCAAACAAGCAGGCACACCCTGACCCACAGAAAAAAACAAAAATAAAAATTATCTTTATTTAGCTATAACTTTTTAAGTAATAAAGATAATTCATTGATGTGAACTGCATAATATTGTGTAAAAAAATATCTCTCCAGTGATATATACCTTCACATGATGCAGCTATATGCAATTAAACCCTAAATACAGACATTTTCCAAAAGCTTTCCACAATTTTGACCACTACTGTATATAACAGAGTGTTGGCACTATTGGTTCATACTTTGCACTGTACGTGATGTGTTCTGTTATTGTTGACAGGCATAACCTGGCAACGATTCCCCACGCCCCTGAATGACAGCCTGGTGAACAGGCTTCCGGTCATGTGATCGCGCCGGAGGCCGGAAGCCGGGATCCCGGAAACTGACCATCGGCGTGGTGAGGACGGCCGGGGAGGCGCCAGGTAAGGTATTTAATGTTTATTTTCACAGTATGCTCACTATGTATGTCCTGAAGACGGGGTCACGATCCCCGAAACGTTGGCTAAAGCACTTTTTTGATTTCACCGTATCCAAGTCTCCTGAGTGCCGCCTTATTTCAATTTCTGTGCATACACGGGCTGCAGGCCTGGATGGAGGGCACCGGAGCGCCTTATACCACCAGCTGTATACCAGGAGTGCCGGACTGTGTTGCTCTGTATAAATCTGTGAACACCCTGTAATCTCAGCACGTTCCGGACTTGTCAAGGCACCCTACAGCAGCATTATCATTGTGACTTTACCCAGGACGCTATACAGTTTTGCTCATCACACAGCAGCACAGTGTGGGTCAATTAGGATACAGCAAGGTCTGCTCCAGACATCTAACGGGGAGCTACACTGGTTGTACCACATTCAGCTTTAAACACATTGTACCACTCCCAAATCTGCAGCTATGGCAGAAGGAGGTATTGAAGTGGAAGATGTCGCTCTACATCTGATCCAGAGTGATAATTTTGAAATGTTTAGCTTCTCTGATGCAGAGGCTGAAAATATACTATACAGTGAACCAGCGTTTGGGGCAGGAGACACATTACCGAATGAGGATTTATACAGAGAGCTCTTCAAATTAAAGAAGAGGGAGATTGATTTTCTCTATCATGGAAAAACTCTGTCTGATTATTATCGGGCAAAACAGATCCCACGTGGATTCCGGATCCATAACATGCCCACCATTGGGAGATACAATGTTACATTCTGCAAGCGCTGGATTTCCATACTGAATAAATGCTCTATGGACTTAATGCTTTTGGTAATAGAGGAGTCCAAAAAAGAATTGAATACCACCAAAGAGAGCATCAATACGTTTGAATTGCAGCATGGACCGAGTTTATCAGCTGATACCACCACGAAGTGGATGGAAAAACTCAGCACACAAGTGGAACAGTATCAAAGAGATCTGATAAGATATAAAAAACAAAAATTAACACGAGTCCAACAAGATTATGCGCAACACAGAGTATATGCCTGGTTTGGCAATAAAACACAGCAACAGCAGCAAAGCACGAGAGGCCAAGCAAGGAGGAGACGGACGGTGCAGTTCTCTAGCACCTCTGCCAGTGATACTGAGGACGCCCAGTCAACCCGAGGGGAACAAGCACAGGGTGGCCCTTTAGGACCCCGCACCCGGGCTGGCATCAGCAGTGGAAGAACAAATACACGAGGAGGGGCGGGCAAACGAGGCGGAGGGAAAGGAGCCACCGCAGACAAGAAACCTCCAAGAGGGACCCGCAACTGATTTTCAACTTATTCTCTGTTCCGTTGTCCAAGGACATGATTGGGGTACTGAACAAGGGGTTATCGTATGTGCCTACCCACAGACCTGATCCAATACAGTGGAAGATTGACAATAACAGATTTGCACGAAATCTGAGGCTAAAGGAATTTTATGGTAAAAAATCCAATACGGCAATGGCAGTCTCAGAACCCACCATACCAGATACACTAAGGAAGATCGCCCCCAAATCACGGTTTGAACCCATGTCTGTCAATCCGTCCATTAAGACATTTACTCGGATGTTAGAATCCTCGATGGAGCATCAAGGAGTAAAACAACACTCCAATTTGACTAGAAGCGAACACCTGGCGCTAAAAGAGCTAAAAACCAGAGACGACATAGTCATACGGGGAGCAGACAAGGGAGGAGCCATAGTGGTCATGGACATGGACAAATACAAAGCTGAATGTTCCAGATTGCTGGGCGACACCTCAACGTACAGATGCTTAAGTCTGGACCCTACTAACAGCTTTCAGACTGAATTAAATAAATTGCTGTTTGAGGCCCTTACAGACGGCACCATTACAACGGCGGTACACAGAGCATTGAATAGGATGAGTCCGGTGACACCCCTATTCTATGTCATCCCTAAAATTCATAAAGATGTGCACAATCCCCCTGGCAGACCCATCATTTCTGCCAGGGGGTCACTTTGTGAACTGCTAGCAGTCTACCTAGATGCGTTTCTGCAGCCTTGTATTCAGGCTACACAGACGCATCTCAAAGACACGTCAGCATTGTTGAGGAAACTGGAACATCTGAAATCTGCCCCGGTTCCTACAATCCTGGCCACTATCGATGTTTCAAGTTTATACACCTGCATTCCCCATTCTCAGGGAATGCAGGCAGTAAGGTCTTTGATCACCAACAACCCGTTGTACACTGGTCCGGATGTAAATTTCTTTTTGTCTTTACTCGAATTCACACTTACTCACAATTATTTTGTGCACGATAACAAATTTTATTTACAGCTCACTGGGTGTGCGATGGGGTCCTGTGTGGCCCCTTCGTTTGCTAATACATTTATGTGGGAGTTAGACAAAGATTTATTTCTGTCACAGGAAACCATTTCCCAACACATCATCCTATATACAAGGTATATAGATGACTTACTAGTTTTATGGTCAGGACCTCAAAATGTGCTTGAGGAACTCATCAATACACACAATGAGTCCCTCAGCCCGGTGAAACTCACGATGGTTATGGATACCCAACAGATACATTTTTTGGATGTCCAGATTTCCAGTAAGAATGGGGCTATCTGCACATCCATGTATACAAAAGAAACAGATCGTAATACCATACTCAGATTCGACAGCTTTCATCCAAAATCTACCATTTATGGTCTTCCATATTCCCAGATGCTCAAGGTGTGCAGGATCAACAGTGATCCCGAGACACGTGACATACAACTGGAAGCAATGATATCTAAATTTCAAGACAGAGGGTATCCCACTGAGTTGTTGATACAGGCTCGACAGAAAGCATTGAGCCAACCTCGACACTGCCTGCTGGAGACTAAAACTAAGAAATCCAGCAGTGATGTAATTCCATGGGTGAATCAATACAATACAGCTAGTATATATACCACCAAAAAAGCTAAGGAACTCTGGCCCATGATCCAGTCGGATCCTGAGCTCTGGATGTTTAAAAATAGTAGATTAATGCCAAGCTATACGAGAAGTAAAAACATCAGGAGCCTAGTGGTCAAGACTGATGTGTCTAAAAAAGTAACACCCACTACACATTTCTTGAAACAGAAAAACGGTTGCTACAAATGTGGATGCACCACATGCAACTTTTTGATCCCGGGGGATTCCTTCCAGCATCCATATACTGGAAAGAAGATCAACATCAAGGTCTCAGTTAACTGCAACTCGAAGTTTGTAATATATCTGCTCAAATGTCCCTGCGGACAATATTACGTAGGGAAAACTGAATGCAGTTTCAGGGTTCGAATGACGCAACATAGGTCAGCCATCAGGGCAGCCTTGATCTCGGGCACAAGCGAACAGCCTGTAGCTAGGCACTTTGCCAGTGCCAGACACAGCCTTGCTACTGTCCGATACCGTATTATAGATCAGGCCCCGTTTTCCATAAGGGGTGGCGACAGGGCTAAACATTTATTACAGTTGGAAACCAGATGGATCCTGACTCTTAATACACTCAGGCCCAGAGGTCTAAACGAGTCCCTGGGAATGAGCAATTTCATATAAGGGACTACAGGTATGGAGCGACATATGTGTGTACACCAGTACAGTAAATGGATCTGTGGATCCTATGATATGCAGCACATAAGCCCTATCACCCGGTCCTCTAAAACAGAATCAGAAACTGATGAGAGGACGGAGTTGTAAGCCACAGGGCTAGTGTGCTGTCAGAGCCTGAGATGGCATTTAACAGCTAGGCTAAAATATAGACTATAAAGGTTTGTTATACCCATTAGGTGGAGATTGCTAATTCCTAACACTGTGCTGCTATACAGATAGTCTGTTTTTAATATTTTATGATTGTTTGTCTTCACTAAATATGTATATTACTTATATGTAGTGCACTTTTTTATTGTATGATTATCACTAAGGTCCGTTCAGGCAGTGATTGCACTAGCCTGTCTTATTAACAGAGTGTTGGCACTATTGGTTCATACTTTGCACTGTACGTGATGTGTTCTGTTATTGTTAACAGGCGTAACCTGGCAACGATTCCCCACGCCCCTGAATGACAGCCTGGTGAACAGGCTTCCGGTCATGTGATCGCGCCGGAGGCCGGAAGCCGGGATCCCGGAAACTGACCATCGGCGTGGTGAGGACGGCCGGGGAGGTGCCAGGTAAGGTATTTAATGTTTATTTTCACAGTATGCTCACTATGTATGTCCTGAAGACGGGGTCACGATCCCCGAAACGTTGACTAAAGCACTTTTTTGATTTCACCGTATCCAAGTCTCCTGAGTGCCGCCTTATTTCAATTTCTGTGCATACACGGGCTGCAGGCCTGGATGGAGGGCACCGGAGCGCCTTATACCACCAGCTGTATACCAGGAGTGCCGGACTGTGTTGCTCTATATATATATATATATATATATATATATATATATATATGTAGAAAACTGGGATGGTTGGCACTCCCTTCAAGTAACATAGCTGCCCCGGTGCCTTCCTTATGCAAAATATAGGAAACTGTGGTCTTCTAGAGAGGGGTTAGCAATGGCACACTCCCAATGTGTAAAAACCAGGCGGCACTTAGAGGACTGTGAAAAAAAGTAGAATATACTTGCAATTCAAATTTCAATCATGAAAGGCATAGCTTGCCGACGTTTCAGCACCACGCAGGGCACTTTTTTCAAGGCTGTATGCTGGGAAGAAAACACAATACAGCCTACAGCACTGGACTGATGCTGCACAAGACACTACTCCTGGTCTGAAGCAGGACAACACAGCACCACTGAAAGGGACTTATAGAGCTACACCGGATATATGGCAGGAGAGGACACCACCACTGTGACTGGTCACTGGAATGATGCTGCACAAGACACTACCCCTGGTCTGATGCAAGACAACACCGCAAAACTGCAAGGGACTTATACTGGGAACATATAGCAGCAGAGGACACCACCACTGTGACTGGCTGGACTGATGCAGCATAAGACACTACACTGGACTGAGCAGCACAAGACATCACTGGAATTGCCACCCCACTTTCCCATGGTTTAGTCGTGTACATACATGATTGCCCCTTTAAAAAAAGTCCGACTTCGGCCAGCAACCCACACAACCGCTGAATTAGGACTTCATTATACCCCAACCCCTGTACGCAACACATGTTAAGACAGGTTCATTACATAACATAAATGAGGACTAGTGATGTCTTTGCTCCATTAATCCATTAATGCATGAATTAGTGTAAAGCTGGCTGGAACTAATATTTTACCCATAGATATATTATTAGACATAGCTAATAATATATTTGGGATGCAGTCAGTATTCTGGCTATCGGGATCCCGGTGATAGTAGACGATGCCGGAATCCCAACAGTCGAGGAACTTCCGATCGACGGAATCCAGACACACACTCGGAATTCCCACTCCGTTGGTGGGTCCATGCCCCCAACCGAGTGGGAATAGAGCCGGGCCCGATGTGTGACAAGCGAACGCGCTGCCTCGCTGCTGGGAGTAGATGCTAAATCCAAGTGGGCAAAAGGACCTCTGACTTCAGGGGGAGGAGCTAGGCCGGCGAGATAGTACTGTCACTATCCACGCCACCATCTGCTCCCTTTACTAACCTGCGAAGTGGAGTGAGCCACCGTGCCCGAAACGTGGCGAGCGAAGTGTGCCCTCGAGGGTATATTTAGGGTACCCTGTTTGGGCCTTGCTCCTCCCCTTAATGACGTCAGAGGTCCTTTCCCAAACTTAGTTTCAGCCATAACCAGAGACCGGGAGCCAGGAGGGGGTGAAGCATGTAGACGGGCAGCTGCCCCGCAATCTGTTTGTAGTGGTGCGAGAAGGAACATGGCACACCCCACCGCTGGCAGTGCTGGAGCTAGTGGTGGTGGGGCTGCCGGGCTGGAGCATGACAGGGATGGACAACAGTGCGGAACGGCCCTGCAAGTGCTGCCAGCAGTACTCTGCCCACAGAGCATATGTGCTGCATATACATTGTGTGCCAGACACTGCCGGTACCGCACTAGTTATGGCCTTGAGCACAAATGCCTGCCAGAGACCTCCCAGTCATGAGTGGTCCATCAAACAAATCACACATTGGCATCAGTAGTTAGTTAGTTAGTAGTAGTTGTGAACCAACATTTCAGTGTTATTAGACAAATGCTCTCCTTGTGCTTACAAAAACAAATTAAGATTTGGTGTCATCACCTTAGTGATTATAACAAGCATTAACAATGCACGATTGGCTAAACAGTGGGTTAACCATAGAATCAATACAAATCCAAAAACGATAGGCACTGTAAACAACCACAGAAATAAATGAGCATACAAAAACATAATAAAGAAATGAGCCCATACAACAGGTCATACTGTGATAGGTTAGATAAAGCAAAACAGAGTAAGGAACTCCTGTTCCTGACAATCCATGTTGCAATGAAAGGAATGCAAATGCAGTTATTTTCTCATTGGTTGCAGGGTAATCCTGGCTGATTTTGCAAATACTGTAGCCCACAAATACTAGACAGCTTTATTTTTATACTACAATTTTCATTTACTTGCGAGTTTGAACATGTTCCTCTCAACTCTACAGGATATATGTACTAATGTTCGATTTTGGGTTTTTGGTGATTTTTGCATTTGATTTTGCATTTGGAGATTTATCAAACAAACCAAGTCCCACTCAAAATTGAATATCGGCAAAACATCAGTACTTTACATAGACAAATGTAGGGTCCCCTGGTTTACTAACATTCGAATTGGAAATCAAACGCAAGATCGATCTACAAATCCCCAAATAACAGACTAATGACAGACAGGGGATGTTAGCTTCTAGACAACATTCCATTCCCTAAACTTTCATTATGATGCCTATAAAAGCAGAGATGATGGACACTATGCCAATTGTCTAATAGAGATGCCACTTGCAATGCTTACTGTTACGCAGAGTTACTGACAGTCAGGCATAAATTGTGGGCATTGACGGGCGAGTGGTGGCAAAAATGCTGGCGCGTCACTGTCATTTTTGGGCCGCGTTGCTGGGTGCGCCTGCAAATCCATTACTAAAGCAAAGTGGCTCTGGCGTCTCTGTTCAGGCAGCCATGCTGCGTTGCCATTGATTTTATCGAGCTACCGATTATCAAAGGATGTGTGTGCACTGGGAAAGTGTACACAGTTGCTGTGCCTTTGTGATTGCTCCACTGGGCAGCTCTGTACTTTTCAGGGCTACTGGGTTTTTAAAATAATTTGGCAAAGCGTACATTCACAGCTGCAATCGCCACAGCGTCTGTCAATGAATCAGGCCAAACATAAATAATACTGCAGGCTCTATGTGCTGGGTCCAAATTACATTATTTTAGATATTCTTATAAATTTTAAAAGAAATCAAGAAAACACTTAAGGTGATTACTTCTCTAATAAAAAGGGACCCAAACATGTGGTTCACTGTGGCTGTAGGAATTATGTGCCTCATTAAGAGATGGACGCAGTGGACATCACAGCTGCGTCTTTGGTACTATAAGGGACGGGGGAATTGCTAATAGGGGATGGGGATGTGTTACAATCAGAGGGGGGATGGGGGGGTGCACTGATATATAGTGCAGGCACCCATACCTTATACTACTAATTATTACACTCAATCGCATTAATGTTGACTGCATCATATATGAGTGATTCTCATTCCCACCGTTACTTAATGTAGCAGCCTAGCAGGTCTCCCATCCCTTATAATACACATTATTACACCCCGTAATCAGTCAGATTGTTTTGATTGTATATCAATGCTCCACTGATTGTAGCAGGCATCTCCTGGTAGTACTTAAAACTAGAGATGTGCACTTGAAATTTTTCGGGTTTTGTGTTTTGGTTTTGGGTTCGGTTCCGCGGCCGTGTTTTGGGTTCGACCGCGTTTTGGCAAAACCTCACCGAATTTTTTTTGTCGGATTCGGGTGTGTTTTGGATTCGGGTGTTTTTTTCAAAAAACACTAAAAAACAGCTTAAATCATAGAATTTGGGGGTCATTTTGATCCCAAAGTATTATTAACCTCAAAAACCATATTTTCCACTCATTTTCAGTCTATTCTGAATACCTCACACCTCACAATATTATTTTTAGTCCTAAAATTTGCACCGAGGTCGCTGGATGACTAAGCTCAGCGACCCTAGTGGCCGACACAAACACCGGGCCCATCTAGGAGTGGCACTGCAGTGTCACGCAGGATGGCCCTTCCAAAAAACACTCCCCAAACAGCACATGACGCAAAGAAAAAAAGAGGCGCAATGAGGTAGCTGTGTGAGTAAGATAAGCGACCCTAGTGGCCGACACAAACACCGGGCCCATCTAGGAGTGGCACTGCAGTGTCACGCAGGATGGCCCTTCCAAAAAACACTCCCCAAACAGCACATGACGCAAAGAAAAAAAGAGGCGCAATGAGGTAGCTGTGTGAGTAAGATAAGCGACCCTAGTGGCCGACACAAACACCTGGCCCATCTAGGAGTGGCACTGCAGTGTCACGCAGGATGGCCCTTCCAAAAAACACTCCCCAAACAGCACATGACGCAAAGAAAAAAAGAGGCGCAATGAGGTAGCTGTGTGAGTAAGATAAGCGACCCTAGTGGCCGACACAAACACCGGGCCCATCTAGGAGTGGCACTGCAGTGTCACGCAGGATGGCCCTTCCAAAAAACACTCCCCAAACAGCACATGACGCAAAGAAAAAAAGAGGCGCAATGAGGTAGCTGTGTGAGTAAGATAAGCGACCCTAGTGGCCGACACAAACACCGGGCCCATCTAGGAGTGGCACTGCAGTGTCACGCAGGATGGCCCTTCCAAAAAACACTCCCCAAACAGCACATGACGCAAAGAAAAATTAAAGAAAAAAGAGGTGCAAGATGGAATTGTCCTTGGGCCCTCCCACCCACCCTTATGTTGTATAAACAGGACATGCACACTTTAACCAACCCATCATTTCAGTGACAGGGTCTGCCACACGACTGTGACTGAAATGACGGGTTGGTTTGGACCCCCACCAAAAAAGAAGCAATTAATCTCTCCTTGCACAAACTGGCTCTACAGAGGCAAGATGTCCACCTCATCATCATCCTCCGATATATCACCGTGTACATCCCCCTCCTCACAGATTATCAATTCGTCCCCACTGGAATACACCATCTCAGCTCCCTGTGTACTTTGTGGAGGCAATTGCTGCTGGTCAATGTCTCCACGGAGGAATTGATTATAATTCATTTTAATGAACATCATCTTCTCCACATTTTCTGGAAGTAACCTCGTACGCCGATTGCTGACAAGGTGAGCGGCGGCACTAAACACTCTTTCGGAGTACACACTTGTGGGAGGGCAACTTAGGTAGAATAAAGCCAGTTTGTGCAAGGGCATCCAAATTGCCTCTTTTTCCTGCCAGTATAAGTACGGACTGTGTGACGTGCCTACTTGGATGCGGTCACTCATATAATCCTCCACCATTCTTTCAATGGGGAGAGAATCATATGCAGTGACAGTAGACGACATGTCCGTAATCGTTGACAGGTCCTTCAGTCCGGACCAGATGTCAGCATCAGCAGTCGCTCCAGACTGCCCTGCATCACCGCCAGCGGGTGGGCTCGGAATTCTGAGCCTTTTCCTCGCACCCCCAGTTGCGGGAGAATGTGAAGGAGGAGATGTTGACAGGTCGCGTTCCGCTTGACTTGACAATTTTCTCACCAGCAGGTCTTTGAACCCCAGCAGACTTGTGTCTGCCGGAAAGAGAGATCCAAGGTAGGTTTTAAATCTAGGATCGAGCACGGTGGCCAAAATGTAGTGCTCTGATTTCAACTGATTGACCACCCGTGAATCCTTGTTAAGCGAATTAAGGGCTCCATCCACAAGTCCCACATGCCTAGCGGAATCGCTCCGTGTTAGCTCCTCCTTCAATGTCTCCAGCTTCTTCTGCAAAAGCCTGATGAGGGGAATGACCTGACTCAGGCTGGCAGTGTCTGAACTGACTTGACGTGTGGCAAGTTCAAAGGGCAGCAGAACCTTGCACAACGTTGAAATCATTCTCCACTGCGCTTGAGACAGGTGCATTCCACCTCCTATATCGTGCTGAATTGTATAGGCTTGAATGGCCTTTTGCTGCTCCTCCAACCTCTGAAGCATATATAGGGTTGAATTCCACCTCGTTACCACTTCTTGCTTCAGATGATGGCAGGGCAGGTTCAGGCGTTTTTGGTGTTGCTCCAGTCTTCTGTACGTGGTGCCTGTACGCCGAAAGTGTCCCGCAATTCTTCTAGCCACCGACAGCATCTCTTGCACGCCCCTGTCGTTTTTTAAAAAATTCTGCACCACCAAATTCAAGGTATGTGCAAAACATGGGACGTGCTGGAATTTGCCCATATTTAATGCACACACAATATTGCTGGCGTTGTCCGATGCCACAAATCCACAGGAGAGTCCAATTGGGGTAAGCCATTCCGCGATGATCTTCCTCAGTTGCCGTAAGAGGTTTTCAGCTGTGTGCGTATTCTGGAAACCGGTGATACAAAGCGTAGCCTGCCTAGGAAAGAGTTGGCGTTTGCGAGATGCTGCTACTGGTGCCGCCGCTGCTGTTCTTGCGGCGGGAGTCCATACATCTACCCAGTGGGCTGTCACAGTCATATAGTCCTGACCTTGCCCTGCTCCACTTGTCCACATGTCCGTGGTTAAGTGGACATTGGGTACAGCTGCATTTTTTAGGACACTGGTGACTCTTTTTCTGAGGTCTGTGTACATTTTCGGTATCGCCTGCCTAGAGAAATGGAACCTAGATGGTATTTGGTACCGGAGACACAGTACCTCCAACAAGTCTCTAGTTGGCTCTGCAGTAATGATGGATACCGGAACCACGTTTCTCACCACCCAGGATGCCAAGGCCTCAGTTATCCGCTTTGCAGCAGGATGACTGCTGTGATATTTCATCTTCCTCGCAAAGGACTGTTGGACAGTCAATTGCTTGGTGGAAGTAGTAAAAGTGGTCTTACGATTTCCCCTCTGGGATGACCATCGACTCCCAGCAGCAACAACAGCAGCGCCAGCAGCAGTAGGCGTTACACGCAAGGATGCATCGGAGGAATCCCAGGCAGGAGAGGAATCGTCAGAATTGCCAGTGACATGGCCTGCAGGACTATTGGCATTCCTGGGGAAGGAGGAAATTGACACTGAGGGAGTTGGTGGGGTGGTTTGCGTGAGCTTGGTTACAAGAGGAAGGGATTTACTGGTCAGTGGACTGCTTCCGCTGTCGCCCAAAGTTTTTGAACTTGTCACTAACTTATTATGAATGCGCTGCAGGTGATGTATAAGGGAGGATGTTCCGAGGTGGTTAACGTCCTTACCCCTACTTATTACAGCTTGACAAAGGCAACACACGGCTTGACAAATGTTGTCCGCATTTCTGTTGAAATACTTCCACACCGGAGAGCTGATTTTTTTGGTATTTTCACCAGGCATGTCAACGGCCATATTCCTCCCATGGACAACAGGTATCTCCCCGGGTGCCTGACTTAAACAAACCACCTCACCATCAGAATCCTCCTTGTCAATTTCCTCCCCAGCGCCAGCAACACCCATATCCTCCTCATCCTGGTGTACTTCAACACTGAAATCGTCAATCTGACTATCAGGAACTGGACTGCGGTTGCGCCTTCCAGCACTTGCAGGGGGCGTGCAAATGGTGGAAGGCGCATGCTCTTCACGTCCAGTGTTGGGAAGGTCAGGCATTGCAACCGACACAGTTGGACTCTCCTTGTGGATTTGGGATTTCGAAGAACGCACAGTTCTTTGCGGTGCTTTTGCCAGCTTGACTCTTTTCATTTTTTTAGCGAGAGGCTGAGTGCTTCCATCCTCATGTGAAGCTGAACCACTAGCCATGAACATAGGCCAGGGCCTCAGCCGTTCCTTGCCACTCCGTGTGGTAAATGGCATATTGGCAAGTTTACGCTTCTCCTCCGACAATTTTATTTTAGATTTTGGAGTCCTTTTTTTACTGATATTTGGTGTTTTGGATTTTACATGCTCTGTACTATGACATTGGGCATCGGCCTTGGCAGACGACGTTGCTGGCATTTCATCGTCTCGGCCATGACTAGTGGCAGCAGCTTCAGCACGAGGTGGAAGTGGATCTTGATCTTTCCCTAATTTTGGAACCTCAACATTTTTGTTCTCCATATTTTAATAGGCACAACTAAAAGGCACCTCAGGTAAACAATGGAGATGGATGGATACTAGTATACTTATGGATGGACGAGCGACTGCCGACACAGAGGTAGCTACAGCTGTGGACTACCGTACTGTGTCTGCTGCTAATATAGACTGGATGATAATGAGATGAAATCAATATATATATATATAATATCACACTAGTACTGCAGCTGGACAGGTAGATATATTTATTATGTAATGACTGATGACGGACCTGCTGGACACTGTCAGCTCAGCAGCACCGCAGACTGCTACAGTAAGCTACTATAGTAGTATGTATAAAGAAGAAAGAAAAAAAAACCACGGGTAGGTGGTATACAATTATGGATGGACGAGCGACTGCCGACACAGAGGTAGCTACAGCCGTGGACTACCGTACTGTGTCTGCTGCTAATATAGACTGGATGATAATGAGATGAAATCAATATAAATATATATAATATCACACTAGTACTGCAGCCGGACAGGTAGATATATTTATTATGTAATGACTGATGACGGACCTGCTGGACACTGTCAGCTCAGCAGCACCGCAGACTGCTACAGTAAGCTACTATAGTAGTATGTATAAAGAAGAAAGAAAAGAAAAAAACCACGGGTAGGTGGTATACAATTATGGATGGACGAGCGACTGCCGACACAGAGGTAGCTACAGCCGTGGACTACCGTACTGTGTCTGCTGCTAATATAGACTGGATGATAATGAGATGAAATCAATATATATATATATAAAATCACACTAGTACTGCAGCCGGACAGGTAGATATATTTATTATGTAATGACTGATGACGGACCTGCTGGACACTGTCAGCTCAGCAGCACTGCAGACTGCTACAGTAAGCTACTATAGTAGTATGTATAAAGAAGAAAGAAAAAAAAAACCACGGGTAGGTGGTATACAATTATGGATGGACGAGCGACTGCCGACACAGAGGTAGCTACAGCCGTGGACTACCGTACTGTGTCTGCTGCTAATATAGACTGGATGATAATGAGATGAAATCAATATATATATATATATAATATCACACTAGTACTGCAGCCGGACAGGTAGATATATTTATTATGTAATGACTGATGACGGACCTGCTGGACACTGTCAGCTCAGCAGCACCGCAGACTGCTACAGTAAGCTACTATAGTAGTATGTATAAAGAAGAAAGAAAAAAAAAAAACCACGGGTAGGTGGTATACAATTATGGATGGACGAGCGACTGCCGACACAGAGGTAGCTACAGCCGTGGACTACCGTACTGTGTCTGCTGCTAATATAGACTGGATGATAATGAGATGAAATCAATATATATATATATATAATATCACACTAGTACTGCAGCCGGACAGGTAGATATATTTATTATGTAATGACTGATGACGGACCTGCTGGACACTGTCAGCTCAGCAGCACCGCAGACTGCTACAGTAAGCTACTATAGTAGTATGTATAAAGAAGAAAAAAAAAAACCACGGGTAGGTGGTATACAATTATGGATGGACGAGCGACTGCCGACACAGAGGTAGCTACAGCCGTGGACTACCGTACTGTGTCTGCTGCTAATATAGACTGGATGATAATGAGATGAAATCAATATATATATATATAAAATCACACTAGTACTGCAGCCGGACAGGTAGATATATTTATTATGTAATGACTGATGACGGACCTGCTGGACACTGTCAGCTCAGCAGCACTGCAGACTGCTACAGTAAGCTACTATAGTAGTATGTATAAAGAAGAAAGAAAAAAAAAACCACGGGTAGGTGGTATACAATTATGGATGGACGAGCGACTGCCGACACAGAGGTAGCTACAGCCGTGGACTACCGTACTGTGTCTGCTGCTAATATAGACTGGATGATAATGAGATGAAATCAATATATATATATATATAATATCACACTAGTACTGCAGCCGGACAGGTAGATATATTTATTATGTAATGACTGATGACGGACCTGCTGGACACTGTCAGCTCAGCAGCACCGCAGACTGCTACAGTAAGCTACTATAGTAGTATGTATAAAGAAGAAAGAAAAAAAAACCACGGGTAGGTGGTATACAATTATGGATGGACGAGCGACTGCCGACACAGAGGTAGCTACAGCCGTGGACTACCGTACTGTGTCTGCTGCTAATATAGACTGGATGATAATGAGATGAAATCAATATATATATATATAATATCACTAGTACTGCAGCCGGACAGGTATATATATTTATTATGTAATGACTGATGACGGACCTGCTGGACACTGTCAGCTCAGCAGCACCGCAGACTGCTACAGTAAGCTACTATAGTAGTATGTATAAAGAAGAAAGAAAAAAAAAAAACCACGGGTAGGTGGTATACAATTATGGATGGACGAGCGACTGCCGACACAGAGGTAGCTACAGCCGTGGACTACCGTACTGTGTCTGCTGCTAATATAGACTGGATGATAATGAGATGAAATCAATATATATATATATATAATATCACACTAGTACTGCAGCCGGACAGGTAGATATATTTATTATGTAATGACTGATGACGGACCTGCTGGACACTGTCAGCTCAGCAGCACCGCAGACTGCTACAGTAAGCTACTATAGTAGTATGTATAAAGAAGAAAAAAAAAACCACGGGTAGGTGGTATACAATTATGGATGGACGAGCGACTGCCGACACAGAGGTAGCTACAGCCGTGGACTACCGTACTGTGTCTGCTGCTAATATAGACTGGATGATAATGAGATGAAATCAATATATATATATAATATCACACTAGTACTGCAGCCAGACAGGTAGATATATTTATTATGTAATGACTGATGACGGACCTGCTGGACACTGTCAGCTCAGCAGCACCGCAGACTGCTACAGTAAGCTACTATAGTAGTATGTATAAAGAAGAAAGAAAAAAAAAAACCACGGGTAGGTGGTATACAATTATGGATGGACGAGCGACTGCCGACACAGAGGTAGCTAACGCCGTGGACTACCGTACTGTGTCTGCTGCTAATATAGACTGGATGATAATGAGATGAAATCAATATATATATATATATATATAATATCACTAGTACTGCAGCCGAACAGGTATATATATTTATTATGTAATGACTGATGACGGACCTGCTGGACACTGTCAGCTCAGCAGCACCGCAGACTGCTACAGTAAGCTACTATAGTAGTATGTCTAAAGAAGAAAGAAAAAAAAAAACCACGGGTAGGTGGTATACAATTATGGATGGACGAGCGACTGCCGACACAGAGGTAGCTACAGCCGTGGACTACCGTACTGTGTCTGCTGCTAATATAGACTGGATGATAATGAGATGAAATTAATATATATATATAATATCACACTAGTACTGCAGCCGGACAGGTAGATATATTTATTATGTAATGACTGATGACGGACCTGCTGGACACTGTCAGCTCAGCAGCACCGCAGACTGCTACAGTAAGCTACTATAGTAGTATGTATAAAGAAGAAAGAAAAAAAAAAACCACGGGTAGGTGGTATACAATTATGGATGGACGAGCGACTGCCGACACAGAGGTAGCTACAGCCGTGGACTACCGTACTGTGTCTGCTGCTAATATAGACTGGATGATAATGAGATGAAATCAATATATATATATATAATATCACACTAGTACTGCAGCCGGACAGGTAGATATATTTATTATGTAATGACTGATGACGGACCTGCTTGACACTGTCAGCTCAGCAGCACCGCAGACTGCTACAGTAAGCTACTATAGTAGTATGTATAAAGAAGAAAGAAAAAAAAAAAACCACGGGTAGGTGGTATACAATATTATTTATATATTATATACAATTATATATATATATATATATTAAACTGGTGGTGATTATTAAACTGGAGGTCAGGTCACTGGTCACACTATCAGCAACTTGCAAGTAGTACTCCTAAGCAGACAATCACAATATATATTATACTGGTGGTCAGTGTGGTCACAATGGCAGTGTGGCACTCTGGCAGCAAAAGTGTGCACTGTACGTTATATGTACTCCTGAGTCCTGCTCTCAGACTCTAACTGCTCCCCACTGTCAGTGTCTCCCCCACAAGTCAGATATACATTATACAGTCACACTATCTATCTATCTATCACTTCAGCAAGTAGTAGTACTCCTCCTAATGCTCCCCAAAATTACTACTGTGTCTCTCTCTACTCTAGTCTCACTCTCTTCTCTATAAACGGAGAGGACGCCAGCCACGTCCTCTCCCTATGAATCTCAATGCACGTGTGAAAATGGCGGCGACGCGCGGCTTTTTATATAGAATCCTAGTCTCGCGATAGAATCCGAGCCTCGCGAGAATCCGACAGCGGGATGATGACGTTCGGGCGCGCTCGGGTTAACCGAGCAAGGCGGGAAGATCCGAGTCGCTCGGACCCGTGTAAAAAAACCTGAAGTTCGGGCGGGTTCGGATTCCGAGGAACCGAACCCGCTCATCTCTACTTAAAACAGAGTATAATAGCATAGTAATATATCACTAGTCACTGTGCGCCTCCCCCCCCCCCCCCCCCCAGCCTTGATTGTAGCAGGTGGATGTCATACACTGTACTTAAAATAAAAATGTCCACCTTCAACTCCAACGCCTAATTGGAATTTCAAGTAGCTGAATGTTATACAAAATGAAAATAATACTGTAATACAGTACACTGGAAGACCACATGTTTTTCTCTGTGCACATTGCGGCTCTTCTCTCTGCATGTCTGGACTGTTGGGAGGTATGAAATTGGAACAGTTGAGAGGTATGCATGCTAACCACTTCCCACCAGTGTTTTCTCTCACATGCCCCCATTGCCTGCCAGTTTTTCATGTGTATATCCCCTGGGTCCCAGCTTTTACTCATTTAGCTGTGGCAAATGTCATCATGTGACCCTAGCAGCTGACAAGCTGCTTAATGGTATAGCTGGGGCTTAGTACAGTGTTAATGTGCTGCTGGTTTTAACAGGCAACTTCTTCAATTGTAAATTTTACCGTACAGTGTTCTCAACTCACTGCTTTAATTTTATTACGTCAAACTGTTTACTCCCTGTTAATTTTGTGTAAAATGCACTAATCCTGTGCAAGTAACATGCAGTGTTCTTTGACACTAACATAAAATGATAATTTGATATGCAACTCAGCTGCAGCCTGTAGACCAGAGTAGCCTACTCTCCCGCATTCAGTGGGAGGCTCCCCTTTTTAACTGAGCCTCTTGCTGCCCCGCAAACACTGCTCTCTCTCTCGGTTTTTGCAGGCACCGAATCCCCTCCCCCTCCCCTTACACATAACACGTCACAGCGTCGTGACACGTGATGTCACTTTACTTAAAAGCCGGCCACCGCAGGGTTATGGGTAGCGGCAGTGGCGGAGGCAGCATCCATTAGCAGCAGCAGTGGTGGCCTCTTCTCCCACATGGTGCATGGTGGCCTGTTAAAATGGAAGTAATAAATCTGTCTGTGTCATAGGGTAAACACGTGGGGGCTGGGCTGTCATAAGGAGTACCAGCACTCCGAAAGGGCACTCACAGCCCTCCAGTGAAATTGTGTCGTGACACACAAATAGTTACACATTAAAGACTAGTAAGTAAGAAATATATTGATTGATCCAGTCACACAGTATAACAATGCAAAGGAGCAGCCTAGGCAGTCATATGGGATTTTTAAGTTAAACTATGTGACTTCACCTGGCCCGCAAATCTTCCACATTTCTGGTACTCCTCTGCAGTGGAAAACACACAAATTCTGCATGCTGCAGTTCATGGAATGATTAGTGGGGACCTCTGCTGATCATCTTCTGTGAATACACTGGCTAGTAACATTATTCAGTGATTATTATCCTTTATATGGCACCACAAGGGTTCTGCAGCGCCTAACAAATTACATAAACAAACAGACAAGAAAACAGTGACTTACAGTACAAGACAATGCAGGACAAGTACATAGGGGGTCATTCCGAGTTGATCACTAGCTGCATTAATTCGCTGTGCAGCGATGAGGCAAAAAAAGGCACTTCTGCGCATGTGTATGCGGTGCAATGCGCACGTGCATCGTACAATTGCAACGAACACAAGGTCTAGCCAAGCTTTTCAGTCGCACTGCTGGCCGCAGAGTGATTGACAGGAAGAGGGCATTTCTGGGTGTCAACTGTCCGTTTTCAGGGAGTGATCGGAAAAACGCAGGCGTGCCAGGAAAAACACAGGCATGGCTGGGCGAACACAGGGCGTGTTCATGACGTCAAAACAGGAACTGAACAGTCTGAAGTGATCGCAAGCGCTGAGTAGGTACTGAGCTCAGAGGCGTACCTAGGGTTTTTGGAGCCCAGGGCAAAATGTAAAATGGCGCCCTCCCCCCCCCCCCCAAAGAAAAAAAAAAGAAAATAGCAAAAGAAGCATGTGTGCGCGGCGAAAAAATGGGCATGGCCGCACACCAGAAGGGGTGTGACCATGCTCCAGAAGGGGTGTGGCCACCGAAAATGGCCCACAGTGCCAGTTACATTACCCCCCAGTGCCAGATACAATGCCCCGCAGTGCCGGATACATGCCCCACAGTGCCAGTTACATTGCCCCACAGTGCCGGATACATGCCCCGCAGTGCCAATTGCATTGCCCCCCAGTGCCAGATACAATGCCCCACAGTGCCAGATACAATGCCCCACAGTGCCAGTTACATTGCCCCACAGTGGCAGATACAATGCCCCACAGTGCCAGATACAATGCCCCACAGTGCCAGTTATATTGCCCCACAGTGCCAGTTACATTGCCCCACAGTGCCGGATACATGCCCCACAGTGCCAAATGCATTGCCCCCAGTGCCAGATACAATGCCCCACAGTGCCGGATACATGCCCCACAGTGCCAGTTACATTACCCCACAGTGCCGGATACATGCCCCACAGTGCCAATTGCATTGCCCCCCAGTGCCAGATACAATGCCCCACAGTGCCGGATACATGCCCCACAGTGCCAGTTACATTGCCCCACAGTGCCAGATACAATGCCCCACAGTGCCAGATACATGCCCCACAGTGCCAGTTACATTGTCCCACAGTGCCAGATACAATGCCCCACAGTGCCAGATACAATGCCCCACAGTGCCAGATACAATGCCCCACAGTGCCAGATACATGCCCCACAGTGCCAGTTACATTGTCCCACAGTGCCAGATACAATGCCCCACTGTGCCAGTTACATACCTCACTGTGCCAGATACATGCCCCACACTGTGCCTGATACATGCCCCACTGTGCCAGTTACATGCCCCACTGTGCCAGTTACATGCCCCACTGTGCCAGTTACATGCCCCACTGTGCTCTCCCTTCCCCCCCGGTCACTCACCGAGTCACCGACGTGTTCTATGTGAGGGGAGGAGAGCACCTCTCCTTCCCCTCACCGCTCCAGGACAGGTCTCCGGCGGCTGTGTGGTGCCGGTTCGCTAGCCAATCAGAGCTCGCGGACCGGCAGCCGATCAGGAGCCGGTCCGCAAGCTCTGATTGGCTAACGCCGCTAGAGGCCTGACACAGCAGCGCTGCTGGCAGCGCTGCTAGGGCTTTCAGCGGTGGTGAGGGGAGGGAGAAACGGTGCACTCTCCTCCCCTCACATTTCGGCTTTCGGTGTGACGGGGGTGAGTGGGGCATGATGCCCTGGCCGCCGGCGGCGCCCCCCTCTCCTGGGCCTGCCAAAGCACCCAGGGCACGTGCCCAACTCGCCCTACCCTAGATACGCCTCTGACTGAGCTACTCTAAAACTGCACAAAAAAAGTTTGCCGCCGATCTGCGATCCTTTCGTTTGCACTTCTGCTAAGCTAAAATACACTCCCAGTGGGAGGCGGCATAGCGTTTGCACGGCTGCTAAAAACTGCTAGCAAGCGAACAACTCGGAATGACCACCATTGTGTATAAACTAGAGATGTGCACCGGAAATTTTTCGGGTTTTGTGTTTTGGTTTTGGGTTCGGTTCCGTGGCCGTGTTTTGGGTTCGAACGCGTTTTGGCAAAACCTCACCGAATTTTTTTTGTCGGATTCGGGTGTGTTTTGGATTCGGGTGTTTTTTTTCAAAAAACCCTAAAAAACAGCTTAAATCATAGAATTTGGGGGTCATTTTGATCCCAAAGTATTATTAACCTCAATAACCATAATTTCCACTCATTTTCAGTCTATTCTGAACACCTCACAATATTATTTTTAGTCCTAAAATTTGCACCGAGGTCGCTGGATGACTAAGCTCAGCGACCCAAGTGGCCGACACAAACACCTGGCCCATCTAGGAGTGGCACTGCAGTGTCACGCAGGATGGCCCTTCCAAAAAACACTCCCCAAACAGCACATGACGCAAAGAAAAAAAGAGGCGCAATGAGGTAGCTGTGTGAGTAAGATAAGCGACCCTAGTGGCCGACACAAACACCTGGCCCATCTAGGAGTGGCACTGCAGTGTCAGGCCGGATGGCCCTTCCAAAAAATACTCCCCAAACAGCACATGACGCAAAGAAGAAAAAAAAGAGGCGCAATGAGGTAGCTGTGTGTCGAATACTGTGACTGAGGCAACCTGCTGAAGGCCTAACAGTTATGTGTGTGCACTACGGGATAGTACGTATATTATGTATACATCCAATAAGCAAAGGGTTCTCATATTCACTAGTATAATATGAAAGCATAACAGAATCCATTTTGATTCTAGCTAGATGATATAGCAAATTCATCTTGAACTTTATACACACCCTGAGAGAAAAACAACTTTGTTGGCTGAGTATTGTTTCCAACTACGCACTTTCTAAAAGCTCATAGAGACCAGATGTAATTCCTAATATGGACACAGTTGAATATCACGAGTGTC
This sequence comes from Pseudophryne corroboree, assembly GCF_028390025.1. Lineage (NCBI taxonomy): Eukaryota > Metazoa > Chordata > Amphibia > Anura > Myobatrachidae > Pseudophryne > Pseudophryne corroboree. The sequence goes on from NC_086448.1 coordinate 328,012,896, forward strand.
TTTTTAGTATTCTTGACAATTGTCCCAATATTGCATAACTCTATTGCCTAACATTGTATTCCTGAGGTATGAAATCATATGGGAGGAATATACAAAAGGGGCGTAACTGTGTATTATATAAAACTCATTGTTGATACGTGTATGTTGTTGTTAAATGATTTGACACAGGACGAGAGAATGCTACCTCTCCCCTGTATACGGGCGTGGCCCTTTGAATAAATAATAATTGATTTTTATAAATCCATTTTCAATTCATTAATTTTACCTAACAACCCAAACAGCAACAAGATGGTTAATTTAGTTATCCTCACAAGGAGAATTCAACAGATGGGGGCTCGTAATCGTTGGAACTATAGATCTCGATCTCTTCATCAAATTCTCAAAGGGGTGTGCCAGCCAGCCAGCAGCTGATGATGGAAGGAACATCCCAAATCATTACAGCACTGGTAAGTATAGAATACCATGGTATGTGCTGTATTCCAGTACATGCTGTTTCTATACCTGCCAGCTGTCTGTGTGATTGTATTTTTTATAATATGAGAATGAGAAGTGGAGAGATTGACAAAAAACTAGTAAAATAACTCAGGGACCTGTTTGTTGTTGCTTGTTTGTAAAATTAATACCAAAATTATGTCCAAATCGGTTGAAGGACCAAGTAACTCGGAAATGATGATTGACAGATGCTGTTGCATGTAAATAAGAATACCAAAATTAATTCAAAGTTGGTATTTGGGCAAAGAAACAGTAACCGGGGTTTTTTTTTTTTTCACTCTATGAATGATTGTGTGAATAAGTGCTTTGGACCAAGAGCCAAATAAAGTAAAAAGCACATAGATCACCTCCCCTTGTTAGTCAGCTACACGTGTATAAGAAGGGTACATTAGAAAAAAATAGAGTGAACAACCCGAGGTTATAGGGATTATATGTAACTGAGTGTAAGTATATATTGCAATACTGAGCTGCTAAGAGCTGCTGGTTGTTTTAACCATAAGAGGTGTTGTGCTAACCATAACAAGGCATGTTGCTTTGGGATTGTAGTTGTGATAAGAGGATCTACTGCAGCTTCCCAGTTGACAGACGTGTCGCGTGTGTGAAAAATTGCAGGGATTGCGAATTTTTCCAGCGTATGGGAAGGGCAGGGAGGATTAACCCTAAGTGTGCATATCATGTATGGAAGAAATATTCCATAGAAGCACTAATTTTGTATAGTACTGTGACAAAGGGTACAGTCTATGTTTTGCATTTCAATCATGCTGTATAATATTGGCCTGATCAACCAATACTAAGCGTATTTTGAAATCGGCAAAACTGTTGAAATCTGCAAGAAATTGAAGTTTGCAAACTGTATTTAAAAATTTTTTGTGTTATGGTTTTGTGTGTGGAACATAATGTTCAGTAAGTATATTCTCAGATCTGGGTCTAATGGAAACCTTATGTCTGTGATTGGCATGGTTACAAGTTTTGAAATAATAAGGTTTATATATATATATATATATTTGTAAACGGAGGAAACAAAAGTTGATGTCCGTGTTCAAATGGCTTTTGGCAGATCTGTAGTTAAAAAATATGTGTTTATCTAATGTTACTATCTAACTATGAAGTGAAGTTTCCATATGGTATTGTTTAATACGCAAATATTCTTTAATGCAATATATTGTGAGAAGGTCTGCCAGCAGCAGAAAAAGAAAAGAAAAGAAAACCCCTTCAGTTTCCAACGCTGTGTAGCACGGAGAGATAGTGGGCTGCAAAAAGCGCAGAAATGTGCCCCCTCCTTTCCAGCAGCAGTGTAAGCCATGACGCAGTAAAAAAAAAAAAAAAAAAAAAGTGTTCAGTGAGCTTTAATTTTTTTTCATCTAACAAGATGGATCATAATAAGCATAAGTCAGTGGTTCCCAATTTTTTTTTAATCATGTGGCCCTAGAATATCAGAATTCTTTTCACAACACCCCTAGGAAAAAAATGTATTATTGAGAAATGTAAAAATAGATATTACATTAAGTAGATGGCGTTTATATGCCATCCTTAGAGTCAGTTGTGTGGTGAGGGATATTTGCTTCTGTTTGGCCACATATTTTATGACTGGCAGCCACCAGCACTGAATAATTTGAATTGGTACTAGACCATCAACCCAGGGCACCCCTGAAAGTGTCCTAGGCACCCCAGGTAGCTACGGCTCACAGTTTGGGAACCTCTGCATAAGCAATACTCTAGAAATGTTTGTTATACAAACTATCTACTCTAGTTTTAATATAAAAAGCTAATATCTTTACCAGATAACCTGTAGAAAATGCTGCCAATTTCTTTCTACAGCATAACTGTAATCAGAAAATATAAGAACAAAAAAATCCCAGCAACAGATATGGGCTAGAGATGTCAGCGCTAACAGCGTTAACGCTAACAGATCTGCATCTGGCAGACAGTCAAGAAGACAACGCCCTATCTCTGGTGAGCTAAAGTTTTCAAGGCAGCAGAAGCAGCAGCTAAAATCATAGGGAAAGATAAAGGAATACACATTCTGTATAGTAAAATGCTGTAAATCAAACATTGCGACAAGCAATTAATCACTATGATTCCAGTATTAACATACTTTTAGACAATTCTTCAAAGTTATTTGGAAGAAACCTAATGTAAAAGTTACAGTGTAAAATATACTACATCACGGATTAGGTATTTCTAAAGATTCCAGGAAGAATAAAGTAGGAACAGATTAAGTTGGATGCATAGCATATCTATATATCACTTACCCTGGGTTCGTGAGGTAAAAAAAATATGCTTGCTGAAATCCATCTCATTGTATAGGCATCGATATAATACGTTGCAAAAGTTCTTAGTGGACTGCACAATATGCAGTGATGAACCAGGTTCCGTAGCAGGATGTGTGGGGATATGATTGTATAGAATAGTTATACAGAAAATAGGAGCGTTGTTAAGTTTGTAAGTGATTTTTCAGTGAATATGTATATGTGCCAAGACATTCCATAGGATGGACACAGTCCAAGAAAAGTTTGCTTGGAAGCACAGGAAGTGATGGGTGTGCATGAGAAACGTACAGTTTGTGTGGACTGGCCAGTCTGAATGATATGTTGAAATAAGTAAAGAAATGTAACCAGTATGTGGATGATATACCTTTGTGCTATAAATTATTTGAAGTATTGGTGTCAGATACTAAACAGTTGTGTTTTCTTGCAGAAAAAAAGGACACAAGGTGTCGCAAGACAAAAGTCAACGGTGTGCTGACATAGTTAACTACCTAGATCATTATTTGGCGCTAGGCCAAAGATAGTTAAAACCCTTAGAGGGTGGAGCCTTGGTATACATTTATTGATAGATAGATATGTATGACCAGATGATAAATCTCTAGATACAGTAATTTTTTTTTGGAAATGCTATATGCATACATTCAAGTTCATAACCAAAGAAATTGTAGAAGGTAATGCATATTACACTTTATCATGAATAAAACATTATAGATACACAGTCAGAGCCAAACCATCCACTTATGCATAAGCAAGAACAAATATGTTTAATACTGAGTATATAGGTTTAATACTGAGGTTAAGCAGTAGATTTTATATGATGTGTACATTTTACCTCTAACAGTATACAACTTAGATATAATATAGCACTAGTGTAGCTTACAGAAGGATTTCAGATTTGAAGATATATCCCTTCACTCAATAGGGGATATATGAACCAACAGGGAAATTGTAACAAAAGATTTGTTCCATGAAAAAATGTGTTTATTAGGACACATAAACTCACTGACATACTACATACATAAAGTGCATGGGTGAATCTGGACCAGTTAAAGTGACCGTGTAATAGATGTAAATCTCTCACCATATAATGGGATTGCGTTGGGCTAGCTTAAAGAAGCAACATGGGTCCGAGGCTGAAAATAGCCTAGGCACCACCACAGATGATTTATTCAGCGTATCAGTCCTTTTACTTGTTTCACTGATCCTCGTCACCCATTCCCCTGTCTAAGAACCTATCCTGGTAGGGTTTCCTCTGGTGGCACAGTGATGCCCAGCTCAGAGTGTTTCCTGCTGATGATTCACAGGATCCACCACAACTTAGATACAGCTGCATACTTGTCTTCCTCACCCCCAAAAGTGGGGAGTATAAGGAATATAATGTGGATGAGTAAGACAATTATAATGATTACATCGCATTTTACATTGCATTGCATGAAAAAAAAAAAAAAAAAAGCATCTCGAGCATCCATAGGGGATAATGGGATGGTGAATTAGTGAATTAGTATTATTAATAATAAAGTGTTGTTGCCAATTTTCATTAAGGGGAAATGTCATGAGTTATGCAAATCTAAGGGTAATTAACATGAAATAGATTCACAAGCTTTCTATAGTGGGATGAAGTTTAATGAGGAAGTGTACATTGTGTTTTGGCATGGGACCAAAATAATTTATGTGATAATAAGAGGGATCGTGATGGTGATAAAGAAAGCTATAGCATGTTTACTGCAGATGATTGTGTTGATTAAAAACAACATTGTTTTAATACAACATAGTTTAATGCAAAAATAAGGAACTATAGTATGTGTAACAGGTGTTATGGGGGTTATTTGAGAAATGAATAATAAGGCCAGAGGTGTGAGCTATTGTTTCAAAGACAGTAAAGTTTCTTTACTGATAGATAGAGTTTATAGGAGTTTGAAGAATATTTTGTGTTTAATATGTGTAATGTTGAGAATAAAAAGTCATAATGTGACAAGGAAAGTTAAAGAATTAAGCATTATTAATCTACAAAAGAGACAGGAAAGGCAGAATTTGAATCATGGCATGGTCCAATCGTTGGTTCAATAGTGGTAGAATTACACCTAAGCCTCTGCTTTGTCTCTCTTCTATATCATTTTTTGTTATTCTTTTTGGAATCCAGCAAAGATATGTTATCCAGCAAAGATATATTATCCAGAGACTGATTCAAAACTACAAAATGATTTGACGATTCAAATGTGTCACACAAATTATTTAAACAGTTATAAGAATATCAAAAGCTGCAAGAACCTTGGAAAGATATTTAACCAACATGAAAACACACAGTCCGGCACAGGACAATCACTAAAGAGAGTGAAGACGGTGTTATGGTGAGAAGTTGCTTATGTTTTGGTTCCATTACAGATCGCATAGGATGGTCCTTGGCAAGTACCGCTGACTCTGATACAGCCGTTGCAAAGGCTGCAGAAGAAGGACACCTAGATCCATGAGCTTGCAATGAAATGAAAAGGTCAGAGACCAGAGCTTAAAGGAACCTAACACTAAAAACAATTGTATGGAGATACAATACAGAGACTGTTACTACTGTTACTACCACAGAGTTGTATTTGAATGAACCCTTCAATCAAGATAGAGATGATTATGATCATTGATAATAGACTATGTGCTTATAAGCTAATATCCTACAGAACTTTTAACATTTCTGAAAGTATACGGGAGCGACGTTATTTATAACAGCATTAGGACTTAATTTATTTATTTTTCTTTGAAGAGAGAGCAAGCAAACGTGTGGTGTAGGTATGAGTACTCATCCATTATTGTGGATGGGAATTATTTCAATAAGACCCTTCCTTCCTCTTTTCTTTTCTAAGCAGGAAATCCAGAGGGATTTATGACTGGTGTAACGAACACACACTTTGAAAAATGTGGTTGTGAGTATTATACTCCACTTGAAGACAGATGTATAGATTAATGCATGGATAATTTAAATAATTTAGGATATTATTCTGAGGAGTATCCAGTCCAGCAATACCATTAATTGTTGGAAAGATTTTAAGTACTGCAGCTATATAAATTGTATTGCTAATCATTATTTAAGACTATTATAATTGTTAGATATGTATACATAGACACTAGCAGGCCAAAGTTCTCTATGCAATTTACATTTGATGTGATTACCAAAACTTTATAGAGTCGTGATAATAGTGAAACACGGTACATGTGTATAGATACAACAGTATCTCAAGAAAGAACCAATGGTGATAATATTAGCTACACATATCGGGTGTATTTCAGTTAGTGGAAATAAAATAGGTCAATAATACACGAAAAAAAAAAAAATGATCTTATGTAGATAGAAAAGGTTGATTTAAGGGAATGTGAAAGGATTGTTACAATATACTAACCTAAGGTTTCTAGATGTGCTAGATATAATGAGTTAGATATATATATATAGTAATGGTTACATATGATGTTCATTAAAGTTTATGATTTAATAAATGTATTTTACCAGTAGTAGATTCAAAGGTTAAAAGAAGATATCATACATAACGGGGAATGGTAGTTGTCACCATGTCCTTAGGATATGATATATAATTGATTACCTATTAATTCTAAAAATGTTTGTTATTTAAGAAGATTGATTTAGCAATTTTATACAAAAACATATATTAACTTGAGAAAAGTTTTCTTTCAGGATGAACTATTCCTAAAAAGAGTAATTGACTCAGTAATCAGGAAACATGTTCCTGCCACCAGAGTATCAATAAAACCTTGAAGTGGTAAAGGTGGCTAATAAGTTCTCCTATGGCTAATGAAGTCGTATGATTAATCAACTGGAAGTTGACGTTTTATTTTAATTAAATTATTGATAACATGATTGATCTTTATGATATGATATTCCAGAACTGTGGACATTTGTGATGATTCCAGGACATTGGACATGAACTATTACGATACCATATTGTTCTACAGTTTTTTTTTTAATACCACAAATTGGAGGATATTGTTGATGTCCGGAAACAGCACTTTGAGCTCACTGCTGTGCTTATTTGACCAAAGACATTACGGATCCTGATACGTGTATTGCCAAATATATAAAGGAGGTCCATGATATAAAAGAACTTTAACCAAGGCATTATGATATGCACTGGAAAAGATAAATGTTTAAATCCTAGTATTCAATTTTCAGGATTAGGAAAATGTTTTTTAAGTATATTGTATGTGATTGTATGTGATGATGTATTCTGTGATGAGGTTTATTCTTTGGTAACCCCGATGTGATTATAGACAGTCATTTGATGTTCACCGCATACAGGTGCGGCCTATGTTGTATTTAGAAGGCTACTGTCAAACGCAGAATAGCAATACTACATGAAATGATTATTAGCTAACTATACGTTCACAGAAATTCTCCTGAGATGACAGGGCACATGGATAATGTCCCTGATCAAAGGGTGGAGCTGTCGAATACTGTGACTGAGGCAACCTGCTGAAGGCCTAACAGTTATGTGTGTGCACTACGGGATAGTACGTATATTATGTATACATCCAATAAGCAAAGGGTTCTCATATTCACTAGTATAATATGAAAGCATAACAGAATCCATTTTGATTCTAGCTAGATGATATAGCAAATTCATCTTGAACTTTATACACACCCTGAGAGAAAAACAACTTTGTTGGCTGAGTATTGTTTCCAACTACGCACTTTCTAAAAGCTCATAGAGACCAGATGTAATTCCTAATATGGACACAGTTGAATATCACGAGTGTCTTTTTAGTATTCTTGACAATTGTCCCAATATTGCATAACTCTATTGCCTAACATTGTATTCCTGAGGTATGAAATCATATGGGAGGAATATACAAAAGGGGCGTAACTGTGTATTATATAAAACTCATTGTTGATACGTGTATGTTGTTGTTAAATGATTTGACACAGGACGAGAGAATGCTACCTCTCCCCTGTATACGGGCGTGGCCCTTTGAATAAATAATAATTGATTTTTATAAATCCATTTTCAATTCATTAATTTTACCTAACAACCCAAACAGCAACAAGATGGTTAATTTAGTTATCCTCACAAGGAGAATTCAACACTGTGTGACTAAGATAAGTGACCCTAGTGGCCGACACAAACACCTGGCCCATCTAGGAGTGGCACTGCAGTGTCACGCAGGATGGCCCTTCCAAAAAACACTCCCCAAACAGCACATGACGCAAAGAAAAATGAAAGAAAAAAGAGGTGCAAGATGGAATTGTCCTTGGGCCCTCCCACCCACCCTTATGTTGTATAAACAGGACATGCACACTTTAACCAACCCATCATTTCAGTGACAGGGTCTGCCACACGACTGTGACTGAAATGACGGGTTGGTTTGGACCCCCACCAAAAAAGAAGCAATTAATCTCTCCTTGCACAAACTGGCTCTACAGAGGCAAGATGTCCACCTCATCATCATCCTCCGATTCATCACCGTGTACATCCCCCTCCTCACAGATTATCAATTCGTCCCCACTGGAATCCACCATCACAGCTCCCTGTGTACTTTGTGGAGGCAATTGCTGCTGGTGAATGTCTCCATGGAGGAATTGATTATAATTCATTTTAATGAACATCATCTTCTCCACATTTTCTGGAAGTAACCTTGTACGCCGATTGCTGACAAGGTGAGCGGCGGCACTAAACACTCTTTCGGAGTACACACTTGTGGGAAGGCAACTTAGGTAGAATAAAGACAGTTTGTGCAAGGGCCTCCAAATTGCCTCTTTTTCCTGCCAGTATACGTACGGACTGTCTGACGTGCCTACTTGGATGCGGTCACTCATATAATCCTCCACCATTCTTTCAATGGGGAGAGAATCATATGCAGTGACAGTAGACGACATGTCCGTAATCGTTGGCAGGTCCTTCAGTCCGGACCAGATGTCAGCATCAGCAGTCGCTCCAGACTGCCCTGCATCACCGCCAGCGGGTGGGCTCGGAATTCTGAGCCTTTTCCTCGCACCCCCAGTTGCGGGAGAATGTGAAGGAGGAGATGTTGACAGGTCGCGTTCCGCTTGACTTGACAATTTTCTCACCAGCAGTTCTTTGAACCCCTGCAGACTTGTGTCTGCCGGAAAGAGAGATCCAAGGTAGGTTTTAAATCTAGGATCGAGCACGGTGGCCAAAATGTAGTGCTTTGATTTCAACAGATTGACCACCCGTGAATCCTTGTTAAGCGAATTAAGGGCTCCATCCACAAGTCCCACATGCCTAGCGGAATCGCTCTGTGTTAGTTCCTCCTTCAATGTCTCCAGCTTCTTCTGCAAAAGTCTGATGAGGGGAATGACCTGACTCAGGCTGGCTGTGTCTGAACTGACTTCACGTGTGGCAAGTTCAAAAGGTTGCAGAACCTTGCACAACGTTGAAATCATTCTCCACTGCGCTTGAGACAGGTGCATTCCACCTCCTATATCGTGCTCAGTTGTATAGGCTTGAATGGCCTTTTGCTGCTCCTCCAACCTCTGAAGCATATAGAGGGTTGAATTCCACCTCGTTACCACTTCTTGCTTCAGATGATGGCAGGGCAGGTTCAGGCATTTTTGGTGTTGCTCCAGTCTTCTGTACGTGGTGCCTGTACGCCGAAAGTGTCCCGCAATTCTTCTGGCCACCGACAGCATCTCTTGCACGCCCCTCTCGTTTTTTAAATAATTCTGCACCACCAAATTCAAGGTATGTGCAAAACATGGGACGTGCTGGAATTTGCCCATATTTAATGCACACACAATATTGCTGGCGTTGTCCGATGCCACAAATCCACAGGAGAGTCCAATTGGGGTAAGCCATTCTGCGATGATCTTCCTCAGTTGCCGTAAGAGGTTTTCAGCTGTGTGCGTATTCTGGAAAGCGGTGATACAAAGCGTAGCCTGCCTAGGAAAGAGTTGGCGTTTGCGAGATGCTGCTACTGGTGCCGCCGCTGCTGTTCTTGCGGCGGGAGTCAATACATCTACCCAGTGGGCTGTCACAGTCATATAGTCCTGAGTCTGCCCTGCTCCACTTGTCCACATGTCCGTGGTTAAGTGGACATTGGGTACAACTGCATTTTTTAGGACACTGGTGAGTCTTTTTCTGAGGTCTGTGTACATTTTCGGTATCGCCTGCCTAGAGAAATGGAACCTAGATGGTATTTGGTACCGGGGACACAGTACCTCAATCAAGTCTATAGTTGGCTCTGCAGTAATGATGGATACCGGAACCACGTTTCTCACCGCCCAGGATGCCAAGGCCTCAGTTATCCGCTTTGCAGCAGGATGACTGCTGTGATATTTCATCTTCCTCGCAAAGGACTGTTGGACAGTCAATTGCTTGGTGGAAGTAGTAAAAGTGGTCTTACGACTTCCCCTCTGGGATGACCATCGACTCCCAGCAGCAACAACAGCAGCTCCAGCAGCAGTAGGCGTTACACGCAAGGATGCATCGGAAGAATCCCAGGCAGGAGAGGACTCGTCAGAATTGTCAGTAACATGGCCTGCAGGACTATTGGCATTCCTGGGGAAGGAGGAAATTGACACTGAGGGAGTTGGTGGGGTGGTTTGCGTGAGCTTGGTTACAAGAGGAAGGGATTTACTGGTCAGTGGACTGCTTCCGCTGTCGCCCAAAGTTTTTGAACTTGTCACTGACTTATGATGAATGCGCTGCAGGTGACGTATAAGGGAGGATGTTCCGAGGTGGTTAACGTCCTTACCCCTACTTATTACAGCTTGACAAAGGCAACACACGGCTTGACAAATGTTGTCCGCATTTCTGTTGAAATACTTCCACACCGAAGAGCTGATTTTTTTGGTATTTTCACCAGGCATGTCAATGGCCATATTCCTCCCACGGACAACAGGTGTCTCCCCGGGTGCCTGACTTAAACAAACCACCTCACCATCAGAATCCTCCTTGTCAATTTCCTCCCCAGCGCCAGCAACACCCATATCCTCCTCATCCTGGTGTACTTCAACACTGACATCTTCAATCTGACTATCAGGAACTGGACTGCGGGTGCTCCTTCCAGCACTTGCAGGGGGCGTGCAAATGGTGGAAGGCGCATGCTCTTCACGTCCAGTGTTGGGAAGGTCAGGCATCGCAACCGACACAATTGGACTCTCCTTGTGGATTTGTGATTTCGAAGAACGCACAGTTCTTTGCTGTGCTTTTGCCAGCTTAAGTCTTTTCATTTTTCTAGCGAGAGGCTGAGTGCTTCCATCCTCATGTGAAGCTGAACCACTAGCCATGAACATAGGCCAGGGCCTCAGCCGTTCCTTGCCACTCCGTGTGGTAAATGGCATATTAGCAAGTTTACGCTTCTCCTCCGACGATTTGAATTTAGATTTTTGAGTCCTTTTTTTACTGATCTTTTGTGTTTTGGACTTTACATGCTCTGTACTATGACATTGGGCATCGGCCTTGGCAGACGACGTTGATGGAATTTCATCGTCTCGGCCATGACTAGTGGCAGCAGCTTCAGCACGAGGTGGAAGTGGATCTTGATCTTTCCCTATTTTTGGAACCTCAACATTTTTGTTCTCCATATTTTAATAGGCACAACTAAAAGGCACCTCAGGTAAACAATGGAGATGGATGGATACTAGTATACTTATGGATGACGAGTGACTGACGACACAGAGGTAGCTACAGCCGTGGACTACCGTACTGCGTCTGCTAGTATAGAGATGATAATGATATAAAAAATATATATATATCACTACTGCAGGTATATATAATATAATGACGGACCTGCTGGACACTGTCAGCAGACTCCTGAACTACTAGTATGAAGAAGATAGAAAAAAAAACCCCACCACAGGTAGGTATACAATTATGGACGAGCACTGACGACACAGAGGTAGCTACAGCCGTGGACTACCGTACTGCGTCTGCTAGTATAGAGATGATAATGATATAAAATATATATATATATCACTACTGCAGGTATATATAATATAATGACGGACCTGCTGGACACTGTCAGCAGACTCCTAAACTACTAGTATGAAGAAGATAGAAAAAAAAACCCCACCACAGGTAGGTATACAATTATGGACGAGCACTGACGACACCGAGGTAGCTACAGCCGTGGACTACCGTACTGCGTCTGCTAGTATAGAGATGATAATGATATAAAAAATATATATATATCACTACTGCAGGTATATATAATATAATGACGGACCTGCTGGACACTGTCAGCAGACTCCTAAACTACTAGTATGAAGAAGATAGAAAAAAAAAACCCACCACAGGTAGGTATACAATTATGGACGAGGCACTGACGACACAGAGGTAGCTACAGCCGTGGACTACCGTACTGCGTCTGCTAGTATAGAGATGATAATGATATAAAAAATATATATATATCACTACTGCAGGTATATATAATATAATGACGGACCTGCTGGACACTGTCAGCAGACTGCTGAACTACTAGTATGAAGAAGATAGAAAAAAAAAAACCACCACAGGTAGGTATACAATTATGGACGAGCACTGACGACACAGAGGTAGCTACAGCCATGGACTACTGTACTGCGTCTGCTAGTATAGAGATGATAATGATATAAAAAATATATATATATCACTACTGCAGGTATATATAATATAATGACGGACCTGCTGGACACTTTCAGCAGACTCCTAAACTACTAGTATGAAGAAGATAGAAAAAAAAACCCCACCACAGGTAGGTATACAATTATGGACGAGCACTGACGACACAGAGGTAGCTACAGCCGTGGACTACCGTACTGCGTCTGCTAGTATAGAGATGATAATGATATAAAAATATATATATATATATCACTACTGCAGGTATATATAATATAATGACGGACCTGCTGGACACTGTCAGCAGACTCTTAAACTACTAGTATGAAGAAGATCGAAAAAAAAACCCCACCACAGGTAGGTATACAATTATGGACGAGCACTGACGACACAGAGGTAGCCACAGCCGTGGACTACCGTACTGCGTCTGCTAATATAGAGATGATAAAGATGATAGAGATGAACAAAAAAAATATAACACTACTGCAGGTAAATATTTATATAATATAATGAATGACGGACCTGCTGGACACTGTCAGCAGAATGCGTTTATAGAATAAAATAAAAAAACACCACAGACAGGAGTGTTTAACTTTTTCAGGCAGACAATATACTGGTGGTCACTGGTCAGTCACACTGGCAGCAAGTGTGCACTGTACTCCTGCTATAACTGCACCCCAGTCTCCCCCACAATTCAGCTGTGTGAGCAGTGAGCACTCAGCACAGTCAGATATACATATAGATGATATTATCATGCAGCACACTGAGGCTGAGCACAGATATGGTATGTGACTGTGTATCGTTTTTTTTCAGGCAGAGAACGGATTATATTAAATAATAAATAAAACTGGTGGTGGTCAGTCACTAGTAACTATCAGCAAAACTCTGCACTCTGAGTACTCCTAATGCTACCCAAAATTACTAAGTAATCAACTCAAGTGTCTCTATCTATTCTAACGGAGAGGACGCCAGCCACGTCCTCTCCCTATCAATCTCAATGCACGTGTGAAAATGGCGGCGACGCGCGGCTCCTTATATAGAATCCGAGTCTCGCGATAGAATACGAGCCTCGCGAGAATCCGACAGCGGTATGATGACGTTCGGGCGCGCTCGGGTTAGCCGAGCAAGGCGGGAAGATCCGAGTCTGCCTCGGACCCGTGTAAAAAGGCTGAAGTTCGGGGGGGGGTTCGGATTCCGAGGAACCGAACCCGCTCATCTCTAGTATAAACATCTCTGCATCAGCAGTCATGACAACGAAATAAGCATCAGTGTGACCGAAAACAAGGGTTAGGTGTCATTGTAGGGAGTAGAAGATTGTCTTAGTAAGAGATAAAAAGGCACATGAGTGGAGAGGGCCCTGCTCATGAGAGCTTACATTCTAAAGTGGAGGAGCAGACAGATGGGCGACAGATGCCGGTAGATAGGGAATACATATGATTTACCGGCGCGCTGGATGCCGGCTGTCCAAATACAGATAACGGCATCCCGCCTACCAGAATGCTGGCAGCAGAGCGAGTGCAAAGAATCCTCTTGCGGGCTGGGAGGCTCGCTGCACTCGCCACAGGTTTTATTCCCACTCTATGGGTGGTCGTGGACACTCACGAGCGGGAATAGTCCTGTTTTGCCGGGATTCTGGCTGGCGGCATTTCCAGCTGTTTGGATTCCGGCGTCGGTATCCTGACTGTCAATGTCTTGCATCCCTCATTAATAAATATCAACAAAAAGCAGAATGTTATATGTAAAGCAGATGTATATTTATTCCAGGGGACAGCATATTTATTTCACAAAGCAGTATATTTAGTTCAGGTGGCAGTCTATTTATTTCATAAGACAGTATATTACAGGACACACCCCTGAGTGGAAATAGATGCGCCCGTAGGTGCCCTTTGTGCAGAACATGGCACGCCCAGTAAAATTCACATGGCGCATTCTGTTAACACCTACAGTCTCCTTGAAACTAGTAGCAAGTACTGTGTGCTGTAGACAGAACATACTCACAGAAAGGACTGGTTTAACTTTTGTTGTTTACTATGCCATTTTCACTGTGTGCCAAGTAGAGATGAGCAGGTTCGGTTCCTCGAGATCCGAACCCCCCCGAACTTCACCTATTTTACATGGTTCCGAGGCAGCCTCGGATCTTCCCGCCTTGCTCGGTTAACACGAACGCACCCGAACGTCATCATCCCTCTGTTGAATTCTCGCGAGATTCGTATTGCATATAAAGAGCCGCGCATCACCGCCATTTTCACTCGTGTATTAGAGATGATAGCAAGAGGACGTGGCTGCGTTCTCTCAGTTTCTGTGTTCAGTGTGCTGCAAATATCTGTGCTCAGTGTGCTGCAAATATCTGTGCTCAGTGTGCTGCAAATATCTGTGCTCAGTGTGCTGCAAATATCTACGTTCTCTGCCTGAAATCGCTCCATATCTGTGCTGCATTGTAGTTGTACGCAGTATATAGTAGGAGGACAGTGCAGAATTTTGCTGACGACCAGTATATATATAGCAGTACGGTACAGTAGTCCATTGCTCTACCTCTGTGTCGTCAAGTATACTATCCATATTGTGCTGCATTGTAGATGTGCGCAGTATATAGTAGGAGGACAGTGCAGAATTTTGCTGACCACCAGTATATATATAGCAGTACGGTACAGTAGTCCATTGCTCTACCTGTGTGTCGTCAAGTATACTATCCATATCTGTGCTGCATTGTAGTTGTGCGCAGTATATAGTAGGAGGACAGTGCAGAATTTTGCTGACCACCAGTATATATATATATATATATATATCAGTACGGTACAGTAGTCCATTGCTCTACCTGTGTGTCGTTAAGTATACCACCCATATATGTGCTGCATTGTAGTTGTGCGCAGTATATAGTAGGAGGACAGTGCAGAATTTTGCTGACCACCAGTATATATATAGCAGTACGGTACAGTAGTCCATTGCTCTACCTGTGTGTCGTCAAGTATACCATCCATATCTGTGCTGCATTGTAGTTGTGAGCAGTATATAGTAGGAGGACAGTGCAGAATTTTGCTGACCACAAGTATATATATAGCAGTACGGTACAGTAGACCAGTGCTCTACCTGTGTGTCATCAAGTATACTATCCATAGCTGTGCTGCATTGTAGTTGTGCACAGTATATAGTAGGAGGACAGTGCAGAATTTTGCTGACCACCAGTATATATATAGCAGTACGATACAGTAGTCCATTGCTCTACCTCTGTGTCGTCAAGTATACTATCCATCCATACCTGTGCTGCATTTTAGTTGTGCACAGTATATAGTAGGAGGACAGTGCAGAGTTTTGCTGACCACCAGTATATATATAGCAGTACGGTACAGTAGTCCATTGCTCTACCTGTGTGTCGTCAAGTATACTATCCATATCTGTGCTGCATTGTAGTTGTGCTCAGTATATAGTAGGAGGCGTCAAAGTCAGAAAATATTGCAGTACACACATCACATACAAACCACACACAGATGGCCTCTGCGCATGTACTTGTTCTCCCGTGCGTGCACATACTCGCAATTTGCGTATGGTCGCTCCCGCGGTCCTGCGCGTGGGATGGGTATTTACGGCGGAGTTTGTGAACGCATGGAGAAACACATTACATATTTAATCCAAATAGTGCACAATGTACAGATAGTCTCCTTGCACCACATCAGAAAGTTATAGCTGTTTAAATGGTTGCAGAACAAAGGGATTCACCTTTGCAGGATAAGAGGGCACAGACTAAGGTTATAAGGTGATGTTTGGTATCCAGCTGTAGGGTATTTTAAGGGAAACATTCCGGTGTTGGTCTGCGGAAGATCGCATGTTCCTGCTGATAGTTATGTGCAGAAATAGAATATAGATATAAACTGTATTTACTGTATATTATGTATGCGGGGGGAATCCAGAGGAGAACACCCACAAGAGCAGTTAAGAAAGACATCTCCCACCTATTCAAACAGATCTATGACCTCTCCTGTACTGTAAATGACCATCCCTGTGTCCAATGGACAAAGGGATTACAGTATCCATTGTGTTATGTTTTGGATGAAGTGAATAAAGAGAGCCTGCAGCAGGCTTGGTCACAAAGACTCACAAACGTTATCTATTTGATTAACGGAGGACTGGACCAGGAAGCGCAAGCGAATATTCTCACGTATGTACATTGGCCCTCATTCCGAGTTGTTCGCTCGGTATTTTTCATCGCATCGCAGTGAAAATCCGCTTAGTACGCATGCGCAATGTTCGCACTGCGACTGCGCCAAGTAACTTTACTATGAAGAAAGTATTTTTACTCACGGCTTTTTCTTCGCTCCGGCGATCGTAATGTGATTGACAGGAAATGGGTGTTACTGGGCGGAAACACGGCGTTTCAGGGGCGTGTGGCTGAAAACGCTACCGTTTCCGGAAAAAACGCAGGAGTGGCCGGGGAAACGGTGGGAGTGCCTGGGCGAACGCTGGGTGTGTTTGTGACGTCAACCAGGAACGACAAGCACTGAACTGATCGCACAGGCAGAGTAAGTCTGGAGCTAAGTAGTTAGTAATCGCAATATTGCGAATACATCGGTCGCAATTTTAAGAAGCTAAGATTCACTCCCAGTAGGCGGCGGCTTAGCGTGTGTAACTCTGCTAAATTCGCCTTGCGACCGATCAACTCGGAATGAGGGCCATTGACTGTAGCCATTTACTCTGTTGTATTGTAGTGTATGAATTGTATTGTTAACCCCCTTTCAGATATATTACTCTGTGGTGTCGGAACCCAGTGTTTAACTACAAATCGGTGTTGTGTCCTCTTTTCCCTGCTAGGGTTTAAAGTGTATTACATTGCCTAACTGTATAAGATTCAAAAGTGTATTAATAAGGTGTGTACGCGCTGAGGGTACTTTGTACCGTCAGCGCTGCATAAGGTGTAAAGTGTAATATCATTGCACTGCATTGCTGCATAAGGTTTAAAGTGTAATAGCATCACACTGCATTGTTGCATAAGGTTTAAAGTGTATTCATTATTGTATTGATTATCTGTATAAGGTTTAAGGTGTATCAATTGAGTATGTACAAGCTGCGTGTACTTTGTACCCTCAGCGCGGCGTTTGTACGCAGAGTCCGTACGTGGTACGGGACTCATTATGCAAATAGCGTAAAAGGTATATAGAGTGAATATTAAGTTTAGCGGCCGTAGCGGCTCCATGGTAAAAGTGTGTTATAAGGTATAGCTTTATGGTTTAAGATAATATCGACATTATCAATTGGGGGCTCTGGTCCGCGATATCACGTTCTTGATAATGCACTGTACATTACAAACGCGGCTGAAATTGACCGGCTCCAATGGACGCATTGAGAAGCTGATGAAAAAATCATATCCGTGTGTATTGTGTTGTGTTATTAGTAAGATGCTGATATGAAATTTAAGGGACAATTCGTTTCTCAGAATATTTAAGATGCTAAAATGTATTTTTATTGTTGCAAAACAAGGTTCAAATGAGTCATATTGTGTTTGATTCAGATTGGATTGCTTATCTGTTAAGTAGGGTTAAAAGTACATTTAAAAGTTGCTGCAATAGCCTTGATATAGTGTATTTTTTAACTCAGGCCTAAAATAACTTCAGGGGCTTGCATGGTGTGTGATTTCTTTGTGACAAAGGAAGCCGCATGGTCTGTCCTCCATTTTGGACTAACCACATGGCCTGTCCACCATTTTGTGTAACCCTCATGGATGTGGAAGGGGGAGGAGCAGCAGCCATGTTGGGAAGGTCATTTTTCTAAATGGCTGATTTTCACTGCTTGGAATAATCAGCTCTCCTTGGTCAAAAAAAATAATCAACATTTATGAGTTATCAATGCATTTATTTAACCCATGCCATAGTCAATTACAAATAGTTACAGCTGGGCCTAGTGAAAAGTTAATAGTAAGATGAATACTTGATGTAAGACGTACACACAGATATAAAAAAAGTGTTTTTTTCTTTTACCTCTAAGATTCAGTTAACTCTGCTTGCTATAAGATAGCCATTGAAATGCAAATTAACCTGTGTAACTGCTTTTTCCTAGCAGTGAAAAAAAAACCACCTTTACAGGCAGCCAATAGCACATAGCATTCATATGCAAATTAGAAGCACTTAATGGGTAAATGAGTCTCAGGAGACCAGTGAATGGTACATATATATAATATTATAATTATGTGTGTGTTTATATCAATGTATGTTCTGCAAGATGGCTATCCAATCTGAATCATACCATTTGAATTATTGATTATTGCTAGATTCATTTTAGAACTATGTGAAAACAGGAGATATTTGGTGCTATATAG
Source organism: Pseudophryne corroboree (assembly GCF_028390025.1). Classification (NCBI taxonomy): domain Eukaryota; kingdom Metazoa; phylum Chordata; class Amphibia; order Anura; family Myobatrachidae; genus Pseudophryne; species Pseudophryne corroboree. The sequence continues at coordinate 328,031,510 of NC_086448.1, forward strand.
TTAAAAATAAAATAAATATTTAAGGAAGTAAGTGTAAGATACACACGCAGCCTGGCCTAGTTGTAAAGGTTTATACAGAAGACAACTGTGTTGTGTTAAGTAAACGATTATAGGTAATATCGCTTACATTTATAGAAGTGTGGGATTTGTACTATTGCGGACGTACGGTTTTTGTACACGTGTCTCGGACAAAGTACGGGACTGCGTACGCAACATAAAGACATACACACGGTCGCGTGTTTATGAAACGTGCGTAAGGGTACGACCGCTAAGTACAAATTACACAATAGTCTCTTTTAGTTTAGGGGCGGGACAGTAGCCACGCTACATTAGCACAAATTGCTCGGTTTCCAAGATTTAGTTTAAATAAAACCGTTTTTACTGTATTACCTCTGGTACTAAGGCTGTTTATCTGAATGAAAGTTAATTTTCTGTACAGAAAAACCAAAGTGTATTTGAGTGAACGGACGTGAGTGAGCAAACATAATAAAGGTGTTGTGGACCCAGGGAATTCGGGATCCCGTAGAAGTGGTACACTGAGTGAGTGGAGACTTGGTGGCGTGAGGCAGCTGACTCATGTTAATATAGATTGAAGTACAAAGGAGCAAGGTAGCAGAGTACCACAGACCAGAAGGTCAGCGAGGTTTAGAGTACCGCGGCCCAAGAGGTCAGCGAGGTTTAGAGTACCGCAGCCCAGGGGGTTAGCGAGGTTTACCCATATAGGCTTGTTTTTGATATGCTCCGGCTGAGGTTTTGCAGCCTGAAAAATCGATTCCATTGGTTGTACGGCGGATAAGTAACAATTACCTATACGCTGTGCGATTGGACCGCGCGTTCGTGGGTGCAATAGTTAGCGCAACGTGATACTCTTTTTACGAGCTTTGCGTAAAATCGCGGTATCATTAGCGCTGAATATAGCATACGCAAGCGTGATTTGTGTATAATAAAGGTTTAGGGAGTTTTCGCTGGTCTCTCTCAGGAAATCTCCAATGGCCAATATTTACTGGAAAGGGTAAGTTATTCCCAGAAACTTCCAGTAAATAGAGGTTACATAGGGGCCCTAGGTTGGGTACATTGCCTGCGCTATCAACAGTGTATGGTAGTACTGGCCAACGGTGGCGTGAGTGGGTGAAAGCACTCGGAGAACTTTCACCTTTGCCTTATATTGAGTATTTATTTTTTTTGTGTGGGATTAGCCAAAAGGGACAATACATGCAAAATATGGGGGCCAGTTGCTCAAGTAAGGGACGTTCAACCAGGGTTCAGGATGACATTCCGCGGCCCAGGGGGTCGGCGAGGTACATAATGTGTGAGAAGCATGGACCACACACAGAAGTATGACTGCGGAAGATAGGGAACCATTCCCTAAGGTAGGCAGTTTTGAACCAGAGGTATTGCAGAATTTAAGGATTAGGATATGTCTGATAAAATCCCGAAGGCAAAGGGTCAGACACACAAACTGTTTAAACTTATGGCAGCAAGAGGGTGATATGCAAAGAGAATTAACTCATGCAACAGGTTTCAAACCTAACGGGAATGAGAACACAAACACACCATTTTCGACACAGGTCGAAGGGGAACAGGAGGCTACAGTCAATGATACATCCGTAAATGAAAGTAATATTGTGTTATGTTTTGGATGAAGTGAATAAAGAGAGCCTGCAGCAGGCTTGGTCACAAAGACTCACAAACGTTATCTATTTGATTAACGGAGGACTGGACCAGGAAGCGCAAGCGAATATTCTCACGTATGTACATTGACTGTAGCCATTTACTCTGTTGTATTGTAGTGTATGAATTGTATTGTTAACCCCCTTTCAGATATATTACTCTGTGGTGTCGGAACCCAGTGTTTAACTACAAATCGGTGTTGTGTCCTCTTTTCCCTGCTAGGGTTTAAAGTGTATTACATTGCCTAACTGTATAAGATTCAAAAGTGTATTAATAAGGTGTGTAAGCGCTGCGGGTGCTTTGTACAGTGAGCGCTGCATAAGGTGTAAAGTGTAATATCATTGCACTGCATTGCTGCATAAGGTTTAAAGTGTAATAGCATCACACTGCATTGTTGCATAAGGTTTAAAGTGTATTCATTATTGTATTGATTATCTGTATAAGGTTTAAGGTGTATCAATTGAGTGTGTATGCGCTGCGTGTACTTTGTACCCTCAGCGCGGCGTTTGTACGCAGAGTCCGTACGTGGTACGGGACTCATTACGCAAAGAGCGTAAAAAGGTATATAGAGTGAATATTAAGTTTAGCGGCCGTAGCGGCTCCATGGTAAAAGTGTGTTATAAGGTATAGCTTTATGGTATAAGATAATATCGACATTATCAGAGGACAGTGCAGAATTTTGCTGACCACCAGTATATATATAGCAGTACAGTACAGTAGGCCATTGCTATTAATATATTACTGGCATATAATTCCACACATTAAAAATGGAGAACAAAAATGTGGAGGGTAAAATAGGGAAAGATCAAGATCCACTTCCACCTCGTGCTGAAGCTGCTGCCACTAGTCATGGCCATGACGATGAAATGCCATCAACGTCGTCTGCCAAGGCCGATGCCTAATGTCATAGTAGAGAGCATGTAAAATCCAAAAAACAAAAGTTCAGTAAAATGACCCAAAAATCAAAATTAAAAGCGTCTGATGAGAAGCGTAAACTTGCCAATATGCCATTTACGACACGGAGTGGCAAGGATCGGCTGAGGCCCTGTCCTATGTTCATGGCTAGTGGTTCAGCTTCACATGAGGATGGAAGCACTCATCCTCCCGCTAGAAAAATGAAAAGACTTAAGCTGGCAAAAGCACAGCAAAGCACTGTACGTTCTTCTAAATCACAAATCCCAAGGAGAGTCCAATTGTGTTGGTTGCGATGTCTGACCTTCCCAACACTGGACGGGAAGAGGTGGCGCCTTCCACCATTTTCACGCCCCCTGAAAGTGCTGGAAGGAGCACCCGCAGTCCAGTTCCTGATAGTCAAATTGAAGATGTCACTGTTGAAGTACACTAGGATGAGGATATGGGTGTTGCTGGCGCTGAGGAGGAAATTGACAAGGAGGATTCTGATGGTGAGGTGGTTTGTTTATGTCAGGCACCCGGGGAGACACCTGTTGTCCGTGAGACGAATATGGCCATTGACATGCCTGGTCAAAATACAAAAAAAATCACCTCTTCGGTGTGGAATTATTTCAACACAAATGCGGACAACAGGTGTCAAGCCGTGTGTTGCCTTTGTCAAGCTGTAATAAGTAGGGGTAAGGACGTTAACCACCTAGGAACATCCTCCCTTATACGTCACCTGGACCGCATTCATCAGAAGTCAGTGACAAGTTCAAAAACTTTGGATGACAGCGGAAGCAGTCCACTGACCACTAAATCCCTTCCTCTTGTAACCAAGCTCCTGCAAACCACACCACCAACTCCCTCAGTGTCAATTTCCTCCTTAGACAGGAACGCCAATAGTCCTGCAGGCCATGTCACTGAAATGATGGGTTTGTTAAAGTGTGCATGTCCTGTTTATACAACATAAGGGTGGGTGGGAGGGCCCAAGGACAATTCCATCTTGCACCTCTTTTTTTTAAATTTATCTCTACATCATGTGATGTTTGGGGACTATTTTTTTAAGTGCCATCCTGTCTGACACTGCAGTGCCACTCCTAGATGGGCCAGGTGTTTGTGCCAGCCACTTGGGTCGCTCAGCTTAGCCATCCAGCGACCTTGGTGCACCTCTTTTTTTCTTTGCATCATGTGCTGTTTGGGGACTATTTTTTAAGTGCCATCTTGTCTGACACTGCAGTGCCACTCCTAGATGGGCCAGGTGTTTTTGCCGGCCACTTGGGTCGCTTAGCTTAGCCATCCAGCGACCACAGTGCACCTCTTTTTTTCTTTGCAACATGGTGCTGTTTGGGGACTATTTTTTTTAAGTGCCATCCTGTCTGACACTGCAGTGCCACTCCTAGATGGGCCAGGTGTTTGTGCCGGCTACTTGGGTCGCTTAGCTTAGTCATCCAGCGACCTTGGTGCAAATTTTAGGACTAAAAATAATATTGTGAGGTGTGAGGTGTTCAGAATAGACTGGAAATGAGTGGAAATTATGGTTATTGAGGTTAATAATACTATGGGATCAAAATGACCCCCAAATTCTCAGATTTAAGCTGTTTTTGAGGCTTTTTAAAAAAAAAACACCCGAATCCAAAACACACCCGAATCCGACAAAAAATTTTCAGGGAGGTTTTGCCAAAACGCGTCCGAATCCAAAACACGGCCGCGGAAACTAATCCAAAACCAAAACACAAAACCCGAAAAATGTCCGGTGCACATCTCTAGTGCCAAGCCTGTTGTTGTTGTTGTTCTTGCTCTTCATCTATGTGCCTCCTGTTTAGCTCCTCTCTGAGCCAAACTCAGTGGGTCCCACTCTTACCAGGTACAATCCTGGCCACCTGTCAGGCTAGTCTGACCCAAGAAAGAGAAGCTGGAGAAGAACATTGGCCGATAAACAGTGTAAAATTATTATTATTTTGGAAACTAATGCTGACCATGGATACTGCTATAAACATCCCTGTTCTCATAATATGGCACGTGTGGTTCCAAAAACATCACAATGACTGATATTAATATTGTTGAAACTGATCATAGAATTATTATTAGGCATGTTGGTAAAAGTAGTCAGAAGGTGATCCCTATCAGTATGTGAGTGATCACCTTGTGAGCGCTGAGTGATCTGCTCTCACTCAATTGAGTGCTATGCACAGGCAACCAGAAGTGACCATAGGCCCTTCTACATTCTACTTAATAAAATTTAGAATTTGTGTGTGTATGTATATATATATATATATATATATATATGGTATAGGAGCCTCTTTATTTTAAAATTCACTTCTGTTTCGTGTTTCACAAGAGCTTCCCATTGGCATACATAGTTGTGTACTGTGTGCAGATGGTGAAATTTTCATCCTTGCCTTAAGTAGCATTGAGTGCCTCTGCAGCCATTATTCAGCCTGATTGCAGTGAGTACATTTCTGCAGTTCTTCAGAGTGCAGTGGCAATTTGCACACAGACCACTTTACATGGTGTCAGAAGTCTAACTGTAATGGCACTAGATTTTCAAAGGATAATATAGATGCACCGGTTTTCAATGATGTCATCATTGATGCTTGGCTCAACTTCAAGAAGGAATGGAGCATATACTGCTGTGCAGGACTCTCATGCAAGTAAAAAATATATATAGGCAGGCATATACCTTGCTCAGTCTAGCTGGGGCTGAGGCTGTTGTAAGGCAAGGGGATCCAAAAACATTAATAAAAAAAATGAATGAGATATGCTTACCACTGAAATATGTAATACTGGACAGAAATGTTTTTTAACAGTGCTGTGCTGAGCCCCTCTGAGAGTATCAAGCCATATGCTGCCCAATTGAAACTACTAACAAACAAATGGGATAACGGTGCATTATTACAAAGTGTACTGAAAGAGAAACAAATCAACCCTGGTAGGGAGCACTCTTATCTGAAGCAAAATTAAATTAACAATGTATAATTGTCTTAAAAATAATAATAATAATAATAATAATAATAATATTTTTTATTCAATATGCCTTCAAATTTTGTGTTTACATGACACATGTATATTTTAAAATAAAAAAAATTGTGATCATATATGAAAATATGTAACAATAATGAATGTAATATTACCTGACTTGACTATTCAGGAATATGCTGGGGTCCGTCTGCGCAGTTGTCCCCCTATATAATGCGTGACCAGTTTAGTTACTTGCCCTACAATACCTGGTATTCCCGGGTGGTCACCCATCGAGTACTGACCAGGCCCTTACTACTTTGCTTCCAAGATCAGACGAGATTGGGCTTACAGAATACGGTATGATTGTAGGGACTAGGTAAACAATTAGTAAAGTGAATGCAGGGGCGGATTGGCCCACCAGGACACCATGACATATTCCGATGGGCTGGTCCCATATCCCCCTCAGTCAGGCCGATTCACACTCAGGCTGGGCTGGCTCACACTGCTTCCAGTACTTGTGGTTCATTGGAATGTAATCCTAGGTGCCGCTAGCCGTGAAAAGTGATGATGCTGTTCTACCAATGGGGGACGTGGAGAAAGTTAACCAGCCCAGCAGCATCCTCTCCCTGGCCCTGGCCAAAGGTCTCTTCAACGAGCCCGGCTCAGGAGCAGCAGCAAAACGATGGTCGGAGCTGGGTTCACTACTCCTGCTGCCACCCCAGCTCCCACACTCTCACTGAACTGGCCAGAGAGGTGACTGAGCACTGAAGGGGACCCGGCAGAGAGGTTATTTTTAATTACATTATTTGCATTATCATGTTAGTGTAAGTGTTAGGGCGTCCCCGGTCACAGTGTATGGTTTGGGGACTGGACAGGAGCAGGATGTACTTTGTTCTCAGGATGCCAGCTGTTTAGGCAGCACTCACAGCCAGCCCTGGGACAATCTCTAATGCAACATCCTTCAGCCCTATAGCTGCCCAATGTCTGTCCATGATGATGGGCCTATTTATGTGGTGTCTACGTATGTAATGCGGTGGCTATGTATGTAATGCGGTGGCTATGTATGTAATGTGGTGCTAGTCATATAATGCGGGGCTAAACGTGTAGGGGGTGCTATACCTATAATGTTGGTCTATTCGTGTTATGTGGTGCTATTTGTGTAATGCAGTGCTATACGTGTAGTGCTATACATGTAATGCGGTGCTATACGTGTAATGTGGTGCTATACGTGTAATGCAGTGCTATTTGTATAATGTGGTGCTATTCATGTAATAATGTGGTGGCTATGTATGTAATATGGTGGCTATGTATGTAATCAGGGTCGGATTGGCCACTGGGACAGATTCTGCTGCTCTGGTCCCCTGTGTATGTGTTTCACTACTTGTGTGCGCTCCCTCCCTGTACTGTGCTGTATGTAGTGTGCGCTCCCTCCCTGTACTGTGCTGTATGTAGTGTGTGTGCTCCCTCCCTGTACTGTGCTGTATGTAGTGTGTGCTCCTCCTCCCTGTACTTTAAAACAAATAAGGCTAAAAAAAGGGGTTTATCGAATGAAAAATCAATAAAATCAGAAGTAGATTAAAGGCATAAATGCAGTGTCAGTAGACACTGAAAGTGGGCATATCAGTCCTTGTATATTCAGACGTACAGATGAGCATCAGGGAAGAGTATTGTAGCAGCATATGCATAAAGTGCAGGGTGGGTATCTGACGTCAATTCTGGGTTCTCCGTCGCTAGAATCATCGCACAGGATAAGTAACTACAGGGCTGGTCTTGATTTGTTTTCGTGTCGCTCGGCTGCAAATGCGATCGCACACTTGCAAACTGAAAATACACTCCCCCGTGGGTGGCGACAATGCATTTGCACGGCTGCTAAAAGTAGCTAGCGAGCGATCAACTCGGAATGAGGGCCACAGTCACAGGTAAACATTAGCATAACGTAAAGCAAAGGAGGCCCCAACTGTGTCTATCTCAGAATCAGGACCTCTGAGGAGTGACTCGCCCTCTTGACAAGCCCCTCCCCTCAATAGACTCCGCCCCCATTAGGGCTGCTTCCATAAATTTCACGGGCTGGTGTTCGATCCCAATCTGCCCCTGGCAGTTACTATGGGGCCCAGAGCTGAGAAAGGCCACCTTCCCTGTCACAGTTACATGTGTTATATATAGGGGTATAGCTACCGTAGGTACTGTGACTGCCTACCAGTGCAATGCCTCACCTACTGGTGTGATCTCCACCTCCTGTGACACGACCCTCCTGCTGTGACTGCCTAACAGTGTAATGCCTCACCTACTGGTGTGATCGCCACCTCCTTTGACACGATCCTCCTGTTGGTGCTGTGATTGCCAACCAGTGCAATGCCTCATCTACTGGTGTGATCTCCACCTCCTGTGACACAATCCTCCTGTTGGTGTTGTGACTGCCTACCAGTACAATGCCTCACCTACTGGTGTGATTTCCACCTCCTGTGACAAGATCCTCCTGCTGGTGCTGTGACTGTCTACCAGTACAATGCCTCACCTACTGGTGTGATCTCCACCTCCTGTGACAAGATCCTCCTGCTGGTGCTGTGACTGCCTACCAGTACAATGCCTCACCTACTGGTGTGATCTCCACCTCCTGTGACATGATTCTCCTGCAGGTGATGTGACTGCCTACCAGTGCAATGCCTCACCCACTGGTGTGATCTCCACCTCCTGTGACACGATCCTACTGCTGGTGCTGTGACTGTCTATCATGCTGCATTAGCCTTGCTTACTACCACTGTGGGTAATGCTAACAATTTGCTTAAGCCCCGCTTATAGCTGACTTACTCCAACCTACATGAGGCCACTTTTCATATATTTCCAGGGCCACTTTACGTTCCCAATCCGCCCCTGTCTGGCATGGAAGAAATGTGAATGATAAATCAATGTAAATGTACCAGGAGGTATTGACAAGCCTTTATAACATTATCTTATACTGTGAATTTCTTACCCTGTTTTCAAGACAAATAATTAATTTAACTTGTTAATTAAGTGAAAGGAAGACATGATATTTTCCGGGAGATGTATTAAGCCGTGGAGAGAGATAAAGTTGTGTAGTTGCCCAAATCAAATGAAGTTTCTAACTACAGGTATCATTTCATGTACTGTGCTAGATAAGTGACAGAAGATGATTGGGTAGTTTGGACATCTGCACTTTATCTCTCTCCAAGGCTTGATACATCTCCCCAAGAGTGCTGTATATAAAATATATATCTGGCTGCTATACAGCAGGAAAAAAGGCATTGGTTTCCCCCAGCACCCTGAATGATAACCGTAACCAGATAAAAATTCCACATAATAGAATTCAGAGATCTTCATTACACATATTTGCGCAAATGTGTGAATAAGCCCCAAAGCCGCATCAAGGCATCTCTGTATATTTGGGGTCCCTAGCGCTATATCTAGGTGCAGGGTGTGGCACCCCAAAACACCAGCATAAGCCAGAAAGCCCAGCGTAGCATACCAGTGAAAAAACTATAGTTAATAAATAAGTATTTAGGAAGCCGAAGCTATAGAGAAAGTGAAACAAAAATGAAATGCAATTAAAATAGAGAAATAGTGTTAATAAATTTGCGCAAATATGTGTAACGAAGATCTCTGAATTCTATTATTATGTGGAATTTATATCTGGTTACGGTTATCATTCAGGGTGCTGGGGGAAACCAATGCCTTTTTTTCTTGCTTAGAAATACCCCTCCCTTTTGAGCACCTGAATGATATCACTAAGCTAATTGAGCATCTACCAATATATATGCTATACAGCAGGCCAGGAGCACCAGAAGGACAACAGGAGTTACAAGGAGTAACAGTCCTATCAGTAATAATTTGCGAACACTGTGAAATTAGCATTCAGTAAAGACGGGAGACTCAGTCAATGAATACAGAAAACATTTTTTAGTTTATGTTAAAATATAAAAAGTTTATTAAGTGGAATATTTAATAAATAATATTTGCGAGACATCTCCAAAAACAGTTGGTTTTGGGGGCTGCCCACAAATGTTAACCAGCCCCTGAATGTATGTATTGGGGACTGCAATGGATATTTGAGATATCTATTGCGTTCCTCCTATTTTGAACACAAGAGGCCGCCACCAAAAGTTTCTACGGCAGATGGTAAACTGTGAAACTCACCAAGCTCCAGAATGCAAAGCATTTCTGAGTTTGGCCCGGCAGCTAATGCCATTTCTAAATGGCTTTTGTAGCCTGTGGGCTACATTTTGCAATAATTCCCAGGAGAAGGATCCTTGGGATCCCTCTGCATTACTGTCTGCTCTCACATACGCTGTCTGACGATTGCACATGTGAACTAGCGCAGCCGGGGTCTAAACCTAGAAGTAAAGTGATCGCATTAGCAATTATTTTACTTCTTATACATTGCAGGGACGGGCATGAGATTGGTACTCATTATGGCATAAAAGCTACACCTCTGGACATATGAAGAGTCATCCTTCAGCACTCAGGAGAGGAAAAACCCCCTTGGGGGGAAACCTCTGGGGAACCATGGCCTCAGGATCGCCCTTCCCTCTGGGCATTAAGAGGTGTACTAATAGAAGGGTGAGTATGCTATCCCAGTGCATGGGATCCCGGTGGTTGTCATACCGATGTCTAGTTCCCAGTACAGAAAAGACCTACAGGGGTGAGTAAGGGGTTTTCTCCTCTCTCACCACACCCCTATCCCTGCCTGTCCACAATCTAACCCTAACCTTCCCCCTTTGTGCCTAACCCTCCCGCGGAAGTGCCTAATCCTAACCTCTGTCCCTGCTGCCTAAATCTGACCCTTCCTTCCCCGCAGCCTAACCACTCCTGGGGGTGCCTAACCCACCCTACCCACGACCTAACCCACCCTACCCACAGCCTAACCCTAATTTATCCCCACACACAGCCTAACCCTAACCCCTGCCTGACGCCTAAACCTAATCTCCTCACCTGATGCTAAACCTAACCCTCCCTCCCCTGCATCCTAACTCCCCCCGGGGGTCCTTAACCCTAACCCACCCTACCTGCAGCCTAACCCTATCATCTCCCCCACCCACAGCCTAACACTAACCCCTCCGCCTGATGCCTAACCCTCTCCCACTCCCCACCCTTCTAACCCTGCCTGTCTGCAGTCTAACCCTAACATCCACCCTTTGTGCCTAACCCTCCCGCGGAGGTGCCTAATCCTAACCTCCGTCCCTGCTGCCTAAACCTAACCCTCCCTCTCCTGCAGCCTAACCAACCCTCCTCCATCCCTGCTGCCTAAACCTAACCCTCCCTCCCTTGAAGCCTAACCACTCCTGGGGATGCCTAACCCTAACCAACCCTACCCGCAGCCTAATGCTAACCTCCCCCCACTTTCAACTTAAACCTAACCCAGCGCCTGACACCTAAACCTAACCCCCCGCCTGATGCCTAAACCTAACCCTCCCTACTCCGCTGCCTAACCACCCCCAGCGGTGCCTAACCCACCCTCGCCTGATGGCTAAACCTAACCCTCCTTCCCCCACAGCCTAACCACCCCCACCCCGTGCCTGATGCCTAAACCTAACCCCCCTTGTCCAGTCCTAAACCTATGATCGTGGGGATACGGGCGACGGTATCCTTGCCCATTTGGAGTTCCAACGTCGGGATTCTGAAGAGTGTCGGGATCCCAGTGTCAGTATTCTGACTGCCATAAACCCGACAGCCGGCATCTTTACCGCATCTCCTAATAGGTAATGCCTATGTCCCAACATTTGGAGCATGTGTCCGCAGCTCTCCTCCCAGGGCAGCTTCTCAGGGATCATCCACTGCGTGTAGACGAAGAGGAAGAGATGAAAAATCATTGTTAGTGGAAGAACAAGCAGAGAGACAAACTGCAAACAGTGGTGTGGTTGTGTAGAGAGAATAATCTCTCTATGTAAATATGTTACTCTTACTACTGAGGACATGGAAAATACCTAAAATAAGGACAATTATCCCAAAGGGCCCATTGTTTTTATACAATACACACATTGGGGGGAATAAGTTCTTTCTTATAGTAATTAGTGGGTACCTTCATAAAAAAAATTTGACCAGTAAATAATAAAAACTATATATTGCTAATATTTAGGGGTCAATCCAATTAGGTACGAGCTACCATTCCTGCGATGTTTCAACAGCATCCAAACTCACACCCTCCGTGGCCAGATTCAGCCTATGAGGCTGCCGGAAAGTGCGGCTGTTGTAAGACAAACTAGCACCTAATTAAACTGGCCCCTTAGTTGTTGAATGTGATAAAATAGTAAAATATAATGGTGTAATTGTGGGCCTGATTCAGTTGTGGTTGTTGAAGCGATAGCTGCTGCAATCTTGCCGCTCACAATTGCATCGTGAGTCTGAGCAGTCGCAGGCTGAGCAAGTCTCCTAGACACAGGGGGCTCTCCAGCAGCAACACAGGTCGCAATGGGTAATTTATGCACGCACATGGAACGGCGTTTGAACGGACCTGACACGCCTGTATACAGTTAGCCACCCCAGTTACCACCTTAAACGCTGACTTCCTGTCAATCACTTTGCGATGGGATCCTCTATGTGAGCTTGATTTCATTTTGTGCGCAGTGCAGCTTACACGCATGCACAGTGAAAAAGCATTCATCCACTTGGTGCAACAGCAGCTCTGGGTCCGCATCTGAATCAGGCCCCCTGAGCGGTAAAAAGAAGGACTCTAGGGAAAGGACTATGTCACCTTTATTGTATGTAAAGATAGGGAAACAGTCACTTGTTACAGCTCCAAATCACATCATTTATATCATTCTGTACCATTTCATTATTTGGTTATTCTATGGGGGAGATGTATTAAGCCCTGCAGAGTGATAAGGTGGAGAGAGGTAAAGTACCAGCCAATCAGCTCCTAACTGCCATGTTACCGGCTGTGTTTGAAAAATGACAACTAGAAGCTGATTGGTTGTTAGTTTACCTCTCTCCACTTTATCACTCTACCAGGCTTTGTACACCTGCCCCCAGTTCATTGATATACTGTAAATGTCAGCCATTTCACTATCTCCCCCGATCTGTATATTTCGTCCCCCGATCTGTATGTTCTGTATCATGCTCTCCCCACCCTTCCTGTTTTTCTGTATTACAGTATGTTCTACATCTCGCAACCCACAAAAGTGTATGTCCTTCCTCTATATGTCCTATAGAGTACGCCACAATTTCTATGTTTTTGTATTGTGCCCCCACACCACCTGTATGTGCTATACCAAGTTGCCCCCTTCTGCATGTTTTGTATTGTCCGTTCTCCCCCACCATAGACCCTATGTTTTGTACTGTGCTCTCAATACCCCCCACCACACACACAGTTACACAATTATGTTAACTTACCTCCTGCATGCTATTCTCCAGTCACTAATTCCTCTGCGACCCCTCCTGTCGTCTTCAACTGACACTTTGCAGATCTCTTTGCCGGTCACCGGACACTCTGCAAATCTCTTTGACAGAACTTTGCCAAATGATGATCTAAATAACCAGAATGTCCTGGTTAGACATACTATGGGGTAAATTTACTAAGATTCGTATTTTCCCGTTTGAGGTCAAAGTTCAATCACGAATGACATCGCAAGTGTAAATTTGCAACTTTTTGAATTTATTACGGCTAATTTACTAAGCTGTCGTATTCTGCATTTTCCGTTTTACCGATGTCGATGTCATTCGTTTTTTTTGGCAGTGTTTTACGTGAGTGACTTGTAAAACACTGCCGACTTTAATACAATGAATCTCGGCCGGATCTGAGAGATCCGTGCTGGGCTTCATTGTGCACCTTGTAAAAAAAAAAAAAAATGTTTAAACTTAAAAAAAAAATTGTGTGGGGTTCCCCCTCCTAAGCCAAACCAGCCTATGGCTCTTTGAGCCGGTCAGGGTTGCAAAAATATGGGGAAAAAATTGACAGGGGTTCCCCCATATTTAAGTAACCAGCACCGGGCTCTGCACCTGGTCCTGGTTCCAAAAATACGGGGGACAAAAAGCGTAGGGGTCCCCCGTATTTTTGAAACCAGCACCGGGCTCCACTAGCTGGACAGATAATGCCACAGCCGGGGGTCACTTTTATACAGCGCCCTGCGGCCGTGGCATTAAATACCCAACTAGTCACCCCTGGCCGGGGTACCCTGGAGGAGTGGGAACCCCTTAAATCAAGGGGTCCCCCCCTCCAGCCACCCAAGGGCCAGGGGTGAAGCCCGAGGCTGTCCCCCCCATCCAAGGGCTGCGGATGGGGGGCTGATAGCCTTTGTTGAAAGTGTTGAATATTGTTTTTAGTAGCAGTACTACAAGTCCCAGCAAGCCTCCCCCGCAAGCTGGTACTTGGAGAACCACAAGTACCAGCATGCGTCGGAAAACCGGGCCCGCTGGTACCTGTAGTACTACTACTAAAAAAATACCCCAATAAAGACATAAGACACACACCTTGAAAGTATAACTTTAATACATACATCCACACCACAATATACACATACTTACCTTATGTTCACACGAGGGTCGGTCCTCTTCTCCATGTAGAATCCATGGTGTACCTGTTGAAAAAATTATACTCACAAAATCCAGGGTAGAAGGCTCTTCTGCTTGTAATCCATTTGTAATCCACGTACTTGTCAAAATAAAAAAACGGACACCCGACCTCGAACTGAAAGGGGCCCCATGTTTTCACATGGGACCCCTTTCCCCGAATGCCAGAAACCCCCTCTGACTTATGTCTAAGAGGGTTTCTTCAGCCAATCAGGGAGCGCCACGTTGTGGCACCCTCCTGATCGGCTGTTTGCTCCTGTACTGTCTGACAGGCGGCACACGGCAGTGTTACAATGTAGCGCCTATGCGCTCCATTGTAACCAATGGTGGGAACTTTGTGGTCAGCGGTTGACCGAAAGTAACCTCACCGCTGACCACAAAGTTCCCACCATTGGTTACAATGGAGCGCATAGGCGCTACATTGTAACACTGCCATGTGCTGCCTGTCAGATAGTACAGGAGCAAACAGCCGATCAGGAGGGTGCCACAACGTGGCGCTCCCTGATTGGCTGAAGAAACCCTCTTATGTCTTTATTGGGGTATTTTTTTAGTAGTAGTACTACAGGTACCAGCGGGTCCGGTTTTCCGCCGCATGCTGGTACTTGTGGTTCTCCAAGTACCAGCTTGAGGGGAGGCTTGCTGGGACTTGTAGTACTGCTACTAAAAACAATATTCAACACTTTCAACAAAGGCTATCAGCCCCCCATCCGCAGCCCTTGGATGGGGGGGACAGCCTCAGGCTTCACCCCTGGCCCTTGGGTGGCTGGAGGGGGGGACCCCTTGATTTAAGGGGTTCCGACTCCTCCAGGGTACCCCGGCCAGGGGTGACTAGTTGGGTATTTAATGCCACGGCCGCAGGGCGTTGTATAAAAGTGACCCCCGGCTGTGGCATTATCTGTCCAGCTAATGGAGCCCGGTGCTGGTTTCAAAAATATGGGGGACCCCTACGCTTTTTGTCCCCCGTATTTTTGGAACCAGGACCAGGCGCAGAGCCCGGTGCTGGTTGCTTAAATATGGGGGAACCCCTGTCAATTTTTTTCCCATATTTTTGCAACCAGGACCGGCACAAAGAGCCCGAGGCTGGTTTGGCTTAGGAGGGAGGACCCCACGCAATTTTTTTTTTAACAAATTCAAACATTTCCCACCCCTTCCCACTGAAAAACATGCACGGATCTCATGGATCCGTGCATGCCTATCCAATCACGGTAAAAAAAAGCAGGTCTGGTTTTTTTAGCACTTTTTCACGAATTGTATTTCAGCACGGCAGTGTTTGGCTATTGTCGGCAGTGTTTGTGATTTGCACTTTTTAGTAAATTCCCGATTTCTACCAAATTGCAGGCGTATTTGACCGATGGAGTATTGATTCGTGATTTTTTCCTAGGACTTCCAAAATATTACGAATGCCCTCATCACTGCCGTGATTTTTGCTTAGTAAATTACCGAGATGACACTTTGAAGAAAAAATGGCATCTCGGTCAAAATTGGGAGCTTAGTAAATATACCCCTATGTGTCTAATTATACTACTACATTTTGTTACGTACAGTACTTTCAATTTTATTAATTTGCAATTTATTTTATTGAATTTTTCTCCAAAATGCAAGATCCTTTCTCATAGAGACCCAAGTTATCTGCTCCAGGTCTTCCCTAGTGCTAGGACCATGTTAGTATCATACACTGGGCCTAATTCAGACCTGATTGCAGCAGCAAATTTGTTCTCTAATGGACAATACCATGTGCACTGCAGGTGGGGCAGATGTAACATGTGCAGAGAGAGAGAGAGAGTATGGTAACTTACCTCCTGCATGTTATACTCCAGTCGTTGCTACCTCTGCGACCCCTCCCATCGTCTTCAACTGACACTTTGCAGATCTCTTTGCCGGTCACCCGACACTCTGCAAATCTCTTTGCCAGATAATCTGAAAAACACAAAAGACTATCATTAAGCATAGTAATAGTTTAAGTACAATAAAATGTCCATGAGTCAACCAGTTTCCCAATTTTCCTTAAAACAAACAAGATACTTTCAAAGTTATCAATATTCCATTTATCTATTTTATTATCTTTTTCATCCCAAAGCCACGATCCTGCCTCATAGAGACCCAGGTTATCTGCATCCCCTGTATGTGTGCTTATCCTCCATACTGCCCTCTTTATTCCTGTAACGCTACATTTGTATTCCTAAATATGTTGTTCCTTCCTGCGCTTCTCCTATTTATGTGTCCTTGTACCTGTATTCCCTGTTCTATCTATCTAGTCTTGCCTTTCAGCTGACTATACTGCACTCTGTCTTCCTTACCCCTCTCCATCATACCCTGCTATGTAGGACTCACCTCCTCCTACCTGTCTTCCTGCATGGAAACTGGAAACGTCAGCAGCTGTAGATAGAATGTTACAGGAAGAAGCATTGTGATGTCACGGGCTAGGTGTGATGTCACAGTAACCATCAGCAAAGCTACAGAGTTACAGCTATCTTACATATACATTTTCTACATCAATTACAACTGGATATACATGAGTTTCTAGTTTTAAAAAAATGAGGCTAGTGTAGAAAATGAAGTATAAGGCAATGTTGTACAGAGTGCCTCAATGTATAGGTAAAGGGAAAATATAAGTGACAGGAAATTCTAGACTAAATCAGCACATCTATTTTACAAGGAAATAAAGCTCTTTATCTAAGAGGCTGAATTAATCATTTTTCATTTTGTGTGTGTGTGTGTGTGTGTGTGTGTGTGTGTGTGTGTGTGTATATATATATATACACATACATATATATATATATATATATATATATATATAAAATATATATATATATCTATATAAAATATATATATATATATATATATACAGAGAGAGAGAGAGAGAGAGAGAAAGAGAGAGAGAGAGAGAGAGAGAGAGAGAGAGAGAGATAGCTATACTAACTATACTATCCCATTAAACCAGGAAACTCACGAATTATGCAGTTTCTGTGGCTGGCTGACCTCAAGTCTGCATTTCACCTGGTTTAATCAGCCACAGAACCTGTGTAACCCATGACTGTATAAAGAGGAGAAGAAATAAGAGTTGTCTTTTTTGTGGCGCACTAGAAATGTATTATTCAATAACAGCATATATAAAACTGAGGTGGTCTTCAGTATGTCGGCTGTCGGGATCCCGGCGCACAGTATACCGGCGCCGGAATCCCGACAGCCGGCATACCGACACTTATTCTCCCTCGTGGGGGTCCACGAGCCCCCTGGAGGCAGAATAAAATAGTGTGGCGCGCGTAGGGTGCCACCGTGCCCACAGCGTGGCGAGCGCAGCGAGCCCGCAAGGGGCTCACTTGCACTCGCCACTCTGTCGGTAAGCTGGCGGTCGGGCTCCCGGCGCCGGTATGCTGGTCGCCGGGAGCTCGACCGCCGGCATACCTTACTACACCCATAAAACTGTAAGGCGGACTCACAAGGTGACATTCACAGGGAATAGGTAATGACATCCACTCAACTTGTTCACACCTGCTGGATGTGTTGGAAAGAGGTTGAGTGGACAGTGAGCGTGGCTGTGCCCTGTGGCACCACGTGGCACCATTGTACCGACAGCTAGACTGCTGAGATCGGAACCCGGAGGGTACATAACTTTTTGGTTATCATTTCATCTCATGACACTCCACCCAAAGCTACTCTTCTGGTTATCCTATCAACTAGGACAACAATGAAGGTGACGCCATAACATTTCTTCCATTGTTTTTCCATGTCACAGAAACATTGCATGTGTGTTACAGGTGACCATCCTAATCATCTCTCCTTCACTTCACAGTAATGTCATTGTTAGTGATACATTATTTGGATCAAGCATCAAAAGGAAACTTATGTATAAGAGTCTGGCCGGCATATCACTTATTGCATGACGACCTTGTGCCTGCGCTGTACTGTATGTAGACGGAGCATTTGGTTTTGCTAATGACTTACATAGACTCCATAAGAGGGCATGCCGAGATAGCATATGGTTGAATGTTAACATGTATGATCTCAAACTCCATCTATAAATGTTCTGTTGTGAGACTTCCAATATGCTCAGAATATTGTTACTGTGACAGATGATTAAGTACATACTAGCTGGAGTACCCGGCGTTGCCCCGGATTTTAAGAATGTCTGTTTACAAAAATAAATGGAAATATTAACCACACAGTATAAATAACATTGCAGATAGCTGAATACCCATGCTTTGGTACTGGATGAGGATGGTAAATTAGAATGATAGTTTGTTAATTTACGTTGATTGGAGATCTAGTACATACCCTCCAACATTTTACACATAAAAATCTGTACAAAGCAGGAAAGGGTGTGTGGCCATGTATAAAGGGGGAGTGGTCACGTCCCTTTTCCTATACTTTCAATGGAAGTTTGGAGAGCCAAAAATCGGTACAGACCATAAAAAAAGGGCACTGTACCTGCCAAAAAGGTACAGTTGGAGGGTATGCTAGTATATACTGATACATTTTGTGTAGTGGCTGCACCCCTTTTTTGTTCCCCAAGAGACCCAATTCTTCCCACTATACAACTCTCAGTCTGTGGCTTCCTGCTGCCTCCATTCCCCTCCTCACATCATGCCACTGTCCCTGTCACATGCAGCCCTGTCATCACTGAGATATCATGCATGTCCTGATATAGTGTGTGCTGCTAGCCCACCCCTAGGGGTGCTAGTGGTGTGTTACCCTCACAGTGTTTGTTCCCAGAGTGTAAACATATGTGTAGCAAGTTTGGTGTAAATTGCTCCAGGCATTCCAGAGTTATGCTGACTGCTGAAAAACTCTGTGCTGCTGCCTCACTCCTAGGGGTGCTAAGGGGTGTCTTACCCCCACAGTGTTTGTTCCCAGCTCGCAAGTCATATGTGAACCAAGTTTGTTGTAAATTGGTCAAGGCATTCAGGAGTTATGCTGTCTCCTGACATACTCTGTGCTGTTGTCCCACCCCTAGGGTTGTCTAACCCCCACAGAGTTTGTTTGCAGATTGTAAGTCAGATGTGTACCAAGTTTGGTGTAAATTGCTCAAGGCCTTCCACAGTTATGTTGTCTGCTGACATACTCTGTGCTGCTGTCCCACCCCTAGGGGTGCTAGGAGTGTCTGACCCCCACAGTGTTTGTTTCCACAGTGAAAGTCCTATGTGTACCAAGTTTGCTGTAAATTGCTCCAGAGTTATGCTGTCTGCTGAAATACTGCTAGCCTCACCCCTAGGGGTGCTATGGGTGTCTTCCTCCCACAGTGTTTGTTCCCAGATTGTAGGAGAACGAATTGACAGAATAGGAGAGGAGTGGGTTAAACCTCAGCTAGTCTGGGGGCAGGACGTTAAGGCATTATGGGAGTTTTATTGTTAGCCAATAGGAATGAATGTTGGGGGTAGGTGGAATGGGTTCTTAAGCCTGAGAAAGGGGCTGGGTCAGCCTCTACTTCTTTTGTCGTGGTGAGGGTGAGTGCTCTTCCCACCTTTGTCTCCTTGCTGTGCTGCTTGCACATTGTGAAATATTAGGTTGCTGCTGCTGTGGCAGTGTGCTTTATACTGTGCCTCCTCTGTCTCCATTACCTGGGATTAACTTGCATACCCTCCAACATTTTACACAGAAAAATCGGTACAAATCCGAAAAAGGGGCGTGGCCGTGGGTAAGGGGAGCGTGGCCACGCCCCTTTTCCTATGCTTTCAATGGACGTTTGGAGAGCCAAAAATCGGTACAGACCATAAAAAAAAAAAAATGTACTGTACCTATTAAAAAGGTACAGTTGGAGGGTATGAACTTGTGGCCTGCCATGCCCCGTCCCTGCCGCTCCTCTGGGCCCCCCTGCCCGCTATATTGATGCAGCTCCTGCTCGGAGCCGGCGTCCGGTGCCCCGGGCCTGAGCACTTTGCTCACAGCCGGGCTGAGCCTGCTGGCGCTGCTGCGGGTGCCCGTCCACGGGCGCGTGCGGCGGCGCGTGCGTCCGCCCCTTCGCCGGCTAGGCCGCGGGCGCTGAAGGGATCCCTCCGGTGCGGCTGGCGGGGGACAGGGCGGTGGCCGGTGGCGAACTGGATCTGGCAGCCGGCGGGGGGAGCCGGCCGGGGTGCCCGCTGGTGTGAATCCCCCGCCGGCTGCTGCTGCGCGGGGACGCGTGCGCGCGCGTTCCCTGCACCATCCACCGCTGAGAGTCACCGGCGGCTCCCCAGAGAATGAGGGGACTGTTTGTAGGGATGGGGCCAGTGGCTCTTCCACTGGCCGTCCCTTAAGCCAGGCGATTTCTGTGTCGCGGGCGCGTGCGCGCACCCGTGAGGCCCTGGGCGCTCTCCTCGCTCTAGCAGGGGGGGCTTACGGGGGCCTTTGGTGGTGTCGGTACGGGACCAGAGGTGGGGGGGGGGTGATGTCTGGAGGCGGGGGTCAGCGAGTTCTCCCGGTGGGGGGGCAGTGGGGGCCGGGGCAGCGCTGTGGCTCGTGGTGCACTGCAGGAGAGAATGGGGGTTCTTAGGGCGGCTAGCGCCAATCCCAGGCGAGGCCGGCCTGGGCGGGTGAAGACGGGGTTGGAGCCATCCTCGTGGTTCCCGCTTCGGTCGACGCGGCAGTTCTCCCAGGTGCTTCTGGCCCCGCCATGGCGCAGTTTCTACAGGCGTGTCGCAGTCTGGGCTCCGCCCGCTGCGTTGCAGGGTAGCGCTACCCCATCGCCCACAGGGGCGTCTGCTTTCATTCCCGCCGGGGGGCTTCGGCTCCTGTGGCGGTTGTCCCTTCTTTTTCAGGTGCGGATCCGGATGGCGATCAGGACGAGGAGCCAGTCGTGGCCGATGTTTCGCCTTCCGTAGGCGGGCCTGCTGGTGAGTGGGACGCCGATACAGTTGCTATGTCGCTGGGGTCCTCTTCTTCCTCGTACGGCAGTACATCAAGTAGATCTTCTTCCTCTTCTTCATCGTGCCAGTCTGCGGTTAGTAGCACCGCAAAGGCTAGGAAGAGGGCTATCAAGTACGCGCGGCGTGAGGCGCGGCACCGGGATAAACGGAAGAGTAGTAGTAGTTCCCGTCGGGAAAGGAGGAGGCGTAATTTGTCGGGCGTGGTTCGCTGCGAGTGCACGGCAGTCTTGTGAGGGTTGCGTGAGAGTTGCAGGAGAAAGATTAGACGGGGGGAATACGTCAACCTTTTTACGTTGACGGAGGACACCAAGAGGGAAGGTAAGGAAGCGCATGCGAAGGGCGGTATTGAGGCGGAGGCCTTCCACTCGTATGACAACTGGTTGGCGGGTTTCTGTGTCTTCGCGACGTGCTACTTGGAGGATCGCCCTGATGAACACATGAACGTCCTCAGGTATATCCACCTCGTGCATGACATGCAGCGTCAGTCTAAGGACGATTCGTGGCTGCATTATGACAAGCAATTTCGTCAGAAGCAGGATTGCCTGCACATCATTGACTTCGGATGCAAAGATGTGGAGGTATGGCTTCGGGTCACGCGAGCGCAGGATATGAAGATGGTGACTAAGGGGGCGGCTGTGGCGCAGGCCGCGGCGGCGAGTCAGTTTCGGCCCGCGGTTGGGGCTCCGCTGCGCCGCCCTTGGGCCGCGGCCCGTTCTCCGCAGCAGGCGCCGGCGAAGGGGAAGTGTTTCGCGTTCAACAATTCCACGTGCCCCCTCGGGCAACGGTGTCATTTTCGCCACCTTTGCTTACGATGTAACGGATCCCACCCTGCTTCCAATTGCTTCCGCGGGGGGCGACCGGGTGCCAGGGCGGCCGCGGGCCCAGCCGGAAAAACAAATGGGGGGCTTGCCGCTAGTTAGGGCGCCGACCCCGGTTCGTTTGGGGACCATGCTAAAATGGTCAGGGTGGTACCCAAACACAGACAACGCAAAATTTCTGCGGGAGGGTTTTGCGTCGGGTTTTCATTTACCAGTGGTGGGGGGAGGTTTTGGTTCGGGCCGCCAGGAACCTGCAGTCTGCTCGGGATTTCCCCGACGTGCTTCGGGAAAAGGTTGAGCAGGAGGTTCGCCTGGGGAGAATGGTGGGCCCCTTTGCGCTGCCGCCTGTTGAGGATTTGATTATTTTCCCGGTGGGGGTCGTGCCCAAAAAGGCTCCGGGTAAGTTCCGGGTCATTCAACATTTGTCTTATCCATCTGGGTCCTCGGTGAATGATGCAATTTCGCTGAAATATTGTTCGGTGGTGTATCAGTCCTTTGAGGATGCTTTGGACATGGTTCGGGGCTATGGCCCCGGGGCCCTCACGGCTAAACTGGATGTTGAATCGGCTTTTCGCTTGCTCCCCTTTGCACCCGGAGTCGTTTCGATTCATGGGTTTCCGCGTCGGGGAGGAATACTTTGTAGACAAGTGTCTGCCTATGGGGTGTTCCGTTTCTTGTGCATTTTTCGAAAAGTTCAGCCTTTTTACATTGGTGTGTGGAGTTTTCTTGCGGAGGTAGCAGGATTGCACATTACCTGGATGATTTTTTGTGCGTGGGGCCCGCGGGTTCTCCTCGCTGTGGTTTCCTGCTGTTTTCGCTGCGTGCCTTGTTGGGGCATTTTGGCATCCCTGTGGCCGAGGACAAGACGGAGGGGTCCCTCTCCTGTTTGTCCTTTTTAGGTATCGAGATCGATACGGTTGCGGGGGCTTGCCGGCTGCCTCAGGACAAGGTTGCGAAGCTTCGGGAGTCCATTGCGCAGTGCTCGGAGTGGCGTAAGGTGACGTTGCGGGAGGCTCAATCCCTCCTAGGCCTGTTGAACTTTGCCTGTCGGGTGATTCCCATGGGCCGGGTTTTTTGTCGGAAGTTGGAACGGTCCACGGCTGGGGTGTCCAGGCCGCACCATTTTGTCCGTTTCTCGGCCGAGATTAGGCGGGACCTCGCTATGTGGGTTTCGTTTCTGGCGGATTTTAATGGTGTGCTGATCTGGATGGCCCCGCTCGTTGACAGTTTCGACCTGCAGTTGTTTACGGATGCGGCGGGCTCGTCGGGGTTCGGTTGTTACTTAGACGGGGTTTGGTGCGCGGCCTCATGGCCCGAGTCTTGGTCGCGGGAGGGGCTGACCGGCGACCTGTTGTCGCTGGAGCTTTTTCCCATCATGGTGGCCTTGGAGGTTTGGGGAGAGCGCCTTCGCGATCGCAGTATTCTCTTCCGCTGCGATAACTTAGGGGTCGTGCACGCGGTTAACAACCAAAGAGCTAAGGCCCTCTGGGTGTTGTCGCAACTCGTGCTGACTTGTATGCGCAGCAATATTCTGTTTAGGGCTCAACACGTCCCCGGGGTTGATAATGGGATCGCCAATGCATTGTCCAGGGGGCAGTGGGATAGGTTCCGTTTGCTGGCCCCGGAGGCTGATTCGGCAGGTTTGCACTGCCCTTCTTATGTTTGGTAGGTCATCATGGCGGATTGGAAGGGCTAGCAGAGCTGTCTTTGGCTCCGTCCACTCTCACTGGATACCGTCGGGCCTGGAAGGAGTGGGAAGACTTTTCCCGTGACCAAGGGCCTAGAGGTACGAGGGGTCAGAGCTTGTTTCTAGACTTCGTTTGGCAACTCTTCGTAACGGGGAGATCGAGGGCCGTGGTGTCTCGATACCTCGCCGGGATATCCTTTTATTCTAAATTGAAGGGTATGCCGGATTTTACGAAGGGTTTCCTGCTGGCGAGGGCGCTTAGAGGTTGGGCGCGCTCGGCACCGGTCCCTCCTGATGGTCGGCGCCCTATTGATGCGTCCCTGCTTTCTTCCCTCTTGGTGGCGGGGGTGGCGGACTCCCGTTTTGAAGCGCTCCTGTTTCAGCTGGCTTTTTCCATGGCTTTCCATGGCGCGTTCAGGGTTTCTGAGCTGGTTGCGGCTTCTAAGAAGTCCGAGGCCATGATGCGGCGTGCGGATGTTGTCGTGGGTGGGGGGTCCGTGCTGTGCAGGCTGCGCCGCTCCTAAACTGATCAGATGGGTAGAGGTCATTGGATCTCTTTGGCACCATCGGGTGGTGAGGACTGTTGTCCGGTGGCGTTGGCTAGTCGGTATGCGGAGGTCAGGCCCTTGTCTGAGGGGTCTTGGCTGCTACATTACGATGGGTCGCCATTGACGAAGTACCAATTTACATGGATGATGCGGCGCTGCCTGTCCAGTTTGGGCCTCTCCCCTCGGGACTTTAGTTCACATTCCTTTAGAATCGGGGCCGCCACTTCCACAGCATCTGCAGGGCGCGCTGTGGACGAAATTAAGGCTTTGGGCCGCTGGAAGTCGGCGGCTTATAAGCGTTACATTGGGCCCGCTGTTGCGTAAGCGAGTTTGTTGCTACTAACATGTTGTTCGTTTACTGCGTTATGTGTTTCAGTTCAGTGTGTTCGTGCTGTTTTGTTTGTCTCCCCTGTCCTCCCTACTCGGATGGCTAGCTACTCGCCACTGCTGGCAGTGGGGGTCAGGAGTGCTTCGCAATTTTTTGCCTGAACTGACGAACTAATTTGACTTAATTCATTCAATTCGGCTAATTGGCATCTAATTACAAGTTCCTCAGCAGGTTTTTACGTTTCACCGAGTTATTCTGTGTTCCCCACAAACCCCCCCCCCCAGCTCTAACCCCCCCCCCTTTTTGTTATTTTGTTTTTTCCTTTTGTTTCTTTCTGTTGCTTGGATTGGCCTGAAGCTTGTTCAAGAGGAAAGTTATAGTCCTCTATTCAATTTTTTCTTTTTGGCAGATCCTCATTCTGATAGTTGGTTCCTGTTCTGGGCTGGGTTTGGTTTTATCTCCCATATTCACATTTGTTTATCTGTTTTTTCCCTTTTAGGTTGGCGGGTGGATGTGTGTGATGTGTGGGTGATTGGCCATTCCTATGTTTATTGGGCAGCCAATTTTTTGGCTACGGAAGGGGCTCCTTGCTTTGTGGGTTCGGATGATGTGCGGTGGATAGGTGTGCGTGGTATGCTTTGGCATGACCTGAAAGCGAAGCTTATGGAGCAGGTTCGGCGGTTTGGCATCCCCAGACTGTTGGTGATTCACTTAGGAGGGAATGACCTAGGTAGGAGGAAGGCAGTGAATCTTTGATTGGCCATTATTCAGGATCTGCAAGTGATTTCGGGCGCTTGGCCAGGCTGTAGGCTTAACTGGTCTTGTATGGTGCCGCGGTTGTGTTGGCGTGGAGTGGTGGATTGTCGGGCGATCGATGTGGCTCGCCGGAAGGTGAATGCCGCGTTGGCTAAGTTAGTGGTGGCCCATGGCGGTGCCGTGGTTTGGCATCAGCGGATCAAGTTTCGGTACTTCTACTTGTTTAGACCTGATGGTGTGCACTAGACAGGACAGGGACTATCTATGTTTTTGGAGGATCTGTTTTCAGTGGTTGGTTCGGTAGGTTAGGGGTATGGTGGCGATGCTTATCTCCTCTCCTCCCTCTCTCTCCCCCCGATCGCTCCTGCTCGGGGGGCGGGGCTTCGCGGAATGACACGTTTGCGTCGTGACGCCACGACGCAAACGCGTCATTCCGCGAAGCCCCGCCCCCCGAGCAGGAGCGCTCGGGGGGGAGAGAAAGGGAGGAGATAAGTAGTCACAAAGTGCCGCGGCGGGCGTCCCGTGCGGTTGCGCGGCTCGCCCGCCGCTAAACGGCACTGGCCGCACGCTGTACTGAAGGAGGAGGAGGGACAGGGCAGCGGGGAGCCGGGGCTCGTGAGCGCTGCACCGCAGATCAGATTGAAGAAAGATCCGATCTGTGGTGTGGCAGGGGGCCCTTTTGGAAAGGGGGGCCCGGGGTACGTATCCCCGGGACCCCCCCCCCTTAATCCGGCTCTGGTGCTATACATGTAGGTCCTAATTCTGAGTTGATCGCAGCATCAATTTTGTTAGCAGTTGGGCAAAACCATGTGCACTGCAGGTGGGGCAGATGTAACATGTGCAGAGAGAGAGATATTTGGGTGGGGTGTATTCAAACTGAAATCTAAATTGCAGTGTAAAAATAAAGTAGCCAGTATTTACCCTACACAGAAACAAAATAACCCATCCAAATCTAACTCTCTCTGCACATGTTACATCTGCCCCTCCATGCAGTGCACATGGTTTTGCCCAATTGCTAACAAACTTGCTGCTGCAATCAACTAAGAATTACCCCCGTAAAGCGTTGCTATACGTGTAATGTGGTGCTACATGTGTAATGCAGTGCTATTTGTATAATGTGGTGCTATTTATGTAATAATGTGGTGGCTATGTATGTAATATGGTGGCTTTGTATGTAATCAGGGGCGGATTGGCCACTGGGATAGATTCTGCTGTGCTGGTCCCCTGTGACTGTGTTTCACTACTTGTGTGTGCTCCCTCCCTGTACTGTGCTGTATGTAGTGTGTGCTCCCTCCCTGTACTGTGCTGTATGCAGAGCCGTCCCTAACCAATATGATGCCCTAGGCAAAATTTTGGCTGGTGCCCCCTAGCACCACCGCTGGTTCTGCCTCTGACCTTGCACCTCTTTCCCAACACCATTACCCCTCACCCATAGCAGTCCTTGTACCCCCTATATTTTAAATAGGCACAGTTCGCACATTTGACGGACAGCCCAAAAAGGGGCATCTTCTTGCACAATAGTAACCCCAATTCCAATTACGCCACACAGTACTGCAACTTTATTCACATTTTATCTTGCGATAGTGTCCATAATTCATATTACATCCCACAGTAGTATCACTTTACCTTATAAACGTTACTCCTCACAGTAGAGCCCCTTATTCACATTACATCACACTGAATTGCTCCTTATTCACATTACACCACACCTTATTGCTCTTTATTCACATTAGATGACACAGTAGTGCCCTTTCTATTTGCAACGCCACATAGTAGAGCACCTTATACACATAATGCCACACATTAGTAATGCATTTATACACAATTCCACACAGTAATGCCCCTTACACATATGAGACACATTAATGTCCTTATAAACATAATGCACCTTACACATTATGACAACCTTTATTAATGCCCTTTTACACATAATGTCCCTTACACATATGCTGCACATTATTAATGCCCTTATACACATAATGACACACATAGTGCCCCCTACACATTTGCTGCACATTATTAGTGCCCCTATACACATAATGACACACATACATTAGTACCCTGTTACACATATGCCTCACATTATTAATGCCCTTGTACACATAATGACACACATAGTGGCCCTTTACACATATGTTGCACATTATTAATGCATTTTTACATGACACACATAATGCTCCTTACACATATTCTGAACACTACTGCACAACCAACCCACTCACATGCACACAGCACTCACACTTCCACTAACACTGTGACCTCTGCCTCTGCTTGGATACAGATGTGTCCTCACAAATCTTGCATCAATGCTAACGTCGGGCACTTTTTTTTAATGAAAATACATCTTATTTGCATTGCTATGTGGCTAGGATGCACAAGCAGCTTCTGCTGATTAAACTGATATGCAGCATGCCAATATACTGTGTGAGACTGTGGCTGTATCTGCATATGAAATGCTACATACAGAATATAGGCATGTCGCATATCATTTTAATCAGCAGAAGCTGATAATGCCCCTAGGCATATCAAATGCCCTAAGCAATTGCCTAGTTTGCCTATGCCTATGGCCGGCTCTGGCTGTATGTAGTGTATGCTCCTCCTCCCTGTACTTTAAAACATATAAGGTTAAAAAAAGGGGTTTGTAGAATGAAAAATCAATGAAATCAGAAGTAGATTAAAGGCATGACTGCAGTGTCAGTAGACACTGAAAGTGGGCATATCAGTCCTTGTATATTCAGACGCACAGGTGTGCATCAGGGGAGTATTGTAAAGGGGGTCATTTCCAAGTTGATAGTTCGCTGCCGATTTTCACAGCGCTGCGATCAGGTAAAAAAATGTCAAAACTGCGCATGCGTATGCGCCGCAATGCGCACATGCGTCGTACGGGTACAAAGAACATCGTTGTTGTGCAATCCTTTTAGTGACGAATCCATTTGCACAGCCAATCCCAAGGAGATTGACAGGAAGAGGGCGTTTGTGGGTAGCAACTGACCATTTTCTGGGAGTGTTTGGGAAAACGCAGGCGTGTCTAAGCATTTGCAGGGCGGGTATCTGACGTCAATTCCGGGATCTCCGTCGCTAGAATCATCGCACAGGATAAGTAACTACAGGGCTGGTCTTGTTATACACAAAATGTGTTCGTGTCGCTCGGCTGCAGATGCGATCGCACACTTGCAAACTGAAAATACACTCCCTCGTGGGTGGCGACAATGCATTTGCATGGCTGCTAAAAGTAGCTAGCAAGCGATCAACTCGGAATGAGGGCCACAGTAACAGGTAAACATTAGCATAACGTAAAGCAAAGGAGGCCCCAACTGTGTCTATCTCAGAATCAGGACCTCTGAGGAGTGACCCCGCCCTCTTGACAGGCCCCTCCCCCTCAATAGAATCCGCCCCCATAAGGGCTGCTTTCATAAATTTCCCGGGCTGGTGTTCGATCCCAATCCGCCCCTGGCAGTTACTATGGGGCCCAGAGCTGAAAGAGGCCACCTTCCCTGTCACAGTTACATGTGTTATATATAGGGAGCTACCATAGGTACTGTGACTGCCTACCAGTGTAATGCCTCACCTACTGGTGTGATCTCCACCTCCTTTGACACGATCCTCCTGTTGGTGCTGTGACTGCCTACCAGTGCAATGCCTCACCTACTGGTGTGATCTCCACCTCCTGTGACACGATCCTCCTGTTGGTGCTGTGACTGCCTACCAGTGTAATGCCTCAGCTACGGTGTGATTTCCACCTCCTGTGACATGTTTCTCCTGCAGGTGATGTGACTGCCTACCAGTACAATGCCTCAGCTACTGGTGTGATCTCCACCTCCTGTGACATGATTCTCCTGCAGGTGATGTGACTGCCTACCAGTGCAATGCCTCACCCACTGGTGTGATCTCCACCTCCTGTGACACGATCCTACTGCTGGTGCTGTGACTGCCTACCAGTGCAATGCCCCACCTACTGGTGTGATCTCCACCTCCTGTGACATGATTCTCCTGCAGGTGATGTGACTGCCTACCAGTGCAATGCCTCACCCACTGGTGTGATCTCCACCTCCTGTGACACGATCCTACTGCTGGTGCTGTGACTGCCTACCAGTGCAATGCCTCACCTACTGGTGTGATCTCCACCTCCTGTGACACGATCCTCCTGTTGGTGCTGTGACTGCCTACCAGTGTAATGCCTCAGCTACTGGTGTGATCTCCACCTCCTGTGACACGATCCTACTGCTGGTGCTGTGACTGCCTACCATGCTGCATTAGCCTTGCTTACTACCACTGTGGGTAATGCTAACAATTTGCTTAAGCCCAATTTGTGTTGGGCCCCGCTTAGAGCTCACTTACTCCAACCTACATGAGGCCACTTTTCATATATTTCCAGGGCCACTTTACGTTCCCAATCCGCCCCTGTCTAGCATGGAAGAAATGTGAATGATAAATCAATGTAAATGTACCAGGAGGTATTGACAAGCCTTTACAACATTATCTTATACTGTGAATTTCTTACCCTGTTTTCAAGACAAATAATTAATTGAACTTGTTAATTAAGTGAAAGGAAGACATGATATTTTCCGGGAGATGTATCAAGCCGTGGAGAGAGATAAAGTTGTGTATTTGCCCAAATCAAATGACGCTGCTAACTACAGGTATCATACTGTGCTAGATAAGTGACAGAAGATGATTGGGAGGTTTGGACATCTGCACTTTATCTCTCTCCAAGGCTTGATACATCTCCCCAAGAGTGCTGTATATAAAATATATGTCTGGCTGCTGTACAGCAGGCCAGGAGCACCAGAAGGACCGTAGAGTAACAGTCCTATCAGTAATAATTTGCGAACACTGTGAAATTAGCATTCAGTAAAGACGGGAGACTCGGTCAATGAATACATAAAACATTTTTTAGTTTATGTTAAAATATAAAAGTTTATTAAGTGGAATATTTAATAAATAATATTTGCGAGACATCTCCAAAAACAGTCAGTTTTGGGGGCTGCCCACAAATATTAACCAGCCCCTGGGGACTGCAATGGATATTTGAGATATCTATTGCGTTCCTCCTATTTTGAACACAAAAGCAGCCACCAAAAGTTTCTACGGCAGATGGAAAACTGTGAAACTCACCAAGCTCCAGAATGCAAAGCATTTCTGAGCTTTGCCCGGCAGCTAATGCCATTTCTAAATGGCTTTTGTAGCCTGTGGGCTACATTTTGCAATAATTCCCAGGAGAAGTATCCCTGGGATCCCTCTGCATTACTGTCTGCTCTCACATACACAGTCTGACGATTGCACATGTGAACTAGCGCAGCCGGGCTCTAAACCCAGAAGTAAAGGGATCGCATTAGCAATTACTTTACTTCTTATACATTGCAGGGACGGGCATGAGATTGGTACTCATTATGGCATAAAAGCTACACCTCTGGAATCATGAAGCACTCAGGAGAGGAAAACCCCCCTTGGGGGGAAACCTCTGGGGAACCATGGCCTCAGGATCGCCCTTCCCTCTGGGCATTAAGAGGTGTACTAATAGAGGGGTCAGTATGCTATCCCAGTGCATGGGATCCCGGTGGTTGTCATACCGATGCCTAGATCCCAGTACAGAAAAGACCTACAGGGGTGAGTAAGGGGTGTTCTTCCCTCCCCCAGCACCCCTAACCCTGCCTGTCCGCAATCTAACCCTAACCTCCACCCTTTGTGCCTAACCCTTCCACAGAGGTGCCTAATCCTAACCTTTGTCCCTGCTGCCTAACCTTACCCTTCCTTCCCCGCAGCCTAACCACTCCCGAGGGTGCCTAACCCACCCTACCCACAGCCTAACCCTAACTTATCCCCACACACAGCCTAACCCTTTCCTCCCCCCCCCCCCCCCCCGCAGCCTAAACCTAACCACCACCTGAAGCCTAAACCTAACCCATCCGCAGCCTAAACACCTCTGGGGGTGCCTAGCCCTAACCAACTCTACCCGCTGCCTAACCCTAACTTCCCCCCACCCACAGCCTAAACCTAACCACCGCCTGATGCCTAAACCTAATCTTCCCACCTGATGCTAAACCTAACCCTCCCTCCCCTGCAGCCTAACTACCCCCAGGGGTCCTTAACCCTAACCCACCCTACCCGCAGCCTAACCCTATCTTCCCCCCCACCCACAGCTTAACCCTAACCCCTCCGCCTGATGCCTAACCCTCTCCCACTCCCCACCCTCCTAACCCTGCCTGTCTGCAGTCTAATCCTGACCTCCCCCCTTTGTGCCTTACCCTCCCACGGAGGTGCCTAATCCTAACCTCCGTCCCTGCCGCCTAAACCTAACCCTCCCTCTCCTGCAGCCTAACCACCCCCCTCCATCCCTGCTGCCTAAACTTAACCCTCCCTCCCTTGAAGCCTAACCACTCCCGGGGATGCCTAACCGTAACTCACCCTACCCGCAGCCTAATGCTAACCTCCCCCCACACACAGCCTAAACCTAACCCAGCGCCTGACACCTAACCCCCCGCCTGATGCCTAAACCTAACCCTCCCTCCCCCGCAACCTAACCACCCCCAGGGGTGCCTATCCCACCCTCGCCTGATGGCTAAACCTAACCCTCTCTCCCCCACAGCCTAACCACCCCCCTCCCCCACCCCGTGCCTGATGCCTAAACCTAACCCCCTTGCCCAGTCCTAAACCTATGATCGTGGGGATACGGGCGACGGTATCCTTGCCCATTTGGAGTTCCAACGTCGGGATTCTGAAGAGTGTCGAGATCCCAGTGTCAGTATTCTGACTGCTGTAAACCTGACAGCCGGCATCTTTACCGCATCTCCTAATAGGTAATGCCTATGTCCCAATATTTGGAGCATGTGTCCGCAGCTCTCCTCCCAGGGCAGCTTCTCAGGGATCACCCACTGCGTGTAGACGAAGAGGAAGAGATGAAAAATCATTGTTAGTGGATGAACAAGCAGAGAGACAACCTGCAAACAGTGGTGTGGTTGTGTAGAGAGAAAAATCTCTCTATGTAAATATGTGTAACCCTTCTTTGCACCCTACTGCTGCAATAAAGGGGTAAATAGTTCAATCTTACAGAGTGCCTCCACCCAAGCAGTCTTTATACCACCCCTGGCTTTCTTGGGAAAGCCTTTACACGTATGGTTATATATACGATTTCATGTGGGGTGAGAGATAGAATTGTTGGTTTTACCTTGTTGTCTTCTTTTGTCTTTCAGGTGCTGCTCTTCCGATTACTATGAACTTTCTCCACTTCAACGGTTAGTATTTATTAATGAGAATTGACTACCTACATAAATAACTTTTATTCAAAAGAATTACAATCCATTAACTTTATATATACTATAGATTATTTTCTAACATTAAATGTAGCTTAATACACAAAGTTATGGTGTCATATACCAGCTTATTTCCATATACATACAGTTTTACATTGCATGCAATACAAAAAATATGTCATGACTGTGTCGTATACGATAGGTGATGAATTTTGCTACCATACCATTCTGTGACTCCTTGCAGTCTACATTCCACTTGTTGAGTATACCCCTGAGTTATCATTGGTGCACTGTTGGGGCCCAATTTATCTTCTTTAATACCAATGCCGTCGTCAAATTAGAGTGAATTAAATACTAGTTGGGTTTCTGAGGATGTGAGGGTATCTGCAGTGACACCCCACCTGTACAAATTCCAAAGTCGTAATCTCCTCTAAGTCCGCTGGTTATGGCATACTTGTCTTGTGGTATACTGGGGGGCTTCTCTCTGAGGCTTTTAGTTAAGGGTTCAGGAGTCAGGGGAGAAAGTTGCCTATCTTTCGTCAGTCTCTATGATGCTCCGTATTATCCCTGCTGACTATGAACTTTCCTCATCCCAATAGTGGTCTGTGTAGCGGACTTTACTATCCTCCATTAAGTGTAAATTACCCCCATGAAATTTGTCCCCTCGTTATAATCCTTATTTTATAACATACTGAGGGGCCAGAGATGATGATAAGGATACTACCGCAGCCAAAGTCAATATGTCCACTGAATATAATATTGCTCGGTACCTCACCCCTCTTTCTGAGTTCACAAGTGTATGCTGAAATTCAATCAGTACATAAGGGGTGGACCGGGTGTACTTCTTTCTTTATAAAATATCCCCTCACCACTTGCAGGATACTGACACTATATGATACTGTGCCAGCACAGGGGTCCCACTACTAATCAGAGGGAGCATTAGTCTCTCTCGGAGCTATATTCTTTCTCAATTACCAGCAGCTTTCAATCATTGCTGGCTCTCCTCCCCCAGCTCTTGGTTAAGTGGGCGGTCTGGATGTTTGCACCACACGTCACTCCCCCACTCCCTCTGGCTGCTATTATGTTGAAGAATACTTCCAGTAGTATACAGCTTCCAGTTATGTTCAGCTACAATAATTATAATTACTATAATTATCATGTACATCCATATTAGCTGCTCCGCTACTACTTTGCTTAGGGGGATCACTGAGGGATAGTATTTAGCTAAAGCAGCATCTGCTAGGCTATATTCGGCCACCAGGGTATCCTGGCATTAATGACTTCAATCGATGCACAGATCAAAAGTGCGGTCCACAGTCTGCTTACCGGCCCACCTTCGTTCTGACTGCGTCACAGTCCTCAGGTCCTCCCTTCAAGCTCAGGCCATCTCCCCGTGGGGTTCAGTCTTGGATAATGCCGCCAGCCGGATCTCTGCCTAGCTTCCAAGCGGTGCTCCCCCTGCTCAGGTGGCCACAGTCCAGTCCTCCTGGTCCGGGTTCACTACCGCCTCGGGTCCCGGTCAGTAATCTCCATTTCCCGCTCTCCGCAGCGGCGACTCCGGCAGCTCTCCCCGTTCTCTTCTTGTCAGCTCTGTGTTCTTCCCCTGCTGCTCCCTCGTGCTTCCCTCAACCGTCCTCTCCATACGGGCACCCACTATCCGGCACGAGGGGCTTCTAGAAGAGTCTATCTAGCCCCGCTCGTGCCAAAGTGCCAAGTTACTCCTTAACATATTCCATTGTTTAATTTATATATTCACCACCGTCAACACTCCTCTATATACACAGTACATGGGTTACCATATTCATATTAACTATATTTCATTTATTTACACAGTCAGTAAATAATTATTATATATTTACTCTATTATTCATAGATTCTATACTCTAATACATTTCATTATGAGCCCATAGTTTAAGGGGCTACATATGTTACTCTAACTACTGAGGACATGGAAAATACCTAAAATAAGGACAATTATCCCAAAGGGCCAATTGTTTTTATACAATACACACATTGGAGGGAATAAGTTCATTCTTATAGTAATTAGTGGGTACCTTAAGAAAAAAAATTTGACCAGTAAATAATAAAAACTACACTGCTCAAAAAAAATAAAGGGAACACTAAATTAACACATCCTAGATCTGAATGAATGAAAAATTCTTATTAAATACTTTGTTCTTTACATAGTTGAATGTGCTGACAACAAAATCACACAAAAATTATCAATGGAAATCAAATTTATTAACCCATGGAGGTCTGGATTTGGAGTCACCCTCAAAATGAAAGTGGAAAAACATAGAACAGGCTGATCCAACTTTGATGTAATGTCCTTAAAACAAGTCAAAATGAGGCTCAGTAGTGTGTGTGGCCTCCACGTGCCTGTATGACCTCCCTACAACCCACACAAGTGGCTCAGGTAGTGCAGCTCATCCAGGATGCACATCAATGCGAGCTGTGGCAAGAAGGTTTGCTGTGTCTGTCAGCGTAGTGTCCAGAGCATGGAGACGCTGCCAGGAGATTGGCCAGTACATCAGGAGATGTGGAGGAGGCCGTAGGAGGGCAACAACCCAGCAGCAGGACCGCTACCTCCACCTTTGTGCAAGGAGGAACAGGAGGAGCACTGCCAGAGCCCTGCAAAATGACCTCCAGCAAGCCACAAATGTGCATGTGTCTACTCAAACGATCAGAAACAGACTCCATGAGGGTGGTATGAGGGCCCGACGCCCAGGGCCGGTGCAAGGTCTATTTGCACCCTAGGCAAATCTCCAGCCCAGCGCCCCCTAACCTGCAAACAGCCCCACCTTTTGGAGGGGAGATGCAGGTGACCACTAGGTGGACTAGGGTATATTGCATTATTATACATATACAGAATGAAGAAACAACACTCATGGACTTTTAAAGTGCAAAAGTATATTTTCGTGACTTTGTTCACAATATACAGTACTTTTACGTTCAAATCCTTGAGTGATGACCGTTCTTTCTACCTATGTATACATGCTAGCTGGCATGTGGGCAATTGTATAGGACACTGAGGCCAATTTAATTTTTATTGCTGAGTGCTGGGATAATTATCTATTTATCTATCTATCTATCTGTCTGTTTCTTGTTTATCTATCTATCTAGTATACACTGCATCTGTATATGGGGTCTTTTGGGATGTTTAATTGTATGTGTATCCATACATACAGTATTATATACATATATTTGTATGCTCCTTAGTGTGTTCCATCCCCCCATCTGTAAGTTAATTACTGACCCCCCCCCCCCTCCTCTCCATATGTACTGTATTGTACCCCAGTGACTGTGTTTCCCTATTATGTTGTATAAAAGTGCAAACCACCCACCAGGCTGTAAGATCTGTACTGTCTGTGGTCCCACAGAAACCCCCATGGGTTACTTGCCTAAAAGCTGTTTCCTTGTTTTCCCTCATAATTGGTATGACTCCTCTTACAGGCGGCAGCAGCATTACAGCGACGCTGCAGGTGCAAACATGTAGTCTGGTGCTGCTTGCTGCTGGAGAGTCGGGATCCAGGGATCTGCATCAGTACTATGAGGAGCAGCCGTGGGGGCGCCCCTTGGGGAGCCATAGTTACATCCGCCTCCTATGTGCCTTCATATGACATGATGTTACACTTGTTAGCACGGAGGAAGCGCTGAGGCACTCTGTTGTATATCCTGATAGTGAAGGCTGCACCTGATTAGACCCGCAGCAGCAGCCAGCGCAGTGCAAAGAGGAGGCCGCACACAGAGTCATCCTTCAGTTTTTTGCTAGATGAATTTAGTGGCACCCTCCAGGAGCCGGCGCCCCTAGGCAGCCGCCTAAAGCTGCCTAATGGTAGAGCCGGCCCTGCCGACGCCGACAGGTGGGGGTTGTGCTTACAGCCCAACAGCGTGCAGGACGTTTGGCATTTGCCAGAGAACACCAAGATTGGCAAATTCGCCACTGGCGCCCTGTGCTCTTCACAGATCAAAGCAGGTTCTCACTGAGCACGTGACAGACGTGACAGAGTCTGGAGACACCAAGGAGAACGTTCTGCTGCCTGCAACATCCTCCAGCATGACCGGTTTAGCAGTGGGTCAGTAATGGTGTGGAGTGGCATTTCTTTGGGGGGTCGCACAGCCCTCCATGTGCTCGCCAGAGGTAGCCTGACTGCCATTAGGTACCGAGATGAGATCCTCAGACCCCTTGTGAGACCATAAGCTGGTGCGGTTGGCCCTGGGTTCCTCCTAATGCAAGACAATGCTAGACCTCATGTGGCTGGAATGTGTCAGCAGTTCCTGCAAGACAAAGGCATTGATGCTATGGACTGGCCCGCCCGTTCCCCAGACCTGAATCCAATTGAGCACACCTGGGACATCATGTCTCGCTCCATCCACCAATGCCACATTGCACCACAGACTGTCCAGGAGTTGGCGGATGCTTTAGTCCAGGTCTGGGAGGAGATCCCTCAGGAGACCATCCACCACCTCATCAGGAGCATGCCCAGGTGTTGTAGGGAGGTCATACAGGCACGTGGAGGCCACAGACACTACTGAGCCTCATTTTGACTTGTTTTAAGGACATTACATCAAAGTTGGATCAGCCTGTAGTGTGTTTTTCGACTTCAATTTTGAGGGTGACTCCAAATCCAGACCTCCATGGGTTAATAAATTTGATTTCCATTGATAATTTTTGTGTGATTTTATTGTCAGCACATTCAACTATGTAATGAACAAAGTATTTAATAAGAATATTTCATTCATTCAGATCTAGGATGTGGTATTTTAGTGTTCCCTTTATTTTTTTGAGCAGTGTATATATTGCTAATATTTAGGGGTCAATCCAATTAGGTACGAGCTACCATTCCTGCGATGTTTCAACAGCATCCAAACTCACACCCTCCGTGGCCAGATTCAGCCTATGGAGCTACAGGAAAGTGCGGCTGTTGTAAGACAAACTCGCACCTAATTATACGGACCCCTCAGTTGTTAAATGTGATAAAATAGTAAAATATAATGGTGTAATTGTGGGCCTGATTCAGTTGTGGTTGTTGAAGCGATCGCTGCTGCAATCTTGCTGCTCACAATTGCATCGTGAGTCTGAGCAGTCGTAGGCTGAACAAGTCTCCTAGACACAGGGGGCACTCCAGCAACAACACAGGTCACAATGGGTAATTTATGCACGCACATGGAACGGCGTTTGAATGGACCTGACACACCTGTATACAGTTAGCCACCCCCGTTACCACCTGAAACGCTGACTTCCTGTCAATCACTTTGCAATGGGATCCTCTATGTGAGCTTGATTTCATTTTGTGCGCAGTGCAGCTTACACGCATGCACAGTGAAAAAGCATTCATCCACTTGGTGCAACAGCAGCTCTGCGTCCGCATCTGAATCAGGCCCCCTGAGCGATAAAGAGAAGGACTCTAGGGAAAGGACTGTCACCTTTATAATTAGTGATGAGCGGGTTCGGATCCTCGGAAACCGAACCCCCCCGAACTTTACCCATTTTACACGGGTCCGAGGCATACTCGGATTCTCCCGTGTGGCTCGGTTAACCCGATCGCGCCCGAACGTCATCATCCCGCAGTCGGATTCTCGCGAGATTCGGATTCTATATAAGCAGCCGCGCGTCGCCACCATTTTCACTCGTGCATTGGAAATGTTAGGGAGAGGACGTGGCTGGCGTCCTCTCCGTTTATTAATGTTGATGCAAATATTTGTGCTTATTGCTTAATTGTGGGGACTGGGGAGCAGCTGTATTATATAGGAGGAGTACAGTGCAGAGTTTTGCTGACAGTGACCACCAGTATACGTTGTCTGCCTGAAAAACACTCGATATCTGTGCTCAGTGTGCTGCATATATCTGTGCTCACACTGCTTTATTGTGGGGACTGGGGACCACCAGTATATTATATAGGAGGAGTACAGTGCAGAGTTTTGCTGACAGTGACCACCAGTATACGTTGTCTGCCTGAAAATCACTCCATATCTGTTCTCGGTGTGCTGCATATATCTGTGCTCACACTGCTTTATTGTGGGGACTGGGGACCACCAGTATATTATATAGGAGGAGTACAGTGCAGAGTTTAGCTGACAGTGACCACCAGTATACGTTGTCTGCCTGAAAAACACTCCATATCTGTGCTCAGTGTGCTGCATATATCTCTGCTCACACTGCTTTATTGTGGGGACTGGGGACCACCAGTATATTATATAGGAGGAGTACAGTGCAGAGTTTTGCTGACCAGTGACCACCAGTATACGTTTTCTGCCTGAAAAACACTCCATATCTGTGCTCAGTGTGCTGCATATATCTGTGCTCACACTGCTTTATTGTGGGGACTGGGGACCAGCAGTATTATATAGGAGGAGTACAGTGCAGAGTTTTGCTGACAGTGACCACCAGTATATATAGCAGTACGGTACGGAAGGCCACTGCTCTACCTACCTCTGTGTCGTCAAGTATACTATCCATCTAGATTCTATACATGTGGTGCATTTTAGTTTTGCAAAACTAAAATGCACCACATGTGACCATCAGTATATATAGCAGTACGGTACGGAAGGCCACTGCTCTACCGACCTCTGTGTCATCAAGTATACTATCCATCTAGATTCTATACCTGTGGTGCATTTTAGTTTTGCAGTTTGCTGACAGTGACCACCAGTATATATAGTAGTACGGTACGGAAGGCCACTGCTCTACTTACCTCTGTGTCGTCAAGTATACTATCCATCCATACCTGTGGTGCATTTCAGTTGTGCGCAGTATATATAGTAGTAGGCCATTGCTATTGATACTGACATAAAATTCCACACATTAAAAAATGGAGAACAAAAATG
This sequence comes from Pseudophryne corroboree, assembly GCF_028390025.1. Lineage (NCBI taxonomy): Eukaryota > Metazoa > Chordata > Amphibia > Anura > Myobatrachidae > Pseudophryne > Pseudophryne corroboree. The sequence continues at coordinate 328,070,610 of NC_086448.1, forward strand.
TGGAGGTTAAAATAGGGAAAGAACAAGATCCACTTCCACCTCGTGCTGAAGCTGCTGCCACTAGTCATGGCCGAGACAATGAAATGCCATTAACGTCGTCTGCCAAGGCCGATGCCCAATGTCATAGTAGAGAGCATGTAAAATCCAAAAAACAAAAGTTCAGTAAAATGACCCAAAAATCTAAATTGAAAGCGTCTGATGAGAAGCGTAAACTTGCCAATATGCCATTTACGACACGGGGTGGCACGGAACGGCTGAGGCCCTGGCCTATGTTCATGGCTAGTGGTTCAGATTCATATGAGGATGGAAGCACTCATCCTCTCGCTAGAAAAATGAAAAGACTTAAGCTGGCAAAAGCACAGCAAAGAACTGTGCGTTCTTCTAAATCACAAATACCCAAGGAGAGTCCAATTGTGTCGGGTGCGATGCCTGACCTTCCCAACACTGGACGGGAAGAGGTGGCGCCTTCCTCCATTTGCACGCCCCCTGCAAGTGCTGGAAGGAGCACCCGCAGTCCAGTTCCTGATAGTCAAATTGAAGATGTCACTGTTGAAGTACACCAGGATGAGGATATGGGTGTTGCTGGCGCTAAGGAGGAAATTGACAAGGAGGATTCTGATGGTGAGGTGGTTTGTTTAAGTCAGGCACCCGGGGAGACACCTGTTGTCCGTGGGATGAATATGGCCATTGACATGCCTGGTCAAAATACAAAAAAAATCACCTCTTCGGTGTGGAATTATTTCAACACAAATGCGGACAACAGGTGTCAAGCCATGTGTTGCCTTTGTCAAGCTGTAATAAGTAGGGGTAAGGACGTTAACCACCTAGGAACATCCTCCCTTATACGTCACCTGGACCGCATTCATCAGAAGTTAGTGACAAGTTCAAAAACTTTGGATGACAGTGGAAGCAGTCCACTGACCACTAAATCCCTTCCTCTTGTAACCAAGCTCCTGCAAACCACACCACCAACTCCCTCAGTGTCAATTTCCACCTTACACAGGAAAGCCAATAGTCCTGCAGGCTATGTCACTGGCAAGTATGACGAGTCCTCTCCTGCCTGGGATTCCTCCGATGCATCCTTGAGTGTAACGCCTACTGCTGCTGGCGCTGCTGTTGTTGCTGCTGGGAGTCGATCGTCATCCCAGAGGGGAAGTCGGAAGGCCACTTGTACTACTTCCAGTAAGCAATTGACTGTCCAACAGTCCTTTGCGAGGAAGATGAAATATCATAGCAGTCATCCTGCTGCAAAGCGGATAACTCAGGTCTTGTCAGCCTGGGTGGTGAGAAACGTGTGTCCGGTATCCACCGTTAATTCACAGGCAACTAGAGACTTGATTGAGGTACTGTGTCCCCGGTACCAAATACCATCTAGGTTCCATTTCTCTAGGCAGGCGATACCGAAAATGTACACAGACGTCAGAAAAAGAGTCACCAGTGTCCTAAAAAATGCAGTTGTACCTAATGTCCACTTAACCACGGACATGTGGACAAGTGGAGCAGGGCAGACTCAGGACTATATGACTGTGACAGCCCACTGGGTAGATGTATTGCCTCCCACAGCAAGGACAGCAGCGGCGGCACCAGTAGCAGCATCTCGCAAACGCCAACTCGTTCCTAGGCAGGCTACGCTTTGTATCACCGCTTTCCATAACAGGCACACAGCTGACAACCTCTTACGGAAACTGAGGAACATCATCGCAGAATGGCTTACCCCAATTGGACTCTCCTGGGGATTTGTGACATCAGACAATGCCAGCAATATTGTGTGTGCATTACATCTGGGCAAATTCCAGCACGTCCCATGTTTTGCACATACATTGAATTTGGTGGTGCAGAATTATTTAAAAAATGACAGGGGCGTGCAAGAGATGCTGTCGGTGGCCCGAAGAATTGCGGGCCACTTTCGACATTCAGCCACCGCGTGCCGAAGACTGGAGCACTAGCAAACACTCCTGAACCTGCCCTGCCATCATCTGAAGCAAGAGGTGGTAACGAGGTAGAATTCAACCCTCTATATGCTTCAGAGGATGGAGGAGCAGCAAAAGGCCATTCAAGCCTATACATCTGCCCACGATATAGGCAAAGGAGGGGGAATGCACCTGACTCAAGCGCAGTGGAGAATGATTTCAATGTTGTGCAAGGTTCTGCAACCCTTTGAACTTGCCACACGTGAAGTCAGTTCAGACACTGCCAGCCTGAGTCAGGTCATTCCCCTCATCAGGCTTTTGCAGAAGTAGCTGGAGACATTGAAGGAGGAGCTAAAACAGAGCGATTCCGCTAGGCATGTGGGATTTGTGGATAGAGCCCTTAATTCGCTTAACCAGGATTCACGGGTGGTCAATCTGTTAGAAATCAGAGCACTACATTTTGGCCACCGTGCTCAATCCTAGATTTAAAACCTACGTTGTATCTCTCTTTCCGGCAGACACAAGTCTGCAGAGGTTCAAAGACCTGCTGGTGAGAAAATTGTCAAGTCAAGCGGAACGTGACCCGTCAACAGCTCCTCCTTCACATTCTCCCGCAACTGGGGGTGCGAGGTTAAGGCTAAGAATTCCGAGCCCACCCGCTGGTGGTGATGCAGAGCAGTCTGGAGCGAGTGCTGACATCTGGTCCGGACTGAAGGACCTGCCAACGATTACTGACATGTCGTCTACTGTCACTGCATATGATTCTCTCACCATTGAAAGAATGGTGGAGGATTATATGAGTGACCGCATCCAAGTAGGCACGTCAGACAGTCCGTACGTATACTGGCAGGAAAAAGAGGCAATTTGGAGGCCCTTGCACAAACTGGCTTTATTCTACCTAAATCACCCTCCCTCCAGTGTGTACTCCGAAAGAGTGTTTAGTGCAGCCGCTCACCTTGTCAGCAATCGGCGTACGAGGTTACTTCCAGAAAATGTGGAGAAGATGATGTTCATCAAAATGAATTATAATGAATTCCTCCGTGGAGACATTCACCAGCAGCAATTGCCTCCAAAAAGTACACAGGGATCTGAGATGGTGGATGCCAGTGGGGACGAATTAATAATCTGTGAGGAGGGGGATGTACACAGTGAAAGGGGTGAGGAATCGGAGGATGATGATGAGGTGGACATCTTGCCTCTGTAGAGCCAGTTTGTGCAAGGAGAGATTGATTGCTTCTTTTTTGGTGGGGGCCCAAACCAACCAGTCATTTCAGTCACAGTCGTGTGGCAGACCCTGTCGCTGAAATGATGGGTTCGTTAAAGTGTGCATGTCCTGTTTATACAACATAATGGTGGGTGGGAGGGCCCCAAGGACAATTCCATCTTGCACCTCTTTTTTCTTTCATTTTTCTTTGCATCATGTGCTGTTTGGGGACTATTTTTTTAAGTGCCACCCTGTCTGACACTGCAGTGCCACTCCTAGATGGGCCAGGTGTTTGTGTCGGCCACTTGTGTCGCTTAGCTTAGTCACACAGCGACCTTGGTGCGCCTCTTTTTTTCTTTGCATCATGTGCTGTTTGGGGACTATTTTTTTGAAGTGCCATCCTGCCTGACACTGCAGTGCCACTCCTAGATGGGCCAGGTGTTTGTGTCGGCCCCTTGTGTCGCTTAGCTTAGCCATCCAGCGACCTCGGTGCAAATTTTAGGACTAAAAATAATATTGTGAGGTGTGAGGTGTTCAGAATAGACTGAAAATGAGTGTAAATTATGGTTATTGAGGTTAATAATACTATGGGATCAAAATGACCCCCAAATTCTATGATTTAAGCTGTTTTTGAGGGTTTTTTTGTAAAAAAAACGCGCGAATCCAAAAAAACACCTGAATCCGACAAAAAAATTTCAGGGAGGTTTTGGCAAAACGCGTCCGAATTCAAAACACGGCCGCGGAACCGAATCTAAAACCAAAACACAAAACCCGAAAAATTTCCGGTGCATATCTCTACATGGAATGTTACATACGAGCGCATTAAAACACGGCGGAGGCAACTAAAACAATTAGAAATCCCTAGCACCCCTAGGGGGGCAGACAGCAGCACAGAGTATATCAGGAGACAGCATAATTCCGGAATTGCTGGAGCAATGTACTCAAAATTAGGTACACATGTCTTACAATCTGGGAACAAACACTTTGGGAGGAAAACACCCCTAGCACCCCTAGGGGTGAGGAAGAAGCACTGAGTATTTCAGCAGACAGCATAACACTGGAATTCCTGCAGAAATTTACAACAAACTTGGTACACATATGACTTTCACTGTGGAAACAAACACTGTGGGGGTCAGACACCCCTAGCACCCCTAGGGGTGGGACAGCAGCACAGAGTATGTCAGCAGACCGCATAACTGTGGAAGGCCTGGAGCAATTTACACCACACTTGGTACAAATCTGACTAACAATCTGCAAAGAAACTCTGTGGAGGTTAGACACCCCTAGGGGTGGGACAGCAGCACAGAGTATGTCAGGAGACAGCATAACTCCCTAATGCCTGGACCAATTTAGAACAAACTTGGTTCAGATATGACTTGCAAGCTGGGAATAAACAATGTGGGGGTAAGCCACCCCTAGCACCCCTAGGGGTGTGGCAGCAGCACAGAGTTTTTCAGCAGTCAGCATATCTCTGGAATGCCTGGAGCAATTTACATCAAACTTGCTACACATATGACTTACACTCTGGGAACAAACACTGTGAGGGTAACACACCACTAGCACCCCTAGGGGTGGGCCAGCAGCACACACTATATAAGGACATGCATGATATCGCAGTGATGACAGGGCTGCATGTGACAGGGCCAGTGACATGATGTGAGGAGGGGAATAGAGGCAGCGGGAAGCCACAGACTGAGAGTTGTATAGTGGGAAGAGCAGGGTCCCTTGGGGGACCCCAAAGGGGGTTCGGCCACTACACAAAGTGCATCAGGGAAGCAAGATATGCCTATATACCCTCCAACTGTACCTTTTTGGCAGGCACAGTACCTTTTTTATGGTCTGTACCGATTTATGGCTCTCCAAACTTCCATTGAAAGTATAGGAAAGGCGCCCCTTTTACACGTGGCCACGCCCCTTTTCCTACTTTGTAACAATTTTTATGTGTGAAATGTAGGAGGGTATGTACTAGATCTCCAATCAACGTAAATTAACTAGTGATGTGCACCGGATATTTTTCGGGTTTTGTGTTTTGGTTTTGGATTCGGTTCCGCGGCCGTGTTTTGGATTCGGACACGTTTTGGCAAAACCTCCCTGAAATTTTTTTGTTGGATTCGGGTGTGTTTTGGATTTGGGTGTTTTTTTTTCACAAAAAAAACTCAAAAACAGCTTAAATCATAGAATTTGGGGTCATTTTGATCCCATAGTATTATTAGCCTCAATAACCATAATTTCCACTCATTTCCAGTCTATTCTGAACACCTCACAATATTATTTTTAGTCCTAAAATTTGCACCGAGGTCGTTGGATGACTAAGCTAAGCGACCCAAGTGGCCGACACAAACACCTGGCCCATCTAGGAGTGGCAATGCAGTGTCAGACAGGATGGCACTTCAAAACATAGTCCCCAAACAGCACATGATGCAAAGAAAAAAAGAGGTGCACCAAGGTCGCTGGATGGCTAAGCTAAGCGACCCAAGTGGTCGACACAAACACCTGGCCAATCTTTGAATGGCATTGCAGTGTCAGACAGGATGGCACTTCAAAAAATAGTCCCCAAACAGCACATGATGCACAAAAAAAAAGAGGTGCAATGAGGTAGCTGAATGACTAAGCTAAGCGACCCAAGTGGCCGACACAAACACCTGGCCCATCTAGGAGTGGCACTGTAGTGTTCTAGTGAGAGAATGAGTGCTTCCATCCTCATATGAATCTGAACCACTAGCCATGAACATAGGCCAGGGCCTCAGCCGTTCCTTGCCACTCTGTGTCGTAAATGGCATATTGGCAAGTTTACGCTTCTCATCAGATGCTTTTAATTTAGATTTTTGGGTCATTTTACTGAACTTTTGTTTTTTGGATTTTACATGCTCTCTACTATGACATTGGGCATCGGCCTTGGCAGACGACGTTGATGGCATTTCATCGACTCGGCCAAGACTAGTGGCAGCAGCTTCAGCACGAGGTGGAAGTGGATCTTGATCTTTCCCTATTTTACCCTCCACATTTTTGTTCTCCATTTTTAATGTGTGGAATTTTTAATGTGTGGTAATATATCAATAGCAATGGCGTACTGTACCGTACTGCTATATATTATATACTGGTGGTCAGCAAAATTATGCACAGTCCTCCTACTATATATATACTGCGCACAACTAAAATGCACCACAGGTATTGATGGATAGTATACTTGACGACACAGAGGTAGGTAGAGCAGTGGACAACTGTACCATACTGCTATATATTATATACTGGTGGTCAGCAAAATTATGCACTGTCCTCCTACTATATATACTGCGCACAACAACTAAAATGCACCACAGGTATGGATGGATAGTATACTTGACGACACAGAGGTAGGTAGAGCAGTGGCCTACTGTACCGTACTGCTATATATTATATACTGGTGGTCAGCAAAATTATGCACTGTCCTCGTACTATATATACTGCGCATGACAACTAAAATGCACCACAGCTATGGATGGATAGTATACTTGACGACACAGAGGTAGGTAGAGCAGTGGCCTATTGTACCGTACTGCTTTATATTATATACTGGTGGTCAGCAAAATTATGCACTGTCCTCCTACTATATATACTGCGCACAACAACTAAAATGCACCACAGGTATGGACGGATAGTATCCTTGAAGACACAGAGGTAGGTAGAGCAGTGGCCTACTGTACCGTACTGCTATATATTATATACTGGTGGTCAACAAAATTATGTACTGTCCTACTACTATATATACTGTGCACAACAACTAATATGCACCACAGGTATGGATGGATAGTATACTTGACGACACAGAGGTAGGTAGAGCAGTGACCTACTGTACCGTACTGCTATACATTATATACTGGTGGTCAGCAAAATTATGCACTGTCCTCCTACTATACATACTGCGCACAACAATTAAAGAAAACCACAGGTATGGATGGATAGTATACTTGATGACACAGAGGTAGGTAGAGCAGTGGCCTACTGTACCGTACTGCTATATATTATATACTGGTGGTCAGCAAAATTATGCACTGTCCTCCTACTATATATACTGTGCACAAATTAAATGCACCACAGGTATGGATGGAAAATATACTTGACGACACAGAGGTAGGTAGAGCAGTGAACTTCTGTACCGTACTGATAAAATACTGGTGGTCACTGGTCAGCAAAATTCTGCACTGTCCTCCTACTATATATACTGTGCACAACAATTAAAATGCACCACAGCTATGGATGGATAGTATACTTGACGACACAGAGGTAGGTAGAGCAGTGAACTTCTGTACCGTACTGATAAAATACTGGTGGTCACTGGTCAGCAAAATTCTGCACTGTCCTCCTACTATATATACTGTGCACAACAATTAAAATGCACCACAGCTATGGATGGATAGTATACTTGATGACACAGAGGTAGGTAGAGCAGTGGCCTACTGTACTGTACTGCTATATATTATATATTGGTGGTCAGCAAAATTATGCACTGTCCTCCTACTATATATACTGCGCACAACAACTAAAATGCACCACAGGTAAGGATGGATAGTATACTTGACGACACAGAGGTAGGTAGAGCAGTGGCCTACTGTACCGTACTGATATAATACTGGTGGTCACTGGTCAGCAAAATTCTGCACTGTCCTCCTACTATATATTCTGTGCACAACAACTAAAATGCACCACAGCTATGGATGGATAGTATACTTGACGACACAGAGGTAGGTTGAGCAGTGGCCTACTGTACCGTACTGCTATATATTATATACTGGTGGTCAGCAAAATTATGCACTGTCCTCCTACTATATATACTGCGCACAACAACTAAAATGCACCACAGGTATGGATGGATAGTATACTTGACAACACAGAGGTAGGTAGAGCAGTGGCCTACTGTACCGTACTGCTATATATTATATACTGGTGGTCAACAAAATTATGTACTGTCCTCCTACTATATATACTGCGCACAACAACTAAAATGCACCACAGCTATGGATGGATAGTATACTTGACGACACAGAGGTAGGTAGAGCAGTGGCCTACTGTACCGTACTGCTATATATTATATACTGGTGGACAGCAAAATTATGCACTGTCCTCCTACTATACATACTGCGCACAACAATTAAAAAAAAAACACAGGTATGAATGGATAGTATACTTGATGACACAGAGGTAGGTTGAGCAGTGGCCTACTGTACCGTACTGCTATATATTATATACTGGTGGTCAGCAAAATTATGCACTGTCCTCCTACTATATATACTGTGCACAAATAAAATGCACCACAGGTATGGATGGAAAATATACTTGACGACACAGAGGTAGGTAGAGCAGTGGACTTCTGTACCGTACTGATATAATACTGGTGGTCACTGGTCAGCAAAATTCTGCACTGTCCTCCTACTATATATACTGCGCAAAACAATTAAAATGCACCACAGCTATGTATGGATAGTATACTTGACGACACAGAGGTAGGTTGAGCAGTGGCCTACTGTACCGTACTGCTATATATTATATAATGGTGGTCAGCAAAATTATGCACTGTCCTCCTACTATATATTCTGTGCACAACAACTAAAATGCACCACAGCTATGGATGGATAGTATACTTGACGACACAGAGGTAGGTTGAGCAGTGGCCTACTGTACCGTACTGCTATATATTATATACTGGTGGTCAGCAAAATTATGCACTGTCCTCCTACTATATATACTGCGCACAACAACTAAAATGCACCACAGGTATGGATGGATAGTATACTTGACAACAGAGAGGTAGGTAGAGCAGTGGCCTACTGTACCGTACTGCTATATATTATATATGGTGGTAAGCAAAATTATGCACTGTCCTCCTACTATATATACTGCGCACAACAACTAAAATGCACCACAGGTATGGATGGATAGTATACTTGATGACACAGAGGTAGGTAGAGCAGTGGCCTACTGTACCGTACTGCTATATATTATATACTGGTGGTCAGCAAAATGTTGCACTGTCCTCCTACTATATATAATGCGCACAACAACTAAAATGCACCACAGGTGTGGATGGATAGTATACTTGATGACACAGAGGTAGGTAGAGCCGTGGCCTACTGTACCGTACTGCTATATATTATATACTGGTGGTCAGCAAAATTATGCACTGTCCTCCTACTATATATATTGTGCACAACTAAACTGCACCACAGGTATGGATGGAAAATATACTTGACGACACAGAGGTAGGTAGAGCAGTGGACTACTGTACCGTACTGATATAATACTGGTGGTCACTGGTCAGCAAAATTCTGCACTGTCCTCCTACTATATACTACAATGCAGCACAGATGTGGGGCGTTTTTCAGGCAGAGAACGTATAATACTGGTGGTCACTGTCAGCAAAACTCTGCACTGTCCTCCTACTATATAATACTGGTGGTCCCCAGTCCCCACAATAAAGCACACTGAGCACAGATATTTGCAGCACACTGAGCACAGATATGGAGCGTTTTTCAGGCAGAGAACGTAGCTATTTTCAGCACACTGAGCACAGATATTTGCAAGCACACTGAGCACAGATATTTGCAGCACACTGAGCACAGATATTTGTAGCACACTGAACACAACTGAGAGAACGCTGCACAGGTCCTCTCCTTATCATCTCCAATGCACGATAGAAAATGGCAGCGACGCGCGGCTCCTTATATAGAATACGAATCTCGCGAGAATACGACAGCGGGATGAAGACGTTCTGGCTTACTCGGGTTAACCGAGCAAGGCGGGAGGATCCGAGTCTGCCTCGGAACCGTGTAAAATGGGTGATGTTCGGGGGGGTTCGGATCCCGAGGAACCGAACCTGCTCATCTCTAAAATTAACAAACTAGCATTCTCATTTACCATCCTCATCCCATACCAAAGCACGGGTATTCAGCTACCTACAATGTTATTTATACTGTGTGTTTAATATTTCCATTTATTTTTGCAAACAGACATTCTTAAAATCCGGGGCAACGCCGGGTACTCCAGCTAGTATATACTAAATCATCTGTCACATTAGCAATATTCTGAGCATATTGGAAGTCTTGCAACAGAACATTTATAGATAGGGTTTGAGATCATACATGTTAACATTCAACAATATGCTATCTCGGCATGCCCTCTTATGGAATCTATATAAGTCATTGGCAAAACCAAATGCTCCGTTTACATACATACAGTACAGCGCAGGCACAAGGTCGTCATGCAATAAGTGATATGCCGGCCAGACTCTTATACATAAGTTTCCTTTAGATGCTTGATCCAAATAATGTATCACTAACAATGACATTACTGTGAAGTGAAGGAGAGATGATTAGGATGGTCACCTGTAACACACATGCAATGTTTCTGTGACATGGAAAAACAATGGAAGAAATGTTATGGAGTCACCTTTATTGTTGTCCTAGTTGATAGAATAACCAGAAGTGTAGCTTTGGGTGTAGTGTCATGAGATGAGATGAAATGATGAAACCAAGAAGTTATGTACCCTCCAGGTTCCGTTCTCAGCAGTCCGGCTGTTGGTACAATGGTGCCACGTGGTGCCACTCAACCTCTTTCCAACACATCCAGCAGGTGTGAACAAGTCGAGTGGATGTAATACCTATTCCCAGGGCTGCCATCAAGGGGGTGCCCTGTGTACAGTAGTCCCGGGCCCGGCCACTCTGACAGAGTGGAGGGCCCGGGCTGCACACACAGCCACCCATGGATATAACCAGAGGGCGGAGGGACGGGCGTGTTATTTAGAGACGCTCCCGGACGAGCACACGAATCTAGTGCTCTATCAATTCCTTATACACTTGCCGTACCAGAAGTATAAAGGGTCTGCTAGGCGACGTTACTATTAGGTGTTCCGGCGCACTCTGCTCGGCCGGGAGATCTCAATTTTTGGTATAATGGATGTCGAATTGTGCTCGGAGTTGCCGAAGGCCTCCGTGGACACCGAAGAGGGCAGTTCGGCGAGACGGTGGCCAAAGCGGCCTGGCTCGTTCTGCTGCTTTTCGAGCGGGTCCATCCCGTACATGGCATGGTACATGCTTCGCTTTCCATTATGCCCAATGTTTAGTTGGGTGGTAGGTTCCGTTTTCGTCGCTCCTGCACCGGATGTGGCGGAGCCCATGGGATCTAGGACTGCACCAGTCCTGGGACACGGGGTAATTCCGGCTCGCAGAGTCGGGTTCCCGCGGCCCCTGGTGCTGTCTTTGGCCCCCACCCCAATTAGATTACCGGCGCTCATGCCCTGGCTGCGAGGGCACCCGCGGCGGGTGGATGCCCAATTTTTTGCTCTCGGGTTTCGCGTTCGGCATCTCCTTGCCGATATTTGGGCTAGTGGGTCCCATTTACATTGATTTATCATTCACATTTCTTCCATGCCAGACAGGGACAAATTGGGAACGTGAAGTGGCCCTGGAAATATATGAAAAGTGGCCTCATGTAGGTTAGAGTATGTCAGCTATAAGTGGGGCCCAACACAAATTGGGCTTAAGCAAATTGTTAGCATTACCCACAGGGGTAGTAAGCAAGGCTAATGCAGCATGGTAGGCAGTCACAGCACCAGCAATAGGATCGTGTCACAGGAGGTGGAGATCACATCGGTGGGTGAAGCATTGTACTGGTAGGCAGCCACAGCACCTGCAGGAGAATCATGTCACAGGAGGTGGAGATCACACCAGTAGGTGGGGCATTGCACTGGTAGGCAGTCACATCACCTGCAGGAGAATTATGTCATAGGAGGTGGAAATCACACCAGTAGATGAGGCATTGTACTGGTAGGCAATCACATCACCTGCAGGAGAATCATGTCACAGGAGGTGGAAATCACACCAGTAGCTGAGGCATTGTACTGGTAGGTGGTCACAGCACCAACAGGAGGATCGTGTCAAAGGAGGTGGAAATCACACCAATAGGTGGGGCATTGCACTGGTAGGCAGTCACAGCATCAGCAGGAGGATCTTGTCACAGTAGGTGGAGATCAGACCAGTAGGTGAGGCATTGCACTGGTAGGCAGTCACATCACCTGCAGGAGGATTGTGTCACAGGAGGTGGAGATCACACCAGTAGCTGAGGCATTGTACTGGTAGGCAGTCACAGCACCACCAGGAGGATCATGTCACAGGAGTTGGAGATCACACCAGTAGGTGAGGCATTGTACTGGTAGGCAGTCACAGCACCAACAGGAGGATCGTGTCACAGGAGGTGGAGATCACACCAGTAGATGAGGCATTGTACTGGTAGGCAGTCACAGCACCAACAGGAGGATCATGTCACAGGAGGTGCAGATCACACCAGTAGGTGAGGCATTGTACTGGTAGGCAGTCACAGCACCAACAGGAGGATCGTGTCACAGGAGGTGGAGATCACACCAGTAGATGAGGCATTGTACTGGTAGGCAGTCACAGCACCAACAGGAGGATCATGTCACAGGAGGTGCAGATCACACCAGTAGGTGCAGCATTACACTAGTAGGCAGTCACAGCACCTATGGTAGCTACACCCCTATATATAACACATGTAGCTGTGACAGGGAAGGTGGCCTCTCTCAGCTCTTGGCCCCATAGTAGCTGGCCCAGGGGCGGATTGGGATCGAACACCAGCCCGGGAAATTTATGGAAGCAGCCCTAATGGGGGAGGAGTCTGTTGAGGGGATGGGCCTGTCAAGAGGGCGGGGTCACTCCTCAGAGGTCCTGATTCTGAGATAGACACAGTTGGGGCCTCCTTTGCTTTACGTTATGCTATTGTTTACCTGTGACTGTGGCCCTCATTCCGAGTTGATCGCTCACTAGCTACTTTTAGCACCCGTGCAAACACATTGGGGGTAATTCCAAGATCAACTTGGAATTACCCCCATTGTCGCCACCCACAGGGGAGTGTATTTTCGCTTTGCAAGTGTGCGATTGCATGTGCAGCCGAGTGACACAAACACATTTTGTGCAAAACAAGACCAGCCCTGTTGTTACTTATACTATGCGATGATTGTAGCGACGGAGGTCCCGGAATTGACATCACATACCCGCCCTGTAAACGCCTGGACACACCTGCATTTTCCCAAACATTCCCAGAAAACGGTCAGTTGCCCCCCACAAATGCCCTCTTCTCCTTGCGATCGGCTGTGCAAATGGATTCGTCGCTAAAAGCATTGCACAACAACGATACTCTTTGTAACCGTACAACGCACGTGCGCATTGCGGTCGCATGCGCATGAGCAGTTTTGCCTTTTTTTTACCTGATCGGCAGCGAGCGATCAACTCGGAATTACCCCCTTTATGCATATGCCCTTCCCTGATGCACATCTGTTCATCTGAATATACAAGGACTGATATTCCCACTTTCAGTGTCTACTGACACTGCAGTCATGCCTTTAATCTACTTCTGATTCTGAGGAGGAGCACACACTACATACAGCACAGTACAGGGAGGGGGAACACACACTACATACAGCACAGTACAGGGAGGGAGCGCACACTACATACAGCACAGTACAGGGAGGAGGAGCACACACTACATACAGCACAGTACAGGGAGGGGGAGCACACACTACATACAGCACAGTACAGGGAGGAGGAGCACACACTACATACAGCAGAGTACAGGGAGGGATCACACACTACATACAGCACAGTACAGGGAGGGAGCACACACAAGTAGTAAAACACAGACACAGGGGACCAGCGCAGCAGAATCTGTCCCAGTGGCCAATCCATCCCCTGATTACATACATAGCCACCATATTACATACATAGCCACCACATTATTACATGAATAGCACCACATTATACAAATAGCACAACATTACAGTATAGCACCGTAATACACGTAGAGCACCGCATTATATGACTAGCACCACATTACATACACAGCCACCGCATTACATACATAGCCACCGCATTACATACGTAGACACCGCATAAATAGGCCCATCATCATGGACAGACATTGGGCAGCTATAGGGCTGAAGGACTTTGCATTAGAGATTGTCCCAGGGCTGGCTGTGAGTGCTGCCAGCTGGCATCCTGAGAACAAAGTACATCCTGCTCCTGTCCAGTCCCCAAACCATACACTGTGACCGGGGACGCCCTAACCCTTACACAGCACAGTACAGGGAGGGAGCGCACACTACATACAGCACAGTACAGGGAGGGAGCGCACACAAGTAGTGAAACACATACACAGGGGACCAGAGCAGCAGAATCTGTCCCAGTGGCCAATCCGACCCTGATTACATACATAGCCACCATATTACATACATAGCCACCACATTATTACATGAATAGCACCACATTATACAAATAGCACTGCATTACACGTATAGCACCACATTACACGTATAGCACCGCATTACATGTATAGCACTACACGTATAGCACTGCATTACACAAATAGCACCACATAACACGAATAGACCAACATTATAGGTATAGCACCCCCTACACGTTTAGCACCGCATTATATGACTAGCACCACATTACATACATAGCCACCGCATTACATACATAGCCACCGCATTACATACGTAGACACCACATAAATAGGCCCATCATCATGGACAGACATTGGGCAGCTATAGGGCTGAAGGATGTTGCATTAGAGATTGTCCCAGGGCTGGCTGTGAGTGCTGCCTAAACAGCTGGCATCCTGAGAACAAAGTACATCCTGCTCCTGTCCAGTCCCCAAACCATACACTGTGACCGGGGACGCCCTAACCCTTACACTAACATGATAATGTAAATAATGTAATTAAAAATAACCTCTCTGCCGTGTCCCCTTCAGTGCTCAGTCGCTGCTCTGGCCAGTTCAGTGAGAGTGCGGGAGCTGGGGTGGCATCGGGTATAATGAACCCGGCTCTGACCATCGCTTTTGCTGCTGCTCCTGGGCCGGGCCCATTGAAGAGATCTTTGGCCGGGGTCAGGGAGAGGATGCTGCTGGACTGGTTTACTTTCTCAAGGTCCCCCATTGGTAGAACAGCATCATCACTTTTCACGGCTAGCGGCACCTGGAAGTGCCCGCTAGCGTAACTTCCGGATTGCATTCCAATGAACAACAAGTACTGGAAGCAGTGTGGGCCAGCCCAGCCTGAATGTGAATCGGCCTGGCTGAGGGGGGGGGGGGGGGGGGTACGGGACCAGCCCATCGGAATCTGTCATGGTGTCCTTGTGGGCCAATCCGCCCCATATATGTGTAAATATACTTCTACAGACTGTTTATGATCTATGGAGATAAAAACAATTTTTATCGTAATCTGCACTGGCTCCTCAAGTTCAACAATATATATTGCACACCCCAAAAGCAAACAGTTGTGTATATATATATATATATACCTCAAGAGCTATTTAGCAGGAAAATTTGACCAGATGTAATTTCGCCCTACTTCGGCGGCCATGTAGGATGCCGGACAAACTCAGACTTTTTTTTAAAGGGGCAATCACTTAGTAGGCAAAACCGTGCCTTATAAGTGATTGCCCCTTTAAAAAAACATTCGAGCTCCACCGGCATCCCGCACAGCCACCGAACTTGCGTCATTACATCTGGCCCCATATATGAATCACTAATAAGGAAGCTTATCTTGATTGCATTATACATGTCAATCCAGTAGATGGCGCACCGAGACAAATGCTACGTATCTTAGAGCCATTGGTCATGCTACTTGCAACATTTCAGTGTTAATGTAATTTAAGTAGCAACAGATTTGGTATCTACAAGGTAATATTTGACTAAAGTGAATTTAGACTGGACTGTGAGATAGATTGCCACTAGAACTGGATTTTGTGGTTTACATAAAAAAATAGAAAACTGTGGATTATTGCTTATCGGTGTTCTGCCACAAGGACAAAAGCTGTTTCTCCCATTGGCAGTTTTACATGGCTTGTGCACAATTTAGTAGCCACAAGCACCTTTTTGTGTTAATCCTGACGGAAAAACTGCAAATATTGTTTACGAAGACTTTTTGTGATCAATGGACCTAATTCAGTAAGGATTGCAAATTCTGCAGATTAGCAGAATTGCAATCCTTCTGTTAACATGCTGGGGGCTTCCCATCGCAGGGCAAGGCCACCCAGCATACTGACCACCGCCTTTCACACTGCAACAAGCAGAAATTGTGATCACATTGCTGATAGTCACGTTCTGAGGGGTTGGGTATGATATGCCGGTGGTCGGGAAACTGGCTGTCAGAATTCCCAACCGCGTCATCCTAATGGGTAGAATCCCGACAGGGGCAAGGTAAGTATACTTGCCTTTCCCCAATGCCCCCCTAAACATAATCCACCTTTTCCACAGCTTTAAACTAACCTCTACTACCCCCCCCCCCCCCCCCCCATCCACAGCCTATTCCTAAGTAACCCTCCCCGGGGGTGACTAAACCTAATGCCTTCCCTGTAGCCTAACCTCAACCATCCCTCCGCAGCATAAACCTACCCCCCTTCCCCCACAGCTTACTTCTTCAGCGGCCCAGCAAACACTTGTTTGGAAGGAGGACATATGTACTGTGTATAACTATTACATATGAGTGCCAGAAACTTGGTTCCCCACAAGTAGATAGGGAATTTACTTTCATGGGCTTCTGTGTTACTAGATGCTGCCAGCAAACACTATAGATGGTATCTTTACCTATTCATGAATTTTTATAAGAAAACATAACAAAAGTGATATACTTTCGCCCAAAACTTTTTTTTTTATGTACAGTATCATGTATGGGAATATTATTCTATCAAAAACATAAGGTAGCTTATTGATGTGCAGTATACAAGTAACAAATATCAAAATCACAAACAAAAAAAATGTATACATGTAACAATTATCGTTAAGCAAGTTCAGCATTAATGCCTAGGCACAGAAAGACAAAAACATATCCCAAATGATGAGTAATTGTATACAGCTAGGATACAAGAATATCCTTATTCTGACAAAAACACTTTACATGATTCCCAAGTGATTGGTTAATTAAATTAAATTTGAGAAGTGCAATTCTCACAGTATCAAAATCTGTTTCACCCTGTGATATTGTATTTCTAGGAGTAAAATCAATGCAATATTATGTTAGTAATGACTGACTCTCGGTCCAAGTAAATTATGAAAACCATAGCTATTGACAGAGCAACTAAAAGGTGTTAGGAAAATATGCAAGTAGTTAACTTACTGAGTAAGAATATAAACAATTTTATCTATATAATGGTGTGTACACACGGTGAGATTCTTGCTACGCCCGATTTTGACTATGGTGGTCATTCCGAGTTGTTAGCTCGCTAGCAGTTTTTAGCAGCTGTGCAAACGCTATGCCGCCTCTCACTGGGAGTGTATTTTAGCTTAGCAGAAATGCGAACTAAAGGATCGCAGAGCGGCTACAAAGTTTTTTTATGCAGTTTCTGAGTAGCTCTAAACCTATTCAGCGCTTGCGATCACTTCAGACTGTTTAGTTCCTGTTTTGACGTCACAAACACGCCCTGCGGTAGCTCAGCCACGACTGCATTTTTCCTGGCACACCTGCGTTTTTCCGAACACTCCCTGAAAACGGTCAATTGACACCCAGAAATGTCCACTTCATGTCAATCACTCTGCGGCCAGCAGTGCAATTGAAAAACGTAACTAGACCTTGTGTGAAACTACATCGTCCGTTGTAATACAGGTTGAGTATCCCTTATCCAAAATGCTTGGGACCAGAGGTATTTTGGATATGGGATTTTTCCGTATTTTGGAATAATTGCATACCATAATGAGATATCATGGTGATGGGACCTAAATCTAAGCACAGAATGCATTTATGTTACATATACACCTTATACACACAGCCTGAAGGTAATTTTAGACAATAATCTTTGTAACTTTGTGCATTGAATAAAGTGTATCTACATTCACACAATTCATTTATGTTTCATATACACCTTATACATACAAAGGTATTTGTGGCGCAAATAGATTGGGCAACAAAATTTATTGCTTCATTTCAAAAACAAAAAATAAAATTTAATACATTAATACATATCACCACCGGCCGGTAATTTAAACACTTTTAAAATTATATTTATAAATATAAAATATGCTCTTATTTGTCTGGTCAATAAAGTAAACAGAAGATCATTCAGCAGTATCCTTTATAATATAAATTTTTAACTGCTTTCCTGAATCAGTCCAATTTAAAGAAATATAGCAGCTCTTCAGGGTATTTAAGAATATCCGTATCCCTGTAGATATAACGTAACAAATGTTGTAACAAAGTAACACAGCATACGCTAATCTTTGTAACCAGCAGAGCCGCTGGTAGCTGTGTATAGAGGATTTTAGTCAAAGCAGCGTGACAATGTCCGTATGTTAATTTAATACTGGTGAAGTTTTAAAAGGATTAGTTCTTCACAATGTCTGGCCAGACAAAAAAAGATTTTAATATATATGCTCACCACTCTCTTCCAGCAATTAGAATCTCCGTGACTGTCTCCCGGCTGCTGGTGCTTTAAACCTTTGCATGCAGTCGTTTCAGGAGGAGGTCATCTGTGTAGATCCAATAATTGGTGCTGGCGGTGGGCGGTGTAATGCGGTCAGTGAATAAGACTATTCAGCCACTCTCTTCCAGCATTGGATTCTCCGTGATGGTCTCCCGGCTGCTGGTGCTTTCCACCTTTTCACGCAGTCATTTCGGGAGAAGGTCATCCGTATAGATCCAGTAATTAGTGCTGGCAGTGAGTCGTGCAATGATCGGTGGTGAAAAGTGCTGAAGTAAGGTGTAAGAGTCCTTAACGCGTTTCCCCGCCTCCCTCCGGGTTCAGCGGCTTCATCAGAAGTAGACTCATTGCTCTATTTTACTCTATTTAAACCTCGCGGTTAATTGCCGCGATGACGTCATCCCGCCGTTGTTTCCTTGGCGTGTCACGCCTCTCTCTGACTTTGGATCGCAAACGGCATAGGCTTTAATTGTCACAACTGTATGAGTCCAGCTGGTGTCCATATTATCTTCATTAGATACCGATCTCATATGACTTAGTCATTTAGTTTGATCTCATTAGAATTACTACCAGCCTATTCTCTAAGAGCATATTGAAGCATTATCATAAAATATATATATATACATTTATTATTGATAATAAAAATAATAAAATAAATACATAGTGAATGAAGCAATTCTCCTCTCTCTTTTGTGAGACATGTCATCATAACAATAATAGCACACACATATAACAAAAACAGAAAGAGAAAAAGGTAATTATAAATCCTATGTACATATAGTTCATTAGAAGTAAGATTTGTGTAATCAATATTTGGTATCAAAATATTTTTCTAGAGGCAATGAACAGTAATAATTCTACCAATAGAGATAGGGATATACTAGCTTCTTCAATAAATCAATCTAGTTGATTTTTTAATTGATTTTTTACAAAGATGATATAATATAGACAAGAAAACTAACAGCTATTTCTGAAAAGAGGAAAAGAATGGGAGAAAAAGAAAAAGAGGAAAAGGCAAGAATAATAATCATATTAATATTAATAGTCCTATCAGGTTCTACAGGGCATTTTATTATGACCTTAATTGGCTCCCCAAAAAACCTGTAGGCTATCATAGGTGTGGGAATAACAAATGTTTCATGTGTAATAATTCCCCCCGGAAAACAACAGAATTTTCTTCTTTCATCTCTGGAGAGAGATTTGAAATTAATGAATTTCTGAATTGCCAGTCTTCATATGTGATCTATATTCTAAGCTGCAAATGCGGTAAACAATATATAGGAAGAACGACTCGTACCCTACATATTAGATACATGGAACATAAGAGGAATATACAGAATGGTCTCAAAACACACCCCTTGTCAAAACATGTTGCATCTTGCCAGAATCGTGACATGAAGAATGTCTCGGTCCTGGCAATTGAACAGATCAAGGCTACATATAGAGGGGGTGACTGGTTTGGACGCCTCTGTAGACGTGAGGCGTTCTGGATTTTCAAATTGGATTCAATGGTACCGAACGGACTCAACGATACCATTGAACTTAACAATATCTGAAGTAGGTATGGGTCGTTTTTCCTTAGCTGTGTATCTTTGGGATTTTCTTTTCTTTTATTTGTATGCTTTGCTGAACAAAAATTTGTCTTTCCTCTAAATATTAGTATCTCTTTCTTTTCCATTGATGATAATATATTATGTTGGGCGATAGTGAGGACGGCTTATTAATGTGTATGCCGCCAACTATTGCCTTGTATACATATCAAATGATTCTTGCCATTAGTTAGATATCACTCTAATAAAATGCCCTGTAGAACCTGATAGGACTATTAATATTAATATGATTATTATTCTTGCCTTTTCCTCTTTTTCTTTTTCTCCCATTCTTTTCCTCTTTTCAGAAATAGCTGTTAGTTTTCTTGTCTATATTATATCATCTTTGTAAAAAATCAATTAAAAAATCAACTAGATTGATTTATTGAAGAAGCTAGTATATCCCTATCTCTATTGGTAGAATTATTACTGTTCATTGCCTCTAGAAAAATATTTTGATACCAAATATTGATTACACAAATCTTACTTCTAATGAACTATATGTATATAGGATTTATAATTACCTTTTTCTCTTTCTGTTTTTGTTATATGTGTGTGCTATTATTGTTATGATGACATGTCTCACAAAAGAGAGAGGAGAATTGCTTCATTCACTATGTATTTATTTTATTATTTTTATTATCAATAATAAATGTATATATATATATTTTATGATAATGCTTCAATATGCTCTTAGAGAATAGGCTGGTAGTAATTCTAATGAGATCAAACTAAATGACTAAGTCATATGAGATCGGTATCTAATGAAGATAATATGGACACCAGCTGGACTCATACAGGTGTGACAATTAAAGCCTATGCCGTTTGCGATCCAAAGTCAGAGAGAGGCGTGACACGCCAAGGAAACAACGGCGGGATGACGTCATCGCGGCAATTAACCGCGAGGTTTAAATAGAGTAAAATAGAGCAATGAGTCTACTTCTGATGAAGCCGCTGAACCCGGAGGGAGGCGGGGAAACGCGTTAAGGACTCTTACACCTTACTTCAGCACTTTTCACCACCGATCATTGCACGACTCACTGCCAGCACTAATTACTGGATCTATACGGATGACCTTCTCCCGAGATGACTGCGTGAAAAGGTGGAAAGCACCAGCAGCCGGGAGACCATCACGGAGAATCCAATGCTGGAAGAGAGTGGCTGAATAGTCTTATTCACTGACCGCATTACACCGCCCACCGCCAGCACCAATTATTGGATCTACACAGATGACCTCCTCCTGAAACGACTGCATGCAAAGGTTTAAAGCACCAGCAGCCGGGAGACAGTCACGGAGATTCTAATTGCTGGAAGAGAGTGGTGAGCATATATATTAAAATCTTTTTTTGTCTGGCCAGACATTGTGAAAAACTAATCCTTTTAAAACTTCACCAGTATTAAATTAACATACGGACATTGTCACGCTGCTTTGACTAAAATCCTCTATACACAGCTACCAGCGGCTCTGCTGGTTACAAAGATTAGCGTATGCTGTGTTACTTTGTTACAACATTTGTTACGTTATATCTACAGGGATACGGATATTCTTAAATACCCTGAAGAGCTGCTATATTTCTTTAAATTGGACTGATTCAGGAAAGCAGTTAAAAATTTATATTATAAAGGATACTGCTGAATGATCTTCTGTTTACTTTATTGACCAGACAAATAAGAGCATATTTTATATTTATAAATATAATTTTAAAAGTGTTTAAATTACCGGCCGGTGGTGATATGTATTAATGTATTAAATTTTATTTTTTGTTTTTGAAATGAAGCAATAAATTTTGTTGCCCAATCTATTTGCGCCACAAATACCTTTGTTCCACGATTTTTTCTTTATATAAGGTTGAGTAGCCTTATTTGTTGGCTGCATCTAAGACTGGTGTGCATCGAGCGCTTGGCTACATTTCTTGTTGTTTTCTTGACCAGTTTTTTTACTCATAGCTGAGCAGCCAGGCACGAAGCAACAGTTACTATTCTCCACTATTTGGAGACATGTCATCATTAAAATGTATCTCCGAGAGAATGGAAAGGAGAAATTCATATTTAAAAGGATTAATCCCTACACAGGTGGTCGCCGCTGGTGCCGGTGGGGCCGACATGCACAGGCTCTTCAATTCATTGGAGGACCTGTGCATGGCGGAAACAAGACACTGGTGGGACCAGATTACATTACAAAAATACTTGGATCAAAACATAATACCGAGAGGTCTTAGAATTTTAAAGACATCCACGTTTAAAAACGATGTAGAGTTCACTAATGAGTGGAACCAAGCTCTGGAGTCTTGTTCTAGGCAACTCATGAGGTTGTTAATTAAATATAGAGAGGAGAAAGTTAATGGCACACAAGAAGAGATAGAGAAGATACACACTCAGCTAAAAAAATTTGAGGGCAGTCCAGAATATAAGGAAAGGGATGCCAAAGTTAATAACAAGATAGAGGAGTACGAAAGAAGTTTGATCTTAAGAAAGGAGAATAAGCTGGATAGAGATGTTCGAGATTATGACAAAGGAGAGGTTTATAGCTATAGAGGAAGTCATAATAAGAATGAGTTGACATATGGGGATTATTCACAAAAAAGGAAACCGTATTTTAATAAGAATTATCAAGAATTTAACAGTGGTCCTAAATTTTATGATGGGAGGAGTGATAGGTTTCAATCTAAACATCATAAATTTAGACAGAGAGAGATTCCGAGAAATCGACATGATCAGAGAGGCAAGGACTATCAATTACCCACTCAGAATAGATTTGAGGTCTTCAATGACTCGTATACACCTAGGGGGAATAAATATAGAGGACGGTTCTATAGTGGACCCTCAGAAACAGAGGAAGAATATGAGGCGTCACCCCAAACTTCTAATTATCATTTTTTGGGGAAACGCCAAGCACTAAGGGGAACCCTAAGAGACGATCGGAAGTTGCCCCTAAAAAGAACAAGAGAACAAGGAGAGGCAATAGAGGAGGGAGACGAAGAAGGCGAAACCAACAAAAAGAAAACATTCCACATGAAATAGAGGAAGAAAATAGAGGCGTCTATAATCTATCATCTAAGACACTTTCAAATAATGAAATAAAACTTTTGGAAAGAGGTTTAAACTTTGCCCCTGTCACAAAACCAAACTTATTTGTTTTATTCGTAGATTTAAATCGTTATGTAAGAAATCTTAGCAGAAAGAGATATTTTGCTTTAAAAACTATAAAAACGAATAAAGAAATAGGAGTTCCGGTAATATTGGATTCTGAAGAGACAGATGCTTTAAACATTTTGGAGGAGTTAGAACAAGAATCTGGTTATATGGGGAATGATAGTAGTCAAACTGTTAAAATATATGACAACAAACGGGAGATGGTGTTTAGAAAAAGATCAGAATTCTATCCTCTGCAATTTAAAGGGCCATTTATAGAATGTTTCTATAAGAGTACACTACAAGAGTTCCGCAAGATGTGTGAACGTGCAGAGAGGAAATCTCTAAGAGACAATTTGAGCACTGGCGAACGGAAATCAATTAAGATCCTATGCAGAGATAAAACAATAACCATCAAACCTGCCGATAAGGGGGGTGGGATAGGTATTCTTAACACCACAGATTATATATCTGAGTCCCTTAGACAACTAGAAGATACTAGATTCTATAAAAGTTTGGAGAGAGATCCCACCTCCCTATATCAGAGAGACTTAGAAAATCTATTAGATTGTACACTTGCTGAGGGTGTGATATCCAAAGAAACATTTTGGTTTTTATTTAATAAATATCCCATCACACCCACTTTTTATTATTTGCCCAAAATTCACAAAACACTTCACTGTCCACCTGGGCGTCCTATTATTTCAGGTGTAGGGTCCTTCACTAATAATTTGTCTGCTTTTGTTGATTTTCACTTACAAGGTCACGTAGAGAGTCTAAGGTCATACATTAAGGATACTAAACATTTTTTGAATAAACTTAATACCATATCGTGGAAAGAAGGCTACCATTTATTAACACTTGATGTAGAATCACTTTATTCTAACATACCTCATGATTTGGGATTAAGAACCATCAACAATCAGCTTCATAAAGATAACTCTTTACCAGACTCTCTATGTGACTTTCAAATTTCATCAATTCAGTTTATTTTAGAACACAACTATTTCACGTTTAATTCACGTTTTTATTTACAGACACGGGGGACTGCTATGGGGACGAGGTTCGCCCCGAGCTATGCGAATCTCTACATGGGTGCCTTCGAGGAGGAACATGTTTGGAGTGCTGGCTACGGGGAGAACCTCGTCCTCTATGTGAGATTTATAGATGATTTATTTATTATCTGGAATGGGGATTTAGAATCTATACACCAGTTTATCACTAACCTTAATGATAATAAGTTTGGTTTAAAACTCACTGCCACTTTTAGTTTGACACAGATTAATTATTTGGATATCGCACTCTCAGTATTAGATAACAAACTTGCCACAGAAACATACAGGAAACCAGTAGATAAAAACAAATATCTTAGCTATGACAGTTCTTATCTGGATTCCTGGAAAAATAACATTCCCAAAGGCCAGTTAATACGTATGAAGCGGAACTGTACCTTAGAAAGCACTTACCAACAACAAGTCAGTAAGTTATTAAAGGTTTTTGATAGACAGGGATATCCTGAAAGGATTACGAAAAAGGCATATGAAGAAGTAAATTTAATGGAAAGACAACAGTTGTTACAAATAGGACAACAAAAATTGGGGAAAGAGCAAAATAATGATATTAGAACTTTGAATTTTGTTACTCAATTTAATGGTTGTGCTAAGGAAATCAAGAGTATTTTAAAGAAGAATACATCCATTTTATTACAGGATGACCTGTTGAGAAACGAAATTACAACACAGGGGAAAGTTATTTTCAGGAGATCTGAAAATTTAAAATCCAAACTAGTCCATAGTCACTTTAAAATGATAAAAGAACCAGTTAACAATAATGACCTTAATTGGCTCCCCAAAAAACCTGTAGGCTATCATAGGTGTGGGAATAACAAATGTTTCATGTGTAATAATTCCCCCCGGAAAACAACAGAATTTTCTTCTTTCATCTCTGGAGAGAGATTTGAAATTAATGAATTTCTGAATTGCCAGTCTTCATATGTGATCTATATTCTAAGCTGCAAATGCGGTAAACAATATATAGGAAGAACGACTCGTACCCTACATATTAGATACATGGAACATAAGAGGAATATACAGAATGGTCTCAAAACACACCCCTTGTCAAAACATGTTGCATCTTGCCAGAATCGTGACATGAAGAATGTCTCGGTCCTGGCAATTGAACAGATCAAGGCTACATATAGAGGGGGTGACAGGTTTGGACGCCTCTGTAGACGTGAGGCGTTCTGGATTTTCAAATTGGATTCAATGGTACCGAACGGACTCAACGATACCATTGAACTTAACAATATCTGAAGTAGGTATGGGTCGTTTTTCCTTAGCTGTGTATCTTTGGGATTTTCTTTTCTTTTATTTGTATGCTTTGCTGAACAAAAATTTGTCTTTCCTCTAAATATTAGTATCTCTTTCTTTTCCATTGATGATAATATATTATGTTGGGCGATAGTGAGGACGGCTTATTAATGTGTATGCCGCCAACTATTGCCTTGTATACATATCAAATGATTCTTGCCATTAGTTAGATATCACTCTAATAAAATGCCCTGTAGAACCTGATAGGACTATTAATATTAATATGATTATTATTCTTGCCTTTTCCTCTTTTTCTTTTTCTCCCATTCTTTTCCTCTTTTCAGAAATAGCTGTTAGTTTTCTTGTCTATATTATATCATCTTTGTAAAAAATCAATTAAAAAATCAACTAGATTGATTTATTGAAGAAGCTAGTATATCCCTATCTCTATTGGTAGAATTATTACTGTTCATTGCCTCTAGAAAAATATTTTGATACCAAATATTGATTACACAAATCTTACTTCTAATGAACTATATGTATATAGGATTTATAATTACCTTTTTCTCTTTCTGTTTTTGTTATATGTGTGTGCTATTATTGTTATGATGACATGTCTCACAAAAGAGAGAGGAGAATTGCTTAATTCACTATGTATTTATTTTATTATTTTTATTATCAATAATAAATGTATATATATATATTTTATGATAATGCTTCAATATGCTCTTAGAGAATAGGCTGGTAGTAATTCTAATGAGATCAAACTAAATGACTAAGTCATATGAGATCGGTATCTAATGAAGATAATATGGACACCAGCTGGACTCATACAGGTGTGACAATTAAAGCCTATGCCGTTTGCGATCCAAAGTCAGAGAGAGGCGTGACACGCCAAGGAAACAACGGCGGGATGACGTCATCGCGGCAATTAACCGCGAGGTTTAAATAGAGTAAAATAGAGCAATGAGTCTACTTCTGATGAAGCCGCTGAACCCGGAGGGAGGCGGGGAAACGCAATAAGGACTCTTACACCTTACTTCAGCACTTTTCACCACCGATCATTGCACGACTCACTGCCAGCACTAATTACTGGATCTATACGGATGACCTTCTCCCGAGATGACTGCGTGAAAAGGTGGAAAGCACCAGCAGCCGGGAGACCATCACGGAGAATCCAATGCTGGAAGAGAGTGGCTGAATAGTCTTATTCACTGACCGCATTACACCGCCCACCGCCAGCACCAATTATTGGATCTACACAGATGACCTCCTCCTGAAACGACTGCATGCAAAGGTTTAAAGCACCAGCAGCCGGGAGACAGTCACGGAGATTCTAATTGCTGGAAGAGAGTGGTGAGCATATATATTAAAATCTTTTTTTGTCTGGCCAGACATTGTGAAGAACTAATCCTTTTAAAACTTCACCAGTATTAAATTAACATACGGACATTGTCACGCTGCTTTGACTAAAATCCTCTATACACAGCTACCAGCGGCTCTGCTGGTTACAAAGATTAGCGTATGCTGTGTTACTTTGTTACAACATTTGTTACGTTATATCTACAGGGATACGGATATTCTTAAATACCCTGAAGAGCTGCTATATTTCTTTAAATTGGACTGATTCAGGAAAGCAGTTAAAAATTTATATTATAAAGGATACGGCTGAATGATCTTCTGTTTACTTTATTGACCAGACAAATAAGAGCATATTTTATATTTATAAATATAATTTTAAAAGTGTTTAAATTACCGGCCGGTGGTGATATGTATTAATGTATTAAATTTTATTTTTTGTTTTTGAAATGAAGCAATAAATTTTGTTGCCCAATCTATTTGCGCCACAAATACCTTTGTTCCACGATTTTTTCTTTATATAAGGTTGAGTAGCCTTATTTGTTGGCTGCATCTAAGACTGGTGTGCATCGAGCGCTTGGCTACATTTCTTGTTGTTTCCTTATACATACAGCCTGAAGGTCATTTAATACAATATTTTTAATAACTCTGTGTATTAAACAAAGTTTGTGTAAATTGAGCCATCAAAAAACAAAGGTTTCACTATCTCACTGTCACGCAAAAAAGTCCGTATTTCGGAATATTCCGTATTTCGGAATATTTGGATATGGGATACTCAACCTGTAGTACATTGCGTGTGCGCATTGCGCTGCATACGCATGCGCATAAGTGCCTTTTTTGCCTTTTCGCTGCACACCGAACGAATGCTGATAGCGATCAACTCGGAATGACCACCTATGCGATTTCCCTTGAACTCCCCGGGGCCCAGCACCACCGAATTTGACTAACTTTTCTTGAGATATGGACTTTGTGTGCTTACGATTTTGTCTTATGTGAGATTTTGTCTTATGTGAGATTTTGACTTATGTGAGATTTTGACTATCTCATTATAATAGTGGGATGACATTACAGGGTTGGGGGGAGTGTCTTTTTTGACTGTCAGCCATTTTTAAAACAGTGCATTTTTGCTCCCGCAGGGACCTGTATAAAAGTGTCCCCCGTCTGCGGCATCACCTCCTTGGCTAGTGGAGAACGGTGCTGGTTTCAAAAATACAGGGGATTCCCCTCCGTTTTTTCAGAACCAGGACTGGTCCAAGAGCCCAGTGCTGGTTGCTTAAATATGGGGGACCCCTACTCCATTTTTTCCTCATATTTTTGCAACCAGGACCGGCTCAAAGAGCCCGAGGCTGGTTATGCTTTTGGGGGTTCCGGCACATAATTGTTTTTTTTACACTTTGTTAACATTTATTTTTCACACAGAAGCATGCACGGATCTGACTGATCTGTGCATACTTCTCTGTCATATAAATACTGCTATCCATTCTGTACACCGTGTGGTCATATTTTTTAAATTTCACAGGTACCCCTTAGATTCTACATGAACAAGAGGACCAAGGGGCTGCATGGGACACTAGGTAAGTATGTGTGAGTATGTAAGTGTGTGTTAATAAACTTTTACCTTCACGGTGTGTGTTTTGTCTTTCTTGGTGTATATCCTTTGTTGTAGAACTACAGGTACCAGCGGGAACTTTAATTCTCTGCATGATGGTACTTGTGCTTCTCCAAGTACCAGCATGCGGGGGAGGCTTGCTGGGACTTGTAGCTCCACAGCAAAAGACAATATTCTTTTTTTTACACAATTTTGGCTATCAGCCTGGCACCCACCACCCAGGGGTGCAAGGGACAGCCTCGGGCTTCACCCCTGGGTATGGGTGCCTGGAGGGGGGACCCTGGCCAGGGGTGACTAGTTGGGGTGTGTGATGTTGCGGCCGCAGGGACCTGTATAAAAGTGTCCCCCGGCTGCGGCATCACCTCCTTGGCTAGTGGAGCCCGGTGCTGGTTTAAAAATATGGGGACTCCTACTCCTTACCCCCCCCCTTATTTTCAGAACCAGGACCAGTCCTAGAGTCCGGTGCTGGTTGCTGAGATATGGGGGAACCCCAGGCAATTCCCCCACCCCCATATTTTTGCAACCAGGACTGGTTATGCATTTGGGGGGGGACCTGTACATCGTTTTTATTTTTAAACTTTTAACACTTTAACATTTTCACACAGAAGCATGCACGGATCTTACTGATCTGTGTGTGCTTCTAAGTAATTAAGCATGACCCAAAAAAATGGGAAAAACAGGTACCAAAAAAAGACACTTTAAAAAATCGCACACTATTACATTTAGGCCGTGAATTGGCAAATTTGCAATTCAGGCGAGTATCCCCCCCACCTCCGTCACAGGAACACTCAGCACCCATCCATCCCGACCCCTAAATCCACCATCCCCCACCTAAAAACGCTAATTGGAGTTTTTGTGAACACTGCCAACAAAATATAACCCACATTACATTTTTCCAAAACACGTCACACAATTTTTTGTTTCAAAAACTTGTATAAAAATTACGAAAATATGTAAAAAAACAACGCCAATTCTGGTCAGGATTCATACATTGTGCCATAAGAACGAGTGCCTTTTTACAGGGACTATTGGTCATAGAACCACAGCGTCGGCTTATAGACCTCATCAGTCCCAGCTCCGGATCACTGTGATTCCTGCACCTTCTTGTGTTCCTTGACAAAGACTGTTCAGAAATTTGCTATATTTTTCTTCACCCAAGGCACATTGGCAACAGAGTTTCTGCCTCTACTGTACTGGATGAGCTGCTGATATGCCCAATTTCTCTTTGTTCTGTTTGCATAGTCCGGGCTTCTGACACGCCACAGGCATTCGTTCTCATGGTAGAGATCGATGAACCCTGACCAGAATTGGCGGTGCTCGTCAGTTGTCATTTCTGGTTGAAAATAAAATAACACAATTAACCTACAAAATACAACGTCACATATAAATAGCCTAAAAATACTATTAATATTAAACAACATTATCACATTAAAATACGCAGCACCCCAAAAATGCATCCCTTAATGCAGCCCTTAATGCGTCTCCCCCGCCCCCCCAAACATTGGTGGTATACAGTGTCCCCTCTCTATACAGCCTCCCCTGTCCCTATGTGTCACTGCCTTCCAGTGGTGCAAGTAGAAAAAAATGTCTTAGTGGTACTGTGTGCGCGTGCCAGAGGTGCGCAGGCTCCCCCAAAAAAGGGTGTGACCAAATGCCACATGGGGCAAAGCCAATTAAAATGGGGGTGTGATACACATATGGGGGGCCAGATACACATGACCCCAATAGTGCCAGATACACATATGCCCCCACACTGCTAGATACATAAATGTCCCCTAGTGCCAGATACACAGATGTCCCCCAGTGCCAGAAACACAAATACCCCCCAGGGCCAGAAACACAAATACCCCCCAGTGAAAGAAACACAATTGCCCCCCAGTGCCAGAAACACAAATGTCCCCCAGTGCCAGAAACACAAATGCCCCCAGTGCCAGAAACACACATTGCCCCCCAGAGCCAGAAACAGAAATGCCCCCAGTGCCAGAAACACACATTGCCCCCAGAGCCAGATACAGAAATCCCACACGGTGCCAGAAACATAAATGCCCCACGGTGTCAGAAACACAAATGCCCTGCAGTGCCAGATACAGAAATGCCCCCCAGTGCCAAAAACACACATTGCTCCTAGAGCCAGATACAGAAATGCCCCCAGCGCCAGACACATTGCCCCCCAGCGCCAGATACATTGCACCCCAGCACCAGATACATTGCCACCCAGTGCCAGATACATTGCCCCCCAGTGCCAGATACCAGACACATTGTCCCCCAGTGCCAGATACATTGCCCCCAGTGCCAGATACCAGTCACATTGTCCCCCAGTGCCAGATACATTGCCCCCCAGAGCCAGATACATTGCCCCCCAGTGCCAGACACATTGCCCCCCTGTGCCAGATACCAGACATATTGTCCCCCAGTGCCAGATACATTGCCCCCAGTGCCAGACACATTGCCTCCCCAGTGCCAGATACATTGCCCCCCAAGAGCCAGATACATTGCCCCCAGCGCCCCAGTGCCAGACACATTGCCCCCCATTGCCAGATACATTGCCCCCCCAGCTCCAGACACATTGCTCCCCAGTGCCAGATACATTGCCCCCCAGAGCCAGATACATCGCCCCACAGCGTCAGATACACTGCCCCCCCAGTGCCAAATACACTGCCCCCAGCACCAAATACATTGCCCCCCAACACCAGATACATTGCCCTCAGTGCCAGACACATTGCCCCCAGTGCCAAAGACATTGCCCCCCCAGTGCTGCCCCCCACCCCGCTGCTGATACTTACCATTTTTCAAGATGTTTTAAGCAGCCCACTGCTCCACGTGCTTCTTCTCAGCCTCCGCGTTGTGAATGAAGAAAATGGACGGTGAGGAGTGGCTGGGTTGACGCAGATCGGCATTGCAAGCTCATATCGCAGGCTACTGGAAACATTTGCAATATGAACTAGATAGTACACCGATCTAGCAAGGATTGACTTGCCTGCACAGTCTGTCTTTTCTTGCGATGCTGACCCCGCGGGACCGCGCATCGGGATCGAATTGGGATCGCAAGCGGCATAACACCTTGCAATTTGCACTAACTTTTCTTGCGATTTTGACTATATAGTCAAAATCTAAAGAAAAAATAGCACCGTGTGTACACACTATATGTTTGCACTGAAGATATATCATATATGGGGGTGGGGCGTGCCTTCGATTCCACACCCTAATTCTAAATATAATGAGAGGGACTGTGATCGCCATACAGTCTGTTATCTCCTGGGTGCTTGGGTACGGCACATCGCGGACCGGGTAGATAGATTGTTGGTAAGGGCTGGGAAAGACCCGGCGGTCTTGGTGCACATTGGCACCAATGACAAAGTTAGCGGAAGGTGTTATGTCCTTAAGAAAGACTATAGGGACTGAGGAAAGAAACTTAAGGCAAGGACATCTATGGTAATATTCTCCGAAATATTACCTGTGCCACGCGCTAGTCCAGGGAGGCAGAGGGAGATTAGGGAGGTAAATGTGTGGTTTAGGGATTGGTGCAGGAAAGAGGGGTTTGTGTTCCTGGGACACTGGGCGGACTTCTCAGTCAGGCGCCATCTCTTTTGTCGTGACAGATTGCACCTGACTGAGGAGGGGGCAGCGGTGCTGGGGGGAAGGATGGTTAGAAGGTTGGAGGAGATTTTAAACTAGGAGCCTGGGGGGAGGGTTTAGCTAGAAACTATGGGTCATGCAGTGAGAATAGTGTGGTTGGCGGTAGTAAACGAAATGGGGGAGAAGTTGGGGGGAGGGTAAGAGCAGGCGGTAAGGTTACTAACATGGGTACTAAAAGAGATTTTACCAAAGCACTAACCAATGACAATTACAGGTCATCATTGCTACATAAGGTGAAAGATGTCCCTAACGCAAGGGAAAATACTTATCTTAGTTGTATGTATGTAAACGCTAGAAGCATTACTGGTAAAAAGGGTGAACTAGAAATACTTGCAGCAAGCAAACAGTATGATATTATAGGCATTACTGAAACTTGGTGGGACGATGCTCATGATTGGACAGTCAATCTAGAAGGCTATACACTGTTTAGGAGAGACAGACTAAATAAAAAGGGTGGAGGGGTGTGTCTTTACGTAAAGCCGTTTTTAAAACCTGATATACGGGAAGATATTCAGGAGGGGACTGTAGACACTGTCGAGACATAATGGGTAGAAATTGCATCCGGGGAAAAAGGAATGAAAAAGTTAGTATTGGGTGTATGCTATAGGCCGCCTGGTATCAACGTATCTGATGAGGAATTGTTACTAAAGCAAATTGAAAGAGCAGCAGGAGTAGGAGACATAGTAGTGATGGGAGATTTTAACTATCCAGAGATCAACTGGAAAAATGATTCATGTGATACTGCTAGGGGCAATATGTTTTTAAACACACTTAATGATAACTACTTAGTTCAACTAATTGAGGAACCAACTAGGTACAATGCAATCTTAGACCTGGTATTAACAAACAATGGGGATTTGGTATCAGGTATTATAGTAGGGGAACCCATAGGAAACAGCAACCACGATATGGTCACATTCAATATCAGTTTTAATAAACAGCCCTTTACTGGCTCAACTAGGACTCTAAACTTTAGCAAAGCGAATTTTGAAAAGATGAGGGTATTTTTCAGGGATATTGAATGGGAAGGTTTGTTTTTAGGAAAAAATACTACGGAGAAATGGGAGGTACTAAAATTCCTGCTAGCTAAAAATACACTCAAATTTATTCCTACGAGCAGCAAAAAAAGGAATAAAAATCATAAACCGATGTGGCTTAACAAAAAGATAAAAAAACTTTTGGGCAAGAAAAGGAGAGCATTTAAAAAATACAAATCTGACGGGGAAGCAGAGTCATTTCAGCACTATAAGGAATGTAACAAAATATGCAAAAAGGAAATAAGAGCGGCTAAAGTAGAAACTGAAAAACGAGTAGCAAAGGAAAACAAAGCGTATCCCAAAAAATTTTTTAAATACATTGGGGGTAATCCCAAGTTGATCGCAGCAGGAATTTAGTTAGCAATTGGGCAAAACCATGTGCACTGCAGGGGAGGCAGATATAACATGTACAGAGAGAGTTAGATTTAGGTGGGTTATTTTATTTCTGTGCAGGGTAAATACTGGCTGCTTTATTTTTACACTGCAAATTAGATTGCAGATTGAATACACCCCACCCAAATCTAACTCTCTCTGCACATGTTAAATCTGCCTCCCCTGCAGTGCACATGGTTTTGCCCAATTGCTAACTAAATTCCTGCTGCGATCAACTTGGAATTACCCCCATTAATAGCAAGAGATTAAAGAAGGAGACTATAGGCCCTTTAAAACACAAGTTGGGAGTCTTAAGCAAAAATGATAATGGCATAGTGGACACACTAAATTAGTTTTTTTCAACAGTATTTACTAGAGAGGACCCAATTGAGGGACAAACACATAATCTCAATAATGAGAATATCCCACTGATAGGTACTTATTTATGTGAGGAAGTAGTCTGTGACCGATTAAAACATTTAAAGATTAATAAGTCACCAGGTCCCGATGGTATTCACCCAAGGATTCTAATGGAGCTTCACTCTGAACTTGCAAAACCGCTATTTTTGATCTTTAAGGATTCAGTAATATCAGGTATGGTTCCCAAAGACTGGCGTATAGCGGAAGTAGTGCCTATATTCAAAAAGGGAAGTAAAGCTGAACCAGGTAATTTTAGACCAGTTAGTCTTACATCTATAGTGGGGAAAGTATTGGAAGGTATTCTAAGAGATAGTATTCAGAAGTTCCTTGAAGTCAATAAGGTCATTAAAAGGAATCAACATGGGTTTATGAAGGACAGATCCTGTCAAACCAATTTACTTGGCTTTTATGAAACAGTAAGCGCAAACCTAGATCAGGGTAAAGAGGTGGATGTAATCTTTTTAGATTTTGCCAAAGCATTCGACACTGTACCACACACGAGACTTATCTACAAGCTACAAGAATCAGGGCTAGGAAGCACAATATGCACTTGGGTCAAAAAAATGGTTAGATAATAGGGAGCAGCGCGTTGTGGTTAATGGATATTTTTCAACTTGGACTGAAGTGCTAAGTGGTGTGCCGCAAGGCTCAGTATTAGGACCGCTATTGTTCAATATTTTCATTAACGACCTAACAGAAGGTCTAGAGAGCATGGTGTCAATTTTTGCAGATGATACCAAATTGTGTAAAGTTATAAATGCGGAGGGGGATGCTGAGTCGCTTCAGAACGACTTAGTTAAATTAGAAGCTTGGGCAGCGAAATGGAGAATACGCTTCAATACAGACAAGTGTAAGGTAATGCACTGTGGTAACAAGAACAAAAATAACACCTACCTACTAAATGGGGTAAAATTAGAGAATTCTGTACTTGAAAAGGACTTAGGTATCCTCATAGATAGCAAACTAAGCAGTAGTACCCAAAGTAGGACTGCAGCAAAGAAGGCTAATAAGATATTAGCATGCATAAATGGGGAATTGATGCTAGGGACGAGAGTATTATACTCCCATTATATAAATCACTTGTGAGGCCACACCTTGAATACTGTGTACAATTCTGGGCACCTTACTACAAAAAGGATATCCTGGAGCTAGAAAAGGTTCAAAGGCGGGTGACCAAACTAATTAAGGGTATGGAGATGCTGGAATACGAGGAAAGGCTTGCAAGACTAGGCATGTTTACACTGGAAAAGAGGAGATTAAGAGGGGACATGATCAACATTTACAAATATATAAGGGGACATTATACAGATCTTGCGCAGGACCTGTTTTTGGTTAGATCAACACAGAAAACTCGTGGACACTCACTCAGGTTAGAGGAGAGGAGATTCTGCACAATACGGCGTAAAGGCTTTTTTACGGTAAGGACGATACGTGTTTGGAATTGCCTGCCTGAGGGAGTTGTAATGGCAGACTCAGTCAACACCTTTAAGAATGGGTTAGATAAATTCCTAATGGATAAGGATATTCAGGGTTACGGTGTATAGTCACGCACTATGTTTATTATAAAAAAGAGGGGTAAAACGTAACGACAGTCATCAACTTCAGTCAAAATTTTCTACAAAATAATCGTGCATAGGAGACCACAAATTGGTTGAACCCGATGGACAATTGTCTTTTTTCAACCTTAGATACTATGTTACTATGTATATGTGATACCATGCTGAAACTTGTAGTTCCACACAGAAAAAAGAGAAAATGCAGCTGCACACTGTAAATACTTAGTACTGCTAATCAGAATAATTATAATAAACTCTGCAATGTAACATAGAGTAAATTTCAGATGCTTAGCATAATTTTGGCTAAAAATATGGGCCCATCAACCGCAACCATGTACCTTCATCTGGTGGGTCTCTAACACTAAGGTTCAAGTCCAGGGCACAGGGCCTCCCAGGCCAGCACAAGCCAACTTCCCCAAGGCATCACACTAGTGAGAGGTTTAAGTATTAAAAAGTGTTACATTAGTAAGAAGCAGCAGCTACAGATGTGCCCACTTACATGTAGCCTCCTGTACATTACACAGCCCTTCTAGTCATGCCATGTCATGACTCTGTAGTACTGAGCGTCTTTACGTGCAACTCATTCATAAAACGATGTGAATAGGGTACACAAGCAATTTATGTTGATTAAAATTATATGCGGCATGCCTATATTCTGTATTCAACTGCACCTGTATCTGTATACAAAATGCTAATTGGAATTGGAGTTGTAGAACAACTCACATGTGTAATTGGATATGC
Source organism: Pseudophryne corroboree (assembly GCF_028390025.1). Taxonomy (NCBI): domain Eukaryota; kingdom Metazoa; phylum Chordata; class Amphibia; order Anura; family Myobatrachidae; genus Pseudophryne; species Pseudophryne corroboree. The sequence continues at coordinate 328,106,942 of NC_086448.1, forward strand.
CTGCAGCCAGGGGCATGTTTGAAACAGAAACTACCAGCATGGACATCCAATCACAGATATGAACTGTTGCAAGATCAAATACTAGAAAACCGTTAAAAAAAAAACTATTATGAGGAGTTTGCAAATATCACATTTTGTGAACCACAAATTATTGAGGAAGTCAAGTAGTAATGACTGGTGTGTGTGGAAATCATCAATAGCGAAGGAGATAACATCACTTAATAACAACAATACATGGACTGTAGTTTAGAGATGATGTCTCCGCAAAACAGTCAAGAGAAACTGTATATTTTGGAAAAAGATGAACGCAAGTGAGACTATCACCCAATATAAAGTATGTCTTATTGAAAAGGGCTATACTCAAAATTCTGAGAGAGGCAGAACTACCACTGGTAGCAGGCAACTGAGGACTAAGAGGCCTACTGCTATCCAGACCAGCAATGAGTTATTCCCTGGCCCCCCACAGACCATGTTGAGCAATGTCAGATGAATAGCCCAGTGCAAAGACCAGAGTTTGCCCCACTGCCTGAGGGACCTGCCCCTTATCTTAGGGAGGCAGGGCTGATCTTATGTGTGCTGGACTGATAGAGGAGTTCTGCCACTTATCAGCTTTAATTATCACAGCCACATACTGCCTCTAATTAACAGACAGCTGAATATTATTTCTGGCTTACTGATGTCTGTGAATTAAAGACGGCTCACAACCATTAGAACTGGCACTGTCAAAGTCTGCCTGACTGAGTTCCAAACTGAGGAAAGCAGAAGGGGTGGGGCCCCTGTCACAGACAGATCAGAGGACTCTGGGTTTGTGCCCCCACCAAGGTAAATTCCCCCTGCATTGTACATATACACTATCTCTCCCTGTCACTCATTGCCTCCATGTGTCACCCACTGCCTGCCCATGTAACTTACTGCCTTTCCTTGTCACCCTACCCCTGTCACCATCTGCCTTCCTCTGCATTCTGTTGCCACCCTTTGCCTTCCCCTATCACCCTCTGCCTCCCCCTTCCCTCCGCTGTTCCCTTTTGCCTCCCCTTGCCTTCTGTTGTCACCCTCTGCCTCCCCTTGTCTTTCTTTGTCACCCTCTGCCTCACTGTCAACCTATGCCTGCCCCTCCCTTACACAGGCACCCTTTGCCTCTCCCTGTCACCTACTGCCGTGTGGCATATTGTGAACTTGGGGTGAACGAGGGGGGGCCAAAGTTATATTCAAGAATCAAATGACACTTTTCACTTCACAGTCAGAGGGATTTTGTATTGTAGAGTTCATTTTAACAACGTACAAAATCGCCCAAAGTAACCATAAAACTTACCACTCACAGATCCCTTAGAAAACAGGTTAGGGAGACCACCCGACGATGAATTGGGAAGGGTGAATGACCTGAATATATATAATTTAAACAATTAATTAGAGACAGACATTATTATATTATTCAATGTTCTTAACTCCCATAATACTGTATACGTGAGTCAAGCAAAAAAGAGAGTATTAATATCTGGCTGGCAAAGGATAGGTGAAGGGGTAAAAGCTGTTTTGACTTGGTGGAAGACTTTAATTGTTTCTGGTGTACACTCTTAGTGTAACTGAAATTGCTGGGTCATGATGTTAGATGTTGGATCTTGTCTGTCACTAATGGGTCTGTGCTACAGCTGTTGTGGTACTGTACACCCAGCAGAGCCTGTTCGGTTTCTTCCTGTTACCACTGAGTTTATACTGTAACCTCTTATGTTGCACCCGTCGCTGTTGCACCACAAGAGGTCCCGCCATCTCTTCTCAGCGTGGTTAGACATCAACAAGTCTGCTCAGTGAGTAACACCTGAGACTACAGTAAGTGCTGGCAGTGCAGAGGGATCCCTGTGGGCTATTGCCGAGCCATACAGGTGAGCAATCTATATCAGCAGTGGATCAAACTCCTTTAGAGAGGGATCTTCCATGGTGTGTACCCACTGACATTGGAATTCTCTACTGTCAAGAGCTATTCATCAGTTATACTGATCACCTACTGTACCTTCCCTACCCCACTCTCCCATCCTGGGTATATGTCTGTTGGAACTTATTTTGTCCGGTTTGGTGTTTCATGTATTATCTGTCCTACCATAGTCTGTAAAAATTATACTCTATTATTTGTACAATTTTTGCTAGCTGTCCCTAATCATCAGCAACAGTTTGGCTATCAACTGTTTAGTTACTAATATTGTGTCCCAATTCCATTAACAAGATTTTCTACCTGTCTTCCCATTACATTTTCATGTACAATATCCACCTTTACAAGTTACCTGGATATAAATTGGATATATTCTAATTTATTGTATCACCATCATTGCTAACAACCATATTGTTGCAATGGTGCCCCCCTTCCACCTTCCACCTCCCATTTTATCATTACCTTTGGTAAATTTGGTTTTACAAAAAAAAGTTTATCATCAGCATTTACTCTTATTCAAATAAACAATTTGGAACGTTTATTTTGAGTTATGATGTTAAGACATGGTCGTAGATCGCCATACTGTATATCTTTTTGATAAAGAAAAATTTTCCTACGCAAATAAACTATATTTCCTTATGAAACTCCTTTTGAAATTCTCTTTAATGTACTCGCCCATGATGTCTAATTCACGCAGGGATAATGTGAACACCAGGGGTAAAATTACTAAGGTGGGAGTATTTTTAGAACTGATACTGTTGTCCATAGCAACCAATCAGATTATCTCTATTATGTTCTAGAAGCAGTTAGATAAATGTTAAGTATAAACTGTTTGGTTGCTTTGAGCAACATCACCAGTTCTAAAAAACGGCAACCTTAGTAAATTTACCACTAAGCCTCTAGGAGGAATTTCCCCTGGAAGTACAGATGTCTACTCAAACATCTAGCCTAAATATGCTAAGTAACATGAGAGAGTGAACCGCCAGGTCCCGTGTAGCTCTGCTAGTGTCAGGCATCTTTTTTTGTTGAAAATGCAACTAGGACACACACGGAGACTGTGCTTATTAATTTGACATGCAACACTTGTATATTGGAGCACACTGGGGGAAGTGGTTACAATACCGCTAGTCAGGATCCTGGACATCACAATGCCGATGCCAGAAACCCAACTAGTTATAAAATACCGCCATCAGAATCCCGGCCCCACAGGCTTTTCTTCCTCTATGGGTGTCCATGACACCCATAGAGGGAGAATATAACCTGTGGTGAGTCCAGCAAACCACCATGCCTGCAGCGGGGAGAGCACAGCAAGCCAGCAAGGGGCTTGCTAGTGCTTGTCCCACTACTGGCATACCGGTGGCCGGGATCCCGATGTCAGTATACTGATGGCAAGGATCCCGTCCGCTGGTTTTTTTTTCCAAACCCCACACTGGAACTTGTTTTGGACAAATGCTGCAGCTGCTACATTGTAGCATTTCATATACAGATTAGTGGCACACACATATACAAGTGTTGGATATCAAGTTGATCAGCACAGTCTACTGGTGTATCCTAGCCACATCGACTTGCGACATAGAAGCATTATTGGCATAGAAGAAAGCAATAAAGATGCAGAATGCTAGCAGAGTCTCACGGGACCTGGCATGCCAAGAGGGGTGGTTTGGCCAGACTGTAGCAATGATGTATCAGGACATATCTGTAGGAAAATAGAGCAATACCACTCATGATGAGGGGGTCATTCCTCAGCTTTATGTTTGCTAAAAACATCCTTGAAGGAATTATATTGAGGTGGAATGGCTGAACTGGAAGTAGGCCCATCGCTTTTTTAAACGTAATATTGTCTAAAACGGAGCTTATTTTCTTTCCACCACCCCGAATATCCTCACCTCCCTCAATTTCTTTATCTATTGATGGCACCACCATCTCCTGAAGCCCGCAAGTGCTCTGTCTTGGAGTTATCCTTTACGCCTCCCTCTTTGGAGGCAGAACTAGCTGTGGTGCAACCTATGCTTTGTACTGGGGCCCACCACAATGAAGGGGCCACAGCTTGTGGTATTACAATGAGTCACACTTATTTGCCACCACCAGCTGCTATTGCCCGACTCCTAGACTCCCCCACTAATCATTGTTGTCTGGAAGTGGAAACACCGCTCTCCCTTCACAGGTCCTCCCCTGTCCTATTTACTTCTCCGATCTCATCTTTCACTGTATGACTGAGGCAGTCCTTGGTGCTGAGGATCTGACATCATGATCTTTTGTCAAAATGTATAAGGGAGGAGAAGAGGAGTGGAGCCAGCCATGTCCATGCATAGCAATGGCTGGTATCCAGGCCAGGTAGGAAAAGACTAAAGAATAATGCATGAAGCGGCCGAAAGAGGAGGAGGGGCCACCCAGCTCAACCAATTTCCTCCCTGCTTTCCTCATCTCTCCCTGAGTACCCAATGCTTTCTTTCTGTGTCTGCCAGTGACTGCCTGCCTGATCTTTGAAGCAGCTCTGCAGCTGCTCTTGCTGCCAACACTGGCATTAAAGTCACAATCTGTGTAAGGGATGGATGAGCCCTCCATGTGCTACAGCTCTACCATAGGCCCTTGTAAGTAAATCATAATACTGCAATATGCAATATGTTTGTCACCTTCTTCCCATCACCTTATGTCTCTGCCTGTCACTGTCTACCTTTCCCCATTACCCTCTGACCATAGCCTCTCCCCATCACATTCTACCCATTCTCTGTCAGCCTCTGCCTTTTCATATGACCCACTACCCACCACCCACATCCTCTCCCCGTCACTCTCTGCCTCTGCTCATCACCGTCTGCCTCTCCGTTTCACCTTTACCTGTCTCCCACTGCCTCTTCCTGTCACCCTCTGCCTCACCCCATCACATGCTGATCACATTTTTTCTTATTATCTTCTGCCTCTCCCTGTCACCCTCTGACCACAGCCTCTCTCAATCAACCTCTCTCTGTCACCCCCTGCCTCACCCCATCACATACTGATCACATTCTTTCTTATCATACTCTGCCTCTCCCTATCACCCTATGACCACAGCCTCTCCCGGTCAACCTCTCTCGGTCACCCTCTGCCTCTTCCAGTAACTCACAGCCCATCACCCATTACCTATCTTTGTCACTCACTTTTTTCTGTCACCCTCTCCAGGTCACCCACTGCCTCTCCCTGTCAGCCACTGCTTCTCCCTGTAACCCTCTTTGTCTCCCTGTCACCTGCTGCCATATGGCATATATTTACCTTAGGGTGAGGCTCCTTGCTCTCTGTCTCTCCCCTCAGTGTCATCTAGGGTTGCCACCTCATCCCTTTAATTCTGGACACATATTAATTACACAGGTTCTGTATCTGGCTAATTTCAAGACTCCATTTCACCTGGTTTTATGCCACAGAAGAACCTGTGTAATTAATATGTGTCCAGAATTGCAGGGATGAGGTGGCAACCCTAGTGTCACCCTTGTCTATCTCCCACTCCCCTTTAGATTATAAACTGTCATGAGCAGGCCCTCTTCCCTCATATGCTTTTTCTTCCCATTTATTGCATTATCTCATTCCTACTGCTAACAATAGCACCAAACCCATGGGTGTGGCTGCTCCACTGCTCATTTGAGTATTATAAAAAGACAATTGAGTGAGTGCGCTGTCAGCGGCAGCCGGTATAGGGATGGTTAGTCCCTAGAAAGTAGATACAAAACAGAAAAAAATATACTGGCGCCGGCTGAATCTCCAAAATGAAAGAACGGAAACAATGGTATCAATTAAAAAATAAAATAAAACATTTATTAAATAATATGAATGATGGGGAATAAATAAAAATAGCTGATGTAATATCAAGAGGGTAATTAAAATTATTCAATTGAGAGTCACTCAGTTTATCCTATGACCACTTGTATTTTCATTAGGCAGTAAATACTGGTATTCTGGCTAGAACTCAGTCCTCCAAGGTATCCTCATATAATTTCAGATATGGATATTACCATGGTCTCAGATGAAGGTCCCCTTGGTTCTCAAATAGCAAATCGAGGTCCAATAGCAGCAGGGGAATAGTAGAGACTTCAGATGGAAAATGATGATATGGATCCTGGAGGGTTTAAAGTCCAAATTTTGCCAGATAATTCCAGATGGTGGTTTGAAGTGCCCGTGGTCAAAAAAGGATATAGCTTTGTAGCTCAACGCGTTTCGCTGGACTAGGTCACCGCCAGCTTCCTCAGGAGCATAATATCCATATCTGAAATTATATGAGGATACCTTGGAGGACTGAGTTCTAGCCAGAATACCAGTATTTACTGCCTAATGAAAATACAAGTGGTCATAGGATAAACTGAGTGACTCTCAATTGAATAATTTTAATTACCCTCTTGATATTACATCAGCTATTTTTATTTATTCCCCATCATTCATATTATTTAATAAATGTTTTATTTTATTTTTTAATTGATACCATTGTTTCCGTTCTTTCATTTGAGTATTATGTCTGCTGCAGCAGCAGCAGCAGCAGCAATATTTATAAACATTGGTGGTCATTCCGAGTTGTTCGCTCGCAAGCTGTTTTTAGCAGCATTGCACACGCTAAGCCGCCGCCTACTGGGAGTGAATCTTAGCATAGTAAAATTGCGAACGAAAGATTAGCAGAATTGCGAATAGACACTTCTTAGCAGTTTCTGAGTAGCTCCAGACTTACTCGGCAACTGCGATCAGTTCAGTCAGTTTAGTTCCTGGTTTGACGTCACAAACACTCCCAGCGTTCGCCCAGACACTCCCCCGTTTCTTCAGACACTCCCGTGTTTTTCCCAGAAACGGCAGCGTTTTTTCACACACACCCATAAAACGGCCAGTTTCCGCCCAGAAACACCCACTTCCTGTCAATCACATTACGATCACCAGAACGAAGAAAAAACCTTGTAATGCCGTGAGTAAAATACCTAACTGCATAGCAAATTTACTTGGCGCAGTCGCAGTGCGAACATTGCGCATGCGCAATTAGCGGAAAATTGCTGCAATGCAAAGAAAATTACCGAGCGAACAACTCGGAATGAGGGCCATTGTCCATGTTCTATAATGTTCTGTGCTGTTAGTTATAATTTTTTTGTTATGTTCATACTGGTTCTAAACTTTGTAAGGCACTGCAGACCACTTGTGGCCCCTTAAAAATAAAGGATAATAATTCTAATATTAATAACAAAGTCAGGAAAAATACTTGCTTAATTGTGGTATGTCTAAGTATGACATTTGTTTTGGTGGTGGAAGCCTCAAAACAGACCTTTCCCAGAATGCCATCAACTGTAACTGCAAACATGTTGATTCCGGGATAATTGGATGAATAGCTGTAGGAATCATGGAAAATGACAGGCTCTTTATTGTAGTGAACCAAAATTAACCATCTCCAGGCCTGTGCACAACTTAATATTTGTATCCAGAATCTTGTTGCCATCTACAACCGTTAGAGAGTGAGCGACATGGAGACAGAGAGAAAGAAATAGCGAGAGAAAGAAATGGAGTGAGAGAGATAATTTGACAAGGGTTCTGTTGCTATAGCCAATTTTGTCACCTTCAGGATGAAATTATGTTTCTGTATCAGTTCCTGAATTAATGAAGCTGAAACAGGCATGGTACACAGGCTTAGAATAAGACTAAACTTGGTAACAAAATGAGCTAAAGATGCTGTACAAGGGAATAGATAGATGGTACATAATCTGTCTCCTCATGAGAAGTTTCCCCAATAATTAGAACATTTGAAACAGGATGGAAAAATATTACCAGCTTCTCTGCAGTACAGAAAGAGATCATTCCTAAATCGTCTGCTACTCACTGCTGGTTGGTGGTGTTGGGTCTTGGTCAAAATCATTTGCTGCTTCTCTTGGCATTAGCCTCACCAGCTTCAGCTATTCTCTGGACACTGCCATCTTGTTGGCACTACCTCCTGTTCGGCCTCTAGAGGCCATCATCTTTATTTAGCCCATCCAAATAAACTAAGAGGTCTGTCTCTCCATCAGTTCCACTCCAATGGGCTTCTTTCCTATTGATTGGGTACCTTATTTAAACCCTTCTCTCCCTCAGCACTTGTTCTTGACAGCATGGCTGCTACAATCCATTACTGTGGTTTCTTTTACCGCCTGTGCTCTATGTTGTAATGTCTCCTGTGGATACCCTGCTGTATTTTTTAGTGCCTCCTATGGATACTATATTGGTTTCTTCACGTTCCCCCTGTGGATACTCTGCTGGATCCAAGTCTCTGTCTCTCTACCAGTATGTGCCTTTCAGCTGCTTCCTATAGAGCAGGGGTGGGGAACCTTTTTTCTACCGAGGGCCATTTGGATATTTATAAAATCCTTCGGGGGCCATACAAAAGTTCTCAAAAAATTACCCTGCCCCCCAGTAGGTCTGCCCCTTAGAGGTACTGTGTGTGCGCGCCGGAGGAACGCACACCAAAAAAATGGGTGTGGCCAGTTAAAATGGGACGTGATACACATATGCCCCCAATAGTGCAGTGCCAGATCCACAATTGCCCCCACATTGCCAGGTATATAAATGCCCCCACAGTACCAGGTATACAAATGCCCCTCACAGTGCCAGGTATACAGATGCCTCCACAGTGCCAGGTATACAGATGCCCCCACAGTGCCAGGTATACAAATGCCCCTCACAGTGCCAAGTATACAGATGCCCCTCACAGTGCCAGGTATACAAATGCCCCCCACAGTGCCAGGTAAACAGATGCCCCCACAGTGCCAGGTATACAAGTGCCCCTCACAGTGCCAGGTATACAAATGCCCCTCACAGTGCCAGGTATACAGATGCGCCCCTCACAGTGGCAGGTATACAAATGCCCCCCCCCCCATGCTGCTTACCGCTGCTTGCTGCTCCTTTTGGCGGGACATGGAGGAGAGCGCGGCTATGTTGGGCGGCGGCATGTAGGAATTGAAACCAGCCGCCGGTTTGAGAGCCAATCAGAGCTCACGGACCGGCAGCCGCGGCTCCTGATTGGCTGCCGGTCCGCGAGCTCTGATTGGCTCACAAACTGGTGGCTGGCTTCAAGTCCTACACGCCGCCGCCACCATCCGACATAGCCGCGCTCTCCTCCCTGTCCTGACAGCTGAGACACGCTGCCGTCGGACTGAAGCGGGTGGGCAGGAGCAAACGGCTTCGTGGGCCTTATACGGCCCGCGGGCCGGAGGTTCCCCACCCCTGCTATAGAGACTCCCTTTTTATTACTATTCTCAGTCTCAGCATACATTTACTGACATATTATTTCCAGTGCCAGGTGTGGGTTCTGCTCAGCGGGCCACAACCTGCTGTTTATTACACTGAAGCCCAAATTCACTGAGGGGAAACCTTGGTACCCTGTTATACTCTGTACTCCTGGGTTTCTCGGAAGTGATGACACAGAATCCTATTTATACTAGTGAACCATGAGAACCTCTTTCCCTTGAGAGATATTAGCATTGCATACATGCATTTCTTCTGTAGGTGGAGAAATAGGGTAGAGAAATTTGGTGTTTAAAACTCTATCTCCGTATCTGTTTCTTCTTTTTCAAGCATTTAAAGAATGATGGATCAACTTTCATACACAAATAGATATGGTCATCAAGACTAATGGGCAATTCTTGTGGGGCCAATTCATCCTTAATGTGTTCAGCTAGATCTTTCCAGAAGCTATTAATCACAGAAAAAACCCAGATCTGTCTTGGACACTACATATTACCCTATTGAGGATAATGATTTCAAAGTAAATGCTCATAGTTTGCTGACCTGATTGACTGTAAAACATATTTTTTAGTCTTAGTTCAAATATAATGTATTTTATTTCAATAATAAATAAAAATCAGTACATTGTCCTGGGTGCAGACTGAAGTGCAGTTGTTTAAACATGATCTCAGCATGTACTGTATGTATTGTGAAAGGGTATATGGTTTATAGGTTGGCAGTAAATAGGTTGAAGTCAGTAGGCTGGCCACTAATGGTTGGCATGCATTAGGTCAACATGGTCAAAAGATCCAGACGGTCATCAGGTCAACATGTAAAAGTTTGACAATGCTTATGGTCACAGATACAAATGGCTGACATGACATTGGTCGACACAAATATGGTTGACACGGCTTGTTAAGGGTATTTTGCATTTTTTCAACTTTTTCATACTTTACCATCCACATGGACTATGATTGGGAATAGTAATCATGCCACAGCATGATGAGCTAAGCAAGACATACCAGGGGATGCGGTATAATAATAGGGGGTTCCCTGTGCTTTGATGGTGAAAACGACACCAAAAAACAAAATAAATTGTCGTCATTGCAGGCACTGGATCCCCTGAAACCGGGACCGCTGTACTCACCACTGGGGCTCCATCTTGCGTTACATAACACTGGCAGAAACCACACGTAAGGCTCCGTTTAGGAGCATATCTTGATGTCATTATTCTGTCTTTGCTGATGGGCAATAAAATATGGAACATTGCTTTTACATAAAAAACATCTAAGGAACTTACATTTCTACATGGGTTCTAGAAGCAAATTGTTGCACATTATAACAAGTGTATTATGCGGACTGAAATATAGTTACTAATTTGTCCGTATGAGAACTGTGCACAGATCAGCTTGGCTCCACCTCCTTGAGTCATTTTTAATAGTATTTTGATAATACTGATTATATTATTGTTCTTATATTGTTAAGATATCTTAGACCGGTCTAGTTTTTTATGTGTATTAAAACTCATGAATTATAAGAAAATTTGCAGTTTGGTTATTTGAACATCAGCCATACCATATTTAATAGCGCAAAGAGTTAAGTGTTAGATTAGCTTTGGGAACTAGCACAGGGTTCACCTGTGCTAATTATTCTGACTTGAAGACCCCAAGTCAGTAACTCTGTGTTGCAGCTTGAAAATAACAAATGGTGATTTATTAATTGAAATTAGCTATTTATTAGCACCTGGTTGCGGCTTGTGTGTTGTGACGCTAGCAGTTTTTAGCAGCCGTGCAAACGCATAGTGTCCGCCCACTGGGGAGTGTATTTTCGCTTTGCAGAAGTGTGAACGCTTGTACAGCAGAGCGCCTGCAAAATCGTTTTGTGCAAAACAAGACCAGCCCTGTAGTTACTCTTCGTGTGCGTTGATTCTAATGATGGAGGAATGGCTTTTGCTGTCACACAGCCGCCCAGCGAACGCCCAGCCACGCCTTAGTTTTTTCTGCCACACCTGCATTTTTATAAGCACTCCCTGAAAACGGTCGGTTGACACCCAGAAACTCCCACTTCATGTCAATCTTCCTGCGTTTGGGCGTACGACAGGAGTGTTCATTACACTCTGTGCAAACCTACGATGCTCATTGTACCCGTACGACGCGCCAGAGCATTGCGGTGCATATGCATGCGCAGAAATGCAAATTTTTAGCCTGATCGCTGCGCTGCGAACAACGGCAGCTAGCGATCAACTCAGAATGACCCCCAATGATAACTAATAAATGTACAATTTTTCAAAAATTGACCAGGGATCAAAGGACCCTATTCAGCATGAGTTGCAAGATCCTGCTAAAAAGCGGAATCTGGAACTGCCTGTGATCACATGCTAGGGGCCATCCAGCACAGGGCAAGGCCACGCAGCATGCAAAGTACCGCCCAGCATTGCGATCACAATATAATTGCGATTGCATCGCTGACCAGGGATTGGCAGATGCCACTCTCCATATGCAGCCGCACCACCACCATCTTTTTCACTGGAGCAGCTGCGTGTGACGTCATGCAGCTGCCCCGGAAATGGTCCGACCACACCTGCATTGGCAGGACCACTCCCCTACAATGGTCCGTCACTACCCTCTCAACGCCCGCTGCTGTCACTCAAAGTGTGTTTGCATTCTTCTGAGATGGGATCACACTTTGCTGAAATGCAGATGATACACAACTGTACCTGTTCTTTGCTTCAGGTACTGAAAACCCAACAACAACTCTAAATGGCTATCTAGCTGAGCTCCAGAAGTGGATGAGTGCCAGATGGCTGCAACTGAACTCTGATAAAACAGAGGTCCTTATGATAAGTCAATGTACAAGACTGCAGCATAGTTAACCAAAAGAAGTTACGCTTTTGATTTCAGAATTACAAACCACTGAATCTTGGTATTGTACTGGACAGAGGCTTGACACTTAAACATCAGGTAACAGCCCCAATCAAATCCTCATTCCTTCATCTGAGGAACATAGGCAGAATCAAGCTCTTAATTCCCTCAGAAGACCTACCTAAAGTCATACATGCATTTGTATCATCAAGACTACTGCAATGCCCTCTACCTTGACTTCCCAGCAAAAGCATTGTACAGCTTGCAGATGGTACAATGAATGCAGCTGTCAGGCCCCATTTCAGCTACATAACACCTAGTGCCATCACTGGCTGCCTTTAAGATGGCAAATTGTTTTCAAGATTAGCTTACACACTTTCAAAGCTCTACATTATCCCGGGGGCCCAAGGTACCTGAAGAAGATTTTGATACTTTACTGCCCACTCAATTCCTGTGATTTGTAGATGAAGTACTATTAGCAGTACCTAGAATCTCTCTGAATTTATGTGGGGTTGAGCTTTCAGCTTTGTGGCTCTGACTCTATGGAACTCACTTCCCTGTGCAGTTCAAGAGGCCTCCACTCTAGAATCCTTCAAATATAGACTCAAGAATTACTTGTTTACTCGAGCATTTCAAAACTATATATTAAGTTTGTCTTGTGTTTTGTGCTTTAAATGCAAATGTAAAGCACTTTGAGTACTATTGGGAGAACTTCATACTGTACCTGAGAATTCCAAGAACTTTGTATAGTTCATTACTCGAACTATCAATTTTTTTTCGTATTGTCGGGCAGTGTTTTACGGGAGTGATTAGTAAAACACTGCCGGACTTAACACAATGAATCCCGGCCGGATCAGTGATATCCATGCAGGGCTTCATTGTGTACATTATATGAAGTGTGGAAAGTGTTAAAAATAGAAAAAGAATTGCGTGGGGTCCCCCCTCTTAAGCATAACCAGCCCCGGGCTCTTTAAGCCAGTCCGGGTTGTAAAAATACAGGGGGAAAAATTACTGGGGTCCCCCCATATTTAAACAACCAGCACCGGGCTCTGCGTCCGGTCCTGGTTCAAAAAATACGGGGGACAAAAGATGTAGGGGTCCCCCGTATTTTTTAAACCAGCACCGAGCTCCACTAGCCAGAGAGATAATGCCACAGCCAGGGGACACTTTTATACTGGTCCCTGCGGCCGTGGCATTACCCCCCCCCAACTAGTCACCCTTGGCCGGGGTACCCTGGAGGAAGGGGTCCCCGCTCCAGACACCCAAGGGCCAGGGGTGAAGCCCGAGGCTGTCTCCCCCATCCATGGGCGGTGGATGGGAGGCTGATAGCCTTTGTGTAAAAAGAAAGAATATTGTTTTTGTAGTAGAACAACAAGTCCCAGCAAGCCTCCCCCGCAACCTGGTACTTGGAGAACCACAAGTACCAGCATGCGGGGAAATAACGGGCCCGCTGGTACCTGTAGTTGTACTACAAAAAAAAACCTAAAAAATACACAAAACACACACCGTGATAGTATAACTTTAATTGACATACATGCACACTTACACACACACATACTTACCTATGTTGACAGGGAGCACCTCGGTCCCCTTGTCCATGTAGAATCCACGGGGTACCTGTAAATAAAAATTGTACTTACAAACAATCCGGCGTCGTTCTGTCCTCTTCTTTAACTTTGTAATCCACGTACTTGTTTAAAATAATAAACCGACAACCCGAACCTCGCAACTAAAGGGATTCCATGTTTACACATGGAACCCCTTTCCCCGACTGGCGGGACCCCCCGTGACTTCTGTCAGTAAAGATGCAACAATATGGAAGAAACCACACTTGCAATGCATTTTGAAACACTACTGTACATGTCCTATTGTACCTGATGTGAAAGATGAATTCATAGAATCTGGCAAATTGCCAAAAGCTCTTAAAGTGACGGATTGATAAATAGGCCCAGTGTTCTCTCTCTCTCTCCAGAGACCAATTTAGCTTTGTAACTGGCCATTTAGGCATTTGGATAGAAAATGTTACTGTAAGCTTAAAGCTGTTATTTGTGTTGCCAATAGTTAACCTAACTCTGAGTGTATGGGAAATATTTATCTAAAATGCTTAAGACAGCACAGTCTACTAGAATGCAGCACATTGAGGCTGTAAATCTACATTATACCACGCTGAGAGGCTTCTGGCCAATCAAGAGTGAGATCTGGAAGACAGTAACATACAGCATTGTCTGCAGTTAATGCCCTCTGGAGATCTGTATGCCTACATGAGTAAAAAAGAAGCAAAAGAATATTTTTCTAACTTCTCTTAGTTCAAGATTCTTGAAGGATTTATTGCTAAACACAGCAAGCATTCAGTAAACATTGCTTTTGTTTGAGTGGTTTCTATAGTTTAGTACTGGGAAGAGAAAATATAGCAACTTAAGACATCCTCATACAGATTCAGAAAAAATATTTATTTTGTGAACAAGAATATATATTTTTTGTTTCCAAAATTTCATAGATTGGTCTTTATTTAGAAACTACAATACAGCACAAAATAATGTTTGGCAGTGGAACATGACTCGGTTTGTGCAAGAGGTTTGTGTCAAAGACAATAGTTTTACTGAACAAGATGGTGGTGCTTATGGAGGAGAAGGCATTTGCAAGAGTAGGGTGGATTGAAGGTGCCCCCTGCAATGTACATAGTAGCACAACGAATTTTGAAAGGCAGTGCACAAATAAAATGTCAATTTGCAAAGAAAGATTATTGAAATGATAGACAAAGCAATTTTTACTACACTACACTATTTTCCAAAATGAATGTGACAAATGTACCTTTGGGCTTTTAAAGAGCTTGTTCGGGTGCCTTGATAAATCCAGTGGGGTACTTCTTTACACTCTTGATATGACATTGATAAGCTATCTTTATGGTTCACAATATTTCTCTACCGCAAAATATGTTGACCTAGTCAATAATGAGTCATACAGTAATGAACCAGGGGTCCCATTAACAATGAACATTTGTTGAATACAGAGGGGATGAAAGGTGATTAAAGTGTAGCTGATCAAGCAATTTAGTACTTCACAAAATAAATATCCCTTTTATTGTGGTGCAAGTTTATTAGTCTTTTAATAAAGAAATATTTTACAAAAACAGAGGTCATGCCACTCTTCCTATATGAGGTGTTGGCTTTGATCATACTGGACTTAATTTTGGTGTTTAATGTTTACTACCAAACAAATATACTGAGAAATTCCTGAAGTAACATTAAAACATTGATACACAAAATGGTAGCTTCTTAATCAATGTATTGGCCCATCACAAGTACTTGCAAGAAAGGGGTTAGTCTAGACAAAAAAAAAGAAAAAAAGTTCTCTCAGCATTCTGCAATGGGACAGTAAGAGACTTACATCCTACATAATAATAAAAATACAATTACACGCATTTCTAAATATATGATAAGCCAACAGCCACATCAAGGCGTCCCAGCTCAGGTAGTCCTACACTACATAATAATAGTCCCAATATGGGTCATATATTTTTGTGTTTTAAAATTGAGAGGCAACATACCCTGGAAGCACCCCAAGATCCTCTCATATGGCAATCTAATGATCAGCATTCCATCCAGCAACTGATCCCATACTGTACTTTTCTCTCAATACAGTTATATTCCATTCTGTGTATGAGAGTCAAGTATGAGGTCAGTTGTCAAGTTTTGAGAGTCAAGTGTGAGGTCTGTTGCTGGATGGAATACTCATCCTTTTATTGCCATATGGTAGGATCTTAGGAAGCTTATGTTTGTGTTGGCTTTCAATTTAGAAACACATGAATATATGGCCCACATTGGTGCCATTTTTATGTAGTGTGGGGTCTCTGTTTAGAAGATTGTAGATAAGCAATTTCAGCAGAAATGTGATCATCAATTGTTTTGTCATCAATTGTTGATACGTACTGAACTCACAAAGAGCTTATGTCATGTCAAGCATGTTTCGTTCTATTATTTTCAAAGTATTTGTGAGTCTTGTTCTGATGATGTTGTGGCACATGTTAGTTTTCTATAATGTGATGCTATGTTCTTATATTTTGTTTTCTCATTCATAAAGTTAAATTGTAATTTTCTATATTCATGTAGTTTCCCATGCATATTGACCATAGTAGGTTTTTTTTGCTGTTGTTGCTTCAGTACGACCTAAATAATTTCTTGTGTAGTCTACTCTACAGGATGTTGTTCCTTTAAAGATGTAAAGAGGACCTCCTATTGCGGTTGCTCCTCCACATGTACTTGTAGTCAGGGCTGTCTTAACAGCAGTGTAGGCCTCTGGGCACAGCAATGCACTGAGCCCCCTACCCACTCTCCAGCGGTAGGGGTGGGATGTGCTACTAGCGGCAGCTTTGATGTCCCGTGGCTGGTAGGGGGAGTTCTATCTTCCACTAAGCATGTAGGATCTGGAGCAGTAATTTCTGCTAATTACTCCATTACTGCACAGATGGAGCTAAACTGTAGAAGGGGGCATTGGGCTGAATGAGGAAGACAAGGAACATGACTTCCAGGGTGGTAGGGGTGTTTAATACGTAGGGGAGGGTGGATAGTGGGGTGAACTTAATATTCATAATTTTCCGGTGGGAGGGCAGCTTGCTTGACTACAGATATCTCAAGTTCCTGAAAATATATTTCTTTGCTTTGAATTGGAGAAAAAAACTAGAGAGCCCCACATTTCAGGAGGTTCTGGGGACTTGGAGATCAGAGTTCAGGAACCAGAGCAATTCATCAATGAAAATTTAAAACTGCATATTAGGCTTGTGGAGCTGGCGCTGTTTGAAGGCTAATATCTCTGGTTCTGGGCATAGTAGAGACAAGCTGACAGTGACTGTAGCAGTGGTCTATTGCCACAAAATTACATGTAGTAGAGATGATCTATAATTTGTGATAATGAAGGTGTGAGCAAGCCGCCTATGGCGAAACGTACATTAGGAAGGAGCTTAACAGGCTTCCTGCTGATTGCGCACGGCGGGTCGCCAGTGGTACAGGTCATGTGTAACCAGTCCTCCTGATTTTTTAATATTTGATGGTTGTCTCTAGCAACATTTTTTCAGCTTCTTGCCCAGCACAGTCTATATTCAGGCAGTAACTATATATATTTCTGCAAGCAGCAATACTGTTTTATGATTTCAGGCAAAATTCCTTTACTATCACTGTTTCCTCTTCCTTCAACACCAGGGTTTGGAGTATTGGTAGTTCTCTCATTGACTGCGCTGACCTAGTGTCATCAGCCAAAAGCAGAAATGAATGAAACACACCATAAATACCCGGGCACTACCTTAATTTCACTGGTGTGAGTAGGGGTCTCTCACCCCGTATTCAATACAACAGCACATACGGGGCAAAAGAATCCATCTGAATCAACCTAATCATCCATGGCACTGATCCATTACATGCTTTCGTTTGATTGATCCATTGTGAGTGCGGTATTGAAATAAAAATTACATTTTATTGAACTGGATGTCTGTCTGCACTATTCTGTATATTATCTTTTTCAGTTTAATTATCTCACTGTTCGATGGTATTTGAGGAAGTTAATTCTTACCCAAAAAAAGAAGGGAAGTAACGTTATTTATTTACTTATGTAACCATGCAAACAGTATTTGCGCAATAATACATTTAATTTCTTGTTGTGTTTGATTGTATGGAAAAATAGTGAATTTTTTCCTAAGTGTATATGCTGCAATTGTTTACTGTTTATTCAGTGCAGAAAACACAGTATCTATAGGTCAAGCACATACGGGGCAGCAGAACCCTGAAATACGCTGCAAGGCCTTGCCTGTCTCTTTGACTCTGACAACCACTAATACGGTATATATTTTTGATTTGGGCCGAGGCCCAGTGGAGAATGCATAAGCCTGTACATTTTTAACTATGATGTGTTATATGTTTGTATGTTCAGTTTGTTAATATTTCACCTTTTAGCCAGTAGGAGCCAAGTTACTCCAATTTTATATGGGGACTTTAAATAAAAGTTAAGTTTTATAAGAACCTTGTCCAATACAACATGGGTATAATCTGATTACACACATGAGTGCCCAAATATAGGAGAGTCTAATCCCATTTTCTTTGGTAAAAAAAAATATTATGCACTGTTGAAAACTATGTATTACTTTGCTGTTCACTGTTTCTTCGCCACTTTTTTTACCTTGTACTTCCATCCCCATTGTATGCTATTCCAGTTTGCTGGACCCACAGTGGTTGTACACCTTGCCTACAGCAAACTACGCAGTGCACCCCAGATGGCTGCCTCAAATGGTTACTCGGTGGAAAGGATCTTCATGGGGACCTTTACATGGACTTACTCATTCATGCATGTGAACCTTCACATGATCCCACTCATACAGAGTATATAAGAATAATACGCACTTTTCCGTTTTCACATATATGTCTTGGGTCCATGTATGGCTTATCTTCCACAGTGTATCCTTCACAGTGTGCCCAACATGGCTGCCCCACCTAGTATGCTCATGTATAGGATGAAAACCACCATTTTGTGTCATCTCATCTGGGTATGACCTATTCCACCCCTGGGTAATCCTACGTAGTGAGCCAAAGATGGCTGTCTCACCTGGTAACTTGTGAGGGTGGAATATAACCCATAAAAAATATTACCCAAAATGTCTGCACCTACAGTACCCTGCATTATGCTTGCTGTGCTCTCTAGGTTTAGTTGTTGTAAATTATTTCTGTATATTTTCCAACTTGCTGTAATTCTAAGGCCTTTGTACAATGTACCATGTCTTTGATGTATGGAAAGCGACTTCGAGTCCTATGGGCGAAAAGAGATGTATAAATATAATTATTATTATTATTTTTATTATTACTTCCTAAGTATAACAAATGACCCGCGCTTATATTAAATTGTGAAGCTGCTCCTTTAAAACTGATGATACTGAAAGCAAGAGGAAGGAAGCGCTAAAATAAAATGAAATGTAAATTTGCAAACACCTGTGGAATAATAAGGATTAGTAAATAATGTTTACAGCACTTTTGTGCTGTGAACATTATTTACTAATCCTTTTTATTCCACAGGTGTTTGCAAACTTACATTTCATTTTATTTTAGCGCTCCCTATTATTACTTCCTGGCTTGTCTTTACCTAGTGAAGATGGAGTTCTTTCCTCAGCCCCTGCTGCACCCTGCTCCAGTAATTGTTTGGGTCCTCCACTCTTCTCACTAAGTTCTCCATCCCTCTCCTCTCTCTTTCTATTATACAGAAAATGGCTAATAACAATAAACACAGAAAAAAATTGAAAGAAATTACTGTAACAGTGACGCATCTGGAAGATGAATTTATGGGTGGACATTTACAATGGTAAGTAGTCTGTGCCAGAGGCTTCTGATTCTGATGTTACTATTACCTGCATTTTCCAAGTTGATGCAGAGTTTGACTGGCCCACAGGGGTACAAGGGGAAACTTCCGGTTGGCCCCACTTCTAGGTGCCCCCTACTTCTCTAGGGATCAGGTAAAAGACTGTGCTCTTGAATTATAAGGTACATATGTTACCTTATACTGCACAGGACTATGGTGTATTCTCTACTACTGTAGTAAAGGTTATTGGTTCCGCACTAACTAATCACATATGTATACAGTGTGTTAAATAATACATGAAAAAAACAATATAAACACTGCTATTCAATAAATTGTTACAGTCATTTATTGGTGGTGCTCCCAAATATTTTTTGTAGAACAAGCTACAGTATTATAAGGAAAGAAAAGGCAAAAAAACTCTTTTTGGGAGCACTCTTCATAATAAATCACAACAATTATACGTCAGAGTGAATGTGTGCTGGTGAATAACTTAAAACTTAACTTTTATTCTGTTTATTATTAAAAATAAGAATTTACTCACCGGTAATTCTATTTCTCGTAGTCCGTAGTGGATGCTGGGTACTCCGTAAGGACCATGGGGTATAGACGGGCTCCCCAGGAGACTGGGCACTCTTAAAAGAAAGATTAGGTACTATATCTGGTGTGCACTGGCTCCTCCCTCTATGCCCCTCCTCCAGACTTCAGTTAGGGAAACTGTGCCCGGAAGAGCTGACATTACTAGGAAAGGATTTGGAATCCAGGGTAAGACTCATACCAGCCACACCAATCACACTGTACAACTCGTGATAACTATACCCAGTTAACAGTATGAACAATAACTGAGCCTCTCTCAACAGATGGCTCATACAATAACCCTTTAGTTAAGCAATAACTATATACATGTATTGCAGAGAGTCCGCACTTGGGACGGGCTCCCAGCATCCACTACGGACTACGAGAAATAGAATTACCGGTGAGTAAATTCTTATTTTCTCTGACGTCCTAGTGGATGCTGGGTACTCCGTAAGGATCATGGGGATTATACCAAAGCTCCCAAACGGGCGGGAGAGTGCGGATGACTCTGCAGCACCGAATGAGCAAACTCAAGGTCCTCCTCAGCCAGGGTATCAAACTTGTAGAATTTTGCAAAAGTGTTTGAACCCGACCAAGTAGCAGCTCGGCAAAGTTGTAAAGCCGAGACCCCTTGGGCAGCCGCCCAAGAAGAGCCCACCTTCCTCGTGGAATGGGCTTTTACTGATTTAGGATGCGGCAGTCCAGCCGCAGAATGTGCAAGCTGAATGGTGCTACAGATCCAGCGAGCAATAGTCTGCTTTGAAGCAGGAGCACCCAGCTTGTTGGGTGCATGCAGGATAAATAGCGAGTCAGTTTTTCTGACTCTAGCCATCCTGGAAACATAAAGTTTCAGGGCCCGGACTACGTCCAGCAACTTGGAATCCTCCAAGTCCCTAGTAGCCGCAGGCACCACAATAGGTTGGTTCAAATGAAACGATGATATCACATTATGGAGAAATTGGGGACGAGTCCTCCATTCTGCCCTTTCCATATGGAAGATCAGATATGGGCTTTTACATGACAAAGCCGCCAATTCTGACACACGCCTAGTCCAAGCTAAGGCCAAAAGCATGACCACTTTCCACGTGAGATATTTTAGCTCCACGGTCTTAAGTGGCTCAAACCAGTGGGATTTTATGAATCCAACACACGTTAAGATCCCAAGGTGCCACTGGAGGCACAAAAGGGGCTGAATATGCAGCACCCCTGTAACAACGTCCGAACTTCAGGCAGTGAAGCCAGTTCTTTTTGAGAGAAAAAGGGATAGGGCCGAAATCTTGGCCTTTATGGATCCTAATTTTAGGCCCATAGTCACTCCTGACTGTAGGAAGTGCAGGAATCGACCCCCCCTGGAATTCCTCTGTAGGGCCTTCCCGGCCACACACCAAGCAACCTATTTTTGCAATATACAGTGAAAAAGTCTTGCTGTCACGTCTTTCCTAGCCTTTATCAGCGTAGGAATAACTGCATCCGGAATGCCCTTTTCCGCTAGGATCCGGCGTTCAACCACCATGCCGTCCAACGCAGCAAGTCTTGGATCAGACAGGGTCCCTGTTGCAACATGTCCTGACTGAGAGGCAGAGGCCATGGGTCCTCTGAGAGCATTTCTTGCAGTTCCGGGTACCGGGTCCTTCTTGGCCAATCCGGAGCAAAGAATATTGTTCACACTCCTCCGTTTATTACAATTCTCAGCCCATGGGTCTGAGAGGATGAGGAGGGAATATATAGACCGACTGGAACACCCACGGTGTTACTAGTGCGACCACAGCTATCGCCTGAGAGTCCCTTGACCCAGCGTAAAACCTTTTTTATCTTTTTATTGAGGTGGGATGCCATGTAGTCCACCTGAGGCAGTTTCCATCAATTTGCAAAACTGCGTGAAGACTTCCTGATGAAGTCACCACTTTCCCGGGTAGAGGTCGTGTCCACTCCCGGAATGAACACTGCTGACAGTGCGCTTACTTGATTCTCCGCCCAGCGAAGAATTCTGGTGGCTTCTACCCACGCCACCCTGCTCCTTGTGCCGCCCTGGCGGTTTACATGAGCCCCTGCGGTCTGACTGGATCAGAACCGGTTGGTCGCGAAGCAGGAACTCCGCTTGACTTAGGGCGTTGTATATGGCCCTTAGTTCCAGGATATTGATGTGAAGGCAAGTCTGTTGGCTTGACCATAAACCTTGGAATTTTCTTCCCTGTGTAACTGCCCCCCACCCTCGGAGGCTTGCATCCGTGGTCACCAGGACCCAGTCCTGAATGCCGAATCTGCGGCCCTCGAGAAGGTGAGCACTCCGCAGCCACCACAGGAGAGACACCCTGGCCCTGGGGGATAGGGTGATTAACCGATGCATCTGAAGATGTGATCCGGACCACTTGTCCAGTAAGTTCCATTGTCCTTGCATGGAACCAGCCGAAGGGGATGGCCTCGTATGATGCCATCATCCTTCCCAGGACTCGAGTGCAGTGATGCACTGACACCTGTTTTGGTTTTCAATGGATTCCTGACCAGTGTCAAGAGCTCCTGAGCTCTCTCTATCGGGAGATAAACCCTCTTCTGGTCTGTGTCTAGGATCATGCCTAGGCGAGGCAGATGAGCTGTAGGAACCAACTGCGACTTTGGAATATATAGAATCCAGTCGTGTTGCCGTTTCACTTCCAGAGAAGGTGATACGCTGTCCAGCAACTGCTCTCTTGATCTCGCTTTTATGAGGAGATCATCCAAGTATGTGATAATAGTGACACCTTGCTTCCGCAGGAGCACCATCATATCCGCCATTACCTTGGTGAAATTGGTAATGACAATCCCGTACCGCAATTCTGAGGTACGCCTGATGAGGTGGATAAATGGGGACACGAAGGTATGCATCCCTTATGCCCCGATTCATTTCAGGCATGCAATGACCGCTCTTAGCGATTCCATCTTGAACCTGAACCTTTTCAGGTATATGTTCAGGGATTTTAATTCAATATGGGTCTAACCGAACCGTCTGGTTTCGGGATTATAACATGGTCGAATAATAACACCCTCTTGTTGAAGGAGGGGACCCTTGACCACCACCTGTTGAAGATACAATTTACGAATTGCAGTTAACACTGGCTCCCTCTCTTGGGGGGAAGCCCGCCGGGTCCTCGGTGAGGGGGCATCTTCTCACAGTCCAGCCTGTATCCCTGCGATACAATTTCTATTGCCCAGGGATCTAACAGGGAGTGAACCCACTTGTGGCTGAACTTACGAAGGCGTGTCCCCACCGGGCCTAGCTCCGCCTGTGGAGCCCCAGCGACATGCGGTGGATTTTTGTAGAGGCCGGGGAGGACTTCTGTTCCTGGGGACTAGCTGTGTTGTACAGCTTCTTTCCTCTGCCCCCGGCTCTGACAAGAAAGGACGCACCTCAGACTTTCTTGTTTCTTTATTCGAAAAGCTGCATTTAATAATGTTGTGCTTTCCTAGGCTGTGCAGGAATATAAGGCAAAATATCAGAATTACCAGCTATAACTGTGGAGACCAGGCCCGAGAACCTTTCTCCACACAATCCTCAGCCTTCCATATGCCTCTTAAGTCAGCATCATCTGTCCAATGTATATTCTACAGGACACGTCAAGCAGAAATCGACATAGCTTTTGTCTCTAGGACCCAGTATACTCATGTCCCTTTGGGCATGCTTTATAATTATATATCTATCACTTAAGACAGCATCTTAAAATATTTATATGCATACTTGGGTCTCAATCTCTGCTGATAAGGTACCTGTCCACGCTGCCACAGCGCTATAAACCCATGCCGACACAATCGCCGGTCTGGGTAGTATACTAGAATGTGCACGCTATCTGCAGGTTCCCTGAGAATAGCTAATGCAAACAGGACACCCAAGGGGAAGATTCTCAACACATCCTGGCCCTAGTGGGGAAAGGATACAGTCTGAGAATTCTCTTGTGGGAAGCTGCCGTCTCTTGTCTGGAGATACCCGCTCTTTTTCCTCATGAGAGGAGGGTAATTTACCTCAGCTTTCTCCCCCTTAAACATGTGTACTCTCGTGTCAGGGACAGATGAGTCATCAGTGATATGCAATTCATCTTTTATTCCAATAATCATATATTGAATATCTTTTAGCCCTCTTGGCTGTAACTTTGCATTATCGTAGTCGACAGTGGAGTTAAACTCTGTGTCGATACTTTGTTATTTTGGATAGTGAACATAGAGAGACTCTGAAGGACTCTGTGACATAGGGACAGACCAGGGTAGATTTCCTTTCTGTTCCCTAACCTTTTGTGCAATAATTTTACCTCAGCACTTACACATATTCAAACAGGTGTCGGCGCTGTTGACGGAGACACCCTCCCACACACTTATCCGCTCTATCACCTCCTTAGAGGAGCCTTTTACCTCAGACATGTCGACACACGTGTACCGACACACCACACACACAGGGGATGCTCTATTTGAAGACAGTTCCCCCACCAGGCCCTTTGGAGAGACAGAGAGAGAGTATGCCAGCACACACCACAGCGCTATATAATACAGGGATGTACACTATACTGAGTGATTTTTCCCCTATAGCAGCTTATATACACAGTTTTGCGCCTAAATTTATGTGCACCCCCTCTCTTTTTTACCCTTTGTGTACCAGGATACTGCAGGGGAGAGCCTGGGGAGCTTCCTTCCAGCTGAGCTGTGAAGAGAAAATGGCGCCGGTGTGCTGAGGAAGAAGGCCCGGCCCCCTCAGCGGCGGGCTTCTGTCCTTTTATGTACTTTAATGGCGGGGGTTAATGCACATATACAGTTTATCAGACTGTATTATGTGCTTTTCGCCAAGTAAGGTAATCTAATTGCTGCCCAGGACGCCCCCCCCCCCCAGCGCCCTGCACCCATCAGTGACCGCAGTGTGTGGTGTGCTAAGGGAGCAATGGCGCACAGCTGCAGTGCTGTGCGCTACCTTAATGAAGACCGGAGTCTTCAGCCGCCGATTTTCAACTTCTCTTCGTTCTTCTGGCTCTGCAAGGGGGACGGCGGCGCGGTTCCGGGACCGGACGACCGAGGACTGGGCCTGTGTTTGATCCCTCTGGAGCTAATGGTGTCCAGTAGCCTTAGAAGCCCAAGCTAGCTGCAAGCAGGTAGGTTCGCTT
The DNA here is from genome assembly GCF_028390025.1 of Pseudophryne corroboree. NCBI lineage: Eukaryota > Metazoa > Chordata > Amphibia > Anura > Myobatrachidae > Pseudophryne > Pseudophryne corroboree. The sequence goes on from NC_086448.1 coordinate 328,131,937, forward strand.
CTCTCCCCTCAGTCCCACGTAGCAGTGAGTCTGTTGCCAGCAGATCTCACTGAAAATAAAAAACCTAACAAATACTTTCTTATCTAGGAAGCTCAGGAGAGCCCCTAGGGTGCATCCAGCTCTGGCCGGGCACAGATACTAACTGAGGTCTGGAGGAGGGGCATAGAGGGAGAAGCCAGTGCACACCAGATATAGTACCTAATCTTTCTTTTAAGAGTGCCCAGTCTCCTGCGGAGCCCGTCTATACCCCATGGTCCTTACGGAGTACCCAGCATCCACTAGGACGTCAGAGAAATAATGACATAATGTCCATAGGTCTTTTAAAAATCTTGATTAACCGGCAATTAATAAGGTTTCAAGATAACAAAATGGTGAAAATATGGTTTGTGATGCTATGCCCAATATAAGCTCGAATTGGTCTGTGATGATAAGATAGGTGACAGGTAAAGTATTCACCCAATCGTCAAAAGAGTCCACAACTCCCAGTGTTACTTAGTGGTCTCCCATCCAAGTACTGACCAGGCCTATCCTGCTGAGCTTCCGAAGTTTAATAGGATCGGGCGTATTCAGAATAATATAACCGTGGGCAATTATGACAGGGTGATGAAACAAGAAAAAAGAACCCACTTCTGCTGTTTGTACTGAGCCTGGATCCAAAGTATAAAATGCTGGTCCCAGGACTATTCCAGATGAGAGAGTGTTGTAAAAGAGAGAAAAAAGAGAACATGACCAGGGCCCAAGGTAACTGAAGCAGCTTCTGATCCCATACTGCCCCACTCGATTACTGCGATCTGTAGATGAAGGACTTTTAGCAGTACTTAGAATCTCCCGTAATTCATCTGGGGGTCGAGCTTTTAGTCATGCAGCTCAGACTCTATGGAACTCACTTCCCCGCACAGTGCGAGAGGCCCCAACTATAGAATCCTTCAAAAGTAGACTCAAGACTCTCCTGTTTACACAAGCATTTCCAAAATGTCCCTTTTAGTATTTTCATGCTTCTGTATTTTATGAAAAGCTGTTCTGTACTCCATTTTTTTCTGTACTATATTATGCTGTGTATCTATTAAGCTCCTTGAGTCCTATTGGAGAAAGAGCGCTATATAAATAAAATTATTATTATTATTATTATTATTATTATTATTATTATTATTACAAAATGAAACTACACATATGAAGTGCTATAAAGTGGAATCTCAAAATATCACATGTTGCCTCACAAAATATTTTCTCTCAAATTCAATTTAAACAAAGGATCTGTAATCAAATCCCAAAAGTGGATTTATAACATTATTATGCTCATAAAAAAATGTGTAAAAAATCGGCAAATATCAGTTGGAATCACTCTGAAGCGAAAGATAATAATAGCAGTATCAATAGGCAAAGGTAATAGAGGTGTCAAAAAGTATCTATACTAGCAAATAGTTAGACAGTAGAAAAATGAATTGATTTCCATGATGTGGACACACAAATACGATTATATCAATCAAAATAAGAAACAAAAGAAATAAATAAGCATCGTTTCTAGGTCATCAGAACCAGAGATAGAGGAAATATATAAGTATTATTTCTAAGTCAAAACATTCAAGTAAATTGAGGAGTATTAGCATCCAAATATAATAGTGTCAGTCAGAGCCATAAAACATAAAATAGTATGTTTTTAAATTATCTCTGCAATACCATGCATGGTTAATATAGACAGACTCAAAGAAGCGGCCACCTGTTCCGGTAGGGGCGTACCGCTTTGATGTCATCTAGTGATGCCAATCCCGACATACGTTTTACTGCTGGGCTTGGTCACGGGAGCCTCACTCCACAAGCCCCAGCGGTAGACAGAAAAGGATTCAGGTAGCCAAACACCTTACTAGGATATTAATAGGTATGTGATTGCTCCTATGAGATGGTCCTTTGGATCTGGAATGAGTTGTTATGGAAACCATTATAGTCTAAAGTATTTGGACCAATTATCATGTAGCTTTTTTGTATATAGGTTAACAAAAAATATATCAAATATAAGTAAATAATAAAATATAAGAATAAAATAAATATAAATAATGATAATAAACAAATAAATAAATTAAAAACCCTAATGTGTACATGGACTGTGGGGATAATAATTACCAGGAAATAATACCAATCAAAATGTGTGTTTTTTTTACTATAGTATTAAAATTATTATCTTTTATTTTTATGGTGCCACAAGGGTTCCACAGCGCCCAATTACAGAGTACATATGCACATTATCAAGACAGGAAAACAGTAACTTACAGTTGAAGACAATATAGGACAAGTACAGGGTAACTAAACATAAACTACACCAGTAGACGACATAGAGATAAGTTTCAAGGTGGCCAAAAAACTGTGGGATTTGGGCAGTTGAGGATTATTAAAGTAAGAAAAGGATAAGCACATGAGGGAAGAGGGCCCTGCTCGAGAGAGCTTACATTCTAAAGGGGAGGGATAGACAGACAGGGGTGACACAGACGGGGTAGACCGAGCATGGGACAGGGGGTTAGGATGAGATTTGGCTGGGTTTGTTAAAGAAGTGGGTCTTAAGAGCCTTGTCAAAGTCAAAAATATTACATAGAGAGAACATACAGACTCCACACATTATGAGTCGCTAAGCTTGCAAATACGCACATCGAGCACAGCAATATATGGCAACATACGCATTTACACAGACATGCCACAAAGATATATTCAACACATATTTCATACAACACATAATTTGAACATATCAAGCGCCAGACATCATAATGTTTTAAATTATATAATGGAGTAACGTCATGTATATATATTATTGAAGCGGAGCAAGATGGACATGTCGTGCTTGGTGTCACAGTAACCAGATTAATGTGTAGATTCATTTGATGCCTGTTATTAAGTTGTAGCACATTGCCATGAGTAGTTATGATTGAATGTAGAAATATAAAGCCACAAATCTGATGAGAACAATGACCATTCCATTTAAAGCATGTGATGGACAGGAAATTCAGGCCAGCCCTTTTGATGTCTTCAAGGCTTGCATATGAACTGACCAATGACTCATCATGAATGAGAAAGTTCCCTCCCCATGACTAGTAACAAGAGATCTGTATATGCCCCAAGAGACTCAATGTATAGGTGATCACACACACAGCTGGCTGCTTTCTTTGTCCCAGATGATGGTGGAGATGCTGACTGTCCAGTGGCTGCATGATTTTACTGAGAGAGAAAGTGATATGGAGTGGAGACTTTATTTGAGCAAAATATGGTGATGTATTGCTGGCCATGTATGTATTTGAATTAGTTTGTAATAACTGCTTACTGTGTAAATTGTAACCATGTAACTATATATATATATACTGTACATTGTGATATATTGAATACATATCCTTTTAATAACAAATATATACATCAATGAGCTTTGGAACTCAGATAATGTGTGGGTGCATTGTTTTCTCTTATGGGATGCAGTGTTTTGCGATGTATAGCGCACATTCATAGCACATGGTAATAAGATGCGCAGGCGTCCACAGGATATATTAGAGCTGGCATTTAAATTATTTGTTAGAAAGCAATTTGACTTTTACAGATGGGGGCTCAGAACCGCGACATCATGTTCTTAATGATGCACTGTACATTACAAGCGCGGCTGTGGTCGACCATCTAACGATGGACACATCGCGATGCTGACGAGTCACATCCATGTGTTCTGTTGTGTTACCAGTAAGCCGCTGATATGAAATTCAAGGGACAGTGTGTTTCTCACAATATTTAAAATGCTACTGCGTATTTTTATTGTTGCAAAACAAAGTTCAAATAAGTCATATTGTGTTTGATTCAGATTGGATTGTTTATCTGTTAAGTAGATTTAAAGTATATTTAAAAGTTGCTGCATAGCCATAATATAGCTGTGTTAGCATGCTGAGAAAATTTGTATACTTTTGAAACTCAGGCCTAAAGTAACTCTTGGTGCCTCTATAGAGTGTAGGGGTTTGTGGGGACTGCGCTTTCACCTGGTGGTATAAAGTGAGTAGCTGCTATGGAGAAAATTAAGGTTGCCACAAACCTTCGTTGTACTGATGCAGAAAATATATTACTCCCAGCGCTTACTCAATATCACACATACAGCTTGAAAATTGTTGAATTAATTTTTTGTTTTATTTATAAACATGTAAATGAATAATTATTGAATAAAAAGAATAGTTAAAAACTGGATAGGTATAACATATATGTTTATTGTATAGTAATTAAAAAAAATTTTTTATAAAGAGCTCTAAAAACTGGTACAAACATGTAACAAACAAAAACAGATTTGTGGAAGAAAGAGTTTTGGTGGATAGTGAAAGGTACCAGATGAAAATAGTACAGATGATTGTGGAGATGGGTAGATACGCTAGTGTGCGTTTTACTCTATCCACCGATGTGTATATGTATGGTTTGTTACTATTAAATAGTTTAAAAAAATACCAAGTTCTGTTATGAGCAGGAGAATTGTAGGTCCTGGGAGATGTAACACTATTGTTACAGTGTCTCTGTCGAAGGGAAATTACTGTGCAGATGGATACAGTTTCTCAGTTTTAGTATCGTTACTCACAGTCTTTTGTAGTCAGAACGGGTGCTGTATCTGCATTCGTCCGGGGGATCCTCTGTGTCCTGTCGGATGCCCTTGCTCGTAGCGTGCTGGGGGTATTTTTTGCCCGCACTCGTCCAGGTACAATCTTTGTGGTCGGAATAAGTGCTGTATCTGCACTAGTCCCGGTGACCCTCTGTGTCCTGTTAGGTGCCGCTGTTCCTAGTATGCTGGGGTTGCTCGCGCTCGTCCAGGCAGTCTGAGCGGGCGCTGGTCCGGGGTATGGGGTAGGTGCCGCTGTTCCTAGCGTGCTGGGGTTGCTCGCGCTCGTCCAGGTAATCTGAGCGGGCGCTGGTCCGGGGTACGGAGTAGTCGTCTGCCGGCAGACTTGAATGGAGCTTTATGCCGCAGGGGGACAAAATCTAAGTCCGAGCCCGTGGCTGATCTACGCGTTTCACCTGCTGCTTCAGGCTTCGTCAGGATACCCATTCATTCCTGCTCCGTACCTTTATCCTCCGGTTTGCCCTTTCTCGTGGGCTGTGTATTACATAATTTCCGCCCTTATTCCTCCGTGCAGTAATGCTTGTCTGTATATACCAGTATTAAAAGGACCCATATGTATGTATAACGGGACACATATATATTTGGGACACAGCCCACGAGAAAGGGCAAACCGGAGGATAAAGGTACGGAGCAGGAATGAATGGGTATCCTGATGAAGCCTGAAGCAGCAGGTGAAACGCGTAGATCAGCCACGGGCTCGGACTTAGATTTTGTCCCCCTGCGGCATAAAGCTCCATTCAAGTCTGCCGGCAGACGACTACTCCGTACCCCGGACCAGCGCCCGCTCAGATTACCTGGACGAGCGCAAGCAACCCCAGCACGCTAGGAACAGCGGCACCTACCCCATACCCCGGACCAGCGCCCGCTCAGACTGCCCGGACGAGCGCGAGCAACCCCAGCACGCTAGGAACAGCGGCACCTAACAGGACACAGAGGGTCACCGGGACTAGTGCAGATACAGCACTTATTCCGACCACAAAGATTGTACCTGGACGAGTGCGGGCAAAAAATACCCCCAGCACGCTACGAGCAAGGGCATCCGACAGGACACAGAGGATCCCCCGGACGAATGCAGATACAGCACCCGTTCTGACTACAAAAGACTGTGAGTAACGATACTAAAACTGAGAAACTGTATCCATCTGCACAGTAATTCCCCTTCGACAGAGACACTGTAACAATAGTGTTACATCTCCCAGGACCTACAATTCTCCTGTTCAGAACAGAACTTGGTATTTTTTTAAACTATTTAATAGTAACAAACCATACATATACACATCGGTGGATAGAGTAAAACGCACACTAGTGTATCTACCCACCTCCACAATCATCTGTACTATTTTTATCTGGTACCTTTCACTATCCACCAAAACTCTTTCTTCCACAAATCTGTTTTTGTTTGTTACATGTTTGTACCGGTTTTTAGAGCTCTTTAAAAAAATATTTTTTTAATTACTATACAATAAACATATATGTTATACCTATCCAGTTTTTAACTATTCTTTTTATTCAATAATTATTCATTTACATGTTTATAAATAAAACAAAAAATTTATTCAACAATTTTGAAGCTGTATGTGTGATATTGAGTAAGCGCTGGGAGTAATATATTTTCTGCACCTCTATAGAGTGTGATTTCTTTGTGACAAAGGAGCTGCATGGTCTGTCCTCCATTTTGGCCTAGCCACATGGCCTGTCCACCATCTTGTGTAAGCCTCATGGATGTGGAAGGGGAGGAGCAGTGGCCATTTTAGGAAGGTCACTTTCTTTATAGCTGTATTTCAGTCTGGTTAGAACAATCAGTTTCCTTTGTCACAAAGTTTCCACATATCTACAAATCCAGCACCATTTATGAGTTACCAATGAATTTATTTAACCCATGCCATAATCAGTTACAAATAGTTTCAATAGGGCCTAGTGAGAGTAAATGGTGAGATAAGTGAATGTTTTTTTTTTCTTGTCTGTGTGTAATTACCTTACATCAGGTGGGGGGTTGCACACAGATAGAAAAAGGAAAAAGAGGTTTTGTTTTTCTTTCTTTTCTTCCAAGATTTGTGGAGTCTGTTTACTAGGGTAGGATAATATTATTATAATTATGTGTATATTTATATCAGTGTATGTTTTGCAAGATAGCTATCCAATCTGAATCATATCATTTAAATTATAGATTATTGCAGTCATTATAGATCTGTGTGAAATCGGATACATTTGTTTGCTATGTATATATATATATATATATATATATATTTGAATTAGTGTGTTAAGGGAGCAATTATAAAAACATGAAACGCAGTTCTGACCTAGTCGCTTAGGTTTATACGGAAACAACTGTGTGTTGTGTTTGTGAGCGATAGTAGTTTTATTGCTCACATTTATAGAGATTGTGTGGTTTATTGAGTTGCGAATGCACGTTTGTACACATACGGACAAAGTACAGGAGCTTGCACGTGGCACAGGGTCGCGCACATGACGTAAAGGCACGCACGGTCGTGTGGTTACGTAAGGTTGCGTAGGATTGTGGGCGCAAAGTAAAACCACAAGATAGTTGTTCAATTAAAGGCGGGATAGTATACGTTTAATACAAAAGTACATAACTATCCGATTTCAAAAGCTGATTAGTGTGAGACTTTGTTTAGACGGTACTGCCTCTGGGTTAAAACCATCAATCAAAGGGAGTGAAATTTTCTGTACAGAAAAGAAAAACAAGGTGTATCTGAGTGAGTGAAAGAAGGAGTGAGTGGCGTTGAACCCCGGAAATTCGGGTCCCATGGTACACCAAGTAAGTGGAGGCTTGGTGGCGTGAGGCGGCTGACTTACGTTAATACAAATAGAGAAATACACAAATCGTGCCTAGATTTGCAGAGAAGCATGATATAGAATTGTTCATTGAGAAGTATAGAAATTGTGAATTGAAGTTTAAAGGTTTTGTGTTACGCTCCGGCTGAGGAGCGCAGCTTGTGTATTCGACTCCAGTGGTCATAGGGTGGATAGGTAACAAGTACCTATACGCTGTGCGATTGGACCACACGTTTGTGTGTGCGATACGTGATGCAACCTGATACCCCTTTGCAAGCTTTTGCGTAAACCGCGATATCATTAGCGCCGTGTAGAGCATACGCAAGCGTGATTTGTGTATAACCAAAAGGGAAGTTTTCGCTGGTCTCTCTCAGGAAAATTTTCAACGGTAGATATTCACTGGAAAAGGTAAGTTACTCCTAAAACTTCCAGTGATTAGAAGCCAGGTAGGGTCCTCACTGGGTACGCGGTGGTCACTATTGGAGTGAGTCGTGGTACATCAGCGGAGAATGAGTGGGTGGAAGTGCTCAGAGAACTTTCACCGTCTATTGTGTTGTGCATTGGGGATTGTGTTAACAAAGCAAACAGTATGCAATGGGATCCAATTGCACAAGCAATGATCGTTTGGTAACCAGGGTTCAGGCTGGAGAATTGCGGCCCAGGGAGTCAGCAAGGTTTATTATGTGTGAGAAATATGGTCCACACGCGGAGGCTTTTTGCAAATGAATGGGTACGTATGACTGCTGATGATAGTGCATCATTCCCTGGGGTTGGTGAGTTTGATCCTAAGGTATTGCAGGTAGTATGTCTAACCAATGTCATATAAGACAAGAACGGAAATATAAGAGCTGTTAGAACTTGTAGCAACAATAAACAAGTAGAAAAAAAAGAGAAAGCAAGTACACCGCTATATGTAGATGTGGAAGCAGTTACGGCCAACATACAAACTATAGAAAATAATAAAACTATGAAAAATATGAATGTAACCTATATATGTACTAATGAATGTCAAAGTTTTATCTAGGAGGAGAAGGCAACCTGACTCGTTTCAGCCATTTCTCATGCACTCAGAGGAGTATCCAACCAGTAAAAGAAGAGCAGTAGCCTGCCGGGGAAGTGGCTGAGACCAGTGGAACTGTAATAGAAAATTCTCCGTCTAGATAAGATCACTGGTAAACACTAATTCGGCAAATGGGAGGAACGAAAGAAGTGCACATTACCCTTTGACAAAAACCTGCTGAAGTTACGATTGGGCCCCTACAATACTAAACCCTTTTCTTTCCTTCTTTTTCCTAACAGAAATGGCCCCTGACTAACGTAACAGAGATTTTGTTAAATGTGAAATGCATATATTGTACTCCCGCACAGGAAGTACAAGGTATGTTAGATACCCTCAAAGACTAATGTTGCATTACACTGTTCTAGATTCATGTCCATCACAGGTAGATACAATTATCTCACAGATACCGGGTTCCCTATGAACTTAGGATGGACAGGACACTGGATTGATGGCTGAAGTAGCCCCAGTAGTGACACAGCATGCACAAGTTTTAAGGGGGGGTAGACAAAGTAGGTAATCAATTCCCCGTAGTGCCCAATCCAGTTGTAATTTTAATAAAATCCTCTCCACCTCTACAAACTTATCTGTCACCAACCTCTATTCTGTTTCTCCACAGTTTCCTCTTCATCTTTTGCGTTCACACAGGGTGGTACAATACATGGACCCAATTACAGTTCAAACACTACATGCCTACTTGGTCCTTCAGAGTTCTGCCCAAACCCAGTATATCTCACCAGCACGATAACACCAGTATTACTGCAGTGTGCCTTGTCATGCACAAAGGGTGGAGGAAGGATGAGAATACTGGTGAAGGTAAATTTTGTATAGACACTGATATGCTCATTGGTGAACGCAGACCTGATATTTTCTTCTTCTTTCTCTCCTCTAGAGATGATTTTTTTATTTTTATTTTATTTTTTTTTTAGTTATGCTCATGGATACAAATTTGTGTTCCCTACAGGAAAAGGAGGTATGGAAGTCGAAGGGGTATAGTTAGGAGTCCCCAGGACTCTGGAGAGATGGACAAGGTAAGCCAGTGGCCCCCAGGATGTATCTCCCCAGCCTAGCTGAGGCGGCAAATAATCTGACTCACCTAGGGTAAGGAAGGTATGTGCAAATTGGTAAGCGCTTGCTGGCGTGTACCAGGGTTCTCTTCTCAGGCAAGCAGGAAAGCAATGACCTGTCTTACTTGCATGAGGAAGAACAGTTGGTAAGGTAGTACTAACAGGGCCATCCCATATCCCTCCTACAGACGGACCTTTTCAGGTAATACAAATCAACTTCTTACAATTAACACCCTTTAGGAATTATTGTTATGTATTGGTGTGCACTGATGTTTTCTCAAACTGGGTAGAGGCATTTCCTGCCACCACGGATGCTGCTGTGTTTACCGCAAAGAAAAATTGTGCAGAAATGTGTGTGTAGATAATGGTACACCTAGGAGTAGGAGCAAAGCTTGAAATTGGACTATTGTGATCATAGACACTGCCACTAGTATTATGTAGCATCGGAACCACTCCCAGATCTTTACTTAACGAATCACCCTCTTTGAAATTTGTTTTTGTTTTTGTGTTTTTTTGTTTTTGGAAGACAACCTCATGTCATGATTGATCTGCACAATGATCAGAAATACACCAATGAGGTGACAGTACAGTACCTTTTCGAGATGAGCCAGCATTTGAGAACTTGACAAAAGAACTTGAAACTGTTGATTCCTGGTATGCCAAATACTAACTGTCTTGATTGTGAACCAAGAGACTGTGTGATTGTTCTTACGTTCAGGTTGCCTAATAGATAGGTGGGAAGGACCATACCAAATTTTGTTGACAGCACTATCCCAGTGAAAGTAGCTGAGAGAGAGACTTGGGTCCACGATTCCCATTGCATGAAAGTCGGTAGTCCGGAAAAGGAACTCGTAAATGGAGTGAGATTGCAAAAGTATCACCAGAGAGTCTGTTCTGTGAAGACTGAGAGGCGGCACTGTTGAACACTACCTGAGCATACTAAAGGATTACAGAAACACCAGTCATTGTAATTGATTTGCTATGAACAATAGTTGTTTTGTTCCATTTCTCTTTTCTCTCTTTCCCGCTGACATTTTTTTCAGGACATTCTGTTTTTGCAAGGTTTTTCATGAGGAGTCGAGTGTGGGACTGGAACTGGTTCTGGAGGAAGGAGTGATTTCCTTACAGGATCCCAGGATTAGCTGATCAGTTTGTTAAAGCTAGAGAAAAATCAAAGGTCTAGTAGTTACGGAGGTAACGTGATAGGCTATTGTCTGAGGAATATTGTATTTTGTAGTTATTGTGACCCCATATTTGAAGATGAGAGCATCCAGAGATGTCAGTCTAGCAATAAGGTGGCAGACATCCCTTAAGTGATTACCACTCACTAGTGGGTAAGGTCTTAAACCAAACGGAATGTTGGATGTGCTCACAGGTACCTCTAAGACGAAAAGATGCAGGATTAGTGCCATATTTTTTTAGAGTTAGCTGAGGTACTTGAATTACATGGAAGGGGGATGGGACTGGTGGACAAAGAATATATTATAGACCCCCTAGTCTTAAGATCCACCAGTACCATAGATAAATCCTTGGTATGTTTAAATCTCACCAATTTCAGGAAATTGGGAGGTAATCAGGAACAAACACATTGCAGATAAAGAGCTCATTAATATGTGTGGAAGAAAGGTTTATGAGTGTCTCTCCCCGAACACCAAAGGTTTATGTTATCTAGGAAGGAGACTACTTATAACCCTTGTTCAATGATGAAACAGACCTAGCAAACGTTCCTGAAATGAAAACAATGTTTAGGGAATGATAGGAATGTATACCATGAAAATTTTATATGTCACTTTCACGATTTGTTTGTGTTTTCTCCCTCTACCTAGTATAACCTCAATCGAATCCGAACATCAGTGTACAAAGACGTAGGTACATGTATGTGTGAAATGTTCATCCAAATCAGACATTATAGGCCGAAGCACTGTCCCAGCATACTCTATAGGTTGAATGTTGTCCCACACACAACCAGTGGTCCCGTGACCGCCGAGTGCATATAGAGAATGTCTTGTCCTCCTCCCTGTCTTCCCCAAATATAGTCAAATGTCTGATTTGGGAAATGAATACATACGTGTGTCTAGGTCACCGATTATTGTTTGAAATATTTTTCTTAATAATAATTTATGGCAGTTATTGTTTACTGCCAAAGGGTGGACTGTCGAAGTCAAAAATATTACATAGAGAGAACATACAGACTCCACACATTATGAGTCACTAAGCTTGCAAATACGCACATCGAGCACAGCAATATATGGTAACATACGCATTTACACAGACATGCCACAAATATATATTCAACACATATTTCATACAACACATAATTTGAACATATCAAGCGCCAGACATCATAATGTTTTAAATTATATAATGGAGTAACGTCATGTATGTGTATTATTGGAGCGGAGCAAGATGGACATGTCGTGCTTGGTGTCACAGTAACCAGATTAATGTGTAGATTCATTTGATGCTTGTTATTAAGTTGTAGCACATTGCCATGAGTAGTTATGATTGAATGTAGAAATATAAAGCTACAATTCTGATGAGAACAATGAACATTCTATTTGAAGCATGTGATGGACAGGAAACTCAGGCCAGCCCTTTTGATGTCTTCAAGGCTTGCATATGAACTGACCAATGACTCATCATGAATGAGAAAGTTCCTTCCCCTAGACTAGTAACAAGAGATCTGTATACGCCCCCAAGAGACTCAGTGTATAAGTGATCACACACACAGCTGGCTGCTTTCTTTGTCCCAGATGATGGTGGAGATGCTGACTGTCCAGTGGCTGCATGATTTTACTGAGAGAGAGAGAGTGATATGGAGTGGAGACTTTATTTGAGCAAAATATGGTGATGTATTGCTGGCCATGTATGTATTTGAATTAGTTTGTAATAACTGCTTACTGTGTAAATTGTAACCATGTAACTATATATATATATATATATATACTGTACATTGTGATATATTGAATACATATCCTTTTAATAACAAATATATACATCAATGAGCTTTGGAACTCAGATAATGTGTGGGTGCATTGTTTTCTCTTATGCGATGCAGTGTTTTGTGATGTATAGCGCACATTCATAGCACATGGTAATAAGATGCGCAGGCGTCCACAGTATATATTAGAGCTGGCATTTAAATTATATGTTAGAAAGCAGTAATCAGAAGAAAGGAGAGTTGGCGTGCATTAGCAGATTGAAGAGTACGGGAGGGAGAGTAAAGGGAGATAAGATCAGAGAGGTATATGGGAGAGGAGTGGGTGAGTGCTTTCTAAGTGAGTGTGAGAAGTTTGTATTGGATTCTGAAAGGGAAGGGGAGCCAGTGAAGGGCTTGCAGGAGAGGGGAGGTGGATGTAGTGCATTTGGTGAGGAAGATGAGCCGGGCTGCAGCATTGATGATAGATTGGAGGGGAGAGAGTTAATTGTCAGGGAGGCCAGTTAGGAGGAGATTACAGTAGTCCAGTCAGGAAATAATCAGTGAGATCAATGATCTTAGTGGCATCCTGGGTGAGAAAAGGTCTGATCCTGGAATTGTTTTTGAGATGAAAATGACAGGTTTGTGAGAGGTGCTGAATGTGTGGTTTGAAGGAGAGGGAGGAGTCAAGTATTATGCCAAGACACCATACTTGGGGTCCAGAGGAGATAGTCGCATCATTAATGGATAGTGAGATTGTGGGAGGTAAGGTTGTGCAGGAGGGTGGGAAGATGATCAGCTCAGTCTTAGACATGTTGAGTTCAAGAAAGAGCTGGGACATCCAGGAAGAGACAGCAGAAAGACAGTTGGAGGTACGAGTGAGGAGAGCCATGGAGAGATCAGGGGAGGAAAGGTAGATTTGAGGGTCATCAGCATAGAGGTGGTATTGGAAGTTAAAAGAACTAAAGAGTTCACCTAAAGAGCAAGTATAGAGAGAGAAAAGGAGCGGACCAAGAACAGAGCCTTGGGGGAAACCAACGATTAGTGTAAGTGGGGGGGAGGTAGCATCATGAGAGGAGACAGAGAAAGAACGATCAGAGAGGTGAGAGGGCATTATCACGCAGACCAAGACAGTGAAAGATTTGCAGACACAGTGTCAAAAGCGAGAGGTCAGGAAGAATAAGCAAAGAGTAGTGGCCCTTAGATTTGGCTGCATGGAGGTCAGTGCAGACTTTTGTGAGGGCAGTTTCAGTGGAGTGGAGAGAATGGAAACCAGACTGGAATGTGTCAAGCAGTGAGTGAGAGGAAAGAAAGGCAGTGAGGTGATTATATACAAAACGCTCATGAAGTTTGGAGGCAAAAGGGAGGAGAGAGATGGGTCAATAGTTGGAGAGAGTGTTTGGATCAAGGGTAGGTTTTTTAAGACTAGGGGAGACAAGAGCATTCTTGAAGGCAGAGGGGACAGTGCCTGATGAGAGGGAGAGATTGAGAAGGTGGGCAAGATGGGAACAGGCAGAAGGAGAGAAGTTGCGGATTAGGTGGGAGGAAATAGGGTCAAGTGGGGAGGTTGTGAGGGGGGGAGGAATGGATGAGGGCCATGATTTCCTCACCAGATACATGGGAGAAAGATGTCAGAGTTGGTAAGAGGGAAGGGGAGGGGTGGCAAGTGATGGGTGGTGGCTGGTTGCTGGTCTGGTTGGATGTGATGTCCTGACGTATGGAGTCAATCTTGGATGTAAAATAAGTGGCAAAGTCAAGAGCAGACCATGAGGAAGGGAGAGGAGGTGGTGGTGGGCAGAGGAGGGAGTCAACAGTGGCAAATAGGCACCAGGGGTTGGAAGACTGGGTAGAGATGAGAATTTTGAAGTATGATTGTTTAGCGAGGGAAAGGGCAGTACTGAAGGATGAGAGCATAAATTTTAAATGGAGGACGTCTGCCACTGTCGCTCGGCAGTACATGAGCATTTTTGAAGATATTTGGTGCATTTGATGTGCCAGGGTTGAGGTGTTGATCTGCGAGGGTGAATAGTGGTTGGTGGAGCAACAGCAACAAGGGCAGAAGTAAGAGATGCATTGTATAGGGATGTGGCTTGTTCAGGGCATGTGAGAGAGAGAAGAGGAGAGAGAAGTGAGTCAAACAGGGAGGATAGGGATAAGGTGTCAATAGCCTCAACTTAGTGATGGTAGCCTTAGCAGGGAAAGTTGAAAGAGAGCAGGAGGTGGTCATAGAGGGGAAAAGGGGAGTTGGAGAAATCAGAAATATCGCAATGGTGAGTGAAAACCAGATCCAGTGAGCTCCCGTTCCCATGGGAGGGTGTGGTGGTCCACTAGGAGAGACCAAGTGAAGAGGTGAGGTTAAGGAGTTTAGAGCCAGGTGATTTTGTGGGGTTATCGATAGGGATGTTGAAATCACCTAGGATAATGGAGGGAATGTCAGAAGAGAGGAAGTGAGGAAGCCAGGGAGCAAAGTTATCAAGGAGTTTGGAGGAAATGCCAGGTGGACGGTAAATGACAGCAACTCGAAGATTAGTAGGTTAGTAGAGGCGTATTGCATGGACCTCAAAGGTAGAGAATGTAAGGGACGGTTCTGGAGGTATAAGTTGGTATGTGTAGCTTGAGGGTAAAAGGATCCCAACACCACCCCGATGGCGACCCCTGGGATGGGGTGTGTGTGAGAATGTGAGGCCCCCAGCAGGAGAAGTGGCGTCATAGGGAGTAATCCAGGTTTCTGTAATGGCCAGGAGATGCAGAAATTGGAAATGAAAAGGTCACGAGTGGGGGCCAGTTTGTTGCAAACAGATTTGGCATTCCAGAGGGCACAGGATAGCGGATAGGAGTTTGTGGGTGAGATGCGAATGAGATTATCAGGATTGCTGTAGCGTTGAGGTAAGATTAATTTGGAAGGAAGAGCTAATGAGGGTGTAATGATGGTTCTGGGTCCTTAGCTAGGAAGGGAGACTGCAGGAGTGAGGCAGGGAGGGAGTGCAGTATGATAGTGGTAGAGGAGAGGTGAGGTGACAGGCAGAGGAGGGAGAGAGCAGGGTTGAGTGGTGGGGTAGAGATCCTATGTAGAGGCAGAAGTAAATTGCAATTCAGAAACAGAATAGGAGGGTAAGGGAGGCAGAGGGGAGGATGGTAGACAGAGGAGAGGAGAGAGGATGAGATGTAGGAGACTGGGAGAGAGGGATACAGGTGGTACCAGGGGACAGAATAAAGGATTAGGAAGATAAGGATTAATGGGGGATGTTGCCTTCCTGGCCATAGTGTGGAAGGGGTAAATAGTGGTAGTAAAATGAGAATAGGAGGAGTGGTGGCTGAATGAGAGAGCAGTGAAATTGTAGAAAGAAATACGATTTGCAAGTATTTAAAATGTGGTTAATTTCTACAGGTTAACAGTAAGTCAAATATTGTGCTGATGTTAGATGGAACATTACACAGTGTAAGCAAACAGCAAGTTAGTGTTACTTCATTAATGGTCATGGTCAGCGATGGACTCCGGAAAGGTAAGTATAGGAGAAATGGGTGTAGTGTGTGCGGTTTAGGCTCCCCTGGACCACACACACTGCACCCATTATAGAAACGCCAATGTTTTCATACACATGTCTGTTGGTCTTGATATTAGTGTGTAGTCTAGCTGAATCAGCTTGGCTGAATCAGTTTGGGATGAAAGATTTCAAAGGATGAATGTTTCTAAGGACGATGTCTGTGACTTTTACTGGAATTAAACTGGACGGAAACTGAAAGGAAACAACAAACAAACGCAAAAAAAAACCTTCACAATCCACCAATACTTGGACTGCAGCAACAAATGTATGTTCACTTCTAATATTCTCCAATCCTCTTACTCTCTTACTCAGGAAAATATACATTCACTTTCTGCAAAAAACACCTGCAATGCAACTTTCACTCAGACCCTGCAAATACCTGGAAAACAAATGTTTCATTGAGAAGCATAGTTAATGAAGTAAAAATTAACCCTATTATGAATGTGTGTGCATGTACATGTGGTAGAGAACATAGATTGCAAGCTCCACTGGGGCAGGGACCGATGTGAATGGCCAAATATTTTCTGTATAGTGCTGCGGAATATGTGTGCACTATATAAGTAACTGGTAATAAATAAATAATAAATAGTAATAAATAATTATATTTTGTCACCTTCTTGATCATTTTACACAATAATTTAATTAATTATAAAGGTTAATAATAATGTTATGAACACTAATTAATACTTACCTTTATTGTGTAATGTACCTTTAAGATTAAATTATAATATTCATAGTTTTATTAATGTACTAATTGGCAATGCAAATCATTAGAGAGATATACCCAATTTGCATATATATCTAATATATAGTAAAAGAAAAAAATGTTTTTTGATTGGTATTATTTCCTGGTAATTATTATCTCCACAGTCTATGTACACATTAGGGTTTTGTATTTATTTATTTATTTATTTATTATCATTTTTTTCTTATTTATATGTTTTATTATTATCATCATTATTTATATCTATTTTATTCTCATATTTTATTATTTACTTATATATATATTTTTGTTAACCTATATACAAAAAAGCTACATTATAACGGGTCCAAATACTTCAGACTATAATGGTTTCCTTAACAACTCATTCCAGATCCAAAGAACCTTCTCGTAGGAGCAGTCACATGCCTATTAAAATCCTAGTAAGGTGATTGGCTACTTAAGCCCTTTTCTGTCTACTGCTGGGGCTTGTGGAGCGAGGCTCCTGTGATCAAGCCCAGTGGTGAAACGTACATCAGGATCGGAGTCACTAGATGACATCATAGTGGTACGCCCCTTCCGGAATGGGCGGCCGCTTCTTTGAAGCCGGGGACGGATCGGTTTGAATGAGGAGACAGGGTGGAGAGGCCGGAAAAGCCGGGAAGACATTGGACCGTGATTAGTGCAGCATACACATTCATTACCAGACAAACAGTACACTCAAGGCCTAATTCAGAGTTGATCGCAGCAGCAAATTTGTTAGCAAATGGACAAAACCATGGGGGTAATTCCAAGTTGATCGCAGCAGGATTTTTGTTAGCAATTGGGCAAAACCATGTGCACTGCAGGGGAGGCAGATATAACATGTGCAGAGAGAGTTAGATTTGGGTGGAGTGTGTTCAATCTGCAATCTAATTTGCAGTGTAAAAATAAAGCAGCCAGTATTTACCCTGCACAGAAATAAAATAACCCACCCAAATCTAACTCTCTCTGAAAATGTTATATCTGCCACACCAGCAGTGCACATGGGCCCTCATTCCGAGTTGTTCGCTCGGTAATTTTCTTCGCATCGCAGCGATTTTCCGCTAATTGCGCATGCGCAATGTTCGCACTGCGACTGCGCCAAGTAAATTTGCTAAGAAGTTTGGTATTTTACTCACGGCATTACAAGGTTTTTTCTTCGTTCTGGTGATCGTTGTGTGATTGACAGGAAGTGGGTGTTTCTGGGCGGAAACTGGCCATTTTATGGGAGTGTGTGAAAAAACGCTGCCGTTTCTGGGAAAAACGCGGGAGTGGCTGGAGAAACGGGGGAATGTCTGGGCGAACGCTGGGTGCGTTTGTGACGTCAAACCAGGAACGACACGCACTGAACTGATCGCACTGGAAGAGTAAGTCTCGAGCTACTCAGAAACTGCACAGAAAAATCTTTTCGCAATATTGCGAATACTTCGTTCGCAATTCTGCTAAGCTAACATACACTCCCAGAGGGCGGCGGCTTAGCGTGTGTACTGCTGCGAAAAGCGGCTAGTGAGCGAACAACTCGGAATGAGGGCCATGGTTTTGCCCAAATGCTAACAAATTTGCTTCTGCAATCAACTCTGAATTAACCCCTCAGTACCCAGGATTGGTAACCTCTACCCTCATATCCATGCTCCCAATAATTCAATATATATACTCACCTCTCCTTCCCCCATTGCTAATGTGTCTCAACCAGTAACAGCAGGCAGCAATAGACTAATACATCAAAGGCTGTCTATATTACAGGCAGCAATAGATGAATACACTACAGGCTGTCTATGTTAACCATGCATGGTATTGTAGAGATAATTTAAAAACATACTGTTTTATGTTTTCTGGCTCTGACTGACACTATTATACTTGGATGCTTGTACTCCTCAATTTACTTAAATGTTTTGACTTAGAAATAATGCTTATATATTTCCTCTATCTCTGATTGGTTCTGATGACCTAGAAACAATGCTTATTTATTTCTTTTCTTTCTCATTTTAAATGATTCAATCGTATTTGTGTGTCCATATCATGGAAATCAATTCATTTTTCTACTGTCTAACTATTTGTTAGTATAGATAGTTTTGACACCTCTGTTATGTTTGCCTATTGATACCGTTGTTATTATTATCTTTTGCTTAAAAGTGATTCTAACTGATATTTGCAGCTTTTTGCCATATCTTTATGAGCATAATAATGTTATAAATCCACTTTTGTGATTTGATTACAGATACTTTGTTGAAACTGAATTTAAGAGAAAATATTTTGTGAGGCAACATGTGATATTTTGAGATTCCACTTTATAGCACTTCATACGGATGGGTCCAGGCCAGGCGCTACCCGCTCAGTGAAGGGATGCGGTGCAGGGAGGCGCTGGGATGGAGAGGCGCTCCCCCTGCTCTGCATCCCTTCCCCGCTGCTGCGCCATCCTGTCCCCCCCCCCCTGCTGCTGCTGCCAGCTGCCGTGCCTATCACTGTATGACAGGCAGTGGCGCCAGCAGCATGAAATGCCTACTCCCCTCACCTGTGTGACAGCAGCTGTATGGATCAGAGGAGGGGGCAGAGCTACACGGGACTGCGGGGGGCTAAATGGTTCTAAAGGGGGTGGAGCTACACTGGATGGAAGGGGTGGGGCTAAGCGGACAGAAGGGGCTGAGCTACACGGACCAGGCTGCTGTAGAGAGAGGGACAGTGGCGGCCAGCCAGACTTAGGTAAGTGGAGGGTCAGAAAGAAATGTATGTGTGTGTGTATGGTGGGGGGGTGTGTGTATGGTGGGGGTGGGGGTATGTGCGCATGGTCGGTGTGTATGTGTGTATATGTGTGAATTGTGTGTGAGGTATGTCTGTGTGTGCACGCATTATGGACGGCACTACTGGGGGGGCCATTACGTGTAAGGACGTTACTACTACGGGGGGAGGGCATTACGTATTATGATGCTACTACTGGGGGGCCATTAAATTTAAGGACAGTACTACTACTTGAGGGGGGAATTACGTATAACGACACTACTACTGGGGGAGGCATTACATGTAAGTACGCTACTACTACAGGGGGGGCACTACGTATAATGATGCTACTACTGGGGGGTCCATTACATGTAAGGAAGCTACTACTACTGGGGGGGCATTACATGTAAGGACAGTACTACTACTTGGGGGGCATTACGTATAACGACGCTACTACTGGGGGAGCCATTACATGTAAGGACGCTACTACTACTTGGGGGGAGCATTACGTGTAATGATGCTACTACTTGGGGGGGGACATTACATGTAAGTACGCTACTACTACTGAGGGGGCAGTACGTATAAGGATGCTACTACTGGGGGAGGGGGAATTATGTATAAAGATGCTACTACTGAGGGAGGGGCATTATGTATAAGAACGCAACGACTGGGGGACATTACGTATAACGATGCTACTACTGGGGGGGCCATTACATGTAAGGATGCTACTATTAATGGGGGGGCATTATGTAAATTCAACTTATTAGAGCTCATTTGTGTTGAATTCAACTCTATTCTATCACTCTCTCATCTGGTATTCTCTACTACTACTTATTAATCTGGTACCTTATCATACATGAACTATCAGTATTTACTACATTTATTTATCAAGGAGTCCAGAAAATGCACTCTCCAATAGTTAGGCAAAACAATGTGGTGTCTGGCCACACCCCCTCTTGAGACTGACCACACCCCTAACCATGGACCCTAACCACCGCATTACCCCGGTGGGCCCTTCTGCCCCAGTCCAACACCGGTTGATGGTATACTAGAATAGCCACTCAGGAGCTCAAAATGCTGCCTGGGCTCTTCCTCGTAGAATTTGTGTTTCATTTTTGTAAACATGAGTCTTTTTCCACATTTCATTAATTGCTAATTCAAATGTTTTTTTTCAGTAGCTTGCATAAAGCAGAGAGCATTTTCCAGTGTGCCAGAGTAAGCTTCAATCCCCCTCCTCTCCCTATGTTATAGCTTCTTGTCTAGGTTTTGATGGCTTGTTGCTGTCCCTCCATTTGCTGTAGGATATAAAGGGTGCAATTCCAACTGGTCACTAACTCTTGTTTCAGTTGGTGGTAAGGGAAATGCATAGTTGTAACTTGATGGGGGGTTGGGGGAGCACTAGCTTTCTGCAATACTACTGTGTGGCATAATTTGGTATAAAGGGCATTACTAATGTGTGGCATATTGTGAATAAGGGGCTCTATTGTGTTGTATAATGTTTATATGGGCATTACTGTGTGGTGTATCTTGAATAAGGGGTACTACATTGTGAATAAGGGGTACAACAACAACACATTTTTTTGGGGAGGGGGTCGCCAAATTACTACTTTGCCCTGGGTGCCAAAAATACTATTTTCGGCCCTGAGAAATACTGTAGAACTGGTTTTGCAGCCTCTGCAATCTTCTACATGCCATTCAGTTGCACAGACAGCATCTCTTGCACGCCCCTGTTATTTTTTTTTAAACAAGAAATGTATTGTTTTTATAGTAATCAGCTGAAGGAATAGGGTACAGAAAAAAAATGGCCCTGACAGTTTTATTTTTAATTTTGAACCACAAAGTTTATCGTGTTGACTAAATATGTGACGTGTTCAAATTCACCCAGATGTAATGCTCTCATGATGTTACATGTAGCATTGCAAATGATAAATCCTCAAGAGTATCTTAGCAGGGTACATTTTTCTAACAGATTTACAGTGGTGTGCCTCTTAGTGAACCTGGTGATAAAGAGAATAGCCAGCCTGTGAATGAGCTGGTGTTTGATGTTACATACTGCTGCTACTGAAGGCAATACACCAACCCAGTGGGTTGACATAGTCATGTAATCTTTAGTTTGACCACTACTGCTTGTCCACATACTGTATCTGTGTTTAAGTGGATAGTTGATAAAATGGCATTTTGTAGGCCAAGAATTAGGTTTTTTTTAATGTACGGCTAAAGACGGCAAGGAAATTATTTTCTGGTAAAATGGAATCAAGATGAAATTTGGTATCGGGGATAAAGTAAATGGCATTGATGGCCTGCTGGCCACCTCCAGTGGCTTGGAGGTCCCTGGCAAACTCTCAAGGTGAGCCTCCTATTTGATTTACATGTTTTATCATATCTGAATAATCTCTATATCATGCATACTAAAAATACGTGAGGCGGCGCAGCAAGATAGTGTTAAAGCTTTGTAAGTGTATCAGCTCCACTTACCCATTTGCTAGTCATTACAGGTTGAGTATCCCTTATGCTGTATCAGTGGTTGCTGCTGGGTTTAAAACATATAAATATATCTTTAATGTTACATGCAATATGTGTGATGCCTGACCCCTGGTATCAGCAGTGCTGTGAACTTCACAGCTGTGGCTGCACTCAGGACACAGCATTCAGCTTCAGTTCTCCTTCCTGTATAAACCCTCCATTCCCATTGGCTACTTAAACAGGAGTCATGGGGCGGGCTTATACAGGAAGGAGAAGCTGAGTGCTGCGTCCCAAGTGCAACGGCGTCTGTGAATCACACAGCACTGTCAGTCCCCGGGGCCATAGTATCAGTCTTCTGCCACCTGATACTTATTCCAGTGTCATCTGCTGATGTAACTATGTTTATTTATCCTTTACTTGTCCTATACTGTCATCAACTGTAAGTTGCTGTTTTCCTGTTTGATTATTTGTTTATGTACTCTGTAAATGGGCGCTGCGGAACCCCTGTGGCGCCATATAAAGGATAATAATAATAATTAAAAGTCACAACTTAATTAAACTGAATAGAAACTTCATTGTACCATGTACACAGAAATTGATTGCCAAATCAAGTATTTAATCTATAGTATTTACTGACTGATTCGGGGGGGAACCGCTTCAACTTGTGTGCACCTGGACTTTTATAAGTCTAGCCACCCTGCAGTTGCTCCACTGCATCAGGCCCATAATATCTAATTTAGTGAAAATACTGAAACATGGGAAGCAATTCTGTTCTTGCATTTAGAGCATACTTGCCTACTCTCCCGGAATGGCCGGGAGGCTCCCGAAAATCGGGTGACCCTCCCGGCTCCACGGAAGAGTAGGCAAGTCTCCCGGTTTTCAGTACCCCCCTGCCCGGCCGCCCACTTTGAGAGTAAAGTGGGCGGTCCGGACAGTAGATGACGCGATTCTTGTTGAATCGCGTCATCATAGTCACGCCCTCTGCTGTAAAATGCCAGTTATAGCGGCATTACAGAGCGGGGGGCGTGGCTTAAGCAGTGTCCCGCTGTAACCCCGCCCTCATTTTGCCTCTGCCCCTCCTCTGCCACACCCCCCCGTTACGCCTCCTCCTCTCATCATTGTTCAGCCCAGCTCCTCCACTGAGCCGTCCTGGCAGCTCTTTCCCGGAGAGAGCTGCCAAAAAGTAGGTAAGTATGATTTAGAGTCACTTTGATTTTTTTGATGTGCCATCTGGTGTCCATGATGTGGCTGAAAAAATAAGATTTTACTTACCGATAAATCTATTTCTCGTAGTCCGTAGTGGATGCTGGGACTCCGTCAGGACCATGGGGATTAGCGGCTCCGCAGGAGACAGGGCACAAAAATAAAAGCTTTAGGACTAGGTGGTGTGCACTGGCTCCTCCCCCCATGACCCTCCCCCAAGCCTCAGCTAGGACACTGTGCCCGGACGAGCGTACACAATAAGGAAGGATTTTGAATCCCGGGTAAGACTCATACCAGCCACACCAATCACACCGTACAACTTGTGATCTGAACCCAGTTAACAGTATGACAAACGTAGGAGCCTCTGAACAGACGGCTCACAACAATAACAACCCGATTTTTTTGTAACAATAACTATGTACAAGTATTGCAGACAATCCGCACTTGGGATGGGCGCCCAGTGTCACGATCCGGGTATCTGGACGCCATTTCTTACCCATCAGATGCCTCCTAAGGCTGGCTCAGCGCTCCAGGACCGGATCCCATCTGTTATCCTAATGTTCACATTCCTGCATCCTCTCCTGTCTCTCTGAGACGCTGTCACAGTAACGCCTTATTACATCTGGCATGGCGTCTCCCGCGGCCTCCGCCGCCGTCCCTGAGCTTCTGCATGCAGAGTGTCAGAGTGGCGATTACGTCAGCCGCGGCCTCCGCTGTGTCCGCGTGGTTGGATGTGCACTTGTCAGCCTGGCGTCTCCTGTCTCTAGTGGCCGGCGCCGCCATTACTGTTTTCATTACCACATGGATTACAAACCAAACTTCCCTCCAGGTGTCTGCATGGGCGCAGCCATCTTGGATTCTGTCAGCTGATCATTTCCTCCAATCTGTTGTCAGTATTTTTAATCTGCATAATTGCCAAGCCAATCCCTTCCTTGCTGCAGGTATAAATACACTGTGCCTGAGCAAGGAAGGCGTCAGTGCTTTGGTTGTCAAACCTAGTTCCTGTTTGTCTCTCTCCTGTGATTGTCTTCCAGGTTCCAGCTCCTGTCTCAAGACTTCCACCATAGAGACCCGCACCAGCATTCCACCTGCGGTGTAGCCTGACTCTCCAATCCATTATGGATTCATCTGTTTCCAGCTACAACATTACCTGCTTCCAGCTCAGCTTCCAGCAGAGTACAGCTTCCCTTAAAGGGCCAGTGTCCTTTCTACACTTTACCACTCTCCACCGGTATTATTATTTCTCCGCTCTCAAGTTCTACATTTCAGTTCATATTTCATCGCTCCCAAGTTCATTTATTATTTAACTGGTTCCAGCCAGTATCCACTCCGTGCTAACAACAGTCTGGTTCCAGCCAGTATCCACAGCAGCTGTTTTATCTTCAGCATCCCAGCTTTTCCTGGAACACCAGCTGGCACAATCCTGGGTTATCTCCATTGCTACAGTCGGGCCTGGTAAGGACTTTCCATCTAGAAGATCATAAGAACTATCTCACACTACCAGTGCCCTGTGGCTCCTGCCATCCTGTAGTACCCAGGAACTGTATTTATTCTTTGCTGACTTTTACGTTTTCTTTTACTGCTGCTGTGTTGCGGAGTTGTCATAATAAACATCATTGACTTTTATCCAAGTTGTCGTGGTCACGCCTTCGGGCAGTTATTATTCATGTTACTTACATGTCCAGGGGTCTGATACAACCTCCCAGGTTCCGGTACATCTCAGCCCCTACAACTGAGGCTGCCTCCCGTCAGCTCAGGCCCTCAGTTGTGACAGTAAGCACTGACCTAATGAATCCAGCCGGAGACCAGGATCAAGCGGCCAGGCCGATGCAAGAACTGGCAGCCCGACTAGAACATCAGGAGGCTGCACAGGGCCACATCATCCGCTGTCTCCAGGATCTCTCTACTCGGCTGGATGGGATTCAGACAACTCTCCGTGGATCAGGCGCGTCTGGTGCGTCAACCACAGTGACTCCAGCTATAACCCCACCCACCTTACCCATTTCTGCTCCACGTCTTCATCTTCCAACGCCAGCAAAATTTGACGGATCTCCAAGATTCTGCAGGGGATTTCTCAACCAGTGTGAGATTCAGTTTGAGCTACAACCTGGCAATTTTCCCAGTGACCGTACAAAAATTGCCTACATTATTTCTCTTCTCAGTGGCTCAGCCCTTGATTGGGCATCACCGTTATGGGAGAGGTCCGACACCCTGCTATCTTCCTACACTGCCTTCGTGTCAACATTCAGGCGCATCTTCGACGAGCCAGGCCGGGTAACCTCAGCTTCATCCGAGATTCTCCGTTTACGCCAGGGGTCACGTACTGTAGGACAATATCTGATACAGTTCCAGATCCTGGCATCCGAACTGGCATGGAACGACGAGGCCCTGCATGCTGCATTCTGGCATGGCTTATCTGAGCGTATTAAAGATGAGTTAGCTACCAGAGACTTACCTTCTAAGTTAGATGAGCTAATCTCACTCTGCACGAAAGTTGATTTACGTTTCAGAGAGAGAGCAACTGAGCGTGGAAGATCATCTGCTCCAAAATCTTCTGCTCCTCCTCCTCGTCAACTGTCACCATCTAAAGATGAGCCCATGCAACTTGGCCGTTCCCGTTTAACTCCTGCTGAGCGCCGAAGACGTCTCTCCGAGTTTCTCTGTCTCTATTGTGCAGCTCCGTCTCACAACATTGGTGCCTGTCCCAAACGTCCGGGAAACTCCAAATCCTAGCTCGCCAAGGAGAGGGCCGGCTAGGAGTAATGATCTCCTCTCCATCTCCTCAAGATTGTAATCTCCCAGTCTCGCTTCAAGTTGCTCAACGTTATCGGAACGTCATTGCCCTCCTTGATTCCGGAGCAGCTGGGAACTTTATTACCGAAGCCTTTGTTAAACGGTGGTCCCTACCCACCGAGAGACTTCCTTCGTCCATTTCTTTAACTGCCGTGGATGGCAGCAAAATTTTTGATGCAGTTATTTCTTTAAGGACTCTACCAGTTCGTCTGAGAGTGGGAGTTCTTCATTCCGAACTTATTTCTTTTTTAGTGATTCCAAGAGCCACACATCCTGTGGTCCTGGGCCTTCCATGGCTCCGTCTTCACAATCCTACAATTGATTGGACGACTACGCAAATCCTGGCATGGGGTTCCTCCTGTGCTGAGACATGTTTGTTTAAAGTATTGCCTGTCTGTTCTTCCTCCCCCAGGTCGTCTGATGTTCCACCTCCTCCATATCAAGATTTCACGGATGTGTTCAGTAAAGCTTCTGCTGATATCCTTCCTCCTCATAGAGAATGGGACTGTCCAATTGATCTCGTTCCAGGGAAGGTTCCACCTCGAGGCCGAACTTATCCGTTGTCTCTGCCTGAGACGCATTCTATGGAGGAATATATTAAAGAGAACCTAGCAAAGGGGTTCATTCGACCTTCTTCTTCTCCAGCCGGCGCAGGCTTCTTTTTTGTAAAAAAGAAAGATGGTGGTCTGCGGCCGTGCATCGACTACAGAGGTTTGAACGACATTACCATCAAGAACCGTTATCCTTTACCCCTGATTACTGAGCTCTTTGACAGAGTTAGCGGAGCTACCATCTTTACAAAGCTGGACTTGCGAGGTGCATACAATCTCATCCGGATCCGTGAGGGTGACGAGTGGAAGACCGCATTTAACACCCGTGACGGACATTATGAGTACCTCGTCATGCCCTTCGGATTGAGCAATGCTCCAGCTGTCTTCCAGCATTTCGTCAATGAGATCTTCAGAGACATTCTATACCGTCATGTCGTGGTCTATCTAGATGATATCCTCATTTTTGCCAACAATTTAGAGGAACATCGTTTTCGGGTAAAGGAGGTTCTGTCCCGTCTCCGTGTCAATCATCTCTATTGCAAATTAGAGAAATGCGTCTTTGAAGTCAAGTCCATTCCGTTTCTAGGGTACATTGTGTCCGGTTCCGGACTAGAGATGGATCCTGAGAAACTACAAGCAATTCAGAATTGGCCGGTACCCTTAACCCTCAAAGGGGTCCAGAGGTTCTTAGGGTTCGCCAATTATTACCGAAAGTTTATACGAGACTTTTCCACCATTGTGGCGCCTATTACTGCTTTCACCAAGAAGGGTGCTAACCCGTCCAAGTGGTCTGAAGAAGCCATGCAAGCTTTTCATCTTTTAAAACAGAGGTTCATCTCTGCGCCTGTCATGAAACAGCCTGACATCGACTCTCCTTTCATCCTAGAGGTGGATGCCTCCTCCGTTGGAGTAGGAGCGGTGTTATCTCAGAGGGCTAAAGATGGCCATTTACATCCTTGCAGTTTCTTCTCACGGAAGTTCTCCCCAGCGGAGCGCAACTATGCCATTGGCGACCAGGAGTTGCTAGCCATCATGCTCGCTCTAGAGGAGTGGAGATATCTGTTAGAGGGAGCTTCTCATTCAATCACCATCCTTACAGACCACAAGAACCTTCTATATTTGAAAGGCGCACAATGTCTCAACCCTCGTCAGGCCAGATGGACACTTTTCTTTTCCAGGTTCGACTTTAAACTCCAGTTCTGTCCGGGCTCTCAGAATCGCAAGGCCGATGCCCTTTCCCGCTCATGGGAGCAAGAAAATGAGTCAGAGTCTTCAGACAAGCATCCTATTATAAGTCCGTTGGCATTCTCCACGGTAGGGATGGACTCTACGCCCCCATCAGGGAAAAGTTTTGTGAAGCCGATGCTAAGGAAGAAGCTCATGCATTGGGCCCATGCTTCCCGTTTTGCCGGACATACAGGTATCCAAAAAACCCTGGAGTTTATCTCTAGGTCCTATTGGTGGCCAACTCTGAAAAAGGACGTCTTGGAGTTTATTGCATCTTGCCCAAAGTGTGCCCAACATAAAGTATCCCGCCAGTCGCCTGCGGGGCAACTGGTTCCACTATCCGTTCCCCGTCGACCATGGACCCACTTGTCGATGGATTTCATTACAGACTTACCCATGTGCAACAAGTTCAATACCATCTGGGTGGTAGTTGACCGGTTCACCAAGATGGCACACTTCATTCCTCTCACCGGTCTTCCGTATGCTTCCAAGTTGGCTCAAGTATTCATACAAGAGATCTTCCGACTCCACGGTCTTCCTGTAGAAATTATCTCAGATCGAGGAGTTCAATTCACAGCCAAATTCTGGCGAAGTTTATGTCAAGTCCTCCAAGTCAAGCTAAAGTTTTCCACGGCTTACCATCCTCAGACCAATGGTCAAACCGAGAGGGTGAATCAGGACTTGGAGGCCTTCCTCCGCATCTATGTGTCCTCCTCTCAAGATGACTGGGTTCAATTACTTCCCTGGGCCGAGTTCTGTCATAACAACCAGTATCATTCTTCATCTGCTTCAACACCATTCTTCACTAACTTTGGATTCCACCCTAAAGTCCCTGAGTTCCAACCGCTTCCAGCAACTTCTGTTCCCGCAGTGGATATCACCTTGCATCAGTTTGCCAATATCTGGAAGAGCGTACGATCAGCTCTGCTCAAGGCATCGTTCAGGTACAAGAAGTTTGCGGATAAGAAGCGTCGAGCAGTTCCTGCTCTCAAGGTGGGTGATCGGGTATGGTTATCCACGAAGAATTTGAGGTTAAGAGTTCCCAGTATGAAGTTTGCACCTCGCTATATCAGTCCTTTCAAGATTGAACAAGTCATCAATCCTGTTGCTTACAGACTCCAGTTGCCTCCCTTCTTAAAAATACCCAGGACATTCCATGTTTCCCTGTTGAAACCGCTGATCTTGAATCGGTTTCATTCCTCACTTCCTCCAACTCCGAAAGTCCAAACTCAACGAGGCGTTGAGTATGAAGTGGCCAAGATCCTGGACTCACGTCACCGTTACGGTCAACTACAGTATCTTATTGACTGGAAGGGTTACGGCCCTGAGGAACGTTCATGGACCAATGCTTCTGATGTCCATGCTCCTGCCTTGGTCCGGAGATTCCATTCCAAGTTTCCTCAAAAGCCAAAGAAGTGTCCTGGGGCCACTCCTAGAGGGGGGGGTGCTGTCACGATCCGGGTATCTGGACGCCATTTCTTACCCATCAGATGCCTCCTAAGGCTGGCTCAGCGCTCCAGGACCGGATCCCATCTGTTATCCTAATGTTCACATTCCTGCATCCTCTCCTGTCTCTCTGAGACGCTGTCACAGTAACGCCTTATTACATCTGGCATGGCGTCTCCCGCGGCCTCCGCCGCCGTCCCTGAGCTTCTGCATGCAGAGTGTCAGAGTGGCGATTACGTCAGCCGCGGCCTCCGCTGTGTCCGCGTGGTTGGATGTGCACTTGTCAGCCTGGCGTCTCCTGTCTCCAGTGGCCGGCGCCGCCATTACTGTTTTCATTACCACATGGATTACAAACCAAACTTCCCTCCAGGTGTCTGCATGGGCGCAGCCATCTTGGATTCTGTCAGCTGATCATTTCCTCCAATCTGTTGTCAGTATTTTTAATCTGCATAATTGCCAAGCCAATCCCTTCCTTGCTGCAGGTATAAATACACTGTGCCTGAGCAAGGAAGGCGTCAGTGCTTTGGTTGTCAAACCTAGTTCCTGTTTGTCTCTCTCCTGTGATTGTCTTCCAGGTTCCAGCTCCTGTCTCAAGACTTCCACCATAGAGACCCGCACCAGCATTCCACCTGCGGTGTAGCCTGACTCTCCAATCCATTGTGGATTCATCTGTTTCCAGCTACAACATTACCTGCTTCCAGCTCAGCTTCCAGCAGAGTACAGCTTCCCTTAAAGGGCCGGTGTCCTTTCTACACTTTACCACTCTCCACCGGTATTATTATTTCTCCGCTCTCAAGTTCTACATTTCAGTTCATATTTCATCGCTTCCAAGTTCATTTATTATTTAACTGGTTCCAGCCAGTATCCACTCCGTGCTAACAACAGTCTGGTTCCAGCCAGTATCCACAGCAGCTGTTTTATCTTCAGCAACCCAGCTTTTCCTGGAACACCAGCTGGCACAATCCTGGGTTATCTCCATTGCTACGTCGGGCCTGGTAAGGACTTTCCATCTAGAAGATCATAAGAACTATCTCACACTACCAGTGCCCTGTGGCTCCTGCCATCCTGTAGTACCCAGGAACTGTATTTATTCTTTGCTGACTTTTACGTTTTCTTTTACTGCTGCTGTGTTGCGGAGTTGTCATAATAAACATCATTGACTTTTATCCAAGTTGTCGTGGTCACGCCTTCGGGCAGTTATTATTTATGTTACTTACATGTCCAGGGGTCTGATACAACCTCCCAGGTTCCGGTACATCTCAGCCCCTACAACTGAGGCTGCCTCCCGTCAGCTCAGGCCCTCAGTTGTGACACCCAGCATCCATTACGGACTACGAGAAATAGATTTATCGGTAAGTAAAATCTTATTTTCTCTGACGTCCTAGTGGATGCTGGGACTCCGTCAGGACCATGGGGATTATACCAAAGCTCCCAAACGGGCGGGAGAGTGCGGATGACTCTGCAGCACCGAATGAGAGAACTCCAGGTCCTCTTTAGCCAGGGTATCAAATTTGTAGAATTTTACAAACGTGTTCTCCCCCGACCACGTAGCTGCTCGGCAGAGTTGTAATGCCGAGACCCCTCGGGCAGCCGCCCAAGATGAGCCCACCTTCCTTGTGGAATGGGCCTTGATAGATTTAGGCTGTGGCAGGCCTGCCACAGAATGTGCAAGTTGAATTGTGCTACAAATCCAACGAGCAATCGTCTGCTTAGAAGCAGGAGCACCCAGCTTGTTGGGTGCATACAGTATAAACAGCGAGTCAGATTTTCTGACTCCAGCCGTCCTTGAAATATATATTTTCAATGCCCTGACAACATCCAGCAACTTGGAATCCTCCAAATCGCTAGTAGCCGCAGGCACCACAATAGGCTGGTTCAGGTGAAACGCTGAAACCACCTTAGGCAGAAACTGAGGACGCGTCCGCAGTTCTGCCCTGTCCGAATGGAAAATCAGATATGGGCTTTTATACGATAAAGCCGCCAATTCTGACACTCTCCTGGCTGAAGCCAGGGCCAGTAGCATGGTTACTTTCCATGTAAGATATTTCAAATCCACCGATTTGAGTGGCTCAAACCAATGGGATTTGAGAAAATCCAAAACTACATTAAGATCCCACGGAGCCACTGGGGGCACAACCGGGGGCTGTATATGTAGTACTCCTTTTACAAAAGTCTGGACTTCAGGAACTGAAGCCAATTCTTTCTGGAAGAAAATCGACAGGGCCGAAATTTGAACCTTAATGGACCCTAATTTGAGGCCCATAGACAATCCTGTTTGCAGGAAATGTAGGAATCGACCCAGTTGAAATTCCTCCGTCGGGGCCTTCCTGGCCTCACACCACGCAACATATTTTCTCCAAATGCGGTGATAATGTTGTGCAGTCACCTCCTTCCTGGCTTTTACCAGGGTAGGGATGACCTCTTCCGGAATGCCTTTTTCCCTTAGAATTCGGCGTTCAACCGCCATGCCGTCAAACGCAGCCGCGGTAAGTCTTGGAATAGACACGGTCCCTGCTGAAGCAGGTCCCGTCTTAGGGGTAGAGGCCACGGATCTTCCGTGAGCATCTCCTGAAGTTCCGGGTACCAAGTTCTTCTTGGCCAATCCGGAGCCACGAGTATCGTTCTTACTCCCCTTTGCCGTATAATTCTCAGTACTTTTGGTATGAGAGGCAGAGGAGGAAACACATACACTGACTGGAACACCCACGGTGTTACCAGAGCGTCCACAGCTATTGCCTGAGGGTCTCTTGACCTGGCGCAATACCTGTCCAGTTTTTTGTTGAGGCGGGACGCCATCATATCCACCTTTGGTTTTTCCCAACGGTTCACAATCATGTGGAAGACTTCTGGATGAAGTCCCCACTCTCCCGGGTGTAGATCGTGTCTGCTGAGGAAGTCCGCTTCCCAGTTGTCCACTCCCGGAATGAACACTGCTGACAGTGCTATCACATGATCTTCCGCCCAGCGAAGAATCCTTGCAGCTTCTGCCATTGCCCTCCTGCTTCTTGTGCCGCCCTGTCTGTTTACGTGGGCGACTGCCGTGATGTTGTCCGACTGGATCAACACCGGCTGACCCTGAAGCAGGGGTTTTGCCAGGCTTAGGGCATTGTAAATCGCTCTTAGCTCCAGTACATTTATGTGAAGAGACATCTCCAGGCTTGACCACACTCCCTGGAAGTTTCTTCCCTGTGTGACCGCTCCCCAGCCTCTCAGACTGGCATCCGTGGTCACCAGGACCCAGTCCTGTATGCCGAATCTGCGGCCCTCTAACAGATGAGCACTCTGCAACCACCACAGAAGAGACACCCTTGTCCGTGGAGACAAAGTTATCCGCTGATGCATCTGCAGATGCGATCCGGACCATTTGTCCAGCAGATCCCACTGAAAAGTTCGTGCGTGGAATCTGCCGAATGGAATCGCTTCGTAAGAAGCCACCATTTTTCCCAGGACTCTTGTGCATTGATGCACAGACACTTTTCCTGGTTTTAGGAGGTTCCTGACAGTTCGGATAACTCCCTGGCTTTCTCCTCCGGAAGAAACACCTTTTTCTGAACCGTGTCCAGAATCATTCCCAGGAACAGCAGACATGTCGTAGGGGTCAAATGAGATTTTGGAAAATTCAGAATCCACCCGTGCTGTTGCAGCACTACTTGGGTTAGTGCTACTACGTCCCCCAGCTGTTCTCTGGACCTTGCCCTTATCAGGAGATCGTCCAAGTAAGGGATAATTAATACGCCTTTTCTTCGCAGAAGAAACATAATTTCGGCCATTACCTTGGTAAAGACCCGAGGTGCCGTGGACAATCCAAACGGCAGCGTCTGAAACTGATAATGACAGTTTTGCACCACGAACCTGAGGTACCCTTGATGTGAAGGGCAAATTGGGACATGCAGGTAAGCATCCTTGATGTCCAGGGACACCATAAAGTCCCCTTCTTCCAGATTCGCTATCACTGCTCTGAGTGACTCCATCTTGAACTTGAATTTCTGTATGTACAGGTTCAAAGATTTCAGATTTAGAATAGGTCTTACCGAGCCGTCCGGCTTCGGTACCACAAATAGTGTGGAATAATACCCCTTTCCCTGTTGTAGGAGGGGTACCTTGACTATCACCTGCTGAGAATACAGCTTGTGAATGGCTTACAATACCGTCGCCCTGTCTGAGGGAGACGTTGGCAGAGCAGACTTTAGGAACCGGCGAGGGGGAGACTTCTCGAATTCCAACCTGTAACCCTGAGATACTACCTGCAGGATCCAGGGGTCCACCTGTGAGTGAGCCCACTGTGCGCTGAAATTCTTGAGTCGACCCCCCACCGCCCCTGAGTCCGCTTGTAAAGCCCCAACGTCATGCTGAGGGCTTTGCAGAAGCCGGGGAGGGCTTCTGCTCCTGGGAGGGAGCTGCTTGGTGCACTCTCTTACCCTTTCCTTTGCCTCGGGGCAGATATGACTGTCCTTTTGCCCGCTTGTTCTTATAGGAATGAAAGGACTGCGGCTGAAAAGACAGTGTCTTTTTCTGTTGGGAGGGGACCTGAGGTAAAAAGGTGGATTTCCCGGCTGTTGCCGTGGCCACCAAATCCGATAGACCGACCCCAAATAATTCCTCCCCTTTATACGGCAATACTTCCATATGCCGTTTGGAATCCGCATCACCTGACCACTGTCGCGTCCATAAACTTCTTCTGGCAGATATGGACATCGCACTTACTCTCGATGCCAGAGTGCAAATATCCCTCTGAGCATCTCGCATATAAAGAAAAGCATCCTTTAATTGCTCTATAGTCAATAAAATACTGTCCCTATCCAGGGTATCAATATTTTCAGTCAGGGAATCCGACCAAACCACCCCAGCACTGCACATCCATGCAGAGGCGATGGCTGGTCGCAGTATAACACCAGTATGATTGTATATACTTTTCAGGGTAGTTTCCAGCCTCCTATCAGCTGGATCCTTGAGGGCGGCCGTTTCAGGAGACGGTAACGCCACTTGTTTTGATAAGCGTGTGAGTGCCTTATCCACCCTAGGGGGTGTTTCCCAGCGCTCCCTAACCTTTGGCGGGAAAGGATATAATGCCAATAACTTCTTTGAAATTAGCAGTTTTCTATCGGGGTTAACCCACGCTTCATCACACACTTCATTCAATTCCTCTGATTCAGGAAAAACTACAGGTAGTTTTTTCAGACCCCACATAATACCCCTTTTTGTGGTACTTGCAGTATCAGAGATATGCAAAGCCTCCTTCATTGCCGTGATCATATAACGTGTGGCCCTACTGGAAAATACGTTTGTTTCTTCACCGTCGACACTAGATTCGGTGTCCGTGTCTGGGTCTGTGTCGACCGACTGAGGTAAAGGGCGTTTTACAGCCCCTGACGGTGTCTGAGACGCCTGGACAGGTACTAACTGGTTTGCCGGCCGTCTCATGTCGTCAACTGATTTTTGTAACGTGCTGACATTATCACGTAATTCCATAAACAAAGCCATCCATTCCGGTGTCGACTCCCTAGGGGGTGACATCACCATTACCGGCAATTGCTCCGCCTCCACACCAACATCGTCCTCATACATGTCGACACACACGTACCGACACACAGCAGACACACAGGGAATGCTCTTATCGAAGACAGGACCCCACTAGCCCTTTGGGGAGACAGAGGGAGAGTTTGCCAGCACACACCCAAGCGCTATAAATATATATAGGAACAACCCTACAGAAGTGTTGTTTCCTTTATAGCAGCTTAATATATCAATATCGCCAAAAAAGTGCCCCCCCTCTCTGTTTTTTTTTTTTACCCTGTTTCTGTAGTGCAGTGCAGGGGAGAGTCCTGGGAGCCTTCCTCGCAGCGGAGCTGTGCAGGAAAATGGCGCTGTGTGCCGAGGAGATAGGCCCCGCCCCCTATTTTGGCGGGCTCTTCTCCCGGTGTTTGTGAGACCTGGCAGGGGTTAAATACATCCATATAGCCCCAGGGGCTATATGTGATGTATTTTTAGCCAGAACAAGGTATTATCATTGCTGCCCAGGGCGCCCCCCCCCAGCGCCCTGCACCCTCAGTGACCGCTGGTGTGAAGTGTGCTGACAACAATGGCGCACAGCTGCAGTGCTGTGCGCTACCTCATGAAGACTGAAAAGTCTTCTGCCGCCAGTTTCTGGACCTCTTCACTTTTCGGCATCTGCAAGGGGGTCGGCGGCGCGGCTCCGGGACCGGACTCCATGGCTGGGCCTGTGTTCGATCCCTCTGGAGCTAATGGTGTCCAGTAGCCTAAGAAGCCAATCCATCCTGCACGCAGGTGAGTTCACTTCTTCTCCCCTAAGTCCCTCGTTGCAGTGAGCCTGTTGCCAGCAGGACTCACTGAAAATAAAAAACCTAATAACTTTTTCTAAGCAGCTCTTTAGGAGAGCCACCTAGATTGCACCCTGCTCGGACGGGCACAAAAACCTAACTGAGGCTTGGGGGAGGGTCATGGGGGGAGGAGCCAGTGCACACCACCTAGTCCTAAAGCTTTTATTTTTGTGCCCTGTCTCCTGCGGAGCCGCTAATCCCCATGGTCCTGACGGAGTCCCAGCATCCACTAGGACGTCAGAGAAATAGTGGATTTACTCAGCATGGGATTAAGCACAATTCATTGAGCACTATGTTCCTTACATCAAGTTCCATAATTAAGTGTGACACATATTCAACTTGTTAGTAGTCTGCAGAGTGTTACTACACACAGCATAAATCCATGCTACATAGTTGGGTTCTAACATTTTTAGGCTCGGTAAGTTAATTACAGACTAGAAAAAATAAAATAGTGAATTTACTTAGTATATGCCATTCAATTACGTCATTGTTATATGTGACGCTTAGGGGTAACCATTTGGTTTGGTATCTTTGTCTTGGATATCAAACTACCACTGCTACCAATTTCCTGTGGATTCATTTGCATAGGCAAAGCAAATGTAATTATTTAATAAACATATGCCAGTATACCAACAATGTACTCTCTCATTAATGCCATCCAGTTCACAAAGCAACATCGCTGGCACTTGGCCTAGCTTCTGAATTTATGTATTTTTTTGTTTAGAAGATTGAGCTTTAACTTTTCAAGTACATTGTACCCAGTTATTTTTCTATTATATACTGTAGCTGCAAAGCCTTTCAAAAACCCATTGTATTTCTGATTATATCTTCCCATGTGGTCAGCAAATACATCTTCTTTCTATAAATTATGGATTCTTCAATGTTTCTATCCCTTTCCTAGTCTACATAAAATATTTTAGTAACAAGGTCCTTTGTCTGCCCCTCAAATCTGCAAACACACTAGAACCATAAATCAGTTTGTATGCCATGAAAGTAGAAAGTTATTGTGTAATATTTTTCTTTTGATAAAATAACCTTGTGCCCAGTTTGATAAATAAAAATAAACAAAAAAATCCAGGTCTATTTTTGTTATTTCAACTTTAAGTTTATTTTATTCAACTACATGCCAACCAAAGGTATGAATGCTAGTGTTAAAAACAAAAATAAGAATAAATTCTGATGATATGTATAAGGTAAATATTATTATTATTATTATTATTATTATTATTATTATTATTATTCTTTTATTGTTATAAACTCCCCATCATCTGATATGTGCCCCCTCTTACCAATACCAGGTAAAACCTCTTAAACATAACAATAATGAAATAAACACAGAGAGACAGGTATAAGGGGAAAAGGAAGGTCAGCTTTACCCCCAGTACTCCACGTGGTTAACACGGGTCCGAGGTAGGCTCGGTTGTTCCCGCCTGACTCGGAAAACCCGAACGAGGGAAAACGTCATCATCCCACTATCGGATTCTCGCGAGATTCAGATTCCATATAAAGAGCCGCGCGTCGCCGCCATTTTCACTCGTGCATTGTAGAGAGAGCAGAGAGGACGTGGCTACGTTCTCTCAGTGGCAAATCTCATATCAGTGCTCAGTATCAGTACTTACTTATTGCTGCTCAGTAATACAAGTACAGTGTCTCTCTTGTGCTGCATCTTGCTGCTCAGTGTCAGTTCTCAGTATTATCATTATCAGTGCTCAGTATCACTGCTCATTGTCTTGTGCTACATTGTGGCGCTCAGTAATACTACAGTACATTACTAATATACTAGTCCAGTGTCTTGTGCTGCATCTTGCTGCTCAGTGTCAGTTCTCAGTATTATCATCATCATCATCAGTGCTCAGTATCACTGCTCATTGTCTTGTGCTGCATTGTGGTGCTCAGTATACTACAGTACATTACTAATATACTAGTACAGTGTCTTGTGCTGCATATTGCTGCTCAGTGTCAGTTCTCAGTAGTATCATCATCAGTGCTCAGTACCACTGCTCATTGTCTTGTGCTGCATTGTGGTGCTCAGTAATACTACAGTACATTAGTAATATACTAGTCCAGTGTCTTGTGCTGCATCTTGCTGCTCAGTGTCAGTTCTCAGTATTATCATCATCAGTGCTCAGTATCACTGCTCATTGTCTTGTGCTGCATTGTGGTGCTCAGTATGCTACAGTACATTACTAATATACTAGTCCAGTGTCTTGTGCTGCATCTTGCTGCTCAGTGTCAGTTCTCAGTATTATCATCATCAGTGCTCAGTATCACTGCTCATTGTCTTGTGCTGCATTGTGGTGCTCAGTATACTACAGTACATTACTAATATACTAGTCCAGTGTCTTGTCCTGCATCTTGCTGCTCAGTGTCAGTTCTACGTAGTAGTATCATCATCATCAGTGCGCAATATCACTGCTCATTGTCTTGTGCTACATTGTGGTGCTCAGTATACTACAGAACATTACTAATATACTAGTCCAGTGTGTTGTGCTGCATCTTGCTGCTCAGTGTCAGTTTTAAGCAGTATCCTCATCAGTGCTCAGTATCTCTGCTCATTGTCTTGTGCTGCATTGTGGTGCTCAGTAATACTACAGTACATTACTAATATACTATGTCTTGTGCTGCATCTTGCTGCTCAGTGTCAGTTCTCAGTATTATCATCATCAGTGCTCAGTATCACTGCTCATTGTCTTGTGCTGCATTGTGGTGCTCATTATACTACAGTACATTACTAATATACTAGCCCAGTGTCTTGTGCTGCATCTTGCTGCTCAGTGTCAGTTTTCAGTAGTATCCTCATCAGTGCTCATTATCACTGCTCATTGTCTTGTGCTGCATTGTGGTGCTCAGTAATACTACAATACATTACTAATATACTAGTCCAGTGTCTTGTGCTGCATCTTGCTGCTGTAGGGTGCTGTAGTAGTGTCCTGTCACTGTGCATAAGTCATCATCATTCCAGTCACAGTGGTATCTGGTATCTATCTAGTGGTATCTAATTCCAGACATTACTGCCGTCTAATTCCAGATATATTACTGGCATATAATTCCACACATTAAAAAATGGAGAACAAAAATTTGGAGGGTAAAATAGGGAAAGATCAAGATCCACTTCCACCTAGTGCTGAAGCTCCTGACACTAGTCATGGCAGAGACAATGAAATGCCATCAACGTCGTCTGCCAAGGCCGATGCCCAATGTCATAGTAGAGAGCATGTTAAATCCAAAAAACAAAAGTTCAGTAAAATGACCCAAACATCTAAATTAAAATCATCTGAGGAGTAGCGTAAACTTGCCAATATGCCATTTACGACACAGAGTGGTAAGGAACGGCTAAGGCCCTCTCCTATGTTCCTCATGACTAGTGGTTCAGCTTCACATGACGATGGAAGCACTCATCCTCCAGCTAGAAAAATGAAAAGAGTTAATCTGGCAAAAGCACAGCAAAGAACTGTGCATTCTTCTAAATCACAAATCCCCGAGGAGAGTCCAATTGTGTCGGTTGCGATGCCTGACCTTCCCAACACTGGACGGGAAGAGGTGGCTCCTTCCACCATTTGCACGCCCCCTGCAAGTGCTGGAAGGAGAACCCACAGTCCAGTTCCTGATATTCAAATTGAAGATGTCACTGTTGAAGTACACCAGGATGAGGATATGGGTGTTGCTGGTGCTGAGGATGAAATTGAGAAGGAGGATTCTGAAGGTGGGGTGGTTTGTTTAAGTCAGGCACCCGGGGAGACACCTGTTGTCCGTGGGATGAATAAGGCCATTGACATGCCTGGTCAAAATACAAAAAAAAAATCACCTCTTCGGTGTGGAATTATTACAAAGAAATGCGGACAACAGGTGTCAAGCCGTGTGTTGCCTTTGTCAAGCTGTAATAAGTAGGGGTAAGGACGTTAACCACCTAGGAACATCCTCCCTTATACGTCACCTGGAGCGCATTCATCAGAAGTCATTGACAAGTTCAAAAACTTTGGGTGACAGCGGAAGCAGTCCACTGACACCTAAATCCCTTCTTCCTCTTGTCAAAGTCGAAAAATATCCTGATACATATGCCTTGTACTAACCCCTCATGCACATGCCCGCTGCACGTGCACACACTCTGCCGTGCGTGGACATATCCGCAATTTGCGTAAGATCGCTCCGGCGATCATGCGTGGTGTATTCGCATTTACGGTAGAGTTTGTAAGCATCTAGCGTGCGACTCGATCATAACATATTTAACCCATATAGCGCATATTGTAGTAAATATTCCCCTAGACAATGTCAGTAAGTATGTTTAGTTTAAACTGTTCCTGGACAGAGAGATTCCTCTTTGCATGATAGGAAGGGTTAGACAAAGGTTGAAAGGTGGTGTTTAGTATCCAGCTGTAGGGTATTTTATGAGTAACATTTCGGTGTTGGTTAGGAAAAGATTGATCGCTCCTGCGTATAGTTATGCACAAAAGTAATTTATGAACACATATTGTATTTGCAATAGATTACACATGCAGCGGGAATCCTGAGGATACCTCCCACTAGAGCAGTTGGAGAAAGACACAGCCCACCTGTTCAAATCCACCTATGACCTTTTGTTATAAGGCAGAGACACATTCCTGTGTCCAATGAACAATGAGATTATAGGGACCATTGTATTGTTACTGTATGCTGTGTATATAAGGACCACCATTGCCTGGGCCAGTCACTCACTCTCTCTGAAAGACTTTCTCATTGAATGCTGAGGGCTGGATCCAGGACGCGCTTGCGAATCATTCCCACGTATGTATTGTTCTCTCTAGCCATTTTGTTATCCTTAGTGTTTGCCATTTATTCTCATTCTGTTTGCTTGTGTTTGTAATTGTATGCTATTGTTCATATTATTCCTTGTTATTCTGTTTAGATTTTGATGTTAGTTTTGTAGTGTATAAGCTGTACTGTTCTTCCCTTTTTACTCTAAAGAATCATCCACGAAGGTGTTAGAGCCGGAGTGGTTTTTAAATCCAAACCAGGTCTTGTGTTTTCACTAGTTACTGTAAAGGGTTTTCTTAGCATCTCAATCGCTCAAACAGCTTTCATATTATCAAGGTTAATAAGCGTTACATCATTGTAGTATTACATTGCTAAGGTTTAGAGTATAAGCATACCCTTACTGTGTGTTGTTAACAAGGTTTACTGTGTGTCATTCTGTGAGCGTCTGCGCCGCTCGTGTCTCACTCGCACGGCCCAGCGTCCGCTACGCCGATAGCGTAGCATTACGGTACTCGGGACGCCTTTAGCGTGTTCGATACTAAGCGTGATTCTGTGAGCGTACGTGTCGCTCGTGCGTCGCGCCCATGGCCTAGCATCTGCTATGCTAAGTGCGTATCCTTGCGGTACTCTGTGTGCCAATAGCGTACTTAGTCCGTAAATAGTATATAGCTTATGTTTAAAGGTAATATTTGACATTATCAATTGGGGCATCGTCCGGGCCTCCTCATATCCACAGCCTAGCGGGACAAGGCAGACTTTATCCATCAGCAAAGGGCGGGAAGGTAGTATCCCCTGTTAGCCGTTCGGTGGTCGGGGATACGGTAGTGCTGATTAGATAAGCGTCTGCTCCGCTTGGTTTGTAGGGATGCTGGTGGGATCCGGATCCGAAAGGTAAGAACGTTAAGCTATTGTCTTTTAAATCTGTTTTAATTTCTGTATTGGTGCAAATTGCACACGCAACACACGCACACACCTGCATTCTCATTTGTGTATTTTCACATATATACCCTCTTGTTTGCCATTAGCATTGATCACGTGCTGAGAAAATTTGTTGCTATTTAGTTAAAAGTAAGATTAATACTTAAGGGAGTAATTGTAAAACACGCACGCAGCCTGACCCAGCTATAAAGGTTATACAGGAGATACTGTGTGGTGTTTGGTAAACGATTATAGTTAAATATCGTTTGCATTTATAGAAGCGTGTTATTTTGTGTTATTGCGGACGTATCCGGCCTGTGTACACGTGTCTCTGACCGAGTGCGAGACAGCGTACGCAAAGCAAAGGCCTACACACGTGGGGTAAATTACGCAACGTGCGTACAGATACGCCCACTAAATACAAATCACACGATAGCATTGTTTTAATAGGCGATACGGAAGCCACGAGATAATAGCACAAATTTGTTCAGTTTCCAAAATTCTAGTTTAAAAAGATCCTTCTCTCGTTGCATCACCTCTGGGATTAGCCTGTGTTACCTGAATGAAAGAAATTTTCTGTACAGAAAAATCAAAGTGTATATGAAGTGAAAGAAGTGTGTATATACAAATAAAGGTTTTTGTGTGAACCCCGGAAATCGAGATCTCGTCGAAGGACACCCGTGAAGTGAACACGTGGTGGCGTGGGAGAAGGCCATCTCACGTTAACAGTGTATAAGGTAAAAGGAGCAATTAGTAGTACAGCAGACCAAAAGGTCCGCCAAAGTCAGAAATCCGTTTAAGGTAAGTAACGAAGCTCTGAAGACCCTGACTTAAGGAAGGTCAGAGGTAGTGAGCGCAGCCCCGGGGGTTGGCGCAGTACCCATATAGGCCCGTTTTGAGAAGACGCTCCGGCTGAAGGTTTCGCAGCCTAAACAACCGATTCCGCTGGTCGTTCAGCGGATAAGTAATAGTTACTTATACGCAGTGCGACTGTACCGCATGTAATTGTGTGCATTAGTTGGTTACCTTGATACCCATTACGCAATTTGCGTACGCTTTGCGGGATCATAAACGCTATTTGTACACTTTGACGTGATTTGTGTAGGTTTTTTTTATTTTAAGGGAGGTTCGCTGATCACTCAGGAATTCTCCAGCAACTGATATTTACTGCGAAGGGTAGCATACTCCCACACGCCCCAGTAAATAGAGGTTACATAGGGGCCCTGGGTTGAGTACGCCAGCGCTGAGGCAGTGTGTGGGCGTATTGGTCGACGTGGGCGAGAGTGGGTGAAAGCATACGTTGAACTTTAACCGTTGCCTTACCTCTGGGAACGTGGTTTTTGTAGGAATTCGCTGAGAAGGCAATACCTGCAAAGAATGGGGGCCAGTGGCTCAAGTAAGGGACGATCAACCAAGGTTCAGGTTGATATAATGCCGCAGCCAGTAGGGTCGGCGAAGTATATAATGTGTGAAAAATATGGATCACACGCCAAGGTTTTATGCAATGAGTGGGAACGTATGACTGTGAACGATGGGGAGAAGTTCCCTAGGGTAGGCAGTTTTAATCCTGAGGTTTTGCAAAATTTAAGGAGAAGGATATGTCTGATAAAATCCGGCAAGCAACGGATTAGACATTATGATTATTTACAGTTATGGCAACAAGAAGGTGAGATACAATGAGGATTAGCTCAAGCAGCTGGTTCCAACCCTATCAGGAAACTGATAGCTACCGCACCACCACCACCATACATAACAGGAGAGAAAGTGGCTACAGAGAATGGCATACTGGTATATGATAAAAGTGCACTTAATAAATGTATTAATGATAAGAGTAAAGTAGATAAGTGTATTGATGCTAATATTAACCCGTGCAAGTTGTACCCTGTCTTAAACTTCCCTCAGGACTGCGACCAGGAAGATGAGCCTACCACAATATCGGCACTCTCTCTAGCAGCCACCATATGAGAGACTACAGTGGGCACGGCCCAACCAGTAAGAGGAGTAGCAAAGGCCCCTAGTGGAGGGACAGGTGAGGTTGTGTCCGCAGGTAAGTACGGTACTGTACATTATGCAGAAACAATTACACCACACATTGTAGAATCAACCCAGAGTGATGTGATTGAACTTAATCCTGTCAGGGTAATTGCAGTCCCAAATTGAAAAACTGACGCTTCGGGAATCACTCCCGTCAGGAACATTGCAATGCATTGTCCCTTTTCCCGGACAGAATTAAGAACAATGATGTCTGAATTCCCTGATCCTAGGAAAGATCTAGTTGCAAGCCAAAGGTTCATTAAAGAACTAGGTAACTCCGCAGAACCCAATAACAAAGATTGGCGGACATTGCTGAGGGCATGTTTGCCCCCCAATATCGACTCTGCGAGATTTATCACTGATTGTAGGTTAGATGAAGAGGTACCTCTCACTGATGAGTACAATCAAGACAATGTAAAACGGATCAACCTGCAGTTAGGAGTATATTTCCCAGCTGTTGTCAAGTGG
Source organism: Pseudophryne corroboree (assembly GCF_028390025.1). Lineage (NCBI taxonomy): Eukaryota > Metazoa > Chordata > Amphibia > Anura > Myobatrachidae > Pseudophryne > Pseudophryne corroboree. Next base: position 328,175,542 of record NC_086448.1, read on the forward strand.
AACAAAATCTTCTCCATAAGACAATAAGAAAGTGAAATTGCTTCTGATTATTTCCATCGGGCACTGCAGGAAATGGCTAGGTACACTGGAATAGAAGACATTAAGACAAATGTGCACCATAGGGAAGTAGCAGTTTCTGTATTAATGGATGGTTTAAAGGAAGTGTTGAGGACAAGGGTACAGACCACTCAACCTAACTGGAGAGGTATGTCGGTGGCTGATTTGAGAGAGACCGCTATTGAGCATGATCGGAACATCATGAGACACAGGGAGTCACAGGGTGATAAGCTGATGGCAGTAAGTATACAAGCCCTTACAACAAAGCCACCTCAGCCTAAGCCCCAGACCCCTGTTGGTAAGTCAAATGTGATAACATGTTATAACTGTCACAGAGAAGGACATATTGCATGAGGTTGTATATTTAAAGACACATATAAGGTATATCAACCCCCTAGACAACGACATGACACACGTAATTGGGATCAGGGACCGCAGAGGAGGAGTTATGAGCCACATGCAGGGGAAACAAGAAGGTACCCACCAAGAAGAGACTGGCAAGTCTCTGAAAATTCCCATTTACCCCCTTCACATGTTGTAGCTGCCAGCGCGCTGCGGGGAGGTCACCACATACAATAGGGGTGGGGCCACACCTGTAGTCTGCAGCCAGTGAAATTAATTGCGAGCCTTGGAAGTGAACCCGAGGTCACAATTGATGTAGCTGGTAGATCTCTACCTTTCCTTGTAGATACGGGGGCAGCCAAGTCAGTGTTAAATTCAACAGTGGGTATGAAGACCACTGGTAAAACAATTCCAGCCATGGGAGTAACAGGAGTAGTACAACACTACCCTTTAAGCAAACCAGCAGAGATTACGATAGGGCCTATGCAGACCAAGCACTCCTTTTTGCTAGCTGCATCGGCTCCGACTAATCTACTTGGGAGAGATTTACTGTGCAAGATGGGGTGTGTCATATATTGTACTCCTGGAGGTGTGTTCTTAGATATACCCGAGAATCATGCTCAGGAAGTGCAGGATATGCTAGACTCCCCACAAAGGTTAATGTCACACACTGCTGTTACAGATAGGTGTCCATCCAAGGTAGAGGAAATGATTTCCCAGATACCGAAGTCACTTTAGACCAAGGATGGACAAGACACTGGATTAATGGCAAATGTAGCTCCTGTAGTAGTTCAAGTAAAAGATGGTAGGATAGCTCCAAAAATCCCGCAGTATCCTCTGAAGCCAGAGGTGGAGTTAGGAGTTTACCCAGTAATAGAGCGCTTGCTACAACAGGGCATTCTGGTTAGGACGTCCAGCACTGCCAATAGTCCCATCTTCCCCGTGAAAAAGAGTGTGGGGAGGGGTTACAGGCTAGTGCAGGATCTAAGGGGGATCAACAAAATAGTTGAGAGCCAATTCCCCGTAGTGCCAAATCCCTCCCACTGCGAAATTTTTCACTGATATTGAACTCTGCTCCGCTTTCTTTTCGGTTCCTCTGCACCCTGACAGCCAATATTTGTTTGCATTTACATACAGAGGAGTACAGTACACCTGGACTCGTTTACCCCAAGGTTTCATTGACAGCCCAAGTATTTTCTCACAGGCTTTGCATGATTGTTTACAATCCTTTCAACCTGAGAGCGGATCAGTATTAATACAGTATGTAGACGATTTACTGCTGTGTTCTGATTCACTCGAAGCGTCCTTGAGAGACACGAAACAGCTTCTGTTTCATCTTTCTGATACGGGACACAAGGTTTCAAAGGATAATTTGCAATTATGCCAGACCAAGGTAAAATATTTGGTACATTGTTTGACACAAGGACTGAGACACCTCACCGCTGATAGAATACAGGCGATTCGCGACATGACTCTGCCACAAACCCAGCAACAGATTCGCACTTTCCTAGGAATGTGTGGGTACTGCCGTAACTGGATCCCAGGGTTTTCCATATTGGCCTTACCTTTACAAGAGGTGGTCTCATCGAACAAACCAGATCGGATTTCGCACACAGATGAGTCCGAACTGGCATTTGAGAGACTCAAACAGTGCCTAACGCAGGCACCAGCATTAGGTATGCCAGATATGGGAAACCCTTTGAACTGTATGGAACGGAAAGTGCTGGGTGTGCGGCAGGTGTTTTAACCCAGAAGCATGATGATGCCAGCAGGCCGGTAGCCTACTACAGCGCTCAACTAGACACGGTAGCACGATCCCTCCCCACATGCTTGCGAAGTGTTGCAGCGATAGCATTGCTAGTGAGTAAAAGCGAAGATGTAGTGCTAGGACACAACCTGACCATCCATACACCTCATGCAGTGTCAGCCTTACTGAATTCTGCCCAAACCAGACACGTCTCATCTGCACGGTTTACAAGGTGGGAATTAGCACTAATAGCCCCTGTAAACATCACCATAAAGAGATGCAGCGCACTAAATCCTGCAACGTATCTCCCAGGTGTGCCTGGACAGGCACAAAGGGTGGGGGATGAGAGTGATGGTGAAGGAGGATTTAGTACAGACACTGACACACATGATTGTATGGAATATTTGACCCAAAATTTCACTGCAAGGCCTGACATCAGTGACAACCCACTGGAAGGTGTAGATTTTACTTTTTACACTGACGGTAGTTGCCACAGACAGACAGACTCGGGAGACTTGTGTACTGGATACGCAGTCATAGATGACAAAGGTACCATAGAAGCGGAACCCCTGGGCCCACCACACTCAGCACAAGTTGCTGAGCTGGTCGCCCTAACCAGAGCGTATGAATTGGCAAAAGGTAAGTCAGCCAATATCTACACGGATTCTAGGTATGCCTTTGGAGTAGTGCATGATTTCGGGGCCCTATGGCGCCTCAGAAATTTCATGACGGCAGCTGGCACACCCGTGGCGCATGCAACCCACATCAAAAGACTTCTAGCAGCGATACAGGAACCTGACAGAGTGGCTGTTATCAAGTGTAAAGCCCACACATACAGCCAAGACCCAGTGTCACTTGGTAACAGCCGGGCAGACGAAGCTGCTAAATCAGCAGCCAGTACCCCCATACAGACAGACATCACACAACTGATGGTATTCAATACCGTCAACACACAGAAATTGAGTGAAATGCAAAATTTGTGTTCTCCACAGGAAAAGGCAGTCTGGAGGTCAAAAGGATATGGGCAGGAGTCCTCAGGACTCTGGACAGATGGACAGGGTAAGCCAGTGGCACCCAGAGCATACCTTTCAAGTTTAGCAGAGGCGGCACATGGGCTGACTAATCTTGGCAAAGAAGGTATGTGCAAGTTTGTAAGAGCCTACTGGTGTGCACCAGGATTTTCTTCCCATGCGGGTAAGAGGGCAATGACATGCCTCACCTGCTTGAGGAAGAACATTGGAAAGGCAATACCAACAGAACCATCCCATATCCCGCCAACGGACGGCCCTTTTCAGGTAATACAAATTGATTTCATACAATTGCCACCTTGTAGAAATTTAAAGTATGTATTGGTTTGTATTGATGTGTTCTCATATTGGGTTGAAGCGTTCCCCGCTGCCACAAATACTGCTGTGTTTACTGCAAAGAAAATTGTGCAGGAATTTGTGTGCAGGTATGGTATCCCTAGGATAATTGAAAGTGATAGGGGTACCCATTTTACAGGTGAAGTCTTTCAGGTAATGTGCAAGTTAATGGGAATTAATAGTAAGCTGTATACTCCGTACCACCCAGAGGCGAGTGCGAAAGTGGAAAGAGTAAACAGCACTATTAAGAACAAGTTGAGCAAAGTAATGGCTGAAACTGGATTGTTGTGGCCAGAAGCTTTGCCAATTGTATTATACAGCATCAGAACCACTCCCAGGTTCCCTCTTAATCTGTCCCCCTTTGAAATTATTTTTGGTCGACAACCCCATGTAATGATTGACCCCCAGGATGATTTGAAATGTAACAATGAAGTCACTGTAAAGTATTTGGTTAAGATGAGCAAGCAGTTGAGGAATCAAAACAGCAATCTAAAGCTAGTGATTCCTGATCTGCCAGACAGCAATTGTCATGACATTGAACCTGGGGATTATGTAATGATTTGCAATTTTCTACGCTCAGGTTGCCTGATTGACCGGTGGGAAGGACCGTACCAAGTCTTACTGACCAGCACAACAGCATTGAAGGTTGCCGAGAGGGAGACTTGGGTCCACTCGTCCCACTGTAAGAAGGTCACTGACCCAGAGAAAGCCCGTGACAAAGAGCAGAGTGTGGAGGAAACCATATCACTGGAGTGTCTGTTCCAGGAAGATTGAGAGGCAGGACTGTTGTCACGGCACCTGAGCACAGAGATCTACAGGATCAGAGGCGGTTGTCGTGCCAAGTTTTCTTTCCCTCCTAATTATTTTCTTTCCCCCATTACAACTCTTTCTTTCTCCTCCTGCAAGATGGACTTGCCCCAAGAGACTGCATTCCGTGTTTTCCTGTTGACCCTGTTGTTGACCAGAACAGTCTGTTTCGGTGAGAGTACCAGAGAGGTCGAGAAAGGATCTGGAATGGGTTCTGATGACCAGGATGGATTCATAGAATTCCGAGAGCAACACAATCACCGAGCAAAGGCGAGTATCAGAAAACGATCTGGTAGCCATGACACTAAGAGACATTGTGAAGGATTGTTAGCTGAAGAGAATTGTATCTGTAGGAACTGTGAAAATATAGTTGAGGACGGGTGCATCCAGAGATGTCAGTCCAGCATTAATATCAACATGGACCGTCATCGATTGAGTGACTATCACTCATTAGTGGGTAAGGTTTTAAACCAAACGGAATGCTGGGTGTGCTCACAAGTACCTCAAGGTCATAGAAAGTCAGGACTAGTGCCATATGCTTTAACGATAGATGAGGTACTTGAATTAAGGGATGGGAGACCGGTGGACAAGAAATTTAATATTTCTAAGCCTCCTAGTTTGAAGCTCCACCATTATCATGTGGATAGGTCCTTAACATGTTTTAACATTTCCAATCCCCGAAAGCCGGGAAATTGGGAAGTGACATGGAACAACCAAACCATGACATTCTCACACAGAGCCGATAGAATGCCCGTAGACTCAGAGCTTATACGCCAAATAGCCAATGGTGGGAGATATTTTCAGTATAGGTACACTCTAGGAAGTAGGACCATGCGAGTTGGAGAAGTATCACCAGGATACTGTGCGCATATCATACAGCCTGATACGTGTACTAGACAAATGAGAGAGTTAGGGATAGGATTTTTCACCTGGAAGGTTTGTAATATGGTGATGTCATATTCTGTCCCATATGTCCTCCCCGATGATGCATATTTCATATGTGGGAGGAAGGCGTATAAGTGGCTTGCCCCAAACTCAGAGGGATTGTGTTACATTGGAAGAGTGTTACCGGAAGTAATGACCATTACCCATGATAGAATGAAAGACGTTCACCGCAATGCTCAAGCTCCTTACTGTCAGGAATCGACTCACCACTGCCACATCTGTCCGTCGGTGCGGACTCCGTCCGGGGTCCCTACGTTCTGCTGTCGTCCGCCCCTCTGCCGCCAGACGTCATCCTGGGTCTGGGAATGCTCCTGTAACAGCGGGCGTGTGAGCACGCCGCATTCCCACCGGGCCGCGGCATGGGCACCGCCATGACAGTCTCCATCGGTCAGAGTACGGCGGCCAATCCGGAGCTTGGCCGCACCTCCTTTTCCCACTCCAACCAATGTCTGCACACCAGGGGGTATATCAGGAGCTGCAGGGTGAGCCTGTGGTTGTCCTGAACTTTGTGTCACTCCTGCAACCCATGTGCCTGGATTCCTCCGTGTTCCTGGTTACCTTCCTGGATCCTCCGTGTTCCTGGTTACCTACCTGTTCCTCCGTGTTCCTGGTTACCTTCCTACATCTCCGTGGAACTACAAGCATCAGCAACCCCTGCATCTGTATTTGGCTCCACACCTAACTACAACCGCAGTGTGCTTCAGCCTCTGCAGTAGAGACTCTCTCCAGGTGCATTCCATCACCTCACCTGTGAAGCAGCTTGCTAGCTGCCTGAGCTTAACGAACTGCTCTGTGGACTTCCACCTGAGTCTCCTGCATCTGCTACCAGGTTTGCTACACATTTATTACCATCTCTGCTGGCTCCACGTTTTAAACCATTCTGGTTCTCACACCAGTGAACTTATCCATCATTACCATTTCCTCCATAGACTCTCAGCTTCCAAGCTGCACCATTTCCATTGCATACTTTTTATTGTTTATTCCTGCACGTTATTCTGCTGCCTTATTGTGTGAACTTTTATGTTAATAAAACACCATTGCGCTGATGCGCAGAAACCCAATCCAGCCTCCTCACTTCTTCTATCCTACCTCCACTGACCCACTAGCGCCCCCTCCGGGGACACAAGTAAAACCGAACCTGACACTTACACTCACACCCATTACGAACACATTGTAAAGAGACACCTTATAGATAGGACAGAGCATGCAGCCTCTGATTTGATCCACGAATCCACCGGGATTCAACTCCTACTCGCGCTAGATATCACCCGTACCGCCAGAGGAGTTATAAATGTTAGGTATATAACTGCGCTAGCGAACCTGATAGACAATATCACCGAGATGTATGATGACACCTTTAGGTACACTGGGAGAGAATTGCAAGCCTACAAAACGGAACTGATCCAGCACAGGATGGTTCTAAATTACATCACAGCAGTGACAGGCGGGTATTGTGTCACCCTAGCAACTCAGTATGGTGTAAAGTGCTGTACGTATATCACAAACAGCACTGATGACCCAACCGAGGTCATAGATCAAAAGATGGACGATATCTTGCAATTGAAGTGGGAGTTCCGAAGGAGGCACAACCTTACCCTTACTTCTGTGAGTAATGAACTGACCGGCTGGGTATCATGGTTGAACCCACGCAATTGGTTCTCAGGTTTAGGAGAATGGGCTCAAAATGTTATCGTTACTGTAGGGAAATTTCTCTTATGTATCCTAGGAGTTGTCATAATGATTGGTTTGATATTCAGATGTGTTCGGATTTTAATGAATTGCAAGCGTAGTACCAAATTGATGAGTTTGAGGAGCGAGGGCATTGTAACAACAACTGGTTTAATTTATGACCCATCAATCGAGACAATGTTGTGATAAGACGTGATTCCACGGTCCGTTTCTTTCACCCGTTTCTCCTTTGTTTTTCTCCAAGGTAAAAAGACATCCACTCGGAAGAAGATTTTGATGACCTTTTATACAGACCATTGATGAACTCTTTCACAGACATTTGATGAACTTTTAGAGACTTTAACTTTATGGACACTTGAAAAACTTTGCTTGCCATTTACAGCAAAGATACAGCAACCCAGACAAGACTTCAACAAGACTTCAACAAGACATCCAAGGACAATCACATACAATATCATAGGAATGCATTTATAACGCATGTTTATTATCTTGATCTCTACGATCTTCAGGTAGTGACACACATAGTCGACAGGTAATATAGGCACATATATTAGCACTCACACATTTTCCCCCATCATGTATCATCAACTAATGTGCACCCCATTTGTTGGAACTAAAGGCCGAAAAGAGCTCGGTAGAGTTTGTTAGCCCACTTACAGACCCTTAATACGGGATAAGAAGGATTCAATGTATACTTCGCAATACCGCGAAGCTTATTTTAGAACATGTACGGCACGATGATGTCACAACTGAGGGCCTGAGCTGACGGAAGGCAGCCTCAGTTGTAGGGGCTGAGATGTACCGGAACCTGGGAGGTTGTATCAGACCCCTGGACATGTAAGTAACATGAAGAGAAACCGCCCGAAGGCGTGACCACGACAACTTGAGTAAAAGTCAATGATATTTATTTATGACAAACTCCATGCATCACAGTAGCAGTAAAAAGTAACATAAAAATCAGCAGAGAAATAATAATACAGTTCCTGGGTACTACAGGGTGGCAGGGACCACAGAGCTCTGGTGGTATGAGACAGTTCTTATTATCTGCAAGTTGGAAAGTCCTTACCAGGCTCAACTGTAGCAATGAGGAAATCCCAGGGTCGTACCAGCTGGTGTTCCAGGGAAAGCTGGACTGCTGTAGATAAAATGCTGCTGTGGGTACTGGTTAGAACCAGACAGGTGTTGGCACGGAGTGGATACTGGCTGGAACCAGTTAAATAATAAATAAAGCTTGAGAGCGATGCAATGTAGATGAAATGTAGAATTTGAGAGCGGAGAAATAATAATACCGGTGGAGAGTGGTAAACTGCAGAAAGGACACCGGCCCTTTAAGAGAAGCTGTACACTGCTGGAAGCTAAGCTGGAAGCAGGTGATGTTGTAGCTGGAAACAGGTGAGTCCAGAATGGATCGGAGAGTCAGGCTACACCGCAGATGGAATGCTGGTGCGGGTCTCTATAGCAGAAGTCTGGAGACAGGAGCTGGAACCTGGAAGACATTCACAGAAGAGAGACAAACTGGAACTAGGTTTGACAACCAAAGCACTGACGCCTTCCTTGCTCAGGCACAACCTATTTATACCTGCAGCAAGGAAGGCATTGGCTAGGCAATTATGCAAATTAATAATACTGACAACGGATTGGTAGGAATGATCAGCTGACAGAATCCAAGATGGCTGCGCCCATGCAGACACTTGGAGGGAAGTTTGGATTGTAATCCATGTGGTCTGGAAAACAGTAATGGCGGCGCCGGCCACCGGAGACAGGAGACGCCAGGCTGACAGATGCACATCCGACCACGCGGACACAGCGGAGGCCGCGGCTGACGTAATCGCCACTCTGAATGCAGAAGCTCAGGGACGGCGGCGGAGGCCGCGGGAGACGCCATGCCAGATGTATAAGGCGTTACTGTGACTGCGTCCAGAGAGACAGGAGAGGATGCGGGAATGTGCACATCAGGATAACAGATGGGATCCGGTCCTGGAGCGCTGAGCCAGCCTTAGGAGGCATCTGATAAGAAATGGCATCCAGATACCCGGATCGTGACAGATGATACATGACCCCTCAGACACGAATTTCATACATATATGCTTTTACTATCCCACTAGGTCAGGGGCGGCCAACCAGTCAGTGACAAAGAGCCAAAAAACCTTGTTAGGTACGTCAAAGAGCCGACATCGATCCGAAGGCGCGCATGCAAAAATGGAATGTGGCCTTGTGCCTGCTAGACCACACCCCTGGTATAAAATACATTGAAAAAAACAGAACGACATAAAATAAAAACATTTAAAGTCAGATCCATTGAAAAAGCCACTTTCACATAAAATAATTGAAAAAGCCAGATTCACATAATAAACTTAAGTTCCCCCATGTGTCACTCCAGACAGCTCCCCATGTGACACTCCTGCTAGCACCCTCCTATGTCATTCCAGCCAGCTCCCCATGTGACACTCCTGCTAGCACCCTCCTATGTCACTCCTGCCAGCACCCCCCATGTCACTCCAGCCAGCTCTCCCATGTGTCACTCCTGCTACCACCCTCCTATGTCACTCCAGCCAGCTTTCCCATGTGTCACTACTTCCAGCACTCTCCTTCATCACTCCAGTCACCTCCTCCATGTGTCACGCCTGCCAGGACCCTTCTGTGTCACTCCAGCCAGCTCCGCCTTGTGTCACTCTAGCCCACCCTCATGTGTCACTAAAGTTCCACCACCAAGTTGTGCTATTGCTGCAACCCCTAATGCGTTCTCTGTTTGCCAGTGGGTGTCTCGCCTCTAGTATCTGGCTCCTTCAATTTCCAGTCCCTGTAGTGCTGCTGCATGTCTGGCTGGAGTGTAGCAGTTTCTGTATCTGTTGTGGTCACATGATTTAGAGTGTTGGGAGCCACATTTAAAGAAAGAAAGAGCCTCATGCGGCTCAAGAGCCACTGGTTGGCCACCGCTGCACTAGGTCATACATTTCCCACCTTCTCCTCTCCTCCCCACACCCAATCATAAATAGGTATTTCACGGTTTTATATATTTTTCTGCTTAATTGTTTAGATAGTGGCAGTTATTGTTGACTGCCAAAGGGTGGACTGTCAAAGTAAAAAAATATCCTGATACATATGCCTTGTACTAACCCCTCATGCACATGCCCGCTGCACGTGCACATGCTCTGCCGTGCGTGCACATATCCGCAATTTGCGTAAGATCGCTCCGGCGATCACGCGCGGTGTATGCGCATTTACGGTAGAGTTTGTAAGCGTCTAGCGTGCGACTCGATCATAACATATTTAAACCATATAGCGTATATTTTAGTAAATATTCCCCTAGACAATGTCAGTAAGTATGTTTAGTTTAAACTGTTCCTGGACAGAGAGATTCCTCTTTGCATGATACGAAGGGTCAGACAAAGGTTGAAAGGTGGTGTTTAGTATCCAGCTGTAGGGTATTTTATGAGTAACATTTCGGTGTTGGTTAGGAAAAGATTGCTCGCTCCTGCGTATAGTTATGCACAAAAGTAATTTATGAACACATATTGTATTTGCAATAGATTACACATGCGGCGGGAATCCTGAGGATACCTCCCACTAGAGCAGTTGGAGAAAGACACAGCCCACCTGTTCAAATCCACCTATGACCTTTTGTTATAAGGCAGAGACACATTCCTGTGTCCAATGAACAATGAGATTATAGGGACCATTGTATTGTTACTGTATGCTGTGTATATAAGGACCACCATTGCCTGGGCCAGTCACTCACTCTCTCTGAAAGACTTTCTCATTGAATGCTGAGGGCTGGATCCAGGACGCGCTTGTGAATCATTCCCACGTATGTATTGTTCTCTGTAGCCATTTTGTTATCCTTAGTCTTTGCCATTTATTCTCATTCTGTTTGCTTGTGTTTGTAATTGTATGCTATTGTTCATATTATTCCTTGTTATTCTGTTTAGATTTTGATGTTAGTTTTGTAGTGTATAAGCTGTACTGTTCTTCCCTTTTTACTCTAAAGAATCATCCAGGAAGGTGTTAGAGCCGGAGTGGTTTTTAAATCCAAACCAGGTCTTGTGTTTTCACTAGTTACTGTAAAGGGTTTTCTTAGCGTCTCAATCGCTCAAACAGCTTTCATATTATCAAGGTTAATAAGCGTTACATCATTGTAGTATTACATTGCTAAGGTTTAGAGTATAAGCATACCCTTACTGTGTGTTGTTAACAAGGTTTACTGTGTGTCATTCTGTGAGCGTCTGCGCCGCTCGTGTCTCACTCGCACGGCGCAGCGTCCGCTACGCCGATAGCGTAGCATTACGGTACTCGGGACGCCTTTAGCATGTTCGATACTAAGCGTGATTCTGTGAGCGTACGTGTCGCTCGTGCGTCGCGCCCACGGCCTAGCGTCTGCTACGCTAAGTGCGTACCCTTACGGTACTCTGTGCGCCAATAACGTACTTAGTCCGTAAATAGTACATAGCATATGTTTAAAGGTAATATTTGACATTATCACTCTTGTACCCAAGTTACTGCTAACCACACCACCAACTCCCTCAGTGTCAATTTCCTCCTTAGACAGGAACGCCAATAGTCCTGCAGGCCATGTCATTGGCAAGTCTGACGAGTCCTCTCCAGACTGGGATTCCTCCGATGGATCCTTGAGTGTAACGCCTACTGCTGCTGGCGCTGCTGTTGTTGCTGCTGGGAGTCGATCGTCATCCCAGAGGGGAAGTCGGAAGACCACTTGTACTACTTCCAGTAAGCAATTGACTGTCCAACAGTCCTTTGCGAGGAAGATGAAATATCACAGCAGTCATCCTGTTGCAAAGCGGATAACTCAGGCCTTGACAACTATGTTGGTGTTAGAGGTGCATCTGGTATCCACCGTTAGTTCACAGGGAGTTAGAGAATTGCTTGAGGTAGTGTGTCCCCGGTACCAAATCCCATCTAGGTTCCACTTCTCTAGGCAGGCGATACCGAGAATGTACACAGACATCAGAAAAAGTGTCCTCAGTGTCCTAAAAAATGCAGTTGTACCCACTGTCCACTTAACCACGGACATGTGGACAAGTGGAGCAGGGCAGACTAAGGACTATATGACTGTGACAGCCCACTGGGTAGATGTATTGCCTCCCGCAGGAACAGCAGCGGCGGCACCAGTAGCAGCATCTCACAAATGCCAACTCGTTCCTAGGCAGGCTACACTTTGTATCACCACTTTCCATAAGAGGCACACAGCTGACAACCTCTTACGGAAACTGAGGAACATCATCGCAGATTGGCTTACCCCAATTGGACTCTCCTGCGGACAACGCCACCAATATTGTGCGTGCATTACATGTGGACAAATTCCAGCACGTCCCATGTTTTGTACATACAATTAATTTGGTGGTGCAGAATTTTCTGAAAAATGACAGGGGCGTGCAGGAGATGCTGTCGGTGGCCAGAAAAATTGCGGCCCACTTTCGGCATTCAGCCACCACGTGCCGAAGACTGGAGCACCAGCAAAGACTCATGAACATGCCCAGCCATCAGCTGAAGCAAGAGGTGGTAACGATGTGGAATTTAACCCTCTATATGCTTCAGAGGATGGAGGAGCAGCAAAAGGCCATTCAAGCCTATACATCCACCTACGATATAGGCAAAAGAGGGGGAATGCACCTGACTCAAGTGCAGTGGAGAATGATTTCCATGTTGTGCAAGGTTCTCCAACCCTTTGAACTTGCCACACGTGAAGTCAGTTCAGACACTGCCAACCTAAGTCAGGTCATTCCCATCATCAGGCTTTTGCAGAAGCAGCTGCAGAGATTAAAGGAGGAGCTAAAATGGAGCGATTCTGCTAGGCATGTGGGACTTTTGGATGGAGCCCTTCATTCGCTTAACCAGGATTCACGGGTGGTCAATCTGTTGAAATCAGAGCACTACATTTTGGCCACCATGCTCCATCCTAGGTTTAAAGCCTACATTGTTTCTCTCTTTCTGGCAGACACAAGTCTGCAGATGTTCAAAGACCTGCTGGTGAGACAATTGTCAAGTCAAGCGGAACGTGACCCGTCAACAGCTCCTCCTTCATTTTCTACCGCCACTGGAGCTGCCAGGAAAAGGATAACATTTCCAAAACCACCCGCTGGCGGTGATGCAGGGCAGTCTGGAGCAAGTGCTGACATCTGATCCGGACTGAAGGACCTGCCAACGATTACTGACATGTCGTCTACTGTCACTGCATATGATTCTGTCACCATTGAAAGAATAGTGGAGGATTATATGAGTGACAGCATCACTGTAGGCATGTCAGACAGTCCGTCCGTATACTGGCAGGAAAAAAGAGGCAATTTGGAGTCCCTTGCACAAACTGGCTTTATTTTACCTAAGTTGCCCCCCCCCCCTCCAGTGTGTACTCCGAAAGAGTGTTTAGTGCAGCCGGTCACCTTGTCAGCGATCAGCGTAGGAGGTTACTTCCAGTAAATGTGGAGATGATGATGTTCATTAAAATTAATTATAATAAATTCCTCCGTAGAGACATTTACCAGCAATTGCCTCCACAAAGTACACAGGGACCTGTGATGGTGGATTCCAGTGGGGATGAATTAATTCTCTGTGAGGAGGAGGATGTACACAGTGAAAGGGGTGAGGAATCGGGGATGAGGATGAGGTGGACATCTTGCCTCTGTAGAGCCAGTTTGTGCAAAGAGAGATTGATTGCTTCTTTTTAGGTGGGGGCCCAAACCAACCAGTCATTTCAGCCACAGTCGTTTGGCAGACCCTGTCGCAGAAATGATTGGTTTGTTAAAGTGTGCATGTCCTGTTTATATAACATAAGGGTGGGTGGGTGGGCCCAAGGACAATTCCATCTTGCACCTCTTTTTTATCTTTGCATCATGTGCTGTTTGGGGACTATTTTTTTAAGTGCCATCCTGTCTGACACTGCAGTGGCACTCCTAGATGGGCTAGGTGTTTGTGCCGCCCACTTGGGTCGCTTAGCTTAGTCATCCAGCGACCTCGGTGCAAATTTTAGGACTAAAAATAATATTGTGAGGTGTGAGGTGTTCAGAATAGATTGGAAATGAGTGGAAATTATGGTTATTGAGGTTAATAATACTATAGGATCAAAATTAATCCCAAATTCTATGATTTAAGCTGTTTTTGAGGGCTTTTTGAAAAAAACATCCAAATCCAAAATGCATCCGAATCCGGCAAAAATTCGAAAGGGAAGTTTTGCCAAAACGCGTCCGAATCCAAAACACGACCGCCGAACTGAATCCAAAACCAAAACACAAAACCCGAAAAATGTCCGGTGCACATCTCTAACTCTGTCCCTAACTATTTACTAACCATGAACTAAGGGGTCTATTCAGGAAGCAGTAAAAACAGTTGAGAAATAGACCAGTGGAGAAGTTGCCCATGGTATCCAATCAGCATCTCCCTTACATTACATAGAATGTACTTGATAAAGGCTTCCTTCAAAGCTGGATGGTTGCCATGGGCAACCACTGGTCCTTTTTTTTACTATTTTCCCTGCTTAACAAATAGATCCCTAAATGAGGAAGAATGAAACAATAGATGAAGTATGGTGTTACAGAAAGAACGACCCCACAAGCAATATCCACATCTGCATACTCCACTGATCTTCTACCTGTGGGGAAGTAGATCCCACCCATTACTTCACTAGAGATATGCACATCCCATCCCAATGATGATGATGCTGACCCCAGTAGGGTAGAATCAGCCTAAGCCATTTATTGGAGGGGAGAGCATTCCAAATTCTCAAGACAGAGATTTCTTTCCAAGATGGATAACAGTACACTCAGTCACGTAATGACCCCAAAACCCCAACGCTGCCATAACACTACAGGCTAAACACTCCTAAAGCCCACACATACATCACACAAATATGTAACCCTTTCCTGTCCAGAGACTGACACTCACAGACATTCTGTACCTATTCTTCTTCTTCTTATTATTATTATTATTATTATTATTATTATTATGTCCAGCCTTATTAATATGTGCACACTAATTAATGGCGCCGGGAGGGGGTGGGTACTAATTTCCCAGGCCCAGGCCTGTTGGAGGGGCCCGGCGGGGGCCTGGATCCGTGACCCCCTTACCTCTCAGCCTCACTACAGCCCTCCTCACAGCCTAGCATGCGTTGCTGTATGCATGGCTGTGATGGGTGCAGGTAGGCTGCTGCTGCTGCTGAGTGCAGCAGTCTCCTCTGCCTGCAGGGGTAGGGGTTAGCACTAATTGTGCCCCACTTCCCCATATCTGTCCCTGGCTGAGGGACACACAGTGCCCCGTTTTGCAGATCTGCACCGCTCAGCGGTGCATAAAGAATTTTTTTCAAGCTATTTTTAAAGGAGGTTTGGTCACATATCCATGATTAGGCCACACACCCTGCATTACTTGGGCCCAGGCATGCTGTCTATGGCCCTGACACTAGTTCTAATTCTGTGGTGGTTGTGAATTTTAATGCCAGAATAGCAGCCTTTTTGGGTGCATACACAATATAATATACAAGATCTTATATAATTTTATTATTATTGTTTATTTATACATATATATATATATATATATATAGTGTTACTATACAAAATAGCTCTACGCAGACAGTATTTAATCATCTACATAAGCCTTTGCTTACAATCTGAATTCTGTACTTCAGAAGAGCATATACAGTACACACAGGGCCGGTGGAAGGTTTCTCGGCACCCTAGGCAAAATGTAAGCCTACTTTCCCCCCCTTATTCACGTTACGTTACAGTAGTAACTCTTATTGATGTTGCGTCACACAGTAGTGCCTCATATTCACGTTACATCACAGAGTAGCTCCCCTTATTCACGTTACACCACAGTAGAGCCCATTTACATTAAACCACACAGTAGAGTCGATGCATGTACTGCCACACAGTAGTACTCCTTATACACATTATGCCACACAGTAATAGTGCCCCTTATAACACAATATGCGATAAAGTAATGCCTCCTATACATTATGCCACACAGTAATGCACTTACACATTATGACACACACAGTAATGCCTCTTATAACATTATGCCACATAATAGTAATGCCCCTTACACATTATGCCACACTATGATTAGCTTGCGGTCCATGAGCTACGATTGGCTAGTTACACCCCTCCGTATATATTGATTTTGTGTTCCGTATCCCCTTTCCTGTTTTTAAAAATGTAAAATGAAAAGTAAATATATATATATATATATATATATATAGATATATAGTGGTCGAAGTGGAAATTTTGATGTGGGTGTATGGAAAAGTGATGATTGCAATTATGCATGCCCCTCTGGGAAAGGGGGCGTGGCCACTCAAAAGGGGCATGGCCTTCAGTGTAGTTTACAACATCATATATACCCCTTATACACATTATGCACCACAATAGTAGGACCCCTTATACTATCTAGTACTGGTGCCCCTTTCACATTATACCACACAGTATGAGCCGAAATTCACATTATTCCACACAGTATGAGACGAAAATCACATTTTAGCACACAGTATGAGCCGAAATTCACATTATGCCACACAGTATGAGCCGAAATTCAAATTATAGCACACGGTATGAGCCGAAATTCACATTATACCACACAGTCTGAGACGAAAATCACATTATAGCACACAGCATGAGCCGAAATTCACATTATACCACACAGTATGAGTCGAAATTCACATTATAGCACACGGTATGAGTCAAAACTCACATTATACCACACGGTATGAGTAAAAAATTCACATTATAGCATACAGAATGAGCCGAAATTCACATTATAGCACACTGAATGAGCCGAAATTCACATTATGCCACATGGAAAAAACAAAATTCAAAGAGAGTGACAGCAGGGACATAGGGACAGGGAAAGTGACATAGGGACAGGAAAAGTGACACCTGGGACTTAGGGACAGGGAGAGTGACAGAGGGACAGGGAAAGTGACAGCAGGGACATAGGGACAGGGAGGGTGACAGAGAGAGGGATAGCAGTGGCATACAGTAGGGACTAGGGAGAGAGAAAGGCAGCAGGGTAAGCAGTGGCGTAACTTCAGCTCAATTGCCCAGAGGCAAGAAAAATGTTGTGCCCCCTCCTTGCAAAAATGTTTTTGTATTTTACTGACTCCTTGCCCTGTGTGAGTGATAACCCCCATTCCCCTGTGTGAGCCATGCACCCCCCCCACACACACACACACACACAAACACACACACACACACACACACACACTTCTGTGTGAGTGATATCACCCTCTTCCTCCTTTTCTGAGCCAAGTCCCCCTTCCTACTGTGTGAGACACAGAGACAGAGAGAGGGAGACAGGGAGAGGGGAAGAGAGATGAGGGAGAGAGATGAGGGACAGAGGGAGACGAGGGAGGGGGAGAGAGAGAGAAGAGGGAGGGGGAGAGAGAGACGAGGGAGAGAGAGACAAGGGAGGGAGAGAGAGAGAGACGAGGGAGATGAGAGATATGAACGAGGAAGAGAGAGCAAGACAGGGAGAGACAGATGGAGAGAGTGACAGATGGAGAGAGAGAGATGAGGGAGGGACAGAGACGAGGGAGACGTGGGACAGAGAGAGACGAGGGAGAGACAGAGATGGGGAGAGAGGAGCGAGGGAGGGGAGACAGAGAGATAGATGCAGAGACAGGGACAAGGAGGGGTGAGAGAGACAGTAGAGAGAGACAGGGAGAGACATGGAGACAGAGCAGCGAGGGAGAGGTAGAGAGATGCAGAGACAGGGAGAGATACAGGGAGAAGGAGAGAGACAGGGAGAGAGAGACGAGGGAGAGAGACAGATGGAGTGAAAGGGGGGTAAAGAGAGATGCGGGAGAGAGACAGGGAGAGAGAGACAGAGATGGGGACACAGACAGGGAAAGTGAGAGACAGGGAGAGAGAGAGAGAGAGAGAGAGAGAGAGATGGGGAAAGAGAGATGCGGGAGAGAGACAGGGAGAGGGAGACGGAGATGGGGAGAGAGAGAAGCCAGGGAGAGAGACGGAAAGGGAGAGAGACAGGGACACATAGACAGGGAAAGGGAAATAGAGACGGAGAGAGACGAGGGAGACAGACAGGGAGAGAGAGAGAGACAGGGAGAGAGAGGGGAGGAAGACAGACAGGGAGAGACAGATGGAGAGAGAGAGAAGCGAAGGAAAGGGGGAGAGAGTGAGAGGGAGAGAGAAGCAGAGAGGGAGACAGAGAGACAGGGAGAGAGAGACACACACACAGGGAGAGAGAGAGACAGAGGGAGAGAGATGCAGAGACAGGGAGACAGACCCAGGAGAAAGAGAGAGACAGGGAGAAAGAGGGAACAGCATAGGGTGAGGTGCATGTAACCTTTGCCGCTCTACTGGACTCTGGGTGATGAAGACGGGCACCAAGGGTGCCACACACTGACGCTCCTCCTTATGTGAAAGGGCGGCTGTGATCTCACCTCTAGAGTTTCCTGCACAAGAGCCGCAAAATTTCTGCACAGTCCACACTTACCCTCCCTCCTTGTCTGCCATGGTGCTCGCTGGTAGCTGCGGTGTGGCGCTTCTTCTGGCCTCGCTGTCTGGACGATGTACCCCTTTCTCAGTCAGGGTGGCTGGTCTTGGGGGCAGCTCCTCCCCGTGTCCCCAGTCTACACTCTGCTCCTCCCGCTAAAGTTCCCTGCCTCCCCATGTCTCGCTTATTCCGCAGCCCTTTCAGCTCTCAGGCAGCCACTGAATGGCAGTGAGTGGGTCCTTTTATGTGTCCCCACCCGAGAGGGGGTCTTTTAGTAACCCCTTTGCCCTGCTGTGGTTGGCGGCACAGCGGGTCCTATGACCGCGGCGCTATTTCAAATCTATTGCAGACCGGCAGCCAAGCAGGAGAGGCAGATTTCAAATAGTAGCGGCGCCGTGGTCAGGAGCGAGAGCTCGATGCAGCGGGGGTCTTCAGACACAGTGCTCGAAGAAGTGCTGGTATGCCATACCGTTGTATACCGGTCCACTTCGAGCCCTGTATATATATATATATATATATAAAATATATATATATATATACACTCAAGTTCAGTATCTGGTATTCCCTTTACATCTACATCATGGATAGTGAAGCTGGTCGCCCAGGGGGTCCCACATTCTGATCTTGAGTGTGTGTGTATATATATATATATATATATATATATATATATGTATATGTATATATATATATATATATATTATTGCTGACTGTGGCTGGGGCTGTTTGTCCTGCTGTATATGTGCGGCGCGGTTCCGTGGAAGCACTCCCCTCTATACACTGAGCATGCAGTGGCAGGGCAGGAGGCGGAGCCGGCCAGGGTCAGGTAACTACAACTTAAGGGTGCCAGGAGCAGGAGGGTGGCCAACAGTTGGTGGAAAACTGCGATGGCTGACGGAGCATGAAAGGCGGGGAGCAGCGGTCGGACCTCCCTGCCTACGGCTGCAGGGGGAGGAAGGAGAGAATGCTGCTGCTGCTGCCTGTCCGTATTAGGACACAGCAGCATTGCGCTTCTGCTCCTGCTTGTTCCGGGGTCCATCAGCCCAGGGGGCGCGACAGACGCAGTTCACCCTGGCCGGGGGTGACTGATAGTGGTCGCTGCGGCTGGTTAGACCCGCACTGCGGCCGCCGCTAGCCAGCCCTGCACATTAAGATTTTAGGTACAACTAATTCAGGAGGGGCGTGCCGCCCTCCAGTGGCCGGCGCTCATAGGCAGCTGCCTAAAGCTGCCTAATGGTAGCGCCGGCCCTGAGTACACATTAGGGTCAAAAATATTGCACAAGCATCACTATACGCTAGTACAGGCGTGGCCAACCTGTGGCTCTCCTGCTGTTGTAAAACTACACATCCCAGTATGCACTGCCCTGCCCCAGTTTTAGCATACCGTAGTAGCAAAACAGCTGTAGAGACGCAGGTTGGCCAGGCCTGCACTACTATATTGGATCTTCTAATGCCTATCCTCCACCCCCATTCCTACACTTACCCTGACCATGACTCTCTTAGCCCCTTCCCCCCAGTGTTAGCTGCTGTCAGGAATATCTGCCCTTCAGCTTATGTTACCACTCCAAGGGAAGAATTCAATTGGGTGTGAAGTTTAGCGAGGTAAAAACCCCAATTTAGGATCACCACGCGGTATTCAATTAAAAAAAATGTACATGGGGTTTTAAGCTGTGAAAACGTGAAGAGCATGAAATAAAAAAAATTATACTTACCTGTCCGGTGGTCTCTGCAGTTCCCGCTGGTCTCCACTCCACCTTCCCACTGGGGAAGGGACTGTTGGTAGGCAAGGGGGCTACTATGACATAATCAAGCCCCGCCCCCACAGCGGGAAAACAGCACAATTTACAGGTCTGCGGTAAGACTAAAAAGATGCAATTCATTTAATTTTAGCCTCTACCCCACCACATGGACCTGAGAATACCGGAGAGTATCTCTCCATCCTGCACGCTTCACTAGGTGTAGGGTGTGGGCAGGATGTGGGAGATCTGCCTGCTCCTAGGGGGTGCAGGGCAGTGACATGCGGAGGAGGTGAGGCAGAGCCTGTCCTGTCATACTAACGTTTGTGCCAGAGTTTTGACTATATAAAGTATAAAAAAAGAATATGTTTGAAATATCTAATTTGCATTATTCTAATCATATTTATAGCCAAAACTCTGGAGCAAAAAGTCTATGGCAGGTGAGGCAGTGCCTATCTTTTCCGTACATCTTTGATCAAAACTCACGAAATTTGCGGGAGTTTATACTGCTACACCTGTTTATAATGACCACATGTACCCTTTGGCTCATGTAATCCATGTAAATCTTCCTCTGGAACTAGCCAATGCCTACTGAGCCATTTAGTTCACCACACGTTACTGGTGCAGGGGGATACCCCAAAAATCATGAGCCTCCCGCAACTTCCGGGAGAGTAGGCAAGTTGGTCTATCTATGAGCGAGCTGCGCAGCTGCCTGATTCCTGAACTCATTCAGTATCAACTCTGCAAGGAAGGTCAGCCTGTAGCCCCGCCGCAACCATCTTGGCACACTCTGACTGCTACCAGCCAAGCTGTCATTAGTGTGCAAAGATAAAAAATAATAATCGGGCAATGGCTATCATTGATGTTGGGGACTCTATGTGGTTCTCCGCCATCTATGCTAAAACTATTCAACATTGGGTCATGACCATCGATGATTTATATAAATTTGGTTGCTGGGTTGACAGAGCAAGTGATTTTTACTAAAAATTGTTCTGGGGGTGCATGAGAGACTCTGTGATTTCTATAGAAATTTCCTTATTACATCTCTTTTAAGTGAATAGCATAAGACCATACCTCCCAACATGACCCTCTCCAGGAGGGACACAATGCTCTGCTCCTGGGCTTCCCTCTTACTGTATGATTGCTGGCACCTGTGCTGAACAGGTTAATGGAGAGGGTCATGTTGGGAGGTATGTAAGTCTGTGGTTGCACCATTTAAAAAAAAATCCTGCTTTTAATTGAACCCCCCCCCCAAAAAAAAAAAATGTGCATGTCAGTCTTGAGACATAACATTCTCAATTATTAGATAGCATGTGGGGCAAACCAGGGGGTGGTTGGCACATCTTAGCCACAAATATTTGCAAGTTGCCCTGGCTTTTCTTCCTATGCTCAGCAACAGATATACATTTATTTACATACTAGCTGAATACCTGTGCTTCACTATGGAATTTCAAGTATAATCACATACTGTAGAGGTGAAAAGAACTGGTATTTAAGCAAATTTAACACTGCTTTAAAATAGGTTCACTTGTGATGGGATGTTGTTGAGAACTGGTAGCATCAAAGTGCCCCTCCATGAAACTGCCTGAGGACACACCAAAACAATAAACGGATTTTATTGTACGGGAATCTGTAGTCTCTGTTACTTATTTTCTGGATGGGACTTCCCTGGATTAAATATGTAGTGTTTGCAGGGAGAGATTGACTCTATTCCAAATGGCCCTAGGTCTCCTTGCTTAGCTTCTCGTTCTCCTTAGGGCTCCTCCTTTGAAGTAAAAGGGTAAATATTTTTGCACAACACTTAAGGTCACTGGGAGAGCTGTTGGTACCCTTTACACAGCAGATAATCAGTGCTGACTATCAAGCTTTCCTTTAATGCATTCAAGAATCAAAATATCTATGTCTCCTTTCCTCCTATTGCTCGGCTATGTTTAGTTCAAGAGAAAGGTTAACCTCTGATAACTGAGACACTATCCGTTCCTGACTGTAAATAGGTTGGTTAAGTACTTATATCTGAAATATATATATATATATATATATATATACAGTAAAAGGAAAATACCACTGACTCATCACAAAACCTCCTAAACCATAAGGCTGGACTTCCTTGCCAGTGGCAGTTGCAGAGCAGACTATTATTCGAGTAGGGGAGCCACACCCAGCAATGTTTGACAGTGTTTAGGGGGTGGCAGTTGATGTGGCTCCCCTATATGAATAAAGGACTGCTGTGCAACTGCCACTGGCAAGAAAGTCCGGGATCAGAGCATTGTGTCCTCCCCCCTCCACTTGGTAACGTCTGCACTATACATTCTTTATAGCCCCAGCTGGGTAGGCTGTCTTAACTCTCCTCTGTGAGGGGGAATTCCCAATAATCATCTCAACCCTTTTAACCCCTTGGTGGGTGGAATTTTTAATTTTGAAAAATCCCTTCTTAGAGGTTGCCTATGTCACAAAAGCAAGCTACTGTCTAAATGTAAAGTTCCTAGCCCTTATGGTTCAGGAGATTTTGTGATGAGTCAGTGGTATTTGCTATATATATAGAGATGTGCACCGGAAATTTTTCGGGTTTGTGTTTTGGTTTTGGATTCGGTTCTGCTGCCGTGTTTTGGATTCGGACACGTTTTGGCAAAACCTCCCTTAAAATTTTTTGTCGGATTCGGGTTGTTTTTGAATCGGGTGTTTTTTTTCAAAAAACCCTCAAAAACAGCTTAAATCATAGAATTTGGGGGTAATTTTGATCCTATAGTATTATTAACCTCAATAACCATCATTTCCACTCATTTCCAGTCTATTCTGAACACCTCACACCTCACAATATAATTTTTAGACCTAAAATTTGCAGAGGTCGCTGGATGACTAAGCTAAGCGACCAAAGTGGGCGACACAAACACCTGGCCCATCTAGGAGTGGCACTGCAGTGTCAGACAGGGTGGCACTTGAAAAAATTGGCCCCAAACATCACATGATGCAAAGATAAATTAAAAAAAAGAGGTGTAAGATGGAATTGTTCTTGGGCCCTCCCACCCACCCTTATGTTGTATAAACAGGACATGCACACTTTAACAAACCCATCATTTCAGCCACAGGGTCGGCCACACGACTGTGGCTGAAATGACTGGTTGGTTTGGGCCCCCACCAAAAAAAGAAGCAATCAATCTCTCCTTGCTCAAACTGGATCTACAGAGGTAACATGTCCACCTCATCATCATCCTCTGATTCCTCACCCCTTTCACTGTGTACATCCCTCTCCTCACATAGTATTAATTCGTCCCCACTGGAATCCACCATCACAGGTCCCTGTGTACTTTCTGGAGGCAATTGCTGGTGAATGTCTCCACTGAGGAATTGATTATAAATCATTTTGATGAACATCATCTTCTCCACATTTTGTGGAAGTAACCTCGTATGCCGATCGCTGACAAGATGACCGGCTGCACTAAACACTCTTTCGGAGTACACACTGGAGGGGGGGCAACTTAGGTAAAATAAAGCCAGTTTGTGCAAGGGCCTCCAAATTGCCTCTTTTTCCTGCCAGTATACGTACGGACTGTCTGACATGCCTACTTGGATGCGGTCACTCATATAATCCTCCACCATTCTTTCAATGGTGACAGAATCATATGCAGTGACAGCAGACGACATGCCAGTAATCGTTGGCAGGTCCTTCAGTCCGGACCAGATGTCAGCACTCGCTCCAGACTGCCCTGCATCACCGCCAGCGCGTGGGCTCGGAATTCTTAAACTTTTCCTCACAGCTCCAGTTGCGGGAGAATGTGAAGGAGGAGCTGTTGACGGGTCACATTCCGCTTGAGTTGAGAAGTGTCTCACCAGCAGGTCTTTGAACATGTGCAGACTTGTGTCTGTCGGAAAGAGAGATACAACGTAGGCTTTTAACCTAGGATCGAGCACGGTGGCCAAAATGTAGTGCTCTGATTTCAACAGATTTACCACCCGTGAATCCTGGTTAAGCAAATTAAGAGCTCCATCCACAAGTCCCACATGCCAAGCAGAATCGCTCCGTCTTAGCTCCTCCTTCAATCTCTCCAGCTGCTTCTGCAAAAGCCTGATGAGGGGAATGACCTGACTCAGGCTGGCAGTGTCTGAACTGATTTCACGTGTGGCAAGTTCAAAGGGTTGCAGAACCTTGCAAAATGTTGAAATCATTTTCCACTGCGCTTGAGTCAGGTGCATTCCCCCTCCTTTGCCTATATCGTAGGCAGATGTATAGGCTTGAATGGTCTTTTGCTGCTCCTCCATCCTCTGAAGCATATAGAGGGTTGAATTCCACCTCGTTACCACCTCTTGCTTCAGATGATGGCGGGGCAGGATCAGGAGTATTTGCTGGTGCTCCAGTCTTCGGCACGCGGTGGCTGAATGCCGAAAGATGCCCGCAATTCTTCTGGACATTGACAGCATCTCTTGCACGCCCCTGTCGTTTTTTTAAAAATTCTGCACCACCAAATTAATTGTATGTGCAAAACATGGGACGTGCTGGAATTTGCCCACATGTACTGCACGCACAATATTGGTGGCGTTGTCCGATGTCACAAATCCCCAGGAGAGTCCAACTGGGGTAAGCCATTCTGCGATGATGTTCCTCAATTTCCGTAAGAGGTTGTCAGCTGTGTGCCTCTTAGGGAAAGCGGTGATACAAAGCGTAGCCTGCCTAGGAATGAGTTGGCATTTGAGAGATGCTGCTACTGGTGCCGCCGCTGCTGTTCTTGCTGTGGGAGGCAATACATCTGCCCCGTGGCTGTCACAGTCATATAGTCCTGAGTCTGCCCTG
This sequence comes from Pseudophryne corroboree, assembly GCF_028390025.1. Classification (NCBI taxonomy): domain Eukaryota; kingdom Metazoa; phylum Chordata; class Amphibia; order Anura; family Myobatrachidae; genus Pseudophryne; species Pseudophryne corroboree. The sequence goes on from NC_086448.1 coordinate 328,200,466, forward strand.
CTCCACTTGTCCACATGTCCGTGGTTAAGTGGACATTGGGTACAACTGCATTTTTTAGGACACTGGCGAGTCTTTTTCTGATGTCTGTGTACATTCTCGGTATTGCCTGCCGAGAGAAGTGGAACCTAGATGGTATTTGGTACCGGGGACACAATACCTCAAGCAATTCTCTAACTCCCTGTGAACTAACGGAGGATATTGGACACACGTTTAACACCAACACAGCTGCCAAGGCTTGAGTTATCCGTTTTGCATTAGGATGACTGCTGTGATATTTCATCTTCCTCGCAAAGGACTGTTGGACAGTCAATTGCTTACTGGAAGCAGTATAAGTGGTCTTCCAACTTCCCCTCTGGGATGACGATCGACTCCCAGCAGCAACAACAGCAGCGCCAGCAGCGGTAGGCATTACACTCAAGGATGCATTGGAGGAATCCCAGTCAGGAGAGGACTCGTCAGACTTGCCAGTGACATGGCCTGCAGGACTATTGGCGTTCCTGTCTAAGGAGGAAATTGACACTGAGGGAGTTGGTGGTGTGGTTTGCAGGAGCTTGGGTACAAGAGGAAGGGATTTAGTTGTCAGTTGACTGCTTCCGCTGTCACCCAAAGTTTTTGAACTTGTCAATGACTTTTGATGAATGCGCTCCAGGTGACGTATAAGGGAGGATGTTCCTAGGTGGTTAACGTCCTTATCCCTACTTATTACAGCTTGACAAAGGCAACACACGGCTTGACACCTGTTGTCCGCATTTCTGTTAAAATAATTCCACACCGAAGAGGTGATTTTTTTTGTAATTTGACCAGGCATGTCAATGGCCATATTCATCCCACGGCAACAGGTGTCTCCCCGGGTGCCTGACTTAAACAAACCACCTCACCATCAGAATCCTCCTTGTCAATTTCATCCTCAGCACCAGCAACACCCATATCCTCATCCTGGTGTACTTCAACAGTGACATCTTCAGTTTGACTATCAGGAACTGGACTATGCGTGCTCCTTCCAGCACTTGCAGGGGGCATGCAAATGGTGGAAGGCGCCACCTCTTCCCGTCCAGTGTTGGAAAGGTCAGGCATCGCAACCGACACAATTGGACTCTCCTTGGGGATTTGTGATTTAGAAGAATGCACAGTTCTTTTCTGTGCTTTTGCCAGCTTAATTCTTTTCATTTTTCTAGCAAGAGGATGAGTGCTTCCATCCTCATGTGAAGCTGAAACACTAGCCATGAACATAGGCCAGGGCCTCAGCCGTTCCTTGCCACTCCGTGTCGTAAATGGCATATTGGCAAGTTTACGCTTCTCCTCAGACGCTTTTAATTTTGATTTTTGGGTCATTTTAGTGAACTTTTGTTTTTTGGATTTTACATGCTCTCTACTATGACATTGGGCATCGGCCTTGGCAGACGACGTTGATGGCATTTCATCGTCTCGGCCATGACTAGTGGCAGCAGCTTCAGCACGAGGTGGAAGTGGATCTTGATCTTTCCCTATTTAACCCTCCACATTTTTGTTCTCTATTTTTTAATGTGTGGAATTATATGGCAGTAATATATCAATAGCAATGGCCTACTGTACTGTACTATATGTATACTGCTGGTCACCAAAAATGCTGCACTGTCCTACTATATACTGCTCACAATAATGCAGCACAGATATGGATAGTATACTTGACACAGAGCTGTAAGATACAGCAATGGCATACTGTACTGTACTGTACTATATGTATACTGCAGGTCACCAAAATGCTGCACTGTCCTACTATATACTGCTCACAATAATGCAACACAGATATGGATAGTACACTTGACACAGATCTGCAAGATACAGCAATGGCCTACTGTACTATACTATATGTATACTGCTGGTCACGAAAATTCTGCACTGTCCTACTATATACTGCTCACAATAATGCAGTACAGATATGGATAGTATACTTGACACAGAGTTGTAAGATACAGCAATGGCATACTGTACTGTACTATATGTATACTGCTGGTCACCAAAATGCTGCACTGTCCTACTATATACTGCTCACAATAATGCAACACAGATATGGATAGTACACTTGACACAGAGCTGCAAGATACAGCAATGGCCTACTGTACTATACTATATGTATACTGCTGGTCACCAAAATTCTGCACTGTCCTACTATATACTGCTCACAATAATGCAGTACAGATATGGATAGTATACTTGACACAGAGCTGCAAGATACAGCAATGGCCTACTGTACTGTACTACATGTATACTGCTGGTCACCAAAATGCTGCACTGTCCTACTATATACTGCTCACAATAATGCAGCACAGATATGGATAGTATACTTGACACAGAGCTGCAAGATACAGCATTGGCCTACTGTACTGTACTATATGTATACTGCTGGTCACCAAAATGCTGCAGTGTTCTACTATATACTGCTCACAATAATGCAGCACAGATATGGATAGTAAGAAGAAAAGATAAGTACTGGCGCCGGCTGAAAGTCAGAAATATAACAGACAACTGAATCAGTATGTAAATTAAAAAGTGGTTATTTTTAATAATATACTTTCTTAGAGCAGATATCCTACTCCTTGATGATTTAAAATAATTGCATAAGCACACTGAAATTTAAAATACCATAGGTACCCCTCCAAACACAGTGTCCACTATCCCTGGCTAGGACTAGAAATCCACAATTGCCCACAAGTTCATTGGATGGAAGATGGTTTTACCAGACGTATTTCCGGATGGTATTCCCTAGGTCTCCTGTGCAACTGGAGACCAGATTGCAAATTGGGGCGAGTCCGAGTCTGTAAGAAACTTGTGTCGGAATTTGATCAAGTGGAGGCTGTCAGGTCCAAATATCTCCAGGGTGTGGATGAGGATTCTGGTACTTGTAGTTCTGCAGAGAGGCTCAACGCGTTTCGCTGGTCTAATGGATGCCAGCTTCCTCAGGAGCATATGTTAGGTGTCCAACTGGTATACTATTTATACCCTTGTAATTAGGTAGCAATAGGGAACATCTGTTAATCCCACTCTCATTAATAAATAAGCATTTTCATAAATCAACAAACAAATAACAGTAGAAGGCAATCTATTTATAGGATATTCATAAAATTCATTTATGATTAAAAAACGAGTCTTATATAAGAAGAAAATTATATAAACATAGTCAAAAGCATGTGTCACGTGATCCTCTCCGGTCACGTGATCCCGATGCGCCAAAGAGAGCAGCATATTGCATCCTCCCTAGTCCCGCCCGGGAATCACGTGACCGACCTTGACCCGGCGACCACGCTCGCGAGATCTCGGACATTTATGTGGTCCACGGCCCCGGAAAGAGGGTGTGTTGAATGGAGCGCAAACAATAGAAACCAGAAGCAGACGCTGCGCTCCAAGGACTCTGGAACGCAGCGCTGCTGGCTAATTGAGATGGGCAGTATATCTTGGAGAGAGTAATACTGTAAAGAATAATTTAAAACGGATATCTCTATGTAGAATCAAGTCCTAATAAACAGCATCAATAATATAGATATTAATTCATTCTAGAAGTACATATGTATACACATCTCAACAATCTTAAACATAATGGAAATATATATATGTATGTATTCCATATCTATCCTGTTTACATTGAAATCAAGTAGTAGGATATCTGCTCTAAGAAAGTATATTATTAAAAATAACCACTTTTTAATTTACATACTGATTCAGTTGTCTGTTATATTTCTGACTTTCAGCCGGCGCCAGTACTTATCTTTTCTTCTTTATATACAACTAAGGGAACTGACCTTCCCTGTACAGGCTGCCGTTGACAGCGCACTCTATCTATATTATTTTTTCCAGATATGGATAGTATACTTGCCATAGAGCTGCAAGATACAGCAATGGCCTACTGTACTGTACTATATGTATACTGCTGGTCACCAAAATGCTGCACTGTCCTACTATATACTGCTCACAATAATGCAGCACAGATATGGATAGTATACTTGACACAGAGCTGCAAGATACAGCAATGGCCTACTGTACTGTATGCTCTGTATACTGCTGGTCACCAAAATGCTGCACTGTCCTACTATATACTGCTCACAATAATGCAACACAGATATGGATAGTATACTTGACACAGAGCTGCAAGATACAGCAATGGCCTACTGTACTGTACTATATGTATACTGCTGGTCACCAAAATGCTGCACTGTCCTACTATATACTGCTCACAATAATGCTGCACAGATATGGATAGTATACTTAACACAGAGCTGCAAGATACAGCAATGGCCTACTGTACTGTACTACTATAATTATATACTGGTGGTCCCCACAATGCAGCACACTGAGCACAGATATTTGCAGCACACTGAGCACAGATATGGAGCGTTTTCATGCAGAGAACGTAGATATTTTCAGCACACTGATCACAGATATTTGCAGCACACTGAGCACAGGTATTTGCAGCACACTGAGCACAGATACGGAGCTTTTCAGGTAGAGAATACAGCCACGTCCTCTCCGTTCAATCTTCAATGCATGAGTTAAAATGGCGGCGACGTGTGGCTCTTTATATAGAATACGAATCTCGCGAGAATCCGACAGTGGGATGATGATGTTCGGGCGCGTTCGGGTTAACCGAGTAAGGCGGGAAGATCTGAGGCTGCCTTGGACCCGTGTAAAATAGGTGAAGAGAGATGAGCGGGTTTGGTCATCTCTAGTGTATATATATATATATATATATATATAACAGATGAGTGGGTTCGGTTCTCCGAGATCCGAAGCCCCCCGAACTTCCAACTGCATTATGGGGAACACCAGTATATAATTATCGTAGTACAGTACAGTAGGCCATTGCTGTATCTTGCAGCTCTGTGTCAAGTATACTATCCATATCTGTGCTGCATTATTGTGAGTAGTATACAGTAGGACATTGCAGCATTTTGGTGACCAGCAGTATACATATAGTACAGTACAGTAGGCCATTGCTGTATCTTGTAGCTCTGTATCAAGTATACTATCCATATCTGTGCTGCGTTATTGTGAGCAGTATATAGTAGGACAGTGCAGCATTTTGGTGACCAGCAGTATACATATAGTACAGTACAGTAGGCCATTGCTGTATCTTGCAGCTCTGTGTCAAGTATACTATCCATATCTGTGCTGCATTATTGTGAGCAGTATATAGTAGGACAGTGCAGCATTTTGGTGACCAGCTGTATACATATAGTACAGTACAGTAGGCCATTGCTGTATCTTGCAGCTCTGTGTCAAGTATACTATCCATATCTGTGCTGCGTTATTGTGAGCAGTATATAGTAGGACAGTGCAGAATTTTGGTGACCAGCAGTATACATATAGTACAGTACAGTAGGCCATTGCTGTATCTTGCAGCTTTGTGTCAAGTATACTATCCATATCTGTGCTGCATTATTGTGAGCAGTATATAGTAGGACAGTGCAGCATTTTGGTGACCAGCTGTATACATATAGTACAGTACAGTATGCCATTGCTGTATCTTGCAGCTCTGTGTCAAGTATACTATCCATATCTGTGCTGCATTATTGTGAGCAGTATATAGTAGGACAGTGCAGCATTTTGGTGACCAGTAGTATACATATAGTACAGTACAGTAGGCCATTGCTATTGATATATTACTGGCATATTAATCCACACATTAAAAAATGGAAAACAAAAATGTGGACGGTAAAATAGGGACAGATCAAGATCCACTTCCACCTCGTGCTGAAGCTGCTGCCAAAAGTCATGGCCGAGACGATGAAATGCCATCAACATCGTCTGCCAAGGCCGATGCCCAATGTCATAGTAGAGAGCATGCATAATCCACAAAAACTAAAGTTCAGTAAAATTACCCAAAAGTCAAAATTAAAAGCGTCTGGGGAGAAGCGTAAACTTGCCAATAAGCCATTTACGACACAGAGTGGCAAGGAACGGCTGAGGCCCTGGCCTATGTTCATGGCTAGTGGTTCAGCTTCACATGACGATGGAAGCACTCATCCTCCCGCTAGAAAAATGAAAAGACTTAAGCTGGCAAAAGCACAGCAAAGAACTGTACATTCTTCTAAATCACAAATCCCCAAGGAGAGTCCAATTGTGTCGGTTGCAATGCCTGACCTTCCCAACACTGGACGGGAAGAGGTGGCACCTTCCACCATTTGCATGCCCCCTGCAAGTGCTGGAAGGAGCACCCACAGTCCAGTTCTTGAGAGTCAAATTGAAGATGTCACTGTTGAAGTACACCAGGATGAGGATATGGGTGTTGCTGGCGCTGAGGAGGAAATTGACAAGGAGGATTCTGATGGTGAGGTGGTTTGTTTAAGTCAGGCACCCGGGAAGACACTTGTTGTCCATGGGATGAATATGGCCATTGACATGCCTGTTCAAATTACAAAAAAAATCACCTCTTCGGTGTGGAATTATTTTAACAGAAATGCGGACAACAGGTGTCAAGCCATGTGTTGCCTTTGTCAAGCTGTAATAAGTAGGGGTAAGGACGTTAACCACCTAGGAACATCCTCCCTTATATGTCACCTGGAGCGCATTCATCAGAAGTCATTGACAAGTTCAAAAACTTTGGGTGACAGCGGAAGCAGTCCACTGACAACTAAATCCCTTCCTCTTGTACCCAAGCTCCTGCAAACCACACCACCAACTCCCTCAGTGTCAAATTCCTCCTTAAACAGGAACGCCAATAGTCCGGCAGGCCATGTCACTGGCAAAGTCTGATGAGTCCTTTCCTGACTGGGATTCCTCCGATGCATCCTTGAGTGTAACGCCTACTGCTGCTGGCGCTGCTGTTGTTGCTGCTGGGAGTCGATCGTCATCCCAGAGGGGAAGTCGGAAGACCACTTGTACTACTTCCCGTAAGCAATTGACTGTCCAACAGTCCTTTGCGAGGAAGATGAAATATCACAGCAGTCATCCTGTTGCAAAGCGGATAACTCAGGCCTTGGCAGCCTGGATGGTGGGAAACGTGTTTCCGGTATCCACCGTTAATTCAGAGGCAACTAGAGACTTGATTGAGGTACTGTGTCCCTGGTACCAAATACCATCTAGGTTCCATTTCTCTAGGCAGGCGATACCGAAAATGTACACAGACCTCAGAAAAAGAGTCACCAGTGTCCTAAAAAATGCAGTTGTACCCAATGTCCACTTAACCACGGACATGTGGACAAGTGGAGCAGGGCAGACTCAGGACTATATGACTGTGACAGCCCACTGGGTAGATGTATTGCCTCCCGCAGCAAGAACAGCAGCGGTGGCACCAGTAGCAGCATCTCGCAAACGCCAACTCGTTACTAGGCAGGCTACGCTTTGTATCACCGCTTTCCATAAGAGGCACACAGCTGACAACCTCTTACGGAAACTGAGGAACATCAACGCAGAATGGCTTACCCCAGTTGGACTCTCCTGAGGATTTATGACATCGGACAATGCCACCAATATTGTGTGTGCATTACATGTGGGCAAATTCCAGCACGTCCCATGTTTTGCACATAGATTGAATTTGGTGGTGCAGAATTTTTTTTAAAATGACAGGGGCATGCAGGAGATGCTGTCGGTGTCCCCGAAGAATTGTGGATGGAGCCCTTCATTCGCTTAACCAGGATTCACGGGTGGTCAATCTGTTGAAATCAGAGCACTACATTTTGGCCATTGTGCTCGATCCTAGGTTTAAAGCCTACGTTGTATCTCTCTTTCCGGCAGACACAAGTCTGCACATGTTCAAAGACCTGCTAGTGAGACACTTGTCAACTCAAATGGAACGTGACCCGTCAACAGCTCCTCCTTCACATTCTCCTGCAACTGGGGCTGCAAGGAAAAGGCTAAGAATTCCAAGCCCACCCGCTGGCGGTGATGCAGGGCAGTCTGGAGCGAGTGCTGACATCTGGTCCGGACTGAAGGACCTGCCAACGATTACTGACATGTCGTCTACTGTCACTGCATATGCTTCTGTCACCATTGAAAGAATGGTGGAGGATTATATGAGTGACCGCATCCAAGTAGGCACGTCAGACAGTCCATACGTATACTGGCAGGAAAAAGAGGCAATTTGGAGGCCCTTGCACAAACTGGCTTTATTTTACCTAAGTTGCCCCCCCTCCAGTGTGTACTCCGAAAGAGTGTTTAGTGCAGCCGGTCACCTTGTCAGCGATCGGCGTACGAGGTTACTTCCACAAAATGTGGAGAAGATGATGTTCATCAAAATGAATTATAATCAATTCCTCCGTGGAGACATTCACCATCAATTGCCTCCAGAAAGTACACAGGGTCCTGTGATGGTGGATTCCAGTGGGGACGAATTAATACTCTGTGAGGAGGGGGATGTACACAGTGAAAGGGGTGAGGAATCGGAGGATGATGATGAGGTGGACATCTTGCCTCTGTAGAGCCAGTTTGAGCAAGGAGAGATTGATTGCTTCTTTTTTTTGGTGGGGGCCCAAACCAACCAGTCATTTCAGCCACAGTCGTGTGGCAGACCCTGTTGCTGAAATGATGGGTTTGTTAAAGTGTGCATGTCCTGTTTATACAACATAAGGGTGGGTGGGAGGGCCCAAGTACAATTCCATCTTGCACCTCTTTTTTTTTATTTGTCTTTGCATCATGTGCTGTTTGGGGCCAATTTTTTTTAGTGCCATCCTGTCTGACACTGCAGTGCCACTCCTAGATGGGCCAGGTGTTTGTGCTGCCCTCTTGGGTTGCTTAGCTTGGTCATCCAGCAACCTCGGTGCAAATTTTAGGACTAAAAATAATATTGTGAGGTGTGAGGTGTTCAGAATAGACTGGAAATGAGTGGAAATTATGGTTATTGAGGTTAATTATACTATAGGATCAAAATTACCCCCAAATTCTATGATTTAAGCTGTTTTTGAGAGTTTTCTGAAATAAAACACCCGATTCCAAAACACACCCGAATCCGGCAAATAAATTTCAGGGAGGTTTTGTCAAAACGCGTCCGAATCCAAAACACGGCCGCGGAACTGAATCCAAAACCAAAACCCGAAAAATTTCCGGTGCACATCTCTAATATACACACACGCTCAGAGTTGTGGCACACCGGAAAAAACACACTAGGATACAGGTCTCCTGGTCAACGTTTCAATGAATGTATCATGAATGTGTTAATATTAGGTGAGTGCTGAATTTGTATGATTGAGGATAACTGTCTAATAAAGACTTCATCCCGAGGTAGCAGCGCAACCCTAAATACTTTAAATTGTACAGGCCGGAGGCACATGTCACCCTTCCCCTCTTCCCAGCCAGCCACTGGGGCAAACAAATATTAATAAATAATAAGAGCATAATATAATTATCCAGATCTCATACTAACCCATTGCTCTCTCCTCTTCACTCACTGCCTCACCCTTCTGTCACCTGTCTGCCAGACCCTTTAGGATCACATATATATTTTATTTTGTTAAGTAGTTGCAGATATAATTTTATTTAACAACACTAACTTAGTAAGAGGTACACAACGCTTTCCTTGTAACCCAGGTACCCACTTGGCCAGGTGGACCAGGATGAGGCCAATGGAGTGATCTGTGGGTCACCATTAGAGATCCAGGCCTGATGGTAGAGATGTGTCCTCATATACCTATCATCAATACGACATATGGCATGAGAGTGAAGCATAGCATCTTTTTCTTTAGATTTTGCATCTTATTCACATCACAGTCACAGCAAAACACCACTCACAGGTACTAGAGGCAGGGTTTTAATCACACAGGAATTAGTTTTAGACATATACAAAGTTGCACATGAGGCACAACAGGACTTGATGTGATAAAAAGTTGTGGCTGCTGCACTGTAGCATTTCGCATACAGATTGAGACTCATTCCCCCATAGATATACAAATGCTGCACAATGAATTGATCAGCGCAATCTAGCAAAGTATGTTGTGGCTTATAGCTGTTTTATTTTTGCGAATAAGATGCACAATGTGAGCAGAAAAAAAGCTAAGTGAGGCCGATTCACATGGGCACTAGTGCGCCGAGAGGGAATGTTTGGCATGACACAAGCCATAGAGTATGAGGATACTGTACAGCTATAAGTAGCAAAGTAGCACAATTCAGTTAGGAAAAGGAGGATAATTTTTGTTTTTTACATAATGATTTCTGCTATATTACCTGTCAAAAATTCCTACATTTTTAGTGTGATTTTTTTCAAAGGTTAATCTGAAGTTTGTGTAGCTACACACTAATGAACTTGGGGGTTGATTCTGAGACAGACATACCTCTATGTATGGATGCAAATGGCAAGGTTTTGTATACAAAGCATTTGCAGATGCAACTTTACACATTCTTGCATATCTCCATCCTATTCTGAGTTGCGTGGAACTTAAATTCATCTGTCTTTCCATAAAATGTAATGTTTCGGGGCATAAACTGGCAGCAATCATGTAAGTGCATGGGACAGCCCTGTGAGTCATACTTAAGAGGATGCATGGATGTAACTAGAACTTTGTGAGACCCATAGCAAAATCTTGAAAGCCCCCTCCTCCCCCCTCCGATGGCATTGTCACTAAAATCCCTCTTAGGGGAGCAGGAGAGAGAGAGTATGTGGAGTGAGAAACAAAAAGAGTGTCACGTGGAGAGAGAGGATCAAACAAAGAGAGAGGACTGGACAGGGAGAGAGAGAGGGTTCATGGAAAAAGAGGGAATAAGAGAAGGAGAGATAGTAGCAAAAAATAGGGTGTCATGGAGAAAAAGAGAAAGGGAGAGTGTGTCGGAGAGAGAAGGTATAAGAGAGAGAGAGAGAATGGGAGGAGCAAGAGAGGGAGGGTAGCAAGAAGGAATGAGAGAGATAGAGTATCAGAGAGAGAGAGAGAGAGAGAGAAAGAGAGATGAGAGAGAGGGAGTGTCAGGGAGAGATTGTGTCAGGGAGAGAGATAGAGAGAAAGAAAGTACCAGGGAAAGAGAGAGACAGATGCAGGCAGTGTCAGGGAGAGAGAGAGAGATAGATAGCAAGAGAGAAAGTGTCAGGGAGAGAAAAACAGTGTCAAGGATAGGGAGAAAGAGAGACAGTGCCAAGGAGAGAGATAGATAGAGAGAGAGAGAGAGAGAGAGAGAGATAGAGAGAGAGAGAGAGAGACAGTGTCAGGGAGAGAGAGTTAGAGAGGTAGTGTCAGGGAGAGAGACTGTCAGTGAGAGAAAGGGAGACAGTGTCAGGGAGGAAGATAAACACTGTCAGGGAGAGAGAAAAATTGTCAGGGAGAGAGAGACAGTGTCAGGGAGAGAGAGAGATAGAGAGGTAGTGTCAGGAAGAGAGACTGTCAGTGAGAGAAATGGAGATAGTGTCAGGGAGGAAGAGAAACATTGTCAGGGAGAGAGAAAAATTATCAGGGAGAGAGAGACAGTGTCAGGGAGAGAGAGAGACAGTGTCAGGGAGAGAGAGGGAGAGTGTCAGGAAGAGAGTGAGGAAGAGAGAGACAGTATCAGGGAGAGAGCGACAGTGACAGGGAGAGAGGAAATAGAGAGAAGCAAGAGAGAGAGTGTCAGGGAGAGCCACAGAGAGAAATATTGCCAGGGAGAGCGAGGGTGAGACAGTATCAGGGAGAGAGACAGGGAGAGAGAGGGAGGTAGAGAAACAGTGTCAGGGAGATAGGTAGAGAGACCGTGTCAGGGACAGAATGAGTGTCAGGGAAAGAGAGAAAGACAGTATCAGGAAGAGAGAGGGAGAGAGAGACACAGTGTCATCAGGGAGAGAAAGAGAGACAGTGTCAGGGTGAGAAAAAAGAGAGGTTCAAAAGAGAGAAAGAGTCGGGGAGAGAGAGGGGGAGAGAGCGAGGGAGGGAGAGCGAGCACTACCTATATCCAGCAGAGGTCTCTGATGGAGACAGGCACTTCCTGACACAAGTCCCCACCCCTAAATACCTATGAGTAAAGGCACTCAGAGCCTGCCAGGTAACCCCCTCCCCCGCTGCATCCTCCATGCAGCTGCAGCCTAGAGGGAATGGGGGGGGGAGGGTGGTGGTGGTTATGCTGTTGGCGGAGGCTGTTCTTAGTGGGGGTAGAAAAGGAGCTACAGGCCTTGGAGGCAACCCATGACTGGTTGCAGGGGCAGCAGCAGGCCCTTGAAGTAGCCCGGGCCCCATAGTAGTTGCACCCATGGTAATTATGCCACTGCAAGGAAAGGAAGCCTGTTCATGATGGATATCTTGCATCTAGCATGGGGCTGGCTGAAGTGTAGGTACCAAGGATGGCAGTTGCAGCGTTTGCAAAAAACAATGGGTGGCCCAGCTTACCACTAGCAAATACATACATTTCCACATTAGCCCTATGGATATTGCCCACAAGTATAACCACCATGCATGCAACTCAGAATCAGCCCCTTGCAGGCATAATCAAATGGCTGCAGGATTTTGCCCGCAAACATTTTTGCAGAGCTCGCACCCAATTTTAAATTACTGTGAGTATGTGCTACCGATACCCATGGTGTTAAATTAGATAAAATAGTTGCAAATTTTTTTGTGGCCAAAATCACACAGGGAAGGCAAAAAAAAAGATGCGGCCTTGGAACTCCGAGTACTCCCTTATGTGTTTTAGCCACTACTGTGTCTGCTGTACCTGGCTGCAGCAACTCCACACACCTGTGTGTCAGCCCTACTGTTTGGGAATCTGTGCGATCACTGCTGGCTGGGAGAACTCCAGCTTGTGCACCCACAGCCGAGACATCTGGTGGGGATTGATTATCTCCACTGACACCAGCATGGACTGAACTGAACCATACTGCAAAATCTGCCACCTGTGGATGATTGCTGTAACACTGCATGGAGGACACTGCTCAGATCTGTGATACAGGAATACATGTGACCACTACCATCTGGGAGAACCTGCAGAATCCGAATAAACATTCTCAGGGAATTGGAAAAGGAGGACAGTGCTTGCAGAAGGTAAGTAGCTGGACTAATTTAGCTAATTGTAAACTTCCAATCGCTTAGTTAGTCATTAGAGAGGTGTCCAAGGCTTCCAAAGTGTAACAATTAAGGAAAAATTGGACTTGTTTGGGGACTGCAAGAAGAAAAATGAGGTGATTTCCATAGAAATCATAGAGGCTCGTTTTATCTCCTTTTACTGAACAGGGAAAACACAGCGGCTGCAGCAAAAACCACATGCCGCTGGGTTTTTCCAACACCCGCACACAATTGACTATGCCTGTTAGCGTCCATAATTATGTAAAACTCAAACAATCTCATGCTATATTAGTGTAGAAAAAGACTCACTGTGATTACTTCGACCTGATCTTCCACAGTCTTCAGTAGAAATGATTGTAGTACAGTGGTGCTTGACAGTTTGTGAACCCTTCAGAATTCTCTATATTTCTGCTGAAATTTGGACTAAAACTACCTCAGATTTTCACTCCTAAAAGTAGGTAAAGAGAACCAAATCAAACAATTGAGACAACAAAATTAGCTAATTTTTTATTGAGGAAAATGTTCCAATATCACATATCTTTCAAATTGCCTTTTTTCTCTTCCAGATGTCACTAATTTTGGGCAATTCTTTTAGACTAGAGATGAGCGGGTTCGGTTCCTCGGAATCCGAACCCGCCCGAACTTCAGCTTTTTTTACACGGATCCGAGCGACTCGGATCTTCCCGCCTTGCTCGGTTAACCCGAGCGCGCCCGAACGTCATCATGACGCTGTCGGATTCTCGCGAGGCTCGGATTCTATCGCGAGACTCGGATTCTATATAAGGAGCCGCGCGTCGCCGCCATTTTACACGTGCATTGAGATTGATAGTGAGAGGACGTGGCTGGCGTCCTCTCCGTTTAGAGAAGAAATAGATAGGAGAGTGAGAGTGAGACAGTGACACTTCATTTACTGGAGCTTAGGAGGAGTACTCAGACAGAGAGTGCAGAATTTTGCTGATAGTATTAGTTAGTTATACTAGTGACAGAGTGAGACAGTGACACTTCATTTACTGGAGCTTAGGAGGAGTACTCAGACAGAGAGTGCAGAATTTTGCTGATAGTATTAGTTAGTTATACTAGTGACTGACCAGTGACCACCAGTGCAGTTTTATATTATTTAATATAATCCGTTCTCTGCCTGAAAAAACGATACACAGTGACTCAGTCACATACCATATCTGTGCTCAGCCCAGTGTGCTGCTGCATCATCTATGTATAATATCTGACTGTGCTCACACAGCTTAATTGTGGGGGAGACTGGGGAGCAGTTAGGTTATAGCAGGAGCCAGGAGTACATATTAAAAAATTAAACAGTGCACACTTTTTTTCTGCAGGAGTGCCACTGCCAGTGTGACTGACCAGTGACCTGACCACCAGTATGACCACCAGTGCAGTTTTATATTATTTAATATAATCCGTTCTCTGCCTGAAAAAACGATACACAGTGACTCAGTCACATACCATATCTGTGCTCAGCCCAGTGTGCTGCTGCATCATCTATGTATAATATCTGACTGTGCTCACACAGCTTAATTGTGGGGGAGACTGGGGAGCAGTTAGGTTATAGCAGGAGCCAGGAGTACATATTAAAAAATTAAACAGTGCACACTTTTTTTCTGCAGGAGTGCCACTGCCAGTGTGACTGACCAGTGACCTGACCACCAGTATATAGTATACTATATTGTATTGTGAATGTCTGCCTGTAAAAGTTAAACACACGTCGTGTGACTTGTGTGGTGTTTTTTTATTCTATAAAATAAAAAACTCATTCTGCTGACAGACAGTGTCCAGCAGGTCCGTCATTATATAATATATACCTGTCCGGCTGCAGTAGTGATATATATATATTTTTTATATCATTATTTATCATCCAGTCGCAGCAGACACAGTACGGTAGTTCACGGCTGTAGCTACCTCTGTGTCGGCACTCGGCAGTCCATCCATAATTGTATACCACCTACCCGTGGTTTTTTTTTTCTTTCTTCTTTATACATACTACATCTCATTATCATCCAGTCTATATTAGCAGCAGACACAGTACAGTACGGTAGTCCACGGCTGTAGCTACCTCTGTGTCGGCACTCGGCAGTCCGTCCATAATTGTATACCACCTACCCGTGGTTTTTTTTTTCTTTCTTCTTTATACATACTACATCTCATTATCAACCAGTCTATATTAGCAGCAGACACAGTACGGTAGTCCACGGCTGTAGCTACCTCTGTGTCGGCACTCGGCAGTCCGTCCATAATTGTATACCACCTACCCGTGGTTTTTTTTTTCTTTCTTCTTTATACATACTACATCTCATTATCATCCAGTCTATATTAGCAGCAGACACAGTACAGTACGGTAGTCCACGGCTGTAGCTACCTCTGTGTCGGCACTCGGCAGTCCGTCCATAATTGTATACCACCTACCCGTGGTTTTTTTTTCTTTCTTCTTTATACATACTACATCTCATTATCAACCAGTCTATATTAGCAGCAGACACAGTACGGTAGTCCACGGCTGTAGCTACCTCTGTGTCGGCACTCGGCAGTCCATCCATAATTGTATACCACCTACCCGTGGTTTTTTTTTCTTTCTTCTTTATACATACTACATCTCATTATCATCCAGTCTATATTAGCAGCAGACACAGTACAGTACGGTAGTCCACGGCTGTAGCTACCTCTGTGTCGGCACTCGGCAGTCCGTCCATAATTGTATACCACCTACCCGTGGTTTTTTTTTTCTTTCTTCTTTATACATACTACATCTCATTATCATCCAGTCTATATTAGCAGCAGACACAGTACAGTACGGTAGTCCACGGCTGTAGCTACCTCTGTGTCAGCACTCGGCAGTCCATCCATAATTGTATACCACCTACCCGTGGTTTTTTTTCTTTCTTCTTTATACATACTACATCTCATTATCATCCAGTCTATATTAGCAGCAGACACAGTACAGTACGGTAGTCCACGGCTGTAGCTACCTCTGTGTCGGCACTCGGCAGTCCATCCATAATTGTATACCACCTACCCGTGGTTTTTTTTTTCTTTCTTCTTTTTACATACTACATCACATTATCATCCAGTCTATATTAGCAGCAGACACAGTACAGTACGGTAGTCCACGGCTGTAGCTACCTCTGTGTCGGCACTCGGCAGTCCGTCCATAATTGTATACCACCTACCCGTGGTTTTTTTTTTCTTTCTTCTTTATACATACTACATCTCATTATCATCCAGTCTATATTAGCAGCAGACACAGTACAGTACGGTAGTCCACGGCTGTAGCTACCTCTGTGTCGGCACTCGGCAGTCCATCCATAATTGTATACCACCTACCCGTGGTTTTTTTTTCTTTCTTCTTAATACATACTACATCTCATTATCATCCAGTCTATATTAGCAGCAGACACAGTACAGTACAATAGTCCACGGCTGTAGCTACCTCTGTGTCGGCACTCGGCAGTCCATCCATAATTGTATACTAGTATCCATCCATCTCCATTGTTTACCTGAGGTGCCTTTTAGTTGTGCCTATTAAAATATTGAGAACAAAAATGTTGAGGTTCCAAAATTAGGGAAAGATCAAGATCCACTTCCACCTCGTGCTGAAGCTGCTGCCACTAGTCATGGCCGAGACGATGAAATGCCAGCAACGTCGTCTGCCAAGGCCGATGCCCAATGTCATAGTACAGAGCATGTCAAATCCAAAACACCAAATATCAGTAAAAAAAGGACTCCAAAACCTAAAATAAAATTGTCGGAGGAGAAGCGTAAACTTGCCAATATGCCATTTACCACACGGAGTGGCAAGGAACGGCTGAGGCCCTGGCCTATGTTCATGGCTAGTGGTTCAGCTTCACATGAGGATGGAAGCACTCAGCCTCTCGCTAGAAAACTGAAAAGACTCAAGCTGGCAAAAGCACCGCAAAGAACTGTGCGTTCTTCGAAATCCCAAATCCACAAGGAGAGTCCAATTGTGTCGGTTGCGATGCCTGACCTTCCCAACACTGGACGTGAAGAGCATGCGCCTTCCACCATTTGCACGCCCCCTGCAAGTGCTGGAAGGAGCACCCGCAGTCCAGTTCCTGATAGTCAGATTGAAGATGAAGATGCTGAAGTACACCAGGATGAGGAGGATATGGGTGTTGCTGGCACTGGGGAGGAAATTGACCAGGAGGATTCTGATGGTGAGGTGGTTTGTTTAAGTCAGGCACCCGGGGAGACACCTGTTGTCCGTGGGAGGAATATGGCCGTTGACATGCCTGGTGAAAATACCAAAAAAATCAGCTCTTCAGTGTGGAGGTATTTCAACAGAAAAGCGGACAACAGGTGTCAAGCCGTGTGTTGCCTTTGTCAAGCTGTAATAAGTAGGGGTAAGGACGTTAACCACCTCGGAACATCCTCCCTTATACGTCACCTGCAGCGCATTCATAATAAGTCAGTGACAAGTTCAAAAACTTTGGGCGACAGCGGAAGCAGTCCACTGACCAGTAAATCCCTTCCTCTTGTAACCAAGCTCACGCAAACCACCCCACCAACTCCCTCAGTGTCAATTTCCTCCTTCCCCAGGAATGCCAATAGTCCTGCAGGCCATGTCACTGGCAATTCTGACGAGTCCTCTCCTGCCTGGGATTCCTCCGATGCATCCTTGCGTGTAACGCCTACTGCTGCTGGCGCTGCTGTTGTTGCTGCTGGGAGTCGATGGTCATCCCAGAGGGGAAGTCGTAAGCCCACTTGTACTACTTCCAGTAAGCAATTGACTGTCCAACAGTCCTTTGCGAGGAAGATGAAATATCACAGCAGTCATCCTGCTGCAAAGCGGATAACTGAGGCCTTGACAACTATGTTGGTGTTAGACGTGCGTCCGGTATCCGCCGTTAGTTCAAAGGGAACTAGACAATTTATTGAGGCAGTGTGCCCCCGTTACCAAATACCATCTAGGTTCCACTTCTCTAGGCAGGCGATACCGAGAATGTACACGGACGTCAGAAAAAGACTCACCAGTGTCCTAAAAAATGCAGTTGTACCCAATGTCCACTTAACCACGGACATGTGGACAAGTGGAGCAGGGCAGGGTCAGGACTATGACTGTGACAGCCCACTGGGTAGATGTATGGACTCCCGCCGCAAGAACAGCAGCGGCGGCACCAGTAGCAGCATCTCGCAAACGCCAACTCTTTCCTAGGCAGGCTACGCTTTGTATCACCGCTTTCCAGAATACGCACACAGCTGAAAACCTCTTACGGCAACTGAGGAAGATCATCGCGGAATGGCTTACCCCAATTGGACTCTCCTGTGGATTTGTGGCATCGGACAACGCCAGCAATATTGTGTGTGCATTAAATATGGGCAAATTCCAGCACGTCCCATGTTTTGCACATACCTTGAATTTGGTGGTGCAGAATTTTTTAAAAAACGACAGGGGCGTGCAAGAGATGCTGTCGGTGGCCAGAAGAATTGCAGGACACTTTCGGCGTACAGGCACCACGTACAGAAGACTGGAGCACCACCAAAAACTACTGAACCTGCCCTGCCATCATCTGAAGCAAGAAGTGGTAACGAGGTGGAATTCAACCCTCTATATGCTTCAGAGGTTGGAGGAGCAGCAAAAGGCCATTCAAGCCTATACAATTGAGCACGATATAGGAGGTGGAATGCACCTGTCTCAAGCGCAGTGGAGAATGATTTCAACGTTGTGCAAGGTTCTGATGCCCTTTGAACTTGCCACACGTGAAGTCAGTTCAGACACTGCCAGCCTGAGTCAGGTCATTCCCCTCATCAGGCTTTTGCAGAAGAAGCTGGAGACATTGAAGGAGGAGCTAACACGGAGCGATTCCGCTAGGCATGTGGGACTTGTGGATGGAGCCCTTCATTCGCTTAACAAGGATTCACGGGTGGTCAATCTGTTGAAATCAGAGCACTACATTTTGGCCACCGTGCTCGATCCTAGATTTAAAGCCTACCTTGGATCTCTCTTTCCGGCAGACACAAGTCTGCTGGGGTTGAAAGACCTGCTGGTGATAAAATTGTCAAGTCAAGCGGAACGCGACCTGTCAACATCTCCTCCTTCACATTCTCCCGCAACTGGGGGTGCGAGGAAAAGGCTCAGAATTCCGAGCCCACCCGCTGGCGGTGATGCAGGGCAGTCTGGAGCGACTGCTGATGCTGACATCTGGTCCGGACTGAAGGACCTGACAACGATTACGGACATGTCGTCTACTGTCACTGCATATGATTCTCTCACCATTGAAAGAATGGTGGAGGATTATATGAGTGACCGCATCCAAGTAGGCACGTCACACAGTCCGTACTTATACTGGCAGGAAAAAGAGGCAATTTGGAGGCCCTTGCACAAACTGGCTTTATTCTACCTAAGTTGCCCTCCCACAAGTGTGTACTCCGAAAGAGTGTTTAGTGCCGCCGCTCACCTTGTCAGCAATCGGCGTACGAGGTTACATCCAGAAAATGTGGAGAAGATGATGTTCATTAAAATGAATTATAATCAATTCCTCCGCGGAGACATTGACCAGCAGCAATTGCCTCCACAAAGTACACAGGGAGCTGAGATGGTGGATTCCAGTGGGGACGAATTGATAATCTGTGAGGAGGGGGATGTACACGGTGATATATCGGAGGATGATGATGAGGTGGACATCTTGCCTCTGTAGAGCCAGTTTGTGCAAGGAGAGATTAATTGCTTCTTTTTTGGTGGGGGTCCAAACCAACCCGTCATATCAGTCACAGTCGTGTGGCAGACCCTGTCACTGAAATGATGGGTTGGTTAAAGTGTGCATGTCCTGTTTATACAACATAAGGGTGGGTGGGAGGGCCCAAGGACAATTCCATCTTGCACCTCTTTTTTCTTTAATTTTTCTTTGCGTCATGTGCTGTTTGGGGAGGGTTTTTTGGAAGGGCCATCCTGCGTGACACTGCAGTGCCACTCCTAGATGGGCCCGGTGTTTGTGTCGGCCACTAGGGTCGCTTATCTTACTCACACAGCTACCTCATTGCGCCTCTTTTTTTCTTTGCGTCATGTGCTGTTTGGGGAGGGTTTTTTGGAAGGGCCATCCTGCGTGACACTGCAGTGCCACTCCTAGATGGGCCCGGTGTTTGTGTCGGCCACTAGGGTCGCTTATCTTACTCACACAGTCAGCTACCTTATTGCGCATCTTTTTTTCTTTGCGTCATGTGCTGTTTGGGGAGGGTTTTTTGGAAGGGCCATCCTGCGTGACACTGCAGTGCCACTCCTAGATGGGCCCGGTGTTTGTGTCGGCCACTAGGGTCGCTTATCTTACTCACACAGTCAGCTACCTCATTGCGCCTCTTTTTTTCTTTGCGTCATGTGCTGTTTGGGGAGGGTTTTTTGGAAGGGCCATCCTGCGTGACACTGCAGTGCCACTCCTAGATGGGCCCGGTGTTTGTGTCGGCCACTAGGGTCGCTTATCTTACTCACACAGTCAGCTACCTCATTGCGCCTCTTTTTTTCTTTGCGTCATGTGCTGTTTGGGGAGGGTTTTTTGGAAGGGCCATCCTGCGTGACACTGCAGTGCCACTCCTAGATGGGCCCGGTGTTTGTGTCGGCCACTAGGGTCGCTTATCTTACTCACACAGCGACCTCGGTGCAAATTTTAGGACTAAAAATAATATTGTGAGGTGTGAGGTATTCAGAATAGACTGAAAATGAGTGTAAATTATGGTTTTTGAGGTTAATAATACTTTGGGATCAAAATGACCCCCAAATTCTATGATTTAAGCTGTTTTTTAGGGTTTTTTGAAAAAAACACCCGAATCCAAAACACACCCGAATCCGACAAAAAAAATTCGGTGAGGTTTTGCCAAAACGCGGTCGAACCCAAAACACGGCCGCGGAACCGAACCCAAAACCAAAACACAAAACCCGAAAAATTTCCGGCGCTCATCTCTATTTTAGACACAACCAGATGTCAAAATATTGTGTTGTTGACTCTTCTGTATCACCTGCAAGGTCTGGTCTTAACTCTTAACACAAATCACTTTATCATATTAGGTATTATTTAATTTGCTGACTGCCTGTAAATAATATTCTTAGTTTCTATGAATAGAAATCAGTCTACATAAGTTTCTCTCTTGGCAGATGGCTATAAAAGACTGAATAGATATAATTGCAAGTCTAATTTTGCTACCTTTAGATCAGGAGTGGGGAACCTTTGGCCCTCCAGCTGTTGTTGAACTACACATACCTGCATGCCTTGCTACAGTTTTGCTATTTTGCCATGTTAAATCTATTGCAGGGCATGCTGGGATGTGTAGTTCAAAAACAGCTGGAGGGCCAAAGGTTCCCCATCCATGCTGCTCTATATGAACCTGAACATAATGTCTATCCCTGGAATATTCAAAGATTATTAATTTATTGATTCATTTAATAAAGTTATTCCTGTCAAAATGTTTAATAAATTGAGCATGAGTAAATAGATACAGATAAGTAATTTGTTATAATGTTACATTAATTACAAATAAATACAGGCAGTCGGCCGAATAAACATCACAGAATTACCAATTTTACTGTAATGTGATATATATTAATAAAAAAAAACTTTTCCAGTGCAACTTATATCCTCTTCCCCCTATCTTTCTCAAATGACCCAGATTTTAAGAGATGCAAAGAGCTCCTGGTGAGCAAATTGTCAGCTCAAGTAGTAGATGAAATGATACCATCTCCTACTTCAGTTTTTCCGGCAAATGCTGCTGCTGCCAGGAAATAACTGAGCTTTCCCAAGAGGAATGAACACAATATTTTGTCATTAGGTCAGGTCTAAAGAAGTGCCCAAAATTAATGACACATCTACCTTAACTCCATCTGATGCAGTCAACATTCAAAGAATGGTGGAGGATTATCTTAATGACAGCATGCAGATAGGCATTTCACAGACTTTGACTACTGAAAGGAAAAAAAGACAATTCGGGGGCCTCTGTACAAACTCATTTTGCATTATTTAAGCTGACCACCCTTCAGTATGTAACCGGAAAGAGTTTCAAAACAGTCGGGAACTATATCAGCTATCGGCATAGGAGACTACTTCCTCAAAATGTGGAAAAGATTATGTGGGTAATTCAGACCAGATCGTAGCAGCAAATTTGTTAGCAGTTGGGCAAAACCATGTGCACTGCAGGTGTGGCAGATATAACATTTGCAGAGAGAGTTAGATTTGGGTTAGATATTTCATGCAAAGGGCCTTAATTATGAACCTACACAGGGACCTGATCTTTTTGAGCTTTTCATAGAACTAAATAGATTTACTAGGGACCTGTGTAGGAAAAGATATTTTGCCCAAAAAATCCTAAAAAAAGAAGGTCCCCATGCTTGTCCTATAATTTTGGATAATACGGATCAACAGAGTCTTATTACCTTGATGGAATTAGAACAAGAAAGTATTGATGCCTTTGGTACCAATATCATTCGACTCTTTGATACTAATCAGACTGATATAATTCCCTTTAAAAAGAAGTCTGAATTCTACCCCATGCAATTCAAGAGTGGTATGATTGAGACTTTCTATACAGTCACTTTAGATGGACTTTGAGAGATCTGTGCAAAAAATAGCCGCCCTACAGATAATTTACATGTAAATGAGAGAAGAGCCCTGAAAGCCTTATGTGCGACAAATCAGTTATTATTAAGAACGCTGACAAAGGCAGTGGCACAGTTATTCAAGTGCCGTGTATGAAACTGAGGCATATAGACAATTGAACAATAATACATTTTATGATAGATTGATTTATAATCCAACATTGAAGTTTGTGTCTGAATTAAAATTTTTCTTGAAACATGGGCATTCTGTTGGGGCAATATCCAAACAGGAATATACTTATTTGTTTAATCCACACCATGTAATAGCTACATATTATCATTTGCCCAAAATACATAAATCCATCACTGCACCTCCCTGGAGGCCTTTAATTTCTGGTATTGGGTCCCTCACTACTAATCTCTCTGCTTTTATTGATTTTTTTATAGCCACACGTCATCTTGCTCAGATCTTACATCAGGGATTCCATGCATTTTCTAAATTTACTTACTAACATACAATGGCAGGACAAATACATCTTTATGACCTGTGACATGGAATCACTTTATACTAATATTCACCACACAGGTGGTGTTGAGGCAGTGGCACATTATTTGGCCTCTGAGGGTGATCTGAGTGAGATTAGGTGACAATTTATTTTGGATTCTATCACTTTCACTCTCACTCACAATTGTTTTATTTTTAATGCACAATTTTATTTACAGGTTCTTGGAACTGCCATGGGTACCAGGTTCGCCCCTAGTTTTGCCAACCTCTACATGGGGTGCCTCGAGGAGAATATTGTTTGGGGTGGCCCCTTTGGGGCGAACCTGGTGCTCTATGGCAGATACAGTGATGATATGTTCTTTATTTGGGAGGGGGATATTAATTCAGCTAGCACATTCATAGATCAATTGAATCACAATCAATTTGGTTTAAAGTTCACTAGCACTATTCATGCTTCATATATAACCTTTTTGGATATTGCCCTTGAAATTAGAGATGGTAAGATATCTACATCCACTTTCAATAAAGAGGTGGATTGTAATAAATTCTTGAACTATCACAGCTGTCACCATCAACCTTGGCTCAGGAATATTCCAAAGAGCCAATTCATGAGACACAGATGCAATCGTTCTAATATAATTGATTTTGATAAACATTCAACAGATCTCCCCTCGTCACTACTTGAACAGAACTATCCAAGAGAAATCTTGGATAAGGCCTGTGCAAAAGCCCGAGAGATGGATAGGGAATGTCTTCTAACAGTCAGTAAGACTGTATTAACAGGTGTGGAACAGGAACAAAATCTTAGGTTTATTACCAAATATAATTCCAAATACAAAGAGATAAAACATCTTTTTAAAAAGAACTATTCCATGTTGAAGGCAGATAAAATGCTGGCTCCCATGTTAGAAGATGAACCACAAGTGATCTTTAAAAGAGCTAGAAATTAGCAGAACTACTTGACACCTAGCCATTACAGAAGTTCTGGTCCGAAGACAGGCATGCAAAGTACTTGGCTCCAGAGATACCCATTGAAGAATAGATGTTTTAGATATGGGCGTACAAATTGTAACACCTGCAAATTTCTGGCACATAAAAGTTCTAATTTTTAGTCAACCACATATGGTACTAACTTTGAGATAAAGAGTCACATTGATTGCAATACTACATATGTAGTTTATTTGATAACCTGCATATGTGGTATGTAATATGTGGGCCGCACGATTAGGAAACAACTGTACATGAAAGGTTTCAGGAGCATAGACAAAACATCATTAAAGGGTCCAAAAAACATAGTCTGTCTAAACACATTTATTGTAAACATATGGTTGTCACGATCCGGGTATCTGGACGCCATTTCTTACCTATCAGATGCCTCCTAAGGCTGGCTCAGCGCTCCAGGACCGGATCCCATCTGTTATCCTGATGTGCACATTCCCGCATCCTCTCCTGTCTCTCTGGACGCAGTCACAGTAACGCCTTATACATCTGGCATGGCGTCTCCCGCGGCCTCCGCCGCCGTCCCTGAGCTTCTGCATTCAGAGTGGCGATTACGTCAGCCGCGGCCTCCGCTGTGTCCGCGTGGTCGGATGTGCATCTGTCAGCCTGGCGTCTCCTGTCTCCGGTGGCCGGCGCCGCCATTACTGTTTTCCAGACCACATGGATTACAATCCAAACTTCCCTCCAAGTGTCTGCATGGGCGCAGCCATCTTGGATTCTGTCAGCTGATCATTCCTACCAATCCGTTGTCAGTATTATTAATTTGCATAATTGCCTAGCCAATGCCTTCCTTGCTGCAGGTATAAATAGGTTGTGCCTGAGCAAGGAAGGCGTCAGTGCTTTGGTTGTCAAACCTAGTTCCAGTTTGTCTCTCTTCTGTGAATGTCTTCCAGGTTCCAGCTCCTGTCTCCAGACTTCTGCTTTAGAGACCCGCACCAGCATTCCATCTGCGGTGTAGCCTGACTCTCCGATCCATTCTGGACTCACCTGTTTCCAGCTACAACATCACCTGCTTCCAGCTCAGCTTCCAGCAGTGTACAGCTTCTCTTAAAGGGCCGGTGTCCTTTCTGCAGTTTACCACTCTCCGCCGGTATTATTATTTCTCCGCTCTCAAATTCTACATTTCATCTACATTGCATCGCTCTCAAGCTTTATTTATTATTTAACTGGTTCCAGCCAGTATCCACTCCGTGCCAACACCTGTCTGGTTCTAACCAGTACCCACAGCAGCATTTTATCTACAGCAGTCCAGCTTTCCCTGGAACACCAGCTGGTACGACCCTGGGCTTTCCTCATTGCTACAGTTGAGCCTGGTAAGGACTTTCCAACTTGCAGATAATAAGAACTGTCTCATACCACCAGAGCTCTGTGGCCCCTGCCACCCTGTAGTACCCAGGAACTGTATTATTATTTCTCTGCTGATTTTTATGTTACTTTTTACTGCTACTGTGATGCATGGAGTTTGTCATTAATAAATATCATTGACTTTTACTCAAGTTGTCGTGGTCACGCCTTCGGGCGGTTTCTCTTCATGTTACTTACATGTCCAGGGGTCTGATACAACCTCCCAGGTTCCGGTACATCTCAGCCCCTACAACTGAGGCTGCCTTCCGTCAGCTCAGGCCCTCAGTTGTGACAGTAAGCACTGACCAAATGAATCCAGCCGGAGACCAGGATCAAGCGGCCAGGCCGATGCAAGAACTGGCAGCCCGACTTGAACATCAGGAGGCTGCACAGGGCCACATCATCCGCTGTCTCCAGGATTTCTCTACTCGGCTGGATGGGATTCAGACAACTCTCCGTGGATCAGGCGCATCTGGGGCGTCAACCACAGTGACTCCAACTATAACCCCACCCACCTTACCCGTTTCTGCTCCACGTCTTCATCTTCCAACGCCAGCAAAATTTGACGGATCTCCAAGATTCTGCAGGGGATTTCTCAACCAGTGTGAGATTCAGATTGAGCTACAACCTGGCAATTTTCCCAGTGACCGTACAAAAATTGCCTACATCATCTCACTTCTCAGTGGCTCAGCCCTTGACTGGGCATCACCGTTATGGGAGAGGTCCGACACCCTGCTATCTTCTTACACTGCATTCGTGTCAACATTCAGGCGCATCTTCGACGAGCCAGGCCGGGTAACTTCAGCTTCGTCTGAGATTCTCCGTTAACGCCAGGGATCACATACTGTAGGACAATATCTTATACAGTTCCAGATCCTGGCATCTGAACTGGCATGGAACGACGAGGCCCTGTATGCTGCATTCTGGCATGGTTTATCCGAGCGTATTAAAGATGAGTTAGCTACCAGAGACTTACCCTCCAAGTTAGATGAGCTAATCTCACTTTGTACAAAAGTTGACTTACGTTTCAGAGAGAGAGCAACTGAGCGTGGAAGATCATCTGCTCCAAAATCTTCTGCTCCTCCTCCTCGCCAACTGTCACCATCTAAAGATGAACCCATGCAAATTGGCCGTTCCCGTTTAACTCCTGCTGAGCGCCGAAGACGTCTCTCTGAGTCTCTCTGTCTGTATTGTGCAGCCCCGTCTCACACTATTCATGCCTGTCCCAAACGTCCGGGAAACTTCAAATCCTAGCTCGCCAAGGAGAGGGCCGGCTAGGAGTAATGATCTCCTCTCCATCTCCTCAAGATTGTAATCTCCCAGTCTCGCTTCAAGTTGCTCAACGTTATCAGAACGTCATTGCCCTCCTGGATTCCGGAGCAGCTGGGAACTTTATTACCGAAGCCTATGTTAAACGGTGGTCCCTACCCACCGAGAGACTTCCTTCCTCCTTTTCCTTAACTGCCGTGGATGGCAGTAAAATTTTTGATACAGTTATTGCTCTAAGGACTCTACCAGTTCGTCTGAGAGTGGGAGTTCTTCATTCCGAACTTATTTCACTTTTAGTGATTCCAAGAGCCACACATCCTGTGGTCCTGGGCCTTCCATGGCTCCGTCTTCACAATCCTACAATTGATTGGACGACTACGCAAATCCTGGCATGGGGTCCCTCCTGTGCTGAGACATGTTTGTTTAAAGTGTTGCCTGTCTGTTCTTCCTCCCCCAGGTCGTCTGATGTTCCACCTCCTCCATATCAAGATTTCACGGATGTGTTCAGTAAAGCTTCTGCTGATATCCTTCCTCCTCATAGAGAATGGGACTGCCCGATTGATCTCGTTCCAGGGTAGGTTCCACCTCGAGGCCGAACTTATCCGTTGTCTCTGCCCGAGACGCATTCTATGGAGGAATACATTAAAGAGAACCTAGCAAAGGGGTTCATTCGACCTTCTTCTTCTCCAGCCGGCGCAGGTTTCTTTTTTGTAAAAAAGAAAGATGGTGGTCTGCGGCCGTGCATCGACTACAGAGGTTTGAACGACATTACCATCAAGAACCGCTATCCTTTACCCCTGATTACTGAGCTCTTTGACAGAGTTAGCGGAGCTACCATCTTTACAAAGCTGGACTTGAGAGGTGCATACAATCTCATCCGGATCCGTGAGGGTGACGAGTGGAAGACCGCATTTAACACCCGTGATGGACATTATGAGTACCTCGTCATGCCCTTCGGATTGAGCAATGCTCCAGCTGTCTTCCAGCATTTCGTCAATGAGATCTTCAGAGACATTCTATACCGTCATGTCGTGGTCTATCTAGATGATATCCTCATTTTTGCCAACAATTTAGAGGAACATCGTTTTTGGGTAAAGGAGGTTCTGTCCCGTCTCCGTGTCAATCATCTCTATTGCAAATTA
The DNA here is from genome assembly GCF_028390025.1 of Pseudophryne corroboree. Taxonomy (NCBI): domain Eukaryota; kingdom Metazoa; phylum Chordata; class Amphibia; order Anura; family Myobatrachidae; genus Pseudophryne; species Pseudophryne corroboree. The sequence continues at coordinate 328,228,183 of NC_086448.1, forward strand.
GAGAAATGCGTCTTTGAAGTCAAGTCCATTCCGTTTCTAGGGTACATTGTGTCCGGTTCCGGACTAGAGATGGATCCTGAGAAACTACAAGCAATCCAGAATTGGCCGGTACCCTTAACCCTCAAAGGGGTCCAGAGGTTCTTAGGGTTCGCCAATTATTACCGAAAGTTTATACGAGACTTTTCCACCATTGTGGCGCCTATTACTGCTTTCACCAAGAAGGGTGCTAACCCGTCCAAGTGGTCTGAAGAAGCCATGCAAGCTTTTCATCTTTTAAAACAGAGGTTCATCTCTGCGCCTGTCCTGAAACAGCCTGACATCGACTCTCCTTTCATCCTAGAGGTGGATGCCTCCTCCGTTGAAGTAGGAGCGGTGTTATCTCAGAGGGCTAAAGATGGCCATTTACATCCTTGCAGTTTCTTCTCACGGAAGTTCTCCCCAGCGGAGCGCAACTATGCCATTGGCGACCAGGAGTTGCTAGCCATCAAGCTCGCTCTAGAGGAGTGGAGATATCTGTTGGAGGGAGCTTCTCATTCAATCACCATCCTTACAGACCACAAGAACCTTCTATATCTGAAAGTCGCACAATGTCTCAACCCTCGTCAGGCCAGATGGGCACTTTTCTTTTCCAGGTTCGACTTTAAACTCCAGTTCTGTCCGGGCTCTTAGAATCGCAAGGCCGATGCCCTTTCCCGCTCATGGGAGCAAGAAAATGAGTCAGAGTCTTCAGACAAGCATCCTATTATAAGTCCGTTGGCATTCTCCATGGTAGGGATGGACTCTACGCCCCCATCAGGGAAAAGTTTTGTGAAGCCGACACTAAGGAAGAAGCTCATGCATTGGGCCCATGCTTCCCGCTTTGCCGGACATACAGGTATCCAAAAAACCCTGGAGTTTATCTCTAGGTCCTATTGGTGGCCAACTCTGAAAAAGGACGTTTTGGAGTTTATTGCATCTTGCCCAAAGTGTGCTCAACATAAAGTATCCCGCCAGTCGCCTGCGGGGCAACTGGTTCCACTATCTGTTCCCCGTCGACCATGGACCCATTTGTCGATGGATTTTATTACAGATTTGCCCATGTGCAACAAGTTTAATACCATCTGGGTGGTAGTTGACCGGTTCACCAAGATGGCACACTTCATTCCTCTCACCGGTCTTCCGTCAGCTTCCAAGTTGGCTCAAGTATTCATACAAGAGATCTTTCGACTCCACGGTCTTCCAGAAGAAATTATCTCAGATCGAGGAGTTCAATTCACAGCCAAATTCTGGCGAAGTTTATGTCAAGCCCTCCAAGTCAAGCTAAAGTTTTCCACGGCTTACCATCCTCAGACCAATGGTCAAACTGAGAGGGTGAATCAGGACTTGGAGTCCTTCCTCCGCATCTATGTGTCCTCCTCTCAAGATGACTGGGTTCAATTACTTCCCTGGGCCGAGTTCTGTCATAACAACCAGTATCATTCTTCATCTTCTTCAACACCATTCTTCACCAACTTTGGATTCCACCCTAAAGTCCCTGAGTTCCAACCGCTTCCAGCAACTTCTGTTCCCGCAGTGGATATCACCTTGCATCAGTTTGCCAATATCTGGAAGAGCGTACGATCAGCTCTGCTCAAGGCATCGTTCAGGTACAAGAAGTTTGCGGATAAGAAGCGTCGAGCAGTTCCTGCTCTCAAGGTGGGTGATCGGGTATGGTTATCCACGAAGAATTTGAGGTTAAGAGTTCCCAGTATGAAGTTTGCACCTCGCTACATCGGTCCTTTTAAAATTGATCAAGTCATCAATCCTGTTGCTTACAGACTCCAGTTGCCTCCCTTCTTAAAGATACCCAGGACATTCCATGTTTCCCTGTTGAAACCGCTAATCTTGAATCGGTTTCATTCCTCACTTCCTCCAACTCCGAAAGTCCAAACTCAACAAGGCGTTGAGTATGAAGTAGCCAAGATCCTGGACTCACGTCACCGTTACGGTCAACTTCAGTATCTTATTGACTGGAAGGGTTATGGCCCTGAGGAACGTTCATGGACCAATGCTTCTGATGTCCATGCTCCTGCCTTGGTCCGGAGATTCCATTCCAAGTTTCCTCAAAAGCCAAAGAAGTGTCCTGGGGCCACTCCTAAAGGGGGGGGTGCTGTCACGATCCGGGTATCTGGACGCCATTTCTTACCTATCAGATGCCTCCTAAGGCTGGCTCAGCGCTCCAGGACCGGATCCCATCTGTTATCCTGATGTGCACATTCCCGCATCCTCTCCTGTCTCTCTGGACGCAGTCACAGTAACGCCTTATACATCTGGCATGGCGTCTCCCGCGGCCTCCGCCGCCGTCCCTGAGCTTCTGCATTCAGAGTGGCGATTACGTCAGCCGCGGCCTCCGCTGTGTCCGCGTGGTCGGATGTGCATCTGTCAGCCTGGCGTCTCCTGTCTCCGGTGGCCGGCGCCGCCATTACTGTTTTCCAGACCACATGGATTACAATCCAAACTTCCCTCCAAGTGTCTGCATGGGCGCAGCCATCTTGGATTCTGTCAGCTGATCATTCCTACCAATCCGTTGTCAGTATTATTAATTTGCATAATTGCCTAGCCAATGCCTTCCTTGCTGCAGGTATAAATAGGTTGTGCCTGAGCAAGGAAGGCGTCAGTGCTTTGGTTGTCAAACCTAGTTCCAGTTTGTCTCTCTTCTGTGAATGTCTTCCAGGTTCCAGCTCCTGTCTCCAGACTTCTGCTATAGAGACCCGCACCAGCATTCCATCTGCGGTGTAGCCTGACTCTCCGATCCATTCTGGACTCACCTGTTTCCAGCTACAACATCACCTGCTTCCAGCTCAGCTTCCAGCAGTGTACAGCTTCTCTTAAAGGGCCGGTGTCCTTTCTGCAGTTTACCACTCTCCACCGGTATTATTATTTCTCCGCTCTCAAATTCTACATTTCATCTACATTGCATCGCTCTCAAGCTTTATTTATTATTTAACTGGTTCCAGCCAGTATCCACTCCGTGCCAACACCTGTCTGGTTCTAACCAGTACCCACAGCAGCATTTTATCTACAGCAGTCCAGCTTTCCCTGGAACACCAGCTGGTACGACCCTGGGCTTTCCTCATTGCTACAGTTGAGCCTGGTAAGGACTTTCCAACTTGCAGATAATAAGAACTGTTTCATACCACCAGAGCTCTGTGGCCCCTGCCACCCTGTAGTACCCAGGAACTGTATTATTATTTCTCTGCTGATTTTTATGTTACTTTTTACTGCTACTGTGATGCATGGAGTTTGTCATTAATAAATATCATTGACTTTTACTCAAGTTGTCGTGGTCACGCCTTCGGGCGGTTTCTCTTCATGTTACTTACATGTCCAGGGGTCTGATACAACCTCCCAGGTTCCGGTACATCTCAGCCCCTACAACTGAGGCTGCCTTCCGTCAGCTCAGGCCCTCAGTTGTGACAATGGTGAATATTGAAGGATTAAGATTATAAGGGATTGAACATATTCCTGCTACGGATAACGGTGGAGACAGATTCAATATGTTATGCAAAAGAGAAGCATTTTGGATTTTTGGGTTCTCTATTTCCTTTGGGGTTGAATGATAACATAGGGATGAATAACATTTAACCTCCAAGCCTTTATCATTTCTTCTTCCTTTTTTTCTTTTGGTTGTGTATGCTTATTGTTATACAGTATTTATATAGCACATTTTAGCGATCAAAAATGTCTGAGCTAACTTCAAGATAGATATGGAATGGGTAGGGATCATTACGTTAATTCTATCTGTCTTGATAGATACGATAGGTATTCTCTTATCATTTTATATAAAGAATTAATAGGTTGCTGTATCTAATTTAATCTGGATATATTACATGACTGAATATCAATTAGTTAGGATTTTAGTTTATTTTTGTTAAGTGCAGCACAATGCATGGTGGTGGGGTTCCTTTCCCAGGTGTAGATAAAAGATGAAATATAAATATGAAATATAGATAAAAATTATTTTTCTGGAGGTCGGGGGATTTGAACCAGTGGTGCCGAGTTGCTGAGTGGGAGCCCTAACCATTGGGAATAGAATATATTTATGTTGAACCTGAGTAATGTTGATAGTCTTGCGATGCCATGTTCTTTCCTTTATATATATATATATATATATACATACTTTATTTAATTTTTTAAATGTGTATGAAAAGATTAGACAGAGGAAATAAAGGTTTTTATAACACCTCATGTAACTTTATGATATATATATTCTTATCTATCATTTTATTGAATTGTGCTGACCACTTCTGTGTTTGCATTTGTTTTTTATTTTTATATGTGTGTTGTATGTACCTGTGAGCTAAAGCACACCTGTATCGTATTATTGAAAGGTCATCCCTATTGGTGGATGACATGGTTAAATAGTAGGATGGTGTGCCACTGTTTAAACTACCTTCTGAAGAAACTGTCAGATCCACAAGACGGAAAAATGCGTTAAGGGATCACTGCCCTACATTTGCACCAGTCTATTTCTGGAATAGCTGCCTGCCACCAGACAACGCTCTCCCTCTATAGTGTCTGCCCTGCATCGTGTCGCTGCCCAGCTGGGCTGCACGCTACTGCCCTCCATGTGACACCGCTCTCGATATTAAACGGACTCTACACCGCACTGGGACCAGGTAGTTCTCGTCCAAAGATTTGTTACAATATATCCTGGAGAACAAGCTATATGACCTGGTAGTACGATTACTTCCTACATGCTATATGCGATGGACAGAGTCTAGAGAACTGTGGACACTAAAATATCTCTGATTAGAGACGTTGGGGGCATATATGTTCAGCAGCACAAAAGGTTTAATAAGAGGTGGAGCGCGACGCTGTCCTATACACTCGTTGGTAATGGTTAGCAGCAATATACAATCCTCTTGAAGGATAAGCTTATTCTGATATTTATCCAGTAAATAATTGTTAATATTGGTGCATTATAAAGGGTATAGTTAATGATTTATATACAAATGCAATATGGTACTCTTTTAAATTGTTACAATGTATAATACATTTTTTAATTGCTAAGCGCTCTCTTCTTATATCATACAGGGGAAGGATCCTGGAGTGCATACTGGTAAAGAGTGGTGCGACCCTGCAGAGACTTTTCGGTACTGTATACAAAGACAAGGTTGCAGGTGCACAATTCAAACACTACCACTTGAGTAATAATAATCATTGCACTAAAATGTAATTATGTGAAGAATCTCACTCAAAATGCAAAATTTTATTGCAATGATTATCGCCTGCTTCTTCGTCACTTCTTACATATGACTGGATGAGCATCATTAAGTAACAGTGAGGTGGCAACAGGATGTTTGCTAATAAAAGAAATGCCTCCTTGGTGTGTCGGGGGCATGTAGACAGAGTTGTGCATTATTAGAAGGTGAGCATATGTAAAGAGCCTTTCCGATTTTAGTTGGATCATCGTCACTGAAGATAGGGCTGTTGCAAATGCAGCTAATAGAGATAACAGCTGCTTTCTGAAGTATTATTATTTATGTATTTATTACCAGTTATTTATATAATGCACACATGCTGCGGTGCTTTATAGAGAATATTTTGCCATTCACATAAGTCCCTACCCCAGTGCAGCTTACAAACTATATCCCCTACCACATGTACACGCACACATTCACGATAGGGTTCATTTTTGTTGGGAGCAAATTAACATACCATTATATTTTTGGATTGTAGGAGGAAACCGGTGTATCTGGAGGAAACCCATGCAAGCAATATACAAACTCCACACAGAGCCATGGTGGGAATAGAGCCCATGATCTCATTACTATGAATCAGTAATACCGCTTTCAGATCGCAAATGCCGGAACGCACCCGGGAATTAGAAACGGGTACTTCCCGGGTGCGGCCCGCCATTGGACCCTGAGAACTGGCTTCTTCACACGGCAATTTGCAGGGTTGGGTTGCCATGGGGGTGGGGACTGCAACAGCATGGGGGTTGGGGGCGGAGGCGGTGCTGGGAGATGAGATCATCTCTGCGCCATCTCTCCCTATGCTATGAATGGGTGCCAGGGCGCATCGACCCAGGTAACCCGTTCACACTGCGCCTGACCTGGTGGTAACCTGGGAATAACCCTTCTTTATTTGCGGGTTGAATTACTGGGTCAGGCGACCCAGGAATTCGGAAGTGACCCTTTTCGACTGCACAGCTACCTGTGTCACCCTGCCAATATATCGGGTCGATACCAGGTTATTTGTGCGGTCTGAAAGGGGTACGGTATTATGCTAACCATTACACCGGAGGACAGTATTACCATTGCAAGAGGACAGTACAGTTACAGAGATACATATGAATTGGAATACAGGCAGATGTTCACATGGGATTTCCAATCACTGATAACGACTGGAATTGTGAATCAGAATTAGGCCAATAGTGCCTTGGCCAATTTACCATTAAGTGTCACTGTTTACATGTTCTTTATTATTCCTGTTGACTTCTTCAGCTATGTTTTCAGGAAAAGGAATGGACAATTATTCGGGATGCTATAGTAGTGAAAGAAAATAAAAAATTAATCAAGCGAACACTTACCATGCATCTTCTGTTACATGGGTACCATATGAAAACATAAAGACTAAATGGTTAGAAACCTTTATACTTACTCTTATTTCCCATTGATTAAAAATGTCAGTGTTTTAGCTACACGTGTGTATAAGTGGGCATTAGACCACTTACTTTTTGTATAGGTAGATAAATAAATAAAACTAAATAATAATAAAATAGTAATAAATGAAATAATGCATTACTCATTGTGTATTTATCAAATTTGTATAGTACTTATTAAACATTTTTTACTTGATTAATTTTTTAGCCTGCAGTAGTCTGACAAAAAAGTGTGCAAAACAAAAGATAAATTAAATAATTAATTAGACTTGCACATACAGTAAGTATTGTTTCTGACTACATGAGATTTTCATTGCAAATGTGAAGTACTTACATATTTTTTTTCTTCAATTTTGTCCCTCAGTGACTGGTCTATATGTGCTGCTTATATTTGTGTTTTACTGTAGAGAAAAAAATTATGGTGGAAAGTTCTTTTGTGAGTTTCTTAGGTGCTTCCAGCCCATTGTTCAGAATCGTTGTCAGATTAAATTAGGGAGTACGGGCTCCATGAGTGCAAAAAAATCAATACTTGATGGAAGATTGCTCCCCGGAAAATCTGTTTTGATTCCAAGATTAATTCGCGACCAAAGGCTTCAGTGAAATGACATGCCATTAGTCAGAAAATGAACACATTCTACCCTTGAAATTGGAAGGAAATATGTCTGGTGCCTGACCTATTCATTTGCTCTGCTCTCTTGGCACAAGCAGTAGGTGTGGTTCAACATCCACACCAGCCTTATTTTAAAGTGGGATATGAAAAGGAGAGGCCCATGGTGAATTCAAAGTATTCTCCAGGCCATTGTTGTAAAGCATTTTCAAATTCATTCCGTCAAGGTAAATGCATCTGTATACCAGGCCACGCTCTCTAGTGTTTTCCGATCTTAGAACAAACCATAATAACAATCTTAAAATAAAGCAGAGATTTTTTTTGTACATCATAAGAGCATTTGCATTATTAATGGCAATGTAATGTGTTTGTCATCGTCAGCAGTGCATCTTTTCCCCAACTTCCTTCTATTGATTTTTTTTTAGAAACTTTGAAACAATGAAAGAGACATACTGTATTCAGGGGTTTTAAATGAACCATATATATTGCAACACTAAGTATAAAGTATAAAACAGCATAGTTTTCTTATTTAGTATCTTTAGAAACAGTTATTTCAATATAGTGCATTTGTGTTAGAACATTAATTCAGAATTCAAATTTTTTAAATCAATAAAAAAATATTCATGTACACATCTTGTGTAGCTGAATAAAATGCAGAAATTATGTTAATATATTTTTACTACTGTAAGCAACATCTGTGTAAATAGATCATTATGATGTTCACTTCAGTGTATTATAAGATGCTGTATTATAAAGGAAAATACACTTTCTACTGTAAATTATTCTGGACAGCAGAATTCACTTCTACTAGCCATATAATCTACCACTAGGGGGTATATTTACTAAGGTACCGATTTTGACCGAGATGCCGTTTTTTCTTCAAAGTGTCATCTCGGGAATTTACTAAGCAGAAATCACGGCAGTGATGAGGCCATTCGTATTTTTTTGCAAGTCCAAGAAAAAAAATACGAATGAATACACCATCGGTCAAAACGCGGCTGTTTAGATATGAATCTCGGTCATTTACTAAGAAGTGCAAAGCAAAAAAAAAAAAAAACACTGCCGTGAAAAAATACAACTCGTAAAAAAGTGCTAAAAAAAAACAGACCTGCTTTTTTGAGCCGTGATTGGATAGGCATGCATGGATCCATGAGTTCCGTGCATGTATATCAGTGGGAAGGGGTGGGAAAGTGTTAATTTTTTGAAAAAAAATTGCGTGGGGTCCCCCCTCCTAAGCATAACCAGCCTCGGGCTCTTTGAGCCGATCCTGGTTGCAGAAATATGGGAAAAAAATGGACAGGGGTTCCCCCATATTTAAGCAACCAGCATCGGGCTCTGCGCCTGGTCCTGGTTCCAAAAATACGGGGGACAAAAAGCGTAGGGGTCCCCCGTATTTTTAAAACCAGCACCGGGCTCCACTAGCTGGACAGATAATGCCACAGCCGGGGGTCACTTTTATACCGTGCCCTGCGGCCGTGGCATCAAATATCCAACTAGTCACCCCTGGCCGGGGTACCCTGGGGGAGTGGGGACCCCTTCAATCAAGGGGTCCCCCCCCCAGCCACCCAAGGGCCAGGGGTGAAGCCCAAGGCTGTCCCCCCCATCCAATGGGCTGCGGATGGGGGGCTGATAGCCTTTTTGTAAAAGTGATTGATATTATTTTTAGTAGCAGTACTACAAGGCCCAGCAAGCCTCCCCCGCATGCTGGTACTTGGAGAACCACAAGTACCAGCATGCGGCGGAAAAACGGGCCCGCTGGTACCTGTAGTACTACTACTAAAAAAATACCTAAAAAAAGACAATACACACACCTTGAAAGTAAAGTTTTATTACATCCATCCACACAAACATACATACATACATACTTACCTTATGTTCACACGATGGTCGGTCCTCTTCTCCAGTAGAATCCATGGGGTACCTGTTGAATAAATTATACTCACCAGATCCAGGGTACCAGGCTCCTCGGATAATCCTTTTGTAATCCACGTACTTGATTAAAAAAATAAAACTGATACCTGAGCCACGCACTGAAAAGGGACCCATGTTTTCACATGGGTCCCCTTTCCCCGAATGCCAGAAACCCACTCTGTCTGATGTCTAAGTGGGTTTCTTCAGCCAATCAGGGAGCGCCACGTTGTAGCACCCTCCTGATCGGCTGTGTGCTCCTGTACTGTCTGACAGGCGGCACACGGCAGTGTTACAATGTAGCGCCTATGCGCTCCATTGTAACCAATGGTGGGAACTTTCTGCTCAGCGGTTGACCGAAAGTGACCTCACCGCTGACCACAAAGTTCCCACCATTGGTTACAATGGAGCGCATAGGCGCTACATTGTAACACTGCCGTGTGCCGCCTGTCAGACAGTACAGGAGCACACAGCCGATCAGGAGGGTGCTACAACGTGGCGCTCCCTGATTGGCTGAAGAAACCCACTTAGACATCAGTCAGAGTGGGTTTCTGGCATTCGGGGAAAGGGGACCAATGTGAAAACATGGGTCCCCTTTCAGTGCGTGGCTCGGGTATCCGTTTTATTTTTTTAATCAAGTACGTGGATTACAAAAGGATTATCTGAGGACCCTGGGACCCTGGATCTGGTGAGTATAATTTATTCAACAGGTACCCCCTGGATTCTACTGGAGAAGAGGACCGACCCTCGTGTGAACATAAGGTAAGTATGTATGTATGTTTGTGTGGATGGATGTAATAAAACTTTACTTTCAAGGTGTGTGTGTATTGTCTTTTTTTGGGTATTTTTTTAGTAGTAGTACTACAGGTACCAGCGGGCCCGTTTTTCCGCCGCATGCTGATACTTGTGGTTCTCCAAGTACCAGCATGCGGGGGAGGCTTGCTGGGCCTTGTAGTACTGCTACTAAAAACAATATCAATCACTTTTACAAAAAGGCTATCAGCCCCCCATCCGCAGCCCATTGGATGGGGGGGACAGCCTCGGGCTTCACCCCTGGCCCTTGGGTGGCTGGGGGGGGACCCCTTGATTGAAGGGGTCCCCACTCCCCCAGGGTACCCCGGCCAGGGGTGACTAGCTGGATATTTGATGCCACGGCCGCAGGGCACGGTATAAAAGTGACCCCCGGCTGTGGCATTATCTGTCCAGCTAGTGGAGCCCGGTGCTGGTTTTAAAAATACGGGGGACCCCTACGCTTTTTGTCCCCCGTATTTTTGGAACCAGGACCAGGCGCAGAGCCCGATGCTGGTTGCTTAAATATGGGGGAACCCCTGTCCATTTTTTCCCATATTTCTGCAACCAGGATCGGCTCAAAGAGCCCAAAGCTGGTTTGCCTTAGGAGGGGGGACCCCACGCAATTTTTTTTTAACATTTAAACTTTTTTTTTTTTTTTAACAAAGTGCACAATGAAGCCCAGCACGGATCTCTCAGATCCGGCCGAGATTCATTGTATTAAAGTCGGCAGTGTTTTACAAGTCACTCACGTAAAACACTGCCTAAAAAAACGAATGACATCGACATCGGAAAACCCGAAAATGCAGAATACGGCAGCTTAGTAAATTAGTCGTAACAAATTCAAAAAGTTGCAGTTTTACACTTTCGATGTCATTCGTAATTATTCTCCCACCAAATCGGGAGAATTACGAATGTTAGTAAATATACCCCTAGGAGTGCACTGTATTATCCCATAGTTAATAAATGGATTTTCAAAAGGATGCATTGTGGATTTCAAGAAAACATTTATGGTCACAAAGCAGTAGAATAATAATAATAATAATAATCCACGTTCAACATGTATTAATAAACCACATACAATGATGCAGATAAAGTTTATTGTTATCTGTCACACTCGCGGTGCTGCGGCTGCCGCGCTTACCGCTCCGGGTGCGCTGGGTTTCCCGGCGGTCGTCGCCCCCGGTGGGCTCCGGGTCATCGCGTCTTGGAAGTTCATCGCGTCTTGGAAGTTCAAAGGCAGACGCCGTACAGAGCTCCGGCAATGAGTATCATCTTTCCAATGATCACCAGTGCTAGCAGCGTTCAGCGTGTTCTCAAGCTGAACGTCTCCTGTGTTCCAGCGTTACAGAGTAAATTCAGTGGGACATTCCCTGTGCTACCAGCGTTACAGTGTATCACTCAGTGGAACCTTCCTTGTGCTACCAGTGTTACAGTGTATCACTCAGTGAAACATTTCCTGTGCTACCAGCGTTACAGTGTATCACTCAGTGGAACCTTCCCTGTGCTACCAGCGTTACAGTGTATCTTTCAGTGGGACATTCTCTGTGCTACCAGCGTTATAGTGTATCACTCAGTGGGACATTCTCTGTGTTACCAGCGTTACAGTGTATCTCTCAGAGGGACACCTCCTGTGCTTCCAGTATTACAGGTTATCCCTAAGTGGAACGCCTCCCAAACTTCCAGAGTTACACTGAATCTCAAATCCTCATTTATTTCTTCAGCATCACTCACAAGTTCTTCATTCTTCTGTGTGCTTCAACATCGTTCTCAAATCTTCATTCATCTCTTCAGCATCGCTCACAAGTTCTTCATTCTTCTGTGTGCTTCAACATCATTCTCAAATCTTCATTCATCTCTTCAGCATCGCTCACATGTTCTCATTCTTCTGTGTGCTTCAACATCGTTCACAAATCTTCATTCATTACTTCAACGTCGCTCACAAGTTCTTCATTCTTCTGTGTACTTCAGCATCGCCCCCAAGCCTTGGCCACAACTAATTCTTTAGCATTACACGTCTGTTACAACGGCTAAGTTCTGCATGAGGAAAACCTACATCCGGCCATCCCTGCTCCGGCCCAGCTGTGGTTCCTCTTCCCGATCATCGGAAGAACCCCCGAGTTCTCAACACTCCCAACCCAGGTCAGTGACAGTATACTCAGGCCACATGGACCCGGGGGATCGGAACCCAGAGTCAAGCGCCATCCAAAACTTGGCTTCCCGAGTTCAGAGTCAGGAGGCGGCACAGAGCCAGGTGATGCAGTATCTCCAGGAATTATCCGGCCGGCTGGATCAAATTCAGGCCTCCCTGGCTTCAGTAGTTCCGGCTCCTGCTCCAGTACCCGCTCCAGTAGTTGTCTCCAGTAATGTTCAATCCTCGTCTGGAACCAGGTCACGCCTTCAGCTTCCCACTCCCTCTCGCTATAATGGGAATCCAAAGAATTGCCATGGTTTTCTCAACCAATGCGAGGTGCATTTTGAACTTCTCTTACACAATTTCCCCACGGATCGGTCCAAAGTGGCATACATTATTTCCTTGCTTGAAGGTTCAGCGTTGGATTGGGTGTCTCCGTTGTGGGAACGATCTGACCCATTGGTTTTTAGTTACACTAATTTCATCACGTCATTCCGAAGGATTTTTGATGAGCTCGGCAGAACGACCGCTGCTTCCTCGGACCTGCTCCGAGTCCGTCAAGGCTCCCGTTCTGTGGGACAGTATGTGGTTCACTTCCAGACCATTGCCTCAGAACTACGTTGGAATAATGATGCTCTCAGGGCCGCTTTCTGGAACGGGCTCTCTGACCGTCTGAAGGACGAGCTGGTCACTAGGGATCTGCCGGATCCTTTAGAAGAGTTGATCTCACTCTGTGTCAAGGTGGATCTTCGCATGCAGGAACGAGGTGGCGAACGTAGTCGGTCGGATCGATCCAGATTCCGGCTTTTCCCGCCTAAGCAAACAGTTACCCCGAGTCCGGACGAACCCATGCAAATCAACCTATCCCGGCTGTCCCCGGAGGAACGACAGCGCCGTCGTGAGGGTAAACTCTGCCTCTACTGTGGAGCCGCGGATAACGTAATCAAGTTCTGCAAGTCCCGTCCGGGAAACGGGCAGGCCTAGCTTGTTCCGGAGGAGTCAAGTTAGGGGTTACATCTAAATCTTCTCCAACAGTGGATTGTTTACTCTCCGTGTCTCTGTTTTCTGAGTCTATAGCCAAACCTGTTAAGGCCCTGCTGGACTCTGGGGCTGCAGGAAATTTTGTTTCTCTTTCTTGTGTTCAGAGTCTGGGTTTACAGTTACAGTCTGTCAAACGACCTATAACGTTGACTGCCATCAATGGTACCAAAATATCTAATGGTCTTATTACAAGTCGCACAGAGCCAATCAAGCTGCAGGTCGGAGCTCTGCATCAAGAACATTTTGAGTTTCTAGTAATTCCGGAGATGCCTCACGATCTTGTTCTTGGTCTACCTTGGCTTAAAATTCACAACCCTCACGTCGACTGGAAGTCGTCACAAATATTGTTCTGGAGTTCGTTTTGTCACTCTAGTTGTCTCACTCCTGTTTACACGCTCCGTGCATCTTCCAAGTCAGATGAGGAGCTCATTCCGGAGGCCTATCGGGAGTTCACAGATGTGTTCTCGGAACAGGCGGCCGATCAGTTACCACCCCATAGACCCTGGGACTGTCCCATTGAGCTTATCCCAGGGAAAATGCCACCCCGGGGACGCACATATCCCTTGTCATTACCCGAGTCCCAAGCTATGTCGGACTATATCAAATCTAATCTACTGAAAGGATTCATTCGCCCCTCTACCTCCCCGGCTGGAGCAGGTTTCTTTTTCGTGAAGAAGAAGGACGGGGGGTTAAGACCATGTATTGATTATTGTGGCTTAAACGATATCACCGTTAAGAACAAATACCCTTTGCCGCTAATTACTGAGCTATTTGATAGGGTTCGTGGAGCCCATGTCTTCACTAGTGATGAGCACCGGAAATTTTTCGGGTTTTGTGTATTGGTTTTGGGTTCGGTTCCGCGGCCGTGTTTTGGGTTCGAACGCGTTTTGGCAAAACCTCACCGAATTTTTTTTGTCGGATTCGGGTGAATTTTGGATTCGGGTGTTTTTTTCAAAAAACCCTAAAAAACAGCTTAAATCATAGAATTTGGGTGTCATTTTGATCCCAAAGTATTATTAACCTCAATAACCATAATTTCCACTCATTTTCAGTCTATTCTGAACACCTCACACCTCACAATATTATTTTTAGTCCTAAAATTTGCACCGAGGTTGCTGGATGACTAAGCTCAGCGACCCAAGTGGCCGACACAAACACCTGGCCCATCTAGGAGTGGCACTGCAGTGTCACGCAGGATGGCCCTTCCAAAAAACACCCCCCAAACAGCACATGACGCAAAGAAGAAAAAAAAGAGGCGCAATGAGGTAGCTGTGTGAGTAAGCTAAGCGACCCTAGTGGCCGACACAAACACCTGGCCCATCTAGGAGTGGCACTGCAGTGTCACGCAGGATGGCCCTTCCAAAAAACACCCCCCAAACAGCACATGACGCAAAGAAAAAAAGAGGCGCAATGAGGTAGCTGTGTGACTAAGATAAGCAACCCAAGTGGCCGACACAAACACCTGGCCCATCTAGGAGTGGCACTGCAGTGTCACGCAGGATGGCCCTTCCAAAAACTACTCCCCAAACAGCACATGACGCAAAGAAAAATGAAAGAAAAAAGAGGTGCAAGATGGAATTGTCCTTGGGCCCTCCCACCCACCCTTATGTTGTATAAACAGGACATGCACACTTTAACCAACCCATCATTTCAGTGACAGGGTCTGCCACACGACTGTGACTGAAATGACGGGTTGGTTTGGACCCCCACCAAAAAAGAAGCAATTAATCTCTCCTTGCACAAACTGGCTCTACAGAGGCAAGATGTCCACCTCATCATCATCCTCCGATATATCACCGTGTACATCCCCCTCCTCACAGATTATCAATTCGTCCCCACTGGAATCCACCATCTCAGCTCCCTGTGTACTTTGTGGAGGCAATTGCTGCTGGTGAATGCCTCCACGGAGGAATTGATTATAATTCATTTTAATGAACATCATCTTCTCCACATTTTCTGGATGTAACCTCGTACGCCGATTGCTGACAAGGTGAGCGGCGGCACTAAACACTCTTTCGGAGTACACACTTGTGGGAGTGCAACTTAGGTAGAATAAAGCCAGTTTGTGCAAGGGACTCCAAATTGCCTCTTTTTCCTGCCAGTATAAATACGGACTGTCTGACGTGCCTACTTGGATGCGGTCACTCATATAATCCTCCACCATTCTTTCAATGGGGAGAGAATCATATGCAGTGACAGTAGACGACATGTCCGTAATCGTTGTCAGGTCCTTCAGTCCGGACCAGATGTCAGCATCAGCAGTCGCTCCAGACTGCCCTGCATTACCGCCAGCGGGTGGGCTCGGAATTCTGAGCCTTTTCCTCGCACCCCCAGTTGCGGGAGAATGTGAAGGAGGAGATGTTGACAGGTCGCGTTCCGCTTGACTTGACAATTTTCTCACCAGCAGTTCTTTGAACCCCAGCAGACTTGTGTCTGCCGGAAAGAGAGATCCAAGGTAGGTTTTAAATCTAGGATCGAGCACGGTGGCCAAAATGTAGTGCTCTGATTTCAACAGATTGACCACCCGTGAATCCTTGTTAAGCGAATTAAGGGCTCCATCCACAAGACCCACATGCCTAGCGGAATCGCTCTGTGTTAGCTCCTCCTTCAATGTCTCCAGCTTCTTCTGCAAAAGCCTGATGAGGGGAATGACCTGACTCAGGCTGGCAGTGTCTGAACTGACTTCACGTGTGGCAAGTTCAAAAGGTTGCAGAACCTTGCACAACGTTGAAATCATTCTCCACTGCGCTTGAGACAGGTGCATTCCACCTCCTATATCGTGCTCAGTTGTATAGGCTTGAATGGCCTTTTGCTGCTCCTCCAACCTCTGAAGCATATAGAGGGTTGAATTCCACCTCGTTACCACTTCTTGCTTCAGATGATGGCAGGGCAAGTTCAGGCATTTTTGGTGGTGCTCCAGTCTTCTGTACGTGGTGCCTGTACGCCGAAAGTGTGCCGCAATTCTTCTGGCCACCGATAACATCTCTTGCACGCTCCTCTCGTTTTTTAAATAATTCTGCACCACCAAATTCAAGGTATGTGCAAAACATGGGACGTGCTGGAATTTGCCCAGATTTAATGCACACACAATATTGCTGGCGTTGTCCGATGCCACAAATCCACAGGAGAGTCCAATTGGGGTAAGCCATTCTGCGATGATCTTCCTCAGTTGCCGTAAGAGGTTTTCAGCTGTGTGCGTATTCTGGAAAGCGGTGATACAAAGCGTAGCCTGCCTAGGAAAGAGTTGGCGTTTGCGAGATGCTGCTACTGGTGCCGCCGCTGCTGTTCTTGCGGCGGGAGTCAATACATCTACCCAGTGGGCTGTCACAGTCATATAGTCCTGAGTCTGCCCTGCTCCACTTGTCCACATGTCCGTGGTTAAGTGGACATTGGGTACAACTGCATTTTTTAGGACACTGGTGAGTCTTTTTCTGAGGTCTGTGTACATTTTCGGTATCGCCTGCCTAGAGAAATGGAACCTAGATGGTATTTGGTACCGGGGACACAGTACCTCCAACAAGTCTCTAGTTGGCTCTGCAGTAATGATGGATACCGGAACCACGTTTCTCACCACCCAGGATGCCAAGGCCTCAGTTATCCGCTTTGCAGCAGGATGACTGCTGTGATATTTCATCTTCCTCGCAAAGGACTGTTGGACAGTCAATTGCTTGGTGGAAGTAGTAAAAGTGGTCTTACGACTTCCCCTCTGGGATGACGATCGACTCCCAGCAGCAACAACAGCAGCGCCAGCAGCAGTAGGCGTTACACGCAAGGATGCATCGGAGGAATCCCAGGCAGGAGAGGACTCGTCAGAATTGCCAGTGACATGGCCTGCAGGACTATTGGCATTCCTGGGGAAGGAGGAAGTTGACACTGAGGGAGTTGGTGGGGTGGTTTGCGTGAGCTTGGTTACAAGAGGAAGGGATTTACTGGTCAGTGGACTGCTGCCGCTGTCGCCCAAAGTTTTTGAACTTGTTACTGACTTATGATGAATGCGCTGCAGGTGACGTATAAGGGAGGATGTACCGAGGTGGTTAACGTCCTTACCCCTACTTATTACAGCTTGACAAAGGCAACACACGGCTTGACAAATGTTGTCCGCATTTCTGTTGAAATACTTCCACACTGAAGAGCTGATTTTTTTGGTATTTTCACCAGGCATGTCAATGGCCATATTCCTCCCACAGACAACAGGTGTCTCCCCGGGTGCCTGACTTAAACAAACCACCTCACCATCAGAATCCTCCTGGTCAATTTCCTCCCCAGCGCCAGCAACACCCATATCCTCCTCATCCTGGTGTACTTCAACACTGACATCTTCAATCTGACTATCAGGAACTGGACTGCGGGTGCTCCTTCCAGCACTTGCAGGGGGCGTGCAAATGGTGGAAGGCGCATGCTCTTCACGTCCAGTGTTGGGAAGGTCAGGCATCGCAACCGACACAATTGGACTCTCCTTGTGGATTTGTGATTTCGAAGAACGCACAGTTCTTTGCTGTGCTTTTGCCAGCTTAAGTCTTTTCATTTTTCTAGCGAGAGGCTGAGTGCTTCCATCCTCATGTGAAGCTGAACCACTAGCCATGAACATAGGCCAGGGCCTCAGCCGTTCCTTGCCACTCTGTGTGGTAAATGGCATATTGGCAAGTTTACGCTTCTCCTCCGACGATTTTATTTTAGATTTTTGAGTCCTTTTTTTACTGATATTTGGTGTTTTGGATTTTACATGCTCTGTACTATGACATTGGGCATCGGCCTTGGCAGACGACGTTGATGGCATTTCATCGTCTCGGCCATGACTAGTGGCAGCAGCTTCAGCACGAGGTGGAAGTGGATCTTGATCTTTCCCTATTTTTGGAACCTCAACATTTTTGTTCTCCATATTTTAATAGGCACAACTAAAAGGCACCTCAGGTAAACAATGGAGATGGATGGATACTAGTATACTTATGGATGACGAGCGACTGCCGACACAGAGGTAGCTACAGCCGTGGACTACCGTACTGCGTCTTCTAGTATAGACTGGATGATAATGATATAAAAAATATATATATATCACTACTGCAGGACAGGTATATATTGTATAATGACGGACCTGCTGGACACTGTCAGCACTGCAGACTCCTAAACTACTAGTATGAAGAAGATGGAAAAAAAAAACCCACCACAGGTAGGTATACAATTATGGACGAGCGACTGCCAGTGCCGACACAGAGGTAGCTACAGCCGTGGACTACCGTACTGCGTCTGCTAGTATAGAATGGATGATAATGATATAAAAAATATATATATATCACTACTGCAGGACAGGTATATATTATATAATGACGGACCTGCTGGACACTGTCAGCACTGCAGACTCCTAAACTACTAGTATGAAGAAGATAGAAAAAAAAAACCCACCACAGGTAGGTATACAATTATGGACAAACGACTGCCGACACAGAGGTAGCTACAGCCGTGGACTACCGTACTGCGTCTGCTAGTATAGACTGGATGATAATGATATAAAAAAAAATATATATCACTACTGCAGGACAGGTATATATTATATAATGACGGACCTGCTGGACACTGTCAGCACTGCAGACTCCTAAACTACTAGTATGAAGAAGATAGGGAAAAAAAAACCACCACAGGTAGGTATACAATTATGGACGAGCGACTGCCAGTGCCGACACAGAGGTAGCTACAGCCGTGGACTACCGTACTGCGTCTGCTAGTATAGACTGGATGATAATGATATAAAAAATATATATATCACTACTGCAGGACAGGTATATATTGTATAATGACGGACCTGCTGGACACTGTCAGCACTGCAGACTCCTAAACTACTAGTATGAAGAAGATAGGAAAAAAAAACCCACCACAGGTAGGTATACAATTATGGACGAGCGACTGCCAGTGCCGACACAGAGGTAGCTACAGCCGTGGACTACCGTACTGCGTCTGCTAGTATAGACTGGATGATAATGATATAAAAAATATATATATATCACTACTGCAGGACAGGTATATATTGTATAATGACGGACCTGCTGGACACTGTCAGCACTGCAGACTCCTAAACTACTAGTATGAAGAAGATAGAAAAAAAAAACCCACCACAGGTAGGTATACAATTATGGACGAGCGACTGCCAGTGCCGACACAGAGGTAGCTACAGCCGTGGACTACCGTACTGCGTCTGCTAGTATAGACTGGATGATGATATAAAAAATATATATATATCACTACTGCAGGACAGGTATATATTGTATAATGACGGACCTGCTGGACACTGTCAGCACTGCAGACTCCTAAACTACTAGTATGAAGAAGATAGAAAAAAAAAAACCACCACAGGTAGGTATACAATTATGGACGAGCGACTGCCAGTGCCGACACAGAGGTAGCTACAGCCGTGGACTACCGTACTGCGTCTGCTAGTATAGACTGGATGATAATGATATAAAAAATATATATATCACTACTGCAGGACAGGTATATATTATATAATGACGGACCTGCTGGACACTGTCAGCACTGCAGACTCCTAAACTACTAGTATGAAGAAGATAGAAATATAATGAATGACGGACCTGCTGGACACTGTCAGCAGAATGCGTTTATAGAATAAAAATAAAAAACACCACACGAGTGTTTAACTTTTTCAGGCAGACAATATACTGGTGGTCACTGCTGGTCAGTCACACTGGCACTCTGGCAGCAAAAGTGTGCACTGTTAAATATGTACTCCTGCTATAACTGCTCCCCAGTCTCCCCCACAATTAAGCTGTGTGAGCAGTGAGCACTACTCAGCACAGTCAGATATACATAGATGATATTATCATGCAGCACACTGAGGCTGAGCACAGATATGGTATGTGACTGTGTATCGTTTTTTTTCAGGCAGAGAATGGATTATATTAAATAATAAATAAAACTGGTGGTCACTAGTATAACTATCAGCAAAACTCTGCACTCTCTGAGTACTCCTAATGCTCCAGTAAATCAAGTGTCTCACTATCTATCTAAACGGAGAGGACGCCAGCCACGTCCTCTCCATATCAATCTCAATGCACGTGTGAAAATGGCGGCGACGCGCGGCTCCTTATATAGAATCCGAGTCTCGCGATAGAATACGAGCCTCGCGAGAATCCGACAGCGGGATGATGACGTTCGGGCGCGCTCGGGATAGCCGAGCAAGGCGGGAAGATCCGAGTCTGCCTCGGACCCGTGTAAAAAGCGTGAAGTTCGGGGGGGTTCGGTTTCCGAGAAACCGAACCCGCTCATCACTAGTCTTCACTAAGCTCGACTTAAGAGGAGCCTATAATCTGATATGTATCCGACAGGGGGACGAATGGAAGACGGCCTTCAATATCAGGGACGGGCATTACGAATATCTGGTAATGCCGTTTGGCCTCAGCAATGCCCCTGCCGTTTTTCAGGGATTTGTAAATAAAATCTTCCGAGATATGTTATACCAAAGCGTAGGTTGTACTTGGATGACATTCTGATATTTTCTAAGAATCTTGCAGAGCACAGAGTACAGGTCAAAGAAGTACTTCTTCGCTTACGAAGGAATCGTCTCTATGGCAAGATTTCCAAATGTATCTTTGAGGTCCCTTCGATTCCATTCCTCGGTTATGTCATCTCGGGTACGGAGCTTCGCATGGATCCGGAAAAACTCACTGCCATTCGGGACTGGACTCAGCCTCTCTCCTTGAAAGTGGTACAAAGATTCATGGGCTTTGCAAATTACTACCGGAAATTCATTAAGGGATTTTCTACCATCGTTGCACCCATTACTGCCCTAACCAAAAAGGGGTCTGACCCAAGTCTCTGGTCTTCCGAAGCTGTAGAAGCATTTGCCCGGTTGAAATCAGCCTTTATGTCTGCTCCGGTACTCCAACAACCGAATTTCTCAAAACCATTCTTCTTGGAAGTCGATGCTTCCTCAGTAGGCATCGGTGCCGTCCTTTCACAGTACTCTTCTGATGGAAAGTTACATCCATGTGGTTTCCATTCTCCTAAGTTCTCTCCTGCTGAACGAAACTACACCATTGGAGATCAGGAACTTTTAGCAATAAAATCTGCCCTAGAAGAATGGAGGTACTCATTGGAAGGTGCTAAACACCTAATTACTATTTACACTGATCACAAGAACTTGTTGTATATCAAGAAGGCCCAGTGCTTGAATCCCCATCAAGCTAGATGGGCGCTCTTCTTCACTCGGTTCTCGTTCGTTATTAAGTACCGGGCCGGGACTCTTAACGCTAAGGCTGATGCTCTGTCTCGTTCTTTAACGGCCTCGGATGAGGAGAATTCCTTTGAAAAGAGTTTAATTCTCAGTCCAGTCTCTATTTCAGCAGCTAAGAGAAAAATAAATACCCAAAGGTATTGCTACTCCCAGGCGCTAGATGGGTGGTTCACCACAGCAGCTAAACAAGAAATGGGGTTGGTCAGACCCCCAAACGATATAAGCAAACAAAGAAGTACAGCGCCTATTGGTCACAAATGCAAACTTGGTCCCATGAAAACATTTATCATTTTATTAAAACATATAGTTTGAGCATATTAAAAAATGATTGGATAAAGTGCACATAAATGGCAACTGCCACATGAAATCAGATATAAATCAGAAATGGTGTTATTCCCAGTAATGTAAATCCTTATAGGAAGTTAGTAATGCATGGAGCCTGTTCCTATGAAAAGTCCCCTTGGGTTTGAGGGCCCAATGTCCTATCCGTGAGTTATAGTTACCACTAGCTTCCCTTGAGGTAATTAGGCGAATCTGCGTCCGCAAACAGCTGTTCCTCAGTGGGTGGTAGATGTAAATCCTCCACGGTATAATAGGAAATTCTTTAAGGGTCCAAATGTTGGAAAACCACAGCGGGGGCTTGGTCCAGGTTCAATCCTTCCAGAGGTTGGGAAAAACACTGTCAGGCAGATCCCACCAACGCGTTTTGTTGCATACATGCAACTTTTTCAAGGTGCTAACAGTCCTGCCAATAATGGTTTATATACTCTACCAACATGGTTGCTCATTAGCATGTTTAATTGGTTGTGACCACCTGTTTGCATTATGTGACCAAAATAATGACAGACATAGGAGTTGGAGCAATTAATAGTATAAGAATATACATAAATCACTATAATAAAAAACATTTTTAATAAAATATAAGAAATAAAAACCTAAATCTTAGTGAAAACCGATCACATGACCACTATCATTATCATTTGAAAAAGGGAATCAGGAAAAAAATGGATTATTAATCCATGTCTAAAAGGCTGCTCACATAGCTGTTGAATTAGAAGTCTATTTTATATGTTTGGAGAGATCACAATGTAGTGAAGGGCATCCCCTCACTGCTGATTCTAATAGTAATAATCAAACTATATCCAATGGGGTGTCCGAGCACATAGAGAGGGCGACGCGGACGGGACGCCGTTCTCACCGCGTCATCCCTCCGCGTCAGCAGGCACTCCTGTGCATCCCAATTACCATAGTGACGCTTGCGCGTCATCCCTGGCGCAGCACCATGATGACGTGGCCCCTGTCACCAGGCGCCACGTCATCTCCCCGCACCTCCATAGTCAGTGACGCGAATGGGGCGTTACTCCCAACCCATCATCCATCTGTGACCGTCGTGTTGAGGGGTTGTCATGGTGATGCAACAGCGTCACTACACTACACCCGTGCACCAGACCGTAACAAATGGCCCCAGTGCTGGAGATAATGCAGCATGAAGACATAGCAACGTGGCACCAGTATCCAGGTGTCACGTTGACTCCCCATTTTCGGAGAGTTACTCCACGATTGTAACAAGTATAGGTTGCCATGGTGACATCTGTTGTCCGATGTCTCCTAGGCAACTGATTATTATCTAAAAAAAACAGATTTAAACACGTCCTGTATAATCAAATAGATCTCACTTTTTTCTGTGAGACAGCCGTAAATTTAGCAGATTAATCTCCATGAAACCACCAATCATGTAAGCATAACAGTAAGCGAATAGTTATGGATTATAATGTATAATAGGTCAACACATATAATATAGTAGAATAGTATGGTAGCCCAGTAGTAATACTTGATAAGAGGGGTACATTCAATTAATCGACAGATCACCAATATTCACAGGGACCATACATATATCTCATAAACTGTTAAATACTTATCCCCATATGGACCGCCCACATAGTTATATGCAAAGTTATATATAGACAGATAATAGTTAGTCAATTTGAATAGACCCAGGTTGTCTAAAACAATAATACGTACTACTTAATATATACAGTCCATACGGAGAAAGGGGTGGAGGGAAGGCAACCAAAAAAGGGAAGGTTCAGAATCACAATACTGGATTGAGTTCGACCATCTCATTCAATCCAGATGGATAGATTGTATCTAGTCTATACATCCAGTAAAGTTCTTGTTTGCAAAGATTTTTGTATAGATCCCCACCTCTCTTAGTCACTGTAACCTGTTCAATTGCTATCAAACCCAGAGAACTCGGGTCACCACCATGCTTGTCTCTAAAGTGTCTGGAGACACTATGCGTGGGGAATTTATTTATAATATTTTGACGATGCTCCATAAATTGAACTTTAATACTCCTAGTAGTACGTCCCACGTATCTTTGATTACAACCACATGTGAGAAGGTAAATTATATAGCTTGTGTCACAGTTCATAAAGCTAGCTAATGTATACTTTTCTTCTCTAGCAATAGAAATAGTTAGAGTTCTTCTGGGAATATGCTTACATGTGGTGCATCTTGTAGCCCCACAGCGATAAAAACCCTTTGGTCTAGAAGGTAGCCATATATCTTGTATGGCATCCCCCTGTATAGTTGTGGGTATTTCTTTTAAATAACTGGGGGCAAGAATGTTTTTAATTGAACGGTTTTTCTTGAAAATAAACTTGGGTTTAGAAGGTATATTTCCCCTAAGTATGGGCTCTTGATTTAATATATCAAAGTTCTTACAAATAATTTTCTTAATTTTTAATACTATCCTTATTATATGTGGATATAAAAGCTATATTCTCCTGTTGGACATTAGCAAGGCTAGTGCCAACAGTATTGGTTTCAGCCAATTCTCTTGGTTGAAATAAGGTGTCCCTATCCCTAAGCTTCTAACATGGATTCTGCCTGTTCGAGATACTTTGTCCTGTCCGTACAATTCCGTTTTAAGCGCAGGAAATGTCCCCTAGGAATATTTCTTTTCCACGGAGGATAATGGGCGCTCCGGTAGTGCAGGTAGGAGTTAGTATTAACCTCCTTGTGATAATTTGAAGTATGGATGCTACCTTCCCTGGCTTCCAGAGCTATGTCAAGGAAATTAATAATATGGGGGTGATAGGAGTGAGTAAATTTGAGATTAAAGTGATTAGAATTAAGACTAGAAACAAACTGTTGTGCTGAAGTGACATCCCCATCCCAAATAATAAACAGATCATCTATATAACGGCCATAGAGGACCAGACTCGCGCCAAAGCCCCCGCCCCACACATGGATGTCTTCAAATACACCCATGTATAGGTTGGCGTAACTCGGCGCAAATCTGGTCCCCATGGCCGTTCCCATCACCTGTAAGTAAAACGTGTCAAGGAATAAAAAGTAATTGTGCTGTAAAATAAAGGAACTAGCATCTAACAAAAATCGCCTATGTCTCACCGTGAGATCACCATCTGTCTGTAGTCTCTTTGCTATTGCATCACAACCCAGATCATGTGGGATGTTGGTGTACAAACTTTGTACTTCCAGGGTCATAAACGCATATGTCTCTTTCCAAACAAAACCTTGTAATAATTGTAAAAAATGGGTAGTGTCCTTGATATGTGATCTCAGAGTAGAGACACAGGGTTGGAGAAAAGAATCAACATAAAGGGACAAATTAGAAGTTAATGAACCAATACCAGAGATAATGGGACGCCCAGGAGGTGAATGAAGTGACTTGTGTATTTAGGGGAGGTGATAATATATAGGAATTGTGGGGTATTTAATGAACAAAAAATTAAATTCACCCTTAGAGATAACTCCGTCCACCAAAGCCTCATCCAATATATGCTGTAATTCTTTCAAGAAATCAAATGTGGGATCTCTTGCTAATTGTCTATAGAACTCCTTGTTACTCAATTGTCTATTTGCCTCAAGGATGTAGTCCCTCCTATCCTGCACTACCAGACCACCCCCCTTATCAGCCTCCCTGAAGACCAGAGAGGTATCCTTCGTGAGGTCTCGTAAGGCTTTGCACTCCCAATTATTGAGATTCGTCTTAGATTTCTTGTTTTTTGACTTCTCTTGTTGGCACAATTTAGTCAAATCTCCAAGTGTGGTTTTGTAGAAACATTCTACCATATTACTTTTGTACGTTAGGGGGTAAAATTCAGACTTCCGTCTGAACACACTCCTATTTGTATCAAACACTTTCTTGGGGGATTCGCTCCTCAAGTCAGGACTTTCATCCAATAGTTGTTGTAATATGTTGAGGGCTGGGTCATCTCCCGAGTCCATGGTGATGGCCAAACCCTCCTCATCATGTCTGTGCAGATTGCGCTGAATGAAATAGCGCTTCCTACACAGAGTACAAACCAAACGATTGAGTTCCACAAACAAATTAAACATATTAGGAGTGCTTGTAGGTGCATAACTCAAACCTTTAGCCAGAAGTATCTTTTCAGTCTCAGTTAATTTTCTTGTGGACAGATTGAAAATGTTGGTGGAATTTTTATTTCTAGTGGCTAATCCCACCCTCTTGGTTGTCTCCTTTTTCCCCCATCTGCACCCTCGGTGCTTCTTGACCTTCTTCTTTTTGGTGTCTGTGTTCCCCAGTTGATTCTGGGGGATAGCCCTCGTCTTTTCTCGTACCTCTGTTCTAAAAAAACTTCAGAGGTTTTACCATTGGGATCTAATTTTGGCTCCCGGGGTCTAGCTCCCAATTCTAAATCATGGTTCGGTTGATTTCCAGGGCCGAACCTTTCTTTAATTGTCCCATGGGATCGATGGTCAAAGCTATTTTTCCTTACTCCCTGGTTCTTGATATAATAGGGTCTGGGTGCCCCTCGGAATCTCCCCTCCCTAGCACTGGGGGCACGTTCCCTCTTTCTTTCCCGGTTTAAGGTTTTATAGCTTCTAACCTGTCCCATATGGTAATCCTCAAGATCCCTCTGGAATTTTTTACACTTGTTATCCACCACCAATTGTTCGAATTTGGTCATTCTTTCCATAACTAGCTGGTCTCTCTCTTTGTATTCTCTAGTGTTACTTTGGGGTTCTAATTTAGTTTTGAGAGCTTCTATCTCTCTCTCCACTTCCTTAGTCTTTTGGCCTCTATAAGTAATCACGAGTTCTATGAGACTAAGGGAGCACTTATCAAGTGCCTTCTCCCAGAGATCCTCAAATTCCCTATTCCCATTAGAAATGGAGGGTTTAAAAAGCCTAAGGCCTCTGGGTATCATATTTCTGTATAGATATTTCTGTAAGTTAATACCATCTAACCAGTGTTTAGTTTCAGATTTCATAAGATCCTCCAATTTGTAAAATTCATCTTTCAAATGATCAGTAGTCATACATTCAATTTCTGAGGGGTTATCCAATTTTTTTTTTAAATCCATCCTCCTAGTATGTCTGTCATTAAATGTGGAAAAACTCCCCATCCTTGCAGCCTGAGATCAGACTAAGTGTAATGCGAGATAAGAGAAAAATAAATACCCGAAGGTATTGCTACTCCCAGGCGCTAGATGGGTGGTTCACCACAGCAGCTAAACAAGAAATGGGGTTGGTCAGACCCCCAAACGATATAAGCAAACAAAGAAGTACAGCGCCTATTGGTCACAACTCCCACTTCTCTGGGTCCTCCTCCTGGTAGAATGTCTGTACCAGTTGAATTTCGACCAAAGTTACTGCATGGGCTCATATCTCCAAGTTTTCCGGTCATCCTGGAGTTCAAAAAATGTGTGAATTTCTACGCAGGTCATATTGGTGGGACACCATGAAGAAGGATATACAAGATTATGTCAATTCATGTCCTCAATGTGTTCAGCACAAAACTCTTCGTCTGCCTCCTGCGGGGTTGCTTCGTCCACTGTCCATTCCTAAGAAACCCTGGACCCATATTTCTATGGACTTTATTACCGAATTACCCCTCTCCAAGGGTTACAATACCATCTGGGTGATTATTGACCGCTTTTCAAAAATGGAACATTTTGTTCCGTTGACCGGTTTACCAACGGCTCCCAAGTTGGCTTTACGATTTATTTGTGAACACTTCCGCCTGCACGGGTTACCTCGGGAGATAGTCTCTGATCGAGGGGTACAGTTCACTGCAAGATTTTGGAGGGCCCTCTGCTCAGCCTTACAAATAAAACTCAAGTTCTCATCTGCTTATCATCCACAAACCAATGGGCAAACTGAACGTGTCAATCAAGATTTAGAGACTATTCTCCGCGTTTATCTCTCTCCTTCACAGGACGATTGGGTGGAACTGTTACCCTGGGCCGAGTTTGCCCATAATCATCTGTACCACTCTTCCACTGGTGAGTCCCCATTCTTCATTAATTTGGATTCTATCCACGTGTCCCAGAATTACCAATTTTTCCTTCGGAGGATGTTCCTGCTGCAGCCTCCTCTCTCCGGCACTTCAGTCAAATCTGGAGTAGGGATCATGCTAATCTCAAGAAAATCTCTGGCCGCTACAAATTCTTTGCGGATAGAAAACGGCGAGCAGCTCCTCAATACAAAGTTGGTGACAGGATATGGCTCTCTACCCGCAATCTTCGTTTAAGAGTACCCGCTATGAAGTTTGCTCCGAGGTTCATCGGTCCTTACCCCGTTTTGCAAGTCCTGAACCCTGTTGTCTGCAAATTGGGATTGCCTTCCCATTTTCGGGTACCAAATTATTTCCCTGTTTCTCTCCTTTGTCCCCTTATTTTAAATCGGTTTCATTCGGAGTCTCCTAGCCCAACCTCGGTAGAGACTGAAGCTGGAACAGAATTTGAAATCAAAACTATTCTTGACTCTCGTTATCTTCACAAGAATTTACAGTATCTGGTAGAATGGAAAGGTTATGGTCCTGAGGAGAGGAGCTGGGTCAAAGCTTCTGAAGTCACTGCTCCCCGACTAGTCCGGAACTTTCATTCTAAATATCCAACGAAACCAGGAAAGTGCCCAGGGGCCACTCCTAGAGGAGGGGGTACTGTCACACTCGCGGTGCTGCAGCTGCTGCACTTACCGCTCCGGGTGCGCTGGGTCTCCCGGCGGTCGTCGCCCCCAGTGGGCTCCGGGTCGTCGCGTCTTGCTGGCGCTGCCTCCGGCAGGTTCCCGGGGTGTGGGCGCCGACTTTGCGCCTGGCATCCACAAGAGCGTGGTGAGCGGGTGACGTCATCGGCCCCTTCCGCCAATCGGGAGAGGGCGGGAAGTTCAAAGGCAGACGCCGTACAGAGCCGCGGTGCCTGAGTATTGTCTTTCCAATGATCACCAGTGCTAGCAGCGTTCAGCGTGTTCTCAAGCTGAACGTCTCCTGTGTTCCAGCGTTACAGAGTATCTTTCAGTGGGACATTCCCTGTGCTTCCAGCGTTACAGAGTATCTTTCAGTGGGACATTCCCTGTGCTACCAGCGTTACAGTGTATCACTCAGTGGAACCTTCCCTGTGCTACCAGCGTTACAGTGTATCACTCAGTGGAACCTTTCCTGTGCTACCAGCGTTACAGTGTATCACTCAGTGGAACCTTCCCTGTGCTACCAGCGTTACAGTGTATCTTTCAGTGGGACATTCCCTGTGCTACCAGCATTATAGTGTATCACTCAGTGGGACATTCTCTGCGTTACCAGCGTTACAGTGTATCTCTCAGAGGGACACCTCCTGTGCTTCCAGTATTACAGGGTATCCCTAAGTGGAACGCCTCTCAAACTTCCAGAGTTACACTGAATCTCAAATCCTCATTTATTTCTTCAGCATCACTCACAAGTTCTTCATTCTTCTGTGTGCTTCAACATCATTCTCAAATCTTCATTCATCTCTTCAGCATCGCTCATAAGTTCTTCATTCTTCTGTGTGCTTCAACATCGTTCTCAAATCTTCATTCATCTCTTCAGCATCGCTCACAAGTTCTTCATTCTTCTGTGTGCTTCAACATCATTCTCAAATATTCATTCATCTCTTCAGCATCGCTCACAAGTTCTTCATTCTTCTGTGTACTTCAGCATCGCCCCCAAGCCTTGGCCACAACTAATTCTTTAGCATTACACGTCGGTTACAACGGCTACGTTCTGCATGAGGAAAACCTACATCCGGCCATCCCTGCTCCGGCCCAGCTGTGGTTCCTCTTCCCGATCATCGGAAGAACCCCCGAGTTCTCAACACTCCCAACCCAGGTCAGTGACATTATCCTTGTGATTTACTTAGTATTTCATTAAAAATTTAAATGAATCTAAATCATGATAATAATTATGCAAGTCATCATCAGAAGACTGCATGTATGTCAGTAATACATGAAATAAATATTGTACTAAAAAGTATTTTCTTTCAACATTTTAAAATGGTTATGGAAGGGCACACTTGTCTCATCACAGATAAGTGTGCAACATAACAAATTGGAAAATATCAATGCTAACAACTGTATTATTACAGGCACAGTCTTTGTGAAGACTCTGGGGTCTATTTCCTAAGCCTTGAATGGAGATAAAGTAGATGGAGATAAAGTACCAGCCAAACAGCTTCTAACTGCCATGTTACAGGCAGTGTTTGAAAAATGACAGTTAGGATCTGGTTTATTGGTACTTTATCTCCATCCACTTTATCTCCATCGAAGGCTTAGTAAATTGACCCCTCTATATGCATTATGAAGTTGAAGCTTAGGGCTTCTGGGAGAGGTTCCATGGCATCCTTATTAGGTTCAGGACATTGCACATCTATTGCTGTTTCTGCTCCCGCAGGATAAACTACAGGAATGATAAACTGGTTCAGGTAAGGCCTTATATTGTATAATCTGGATAATTTAGCTCAGGAGGATAATTTAAAGGATGCACCAGTAAGGTATGTCCTTCATGCTAGGAATGTTAGTAGTCATGATGGATTTAACTGACTCATTGGACTCAATGATTTGATATACATCACATTGCTAAAAATCTCTTACCACCTGAACTGTGTACACCAAGGATCCACTTTTGGTGATGACCTTGCCTGCTTGCTATTTGTCTGCTCTGAAATCATGAACAAGCATTGGCTTGTCCAATAGCAAACCTCTAGTGTGTCTTTGATAGAGCTCACTGAAATGTTTATTCTGTACTTCATTCCTCTCATCCAGCTTCACTAAATCCCACTGAGACCTCAAGTTCCTCTGTACAGTAGAAACAATATGGTGGGTGATGGCTCTGTTAAAGGTCTATATAATTCCTTGGCCAGGCTGGATGGTGGGGAACTAAAGTAAAATGTTTAATTCAATTTTCTTTCATGAATCTCTGGAATTCAGTAGACATGTATTGTGTACCATTATAACTACACACCTGTTCTGAGAGCCCAATCCCGCAAAAGATAGTCCTAAGAGTTTTATTTGATGCAGATTTAATTCAAATAACCTCAGCTGTTGGAAGTGAGATTCAACTGCAATAAAAAAAAACATACAGTCCAAGCACAGTCCTTAAAAGTCAATGTGCTCCTTCTGCCAAGATGAGGATAGCCACTACCATGGGTGTAAGGGTGCTATTAGAGGAGCATTATGTACCTCATGCTTGGACACTGCTTTGTCAAACTATCATTTTCACACTCAATTCCCAGCCACCACATGTAGTTTTTCACCAAAATCTTACTTTTAACAGTTTGAACTTTTCACCAAAATCTTACTTTTAACAGTTTGCACATGTCCTTCATGCAGTCTATGTAAAATATTGCTTTGGCTGATATCACCACCCTAATTCCACACATTAAGATTCCCTATAGTAATAACAATTGGTCTATCCCACAAAAATAGGATTTTACTTGAGCCAGCCCCTATGAGTCAAGTCAAAAACTTTGGATAAAACAGGATAAAACAATTAACTTATTGGTCACGGATCAAGGTTGTGATGGTCCAAATGGTAAGTATTGTTTTCCTTAGATTGTAGAATGGGTGCCACTATAGCATACTAAAATTGTGGCAGGGTATGCTGGCTTAAGAAGTTCCACAGAAGCTGCAGTGTCACAGGTTGCCTACCCCTGTGATAACCCATCAACTTTGCAGTGTTGTTTAAGTTGTCTCCTGAATTTAATGTCATACTGATGAGCACAGAAGAACAAGGACCATTGTAGTAGACAAGTGGCTACGTGGTTGGTACTTCCTTTCTAGGATTAAAAATGGAAACTAATGTTGATAGTTTGTTAACAAGTTGAATAGCTGTACAAGAACTGATAACATTTATTAACTCTCCATACAAGACTTAGTACCTCACGATCAACCTGATGGACAACTGAGGGTCAAATTGAGTTAATATTTTGTCAGATGTTACTTAGTATTTAGAGATTTGCGCTATTAGAATTAATCATATACATAGGGGGACAATTACTAAGCAGTGATAAGAGCAGAGAAGTGAGCCAGTGGAGAAGTTGCCCCATCAACCAATCAGCAGCTCTGTATCATTTTATAGTATGCAAAATATAGCTGTTACTTCAGTGCTGATTGGTTGCCATGGGCAACTTCTCCACTGGCTCACTTCTACGCTCTTATCACTGCTTACTAAATGTCCCCATAGTCTGATAGCAGCACTGCAGGAGGATGTGGAACAGCTGCCAGACCTCACGGCAGCATCCACCCAGCTCCAGCAAGCGGGACCTCACTTGCTGGAGCTGGGTTGACACTGCCTTGAGCGGCGGCTATGACACATCCTCCTGCAGTGCTGTGCTGTAGTGCTGCTGTCCAATGTCTGCCCGCGGCTCTCCCCCGTCTGCCCGTGGCTCTCCCCCCTCTCCTCCTCTCAGGTCTCTCATCTCAGTTTGACTTTTTTTTAAGTCGTACTGAGATGGTCGGAAATGGGGCCAAAACCTGTTGAATTTGGCCCTGTTTCCCTCAGAAGTATGCGAATCGGCAGCTATACCGCCAATTCATGTACTATTCGACAAGTCAAATTCCCCGACTTGTCGAATAAAAATGCTCAGGACTGAATAGGTCGGAACCCCTTCCGACCTGAAAAAGTCGAAAACTGCCATCTTTTTGACAAGACGGCAGTTTCGACCTTAATTGAATATACCCTATAATATGCAAAAAAAAGGGGATAAGGGTTTCAGCGACCAACGGTGTCTAGTAAATATGATAAATATGAGGAGACTTACTGGATACGTATAAAATAACAATATATTTATTTATACAAAAATAAAACCAAGGTATAATATAAAACCAACTATAATGAATGACAGGGTGGGTTAAAAGCCGGAGGACGTATGCTATTAATTAATAACAGATAAAAGGATTACTAAAAAAAATACATATAATAAAAAGGCAATAAATGGTAAAATATCCAATAAAAGAGTGCTGCTTATCTTTTTAAAAAGTGGAGAGTCAATGGAGGTACACCCAACGCGTTTCGTCACTCAGACTTCATATTAATATATTTAATAAAAATGTATAAAAAGACACAACCGGCTGTGACATATAAAATTACATACACATGCAGAAACTTTTACTGACAAATATGTAAAAGATCTTGTATGAGGAAATTAATATTATATCTGTATATAGTTACCACACATGGAGTCTCTGGTAAAGGTAGTAGGTATCCAATGATATTGTATCCACAATTAAACTGTTATATTTACAGACATGAAGTGGTATAAATTTTGTAGATTATAATAGCAATATATCATAATTATTGATCCAAAGCACAGTCCAGATTAAATATCCATAATAGCAGTTTAAAATAATTTATATTTAATATGTAAATTAACTTGAGTTTGCATCCATCCTGTTGAGTGTCCTGCAAAATCAAATCTCCTCTATCGTATAGCGTGTAATAGCGCTACACTGCCCAGCCACCTGTGGATGTAATCGCGGAAAGCAGAAAATGCAGCGCGGTGACCAGTGTCATCACAGGACTGTTCCCAGAGTGCCTGTATACCTGTGACGGAGATGCCCAGCTGCAGCTCCCAGCTCACCTCTAGAATCTGGGAGAATAAAGATTCCTTATTGAAGCTAATTGTGGTGATAATGAATCTTTATTTTCAGGTGCTGGCTGCAAATTATATTAAATAGAGCTCTGAGGAGAGGTTTATCAAAGCTCGGAGAGAGATAAAAGTGTGAGAGATAAAGTACCAGCCAATCAACTTTTAGCTTACATTTTACAGACTGTGTTTGAAAAATGACAGGATTGGATGGTACTTTGGGGTCTATTCATGGATCAGTGAAAAGAGTGGAGAAGTGAGCCAGTGGAGAAGTTGCCCATGGTAACCAATCAGCTGCTCTGTATAATTTTATAGTATGCAAATTATAAATGTTACGTCAATCCTGATTGGTTGCCATGGGCAACTTTTCCACTGGCTCACTTCTCCACACTTTTCACTGCTTCATGAATAGCCCCCTATATCTTATAGTTTTATCTCTCTCCAAGCTTTGATAAACACCCCCTTAAAGTTTTAGTATAATAATTAATGCATTTTTGGAAAACCAACTTCTATTCTCTTTTCTCTCTTCACATAAGACACAAGAGCAGAGCTGTACCTTATTGTACACACTTTGATCTGCTATCAGACATATTTCAGATTCTTCAGCTGTAGGGGTCTTCAAGAGGGTATTCAGGAGCTTGGACAGCAGTGTGCAGTGACTGTAGCAAATCACTATGAAATGAGTGGAGAGAGATAGAGTATTTTCTAGTTCAGAAGCCCCCTTGGTCTTTCTTTATTTGCGCCCCTCTGACAGCTGGAGCCCAGCGGCAAATGTCTCTGTTGTCTCTGGGCGTTACGCCACTGGGTGCAGGATTGGTGGATGTCTCAGGTTTAAATCCACAGTGAAACTTAAGCAGGATTTCATAAGCTTTTGCCATTTCAAGTGTGCATTATGTTTTTGGAGTGCATTCACCGGAAGTAAGACTGTTAGATATTTAGGAAAACTTTATGGTAGAAATTGACTAAGCATATGTGTTCTATGCAACCCTGCTACTAGCATCTTACACAGGCCTTTTCATGAAAGCAGCAATGGCATCATGCCTATCATGGGCGTATTTACCTCAATAAAAACATATACAGTACATATCTACATAGAAATACTGTATGAGGCACTTTCCTGGCAGAGGTGTAGTTACACCAATGGGGGCCCCACAACACAATTTCCATGGCTGACTGCTCAGACCGTGGCCCCTAAACCCCCTCCCCTTCCCGTGCACTACTCACAGACACTGACTTCCCCCTCCCCCCCAAACCACCCTGTGGACTGCCCACAGAGACAACCTCCTTTCCGTGAACTAACCAAAGACCCCACCACAAGTGCCAGCAGGTGGGCATTCACCATCGAGGCCCCGTTGCATGCTTGTTATTTTTCAGCAGTATGCTGCTCTGCTCTCCTAGATTGCTCCATCTCGTCTCTTCTGATTGACGCTGGGGGAAGTGTGACCGCAGTCCAGGGATGTCCCTGCAGTCTCAGCCAAGCTTCCTCATAGCATCAGTTAGGGCTCAGGAGAGGAGGAGCCGGCCACCAGAGCAGATGTGATTGCAGTGCAGTAGTATACTGCTGAGAAATAAAAGCAGCCAATGGAGCTCAGCAACTAGGTGCAGAAGGAGGGCCAGGCCTCCGCAGCTGCACCTCCTGCACGTATTGTAGCTACACACTTGATTCCTGGCCTTTTTGCTGTAGTTCAGCATTGGATGAGGACTTTTTGACTGCTGGGATCACGCTCTGCACGTTTGTGGAAAGGTACGACCACCACATATGTCTTTTTAACCCTCTTGGAACCGATCCTTTTGTGCTGAAAATTGCTGGTCGGGCCTCTCCCCATTACGGGTGGTAACCTCCTGCAGCCAATTTTTAAATGAAAAGTCTCTTTTTTTAGAATATCAAGTATTGTATATATATTTTTTTTAAATGTTACAATTAAACATTTGTTATGAATTTTTATATGAGACCAAGTTCATCTTTATAAAAGAAGACAAAGATACCTTGATGCGATTACAACAACCGACATCTTTCGTGAGTACTGGTACATAAATTTCCACAACCTTAAAGATACCTTTATAAGAGCAAATCACACGAAATAGGTGTAAGTCAGGTATGCACCTGAGTGCCACCCTGTTTTCACATTATCTGAATTAAGATTGTAATATGAAGACTATTCACACTTGACATAAAGAAACCTTGATGTGCTTATTACCACCCAGCACTGTGTAAGTAAAGGTACGAGCCTTACTTTGTGCATCAGGAATAGAAGATTAAACACTTCTCCCCAGGAGCACACACTGGGGTATATTTACTAAAATTCGTATTTGTACCGATTTTGAGTGAGATTCATCACGAATGACATCGAATGTGTAAATGTGCAACTTTTTGAATTGGTTACGCCTCATTTACTAAGCTGTCGTATTTTTTTCTTTCGTGTTTTCCGATGTCGATGTCATTCGTGGTTTTGTAAGGTAGAATGCGGCCGATTTGGTGGTTTTGCGGTCGTGTTATGAGGTTTTCTTACGACTGCGTCACATTTCGGTTACGGCAGTGTTTGTCCGTTCACGGACGCGTTTTTTTCCTAAGTTTCGTTTTTGTCACTCGTCCGTGATTGGTTTGATTCGTGATGGAGGAGTGTCTGTGCACATTACAAAAAAAACGCCCCAAACCGTCCGAACCTCGTGGGTTTAGCTAGTGGAGAGGTGAGAGGAAGGTGTGTTAGGAGTTGGTGAGTAGTTTGGAGTTTTTGGTGGTTTTGAGGAGGTTCTTTGTGATTGTTGAATGCTGTACTGTGTGTGTAAGTAGTCTTGTCATACTTGTTGTGTAGTTATTTAAAAGTCTGTCTAGTTTTTTTTCATTGTTTTTTTTTCACGTCTATTGTTATTGTTTGTGAGTGAGTGAGTGTGTGTGTGTGTGTGTGTGTGTGTGTGTGTGTGTGTGTGTGTGTTTGGTGTGTAGTGGTAGTGGAGGAGTGTGTTTTCTGTATTTTTTTCTCAGTGTTATTTGTTGTTTGTCCTGATTATGTCCCAGTCAGAGGTGAGTGTGGTGGAGGAGGTGAGTGAGAGGGAGGAGGTGAGTGAGGTGGAGGAGGTGAGTGAGAGGGAGGAGGTGAGTGAGGTGGAGGTGAGTGAGAGGGAGGAGGTGAGTGAGGTGGAGGAGGTTAGTGAGGATGAGGGGCAGGTTGTTGCTGCGGCCTCCAGTGATAGTGATGGTGTTGTGGCTCCGCAGCCACGCACCACTACAAAGACTGGCCGCAATGTCAAATTTAGCTACGCAGAAAATATGGCTTCGGTGCGGGAGCTGATGAGGCATCATGGGCAGTTGTTTGGCCATGATGCTGCAAAGGTGTTGTCACGCAGGAAGAGTGTTCTGTGAGGGAAGGTCATAGCGGCTGTGAATAGTGAGGGTGTGGTGAGGCGGACCGAGGACACGTGTCGTAAGCGCTTCTACGACATAAAGCGCCGTGTCAAGGCGAAGATGGCCAAGGAGGCTAAATCGGCACGCCAAACCGGGGGTGGACACCCCTTCCGTGCATCTTATCGTGATTGGGAGGAGCCTGTGCGTGCACTCATTCCGCCAGAAGTGGTTGGTGCCACTCATGTACGGGATTCGGATCGGCCAAGGCAGGATGGTGAGTTATTTGTGTTATTTTTTTTAACAATTTAAACATCTGTGCTTTGTCCTTAGTTGTCTGAAATGTCTTATAGCTAATTGTGGTTGTCAGTTTGTTAATTCTTCTAATGTGTTGGTGAAGTTGTGCAGGCCTGGCCAACCTGTGGCTCTCCAGCTGTTGTCAAACTACAAGTCCCATCATGCCTTGCCACAGTTTTGCTATTAGGGAATGCTAAAACTGTGGCAGGACATGCTGGGATGTGTAGTTTCACTACATCTGGAGAGCCACAGGTTGGCCAGGCCTGATGTACTGTTATTCTAATTTTTATTTTTTTTATTGTTTTTTTTTATTTTTTCTGGTTGCCTTGGATTATTTCTGGTGTTTTATGTCAAAAGTAAATGTTTGTAGGTGTATTTTAAAGAAGTGTTTTATGTTTTTTTTTCAACGGTTTTTAAAAAATACATTTCATAGCATTTATGTTTATTGTGTGTTGTTCTGGGTTTCCCTTTGTGTGCTTGATGTGTTTTTTAATGCATATGTGGTTGTGATGTTTCCAAGTTTTTTCATATATTTTTGTCTAGTGTTTTATTCTTAGTATAAAAAATTGGGACCTTAGCGTGCAATATTGTGGTTGTGTTAAGCTACGACATTTTGGTTTGAAGTAATATAATTGTTAGCATTATGCGCCTTTGTGTATGTTTTTTTTGGCTAATTTTTTGCAAATTTAAAGTATACACACCCAGTGAAGTCAGACAGAAAAGCATAAGCATCGTTTAGTTTAATTCTCATCAGGTACCACATATGTTTACATCACAATAATGAATTTGCATAAACATATCACCAAAATAGTATGTTCATAAGGACATTCTTCATATTTCTACAGTACGCCAGAGAAGCAGCACAGCCAGGCCACATCCAACACTGCCAAGAGATGCAGATGGTGACAATGCCGGTAAGATTTAACTGTAAACACATATTATGCAAACACATAGAAACACAAAATGTTAATGATTATCTTATCACATAGGTTCTTCTTCGGCAAATCCCCCTACACTAAGGCGCCCATCACAGGGCTCGGTTACTGTGGCTATGAGGCCACCCAAGAGATGCCGTCTTGAGGCTCCAGCTCCAGCACCAGCATCACCACCCCAACGGCGCATCTCCGCAGTGTCGGCCGTGCCACCACTAGCACTTTTGGCCAGCCCCCAAAGCGAGGATCCACAATCCCCTCAGTTGTCTGGTGAGTAAACATCACAATTACGTGTAAATAAGTAAACAAACAGTGGTGTTGATTTATTAACCTGGATAAGGCATAAGGAAGTGAAAAAACACTGATATGTGCAAGGTGCTAAAGGCAGCAGTACAAAATAAACACAACTGTTAATGTACATATTGGTTCTGTTTGCCTTGTCCCTTTATCACCTTGCACATATCACTGGTTTTTCACTTCCTTATGCCTTCTCCAGGTTTATACATCTGCCCCACTGTTAGTACATAGAAAAAAAAAACACTAATGACCAGTCATCCTTGCAATAATCAACAACAACAACAAGCAGATGGTGTTAAGGTATTTTTAGATGGTTAATTGTCAGATGTGATGTTGGCCATATCAACACATTTTTGGCACATAATTTTTGGAGTAAAAAACCAACATAAATGTTAAGTCTCATCCAATTGTTTTGCATGGCCAACAACACCACTTCTAAACATAGGGCACCTTAAAACTTTTTCACCCATTGTTAATGTGTACATTTTCGGTCACTATATTTGTTAACGTTTTTTCAGACCACTGACTGCCTTGAACAATGTATGAGTGTATTGGTCAACACATTTATTGTATTGTGTGTGTACATAGTTAAGTTTAGCCCACAATCTATATAGCAATTACAACATTAATATTAAGAAGTAAGGCATGTTGACGTAAAGCTATAGTAAGACCAATGCTACATATTTACTAAATAGTGGCTGTCTTCAACACCATACAGACCCAGCCATCATCACCGAGGATGACCAGCAGGAACGTGACCAGTAGACCTTCACACTCCACCTGCAGCCCATCGATCCGACTCAGCCAACCACGCCGCAGGACATACCCCAACCACCCCAAACATCCCACAGCCCCCAATTGAGCACAACACAAGGCGACACACAAATGGGCCCTGAGTTTTGGAGCCGTTGGTCGTCACAACAGGCGCAACACTACGCGTGCCTCACCACCCACTGCCAATACCTGTCAAGTCTGCCCCATCATTTGCCTAGACTGAGTCGCAACTCAGGCAGACTTATAGTGCAGGTGGGCCGAATCGCTAACTCCATGGAGCAGATGAGGGCAGACAACACCCAAATGCAGTCAAACCTCCAACGCATCTTGGATGAACAGCAGCGGCAGCAACAAACACTCATCCAGATCGTCCAACATAATCAAATGATAAATGATAACCTATCAAGAATTATCTCAAACAACACTGCCGCTAATACGCAGCTCACAGCAAGCTTGGACAATCTTAGTCAAAGCCTAAGTGTGTTGGCATCACACCATGTGACATCGAGCTCGGGGACAACTACACCAAGCAACACCCCAGTTCAATCCCCAGTTCGACGCTCAAGTCGAACCCGCACCAACGAGCCTGCACAATCCCCAGCACCCAGCACACAAAGAAAAAAATAATAATAATGCATGCACAGAATATGGTGACCATTAATTTTTTTTCTGTTTTTTGGGTCATAAATTGGTGTGTTAAAAAAAAAAATAGTTAACACGGAATATGTGTATTGCTTAATTCGCTACACAAACAACCTCCACATTAGTGTCTAGGGCCAGATGTGTATTGCTATAAATATATTGCCTACCCCTAGGTGTCCTCAGCTCAACGTGTGTCTAATCTATGGCACCCAGCACATTGGCCATGGCCGCAAGATCACATAAAGCTACCCTGACTGCATGCCACTGCGACTTCTGGGTAGGGAAGCAGAGAGAGGCATCTATGTAGCCATCCAAGACATCCAAAACCTGAGTGGCCATTCAAAAATTAAAGGTGAGTGTCATGACCTGTAATGAATACAATGCTGTGTTCTATTACATTACAGAAGCACCACTTACACATAGACGTGTATGTATGTTTTAACTCACCTGAATTACATATTTTTAAAAGGTGGCCTGTGAGATACTAATTACATCGCCAGTCACAGGCTGGAAGCTGCCAGTAGCCATAAAGTGCAACACAGGCAGGAGTTTGTGCAGGCCTGAGACAGAGCGAGAGCGTACTGTATTCATTCGTATTTTTACTACACAGCCATAATAAAAATACGAATGCCCTCATCACTGCCGAGATTTGTGCTTAGTAAATTCCCGAGATGACACTTTGAAGAAAAAACACCAAATCGGTCAAAATCGGGAGCTTAGTAAATATACCCCACTGTGTGTGAGGAGTCAGCTCATAGTGCTTATAAAAGAAACCCAGATGTGCTTAACCAGGTTACTAATTATGTAAACAAGGTATATCTACCCATATCCATAAAACATTCAGAAATGCTGAATATATAGAAAGAAGGAAAAATAAACACACATAGTTCATCTTTTGAAACCTTCTTCACCAATATATAGTATCAGTAATTAATCCATAGTTATTTAACTGTCATTTCATGTGTCATACCATCATTAAAAGAACATCCTAAAAGAACTACAAATAAAAGGGGAGAGAAAAAGAGGAAAGTAAGGAGACAAGGGAAAAAGGAATCCAAATGTCCCACCATCTGGATAAGTATTCATCCTCTATTTGTTCACAGCGCCAACCCACTTTTCCATTATCACCCTTTCTCTGCTTTGCTAACCTGTTTGTATGGAGTTCCCTCAATTGGTGGAAGTGTACCCTCTAGTATATCCTTTACTATGCGATGCCTATGTTTTCTCATGCATTTGTTACTTTGCATGTCACAATGTGTTTTTTCGATGATTCTACTTTATTTGCCTTGTCAATTGGACTTTGTGATTTGCATGTGCAGTTCTCCAATAAAATATGTTTAAAAAATAATGCAATTGCACCCCTTGAATTGCAGCATCATTTACTTAATTGCAAATTGTTCTCTTCTTTCAACCTTTTTTTTCTTAGCTCTTAACTCTACATAAAATGCCTCATTAATTATCAGAATTAACATCAAGAAATGAACCATTGCTTTGGAAATAGAGTGAAGCTAAGTGACTGATCTTTGATGTTCCCTTCCCATGGTCCAGCTGTTGCAACTGAACTGCATTGTGTAAATAAAGGGAATAATAGAAACATTTAGGGGATATCAATCAAGAGCCATCTTGTGCTTGGCTTTAAAATTCAGAAGGGGTGGGAATAATCTTCTAATTTCTATTAAGAGGAAAGTATAGGGTGGGAATTTATTTTTGAAGAAAGGGGTAGAGGATGTGTTTCAGTTCTGTTTTTTTTTTTCTCTTTAAGTATTTTGGGCTACATTGGAGAATGTCAATTAGCTTCAATCAAAATACATGAAATGTTTTATCTTTATTTTATTTATTTTGTTCTTATCAGTTTAAACTTAGCATTTTACTGTGATAAACTACTCTTCTAGAAGCCTTAGTAAATAAAGATCAGCAGACTTAAATATTGTTTGCTGATTGTGAGACACCTTATTTCTTTTGCGGTTTCTTGACCTAATCATCATGGAAACTTTACACTGTTAAACTGTAATTTTGTGTTGTTACTTGTTACGTTTACAGAAGCTTTTACTTCTATTTGCCCTTTTACCTAGAATTTTGCTGAGGATGGAGAGAAGAAGTTTTAAGTGCTATAAAAACAATGACATATATCATTTAAACTATGGGTCAAAGTGCTCTAGAAACCATCTTTTATGATATATTTATACTTTGAGAAAAGGAAACATTTTTCTTAATAAAAACAAAACTTTTAGCTTGCAAAAAATAATAAAGAAATAAAAAATACAATTAAATTCTGTAGATAGAAATCATCTATTTATGATCCATTTCTGCCATAATTTCAATGTATAATGACATTTTGATGTAAGAACTATTTTCTTCAACAATCCCAAAATAAGATTTTGATAAATTGTACTAGAGACCGGCCAATAGTCGGTACCAACCTGATATCTCTATCACTGTTGAAAACTTGACAATCTACCCTACCCCACAAGCTCGCTGCCTAGGTGTCATCCTTAACTCTGATTTGTCCTTTGTTCCCCAGATTCAATCTGTCTCAAAATCATGTTACATGCATCTAAAAACATATCCAAAATATGACCATACATTACACAAGACACTGCTAAAACTCTAATCCATGCTCTCATTATCTCCCGCATGGATTATTGCAATAGTCTCCTAACTGGTCTTCCCAAAACGAAGCTCTCACCACTACAATCCATTCTGAATGCAGCTGCAAGGCTAATCTTCCTCGCTAGACTTTCATCGTCTGCAGATCCACTCTGTCAGTCCCTCCATTGGTTACCTGTATTCTACCGTATTCAATATAAAATACATTTACTCACACACAAGGCCATTAACCAAACTACACCAATGTACATCACTTCGCTTATCTCAAAATATCTCCCAACCCGACCTCTTCGCTCTTCACAAGATCTGCGTCTCTCATCCACACTCATTACTTGCTCCCACTCACGATTGTAGGACTTTCATCAGACTGCACCCACTCTGTGGAATGCTCTACCACATACAATAAGACTCTCCTTTAGTCTCCAAACCTTCAAGTGTTCCCTGAAAACTCACTTCTTCAGGTAAGCGTATCAAATTCCAGAACCGCCCACATAACTTTCATAAACCTTCCTATCAAATTGCATCCACTCTGCACAGTCCACACATATCCTTACATGTCTTCTCAGCCTTCCTCTCGACCCCGGTTCATCATTGCTGTATGACTATATCATACAGCCCACCAAGAACCTTTGCAATCTGGTGGACAACTATGCAATAGATAGCACCTATCCCTGTGTATACATGCCTATTTCTATATACAGTAGATTGTAAGCTTGTGAGCAGGGCCTTCCTACCTCTATGACTTTGTTATTACCCAGTTTTGTTATATAATTGTTTTCTTATATCATTGTTATTTCCAATTATAAAGCGCAACGGAATTTGCTGCGCAATATAAGAAACTGTTAATAAATAAATAAATAAATAATAATAGCAACTTACAGTGAGCAAAATATGACAAAAATCACTATGGAATATCCTTACAAATATTTTTATTTTAAACTGTCCAAAACCCCCCTACAACTCTTTTTTTTAATATTATGTTTTATTAAAGTTATACATGTGAACAAAGAATAGGGAAGGGGTACAGAAAAAAGAAAAGCGAAAGAAGAGGAAGGGCATGGAGGTACACACATTTTAATTAGAGATGAGCGGGTTCGGTTCATCAAGATCCGAACCCCCCCCGAACTTCACCTCATTTTCACGGGTCCGAGGCAGCTTTGGATCTTCCCGCCTTGCTCGGTTAACCCGAACGGAGACGAATGTCATCATCCCGCTGACGGATTCTCGCGAGATTCATATTCCATATAAAGAGCCGCGTGTCGCCGCCATTTTCACTCGTGCATTGGAGATTGAACGGAGAGGATGTGGCTACGTTCTCTGCCTGAAAAGCTCCATATCTGTGCTCAGTGTGCTGCAAATATCTGTGCTCAGTGTGCTGCAAATATCTGTGCTCAGTGTGCTGCAAATATCTACGTTCCCTGCCTGAAAAGCTCCATATCTGTGCTCAGTGTGCTGCAAATATCTGTCCTCAGTGTGCTGCATTGTGGGGACCACCAGTATATAATTATAGTAGTACAGTACAGTAGGCCATTGCTGTATCTTGCAGCTCCGTGTCAGACTCAGTTCTAGACAGTATCCTGATCATCAGTGCTCAATATCTGCTGCATTGACCAGTATATACTATATATATTATATATAGTAATACAGTGCAGCATTTTGGTGACCACCAGTATAGTAGTACAGTACAGTAGGCCATTGCTGTATCTTGCAGCTCTGTGTCACTTCAAGTATCCATATATGTGCAGCATTGTTTGTGAGCAGTATAGTAGTACAGTGCAGCATTTTGGGGACTACCAGTATATATATAGTAGTACAGTACAGTAGTCCATTGCTTTATCTTGCAGCTCTGTGTCACTTTAAGTATCCATATCTGTGCTGCATTGTTTGTGAGCAGTATAGTAGTACAGTGCAGCATTTTGGGGACCACCAGTATATAATTATAGTAGTAAAGTACAGTAGACCAATGCTGTATCTTGCAGCTCCGTGTCAGACTCAGTTCTAGACAGTATCCTGATCATCAGTGCTCAATATCTGCTGCATTGTTGTGTGACCAGTATATACTATATATATTATATATAGTAGTACAGTGCAGCATTTTGGTGACCACCAGTATAGTAGTACAGTACAGTAGGCCATTGCTGTATCTTGCAGCTCCGTGTCACTTCAAGTATCCATATCTGTGCAGCATTGTTTGTGAGCAGTATAGTAGTACAGTGCAGCATTTTGGGGACTACCAGTATATATATAGTAGTACAGTACAGTAGCCCAATGCTATATCTTGCAGCTCCGTGTCACTTCAAGTATCCATATCTGTGCTGCATTGTTTGTGAGCAGTATAGTAGTGCAGTGCAGCATTTTGGGGACCACCAGTATATAATTATAGTAGTACAGTACAGTAGGCCATTGCTGTATCTTGCAGCTCTGTGTCACTTCAAGTATCCATATCTGTGCTGCATTGTTTGTGAGCAGTATAGTAGTACAGTGCAGCATTTTGGGGACCATCAGTATATAATTATAGTAGTAAAGTACAGTAGGCCATTGCTGTATCTTGCAGCTCCGTGTCAGACTCAGTTCTAGACAGTATCCTGATCATCAGTGCTCAATATCTGCTGCATTGTTGTGTGACCAGTATATACTATATATATTATATATAGTAGTACAGTGCAGCATTTTGGTGACCACCAGTATAGTAGTACAGTACATTAGGCCATTGCTGTATCTTGCAGCTCCGTGTCACTTCAAGTATCCATATCTGTGCTGCATTGTTTGTGAGCAGTATACAGTAGTAGTACAGTGCAGCATTTTGGTG
The DNA here is from genome assembly GCF_028390025.1 of Pseudophryne corroboree. Lineage (NCBI taxonomy): Eukaryota > Metazoa > Chordata > Amphibia > Anura > Myobatrachidae > Pseudophryne > Pseudophryne corroboree. Next base: position 328,273,097 of record NC_086448.1, read on the forward strand.
ACCACCAGTATATAATTATAGTAGTACAGTACAGTAGGCCATTGATATATCTTGCAGCTCCGTGTCAGACTCAGTTCTAGACAGTATCCTGATCATCAGTGCTCAATATCTGCTGCATTGTTGTGTGACCAGTATGTACTATATATATTATATATAGTAGTACAGTGTAGCATTTTGGTGACCACCAGTATAGTAGTACAGTACAGTAGGCCAATGCTGTATCTTGCAGCTCCGTGTCACTTCAAGTATCCATATCTGTGCTGCATTGTTTGTGAGCAGTATAGTAGTACAGTGCAGCATTTTGGTGACCACCAGTATATAATTATAGTAGTACAGTACAGTAGGCCACTGCTGTATCTTGCAGCTCTGTGTCAGACTCAGTTCTAGACAGTATCCTGATCATCAGTGCTCAATATCTGCTGCATTGTTGTGTGAACAGTATATACTATATATATTATATATAGTAGTACAGTGCAGCATTTTGGTGACCACCAGTATAGTAGTACAGTACAGTAGGCCATTGCTGTATCTTGCAGCTCTGTGTCACTTCAAGTATTCATATCTGTGCTGCATTTTTGTGAGCAGTATATAGTAGTACAGTAGAGTAGGCCATTGCTCTTGATATAATAATATTACTGGCATATAATTCCACACATTAAAAAATGGAGAACAAAAATGTGGAGGGTAAAATAGGGAAAGATCAAGATCCACTTCCACCTAGTGCTGAAGCTGCTGCCACTAGTCATGGCAGAGACGATTCAATGCCATCAACGTCGTCTGCCAAGGCCGATTCCCAATGTCATAGTAGAGAGCGTGTAAAATCCAAAAAACAAAAGTTCAGTAAAATGACTCAAAAATCTAAATTAAAAGCGTCTGAGGAGAAGCGTAAACTTGCCAATATGCCATTTACGACACGGAGTGGCAAGGAATGGCTGAGGCCCTTGCCTGCATTCATGGCTAGTGGTTCAGCTTCACATGAGGATGGAAGCACTCATCCTCCCACTAGAAAAGTGAAGAGAGTTAAGCTGGCAAAAGCCCAGCAAAGAACTGTGCGTTCTTCTAAATCACAAATCCCCAAGGAGAGTCCAATTGTGTCGGTTGCGATGCCTGACCTTCCCAACACTGGACGGGAAGAGGTGGCTCCTTCCACCATTTGCACGCCCCCTGCAAGTGCTGGAAGGAGCACCCACAGTCCAGTTCCTGATAGTCAAATTGAAGATGTCATTGTTGAAGTACACCAGGATGAGGATATAGGTGTTGATGGCGCTGAGGAGGAAATTGACAAGAAGGATTCTGATGGTGAGGTGGTTTGTTTAAGCCAGGCACCCGGGGAGACACCTGTTGTCCACGGGATGAATAAGGCCATTGACATGCCTCGTCAAAATACAAAAAAATCACCTCTTCGGTGTGGAATTATTTCAACAGAAATGCGGACAACTGGTGTCAAGCCGTGTGTTGCCTTTGTCAAGCTGTAATAAGAAGGGGTAAAGACGTTAACCACCTAGGAACATACAGTACTCCCTTATACGTCCCCTGGAGCGCATTCATCAGAAGTCATTGACAAGTTAAAAAACTTTGGGTGACAGCGGAAGCAGTCCACTGACAACTAAATCCCTTCCTCTTGTACCAAAGTTCCTGCAAACCACCAACTCCCTCAGTGTCAATTTCCTCCTTAGACAGGAAAGCAAATAGTCCTGCAGGCCATGTCACTGGCAAGTCTGACGAGTCATCTCCTGACTGGGATTCCTCCTATGGATCCTTGAGTGTAGCGTCTACTGCTGCTGGTGCTGCTGTTGTTGCTGCTGGGAGTCGATCATCATCCCAGAGGGGAAGTCGGAAGACCACTTGTACTACTTCCAGTAAGCAATTGACCTTCCAACAGTCATTTGCGAGGAAGATGAAATATCACAGCATTCATCCTGTTGCAAAGCAGATAACTCAGGCCTTGGCAGCTGTGTTGGTGTTAGACGTGCATCCGGTGTCCGGCGTTAGTTCACAGGTACTTAGAGAATTTCTTGAGGTAGTGTCTCCCCAGTACCAAATACCATCTAGGTTCCACTTCTCTAGGCAATCGATACCGAGAATGTACACAGACGTCAGAAAAAGAGTCACCAGTGTCCTAAAAAATGCAGTTGTACCCAATGTCTACTTAACCACGGTCATGTGGACAAGTGTAGCAGGGCAGACTCAGGACTATATGACTGTGACAGCCCACTGGGTAGATGTTTTGCCTTCCGCAGCAAGAACAGCAGCAGCGGCACCAGTAGCAGTATATTGCAAACGCCAACTCGTTCCTAGGCAGGCTACGCTTTATATCACCGCTTTCCATAAGAGGCACACAGCTGACAACCTCTTACGGAAACTGAGGAACATCATCGCAGATTGGCTTCCCCCAATTGGACTCTTCTGGGGATTTGTGACATCGGACAACGCCACTAATATTGTGCGTGCATTACATGTGGGTAAATTCCAGCACGTCCCATGTTTTGCACATACATTGAATTTGGTGGTGCAGAATTTTTTAAAAATGACAGGGGCGTGCAAGATATGCTGTCGGTGGCCCAAAGAATTGCGGCCCACTTTCGGCATTCAGCCACCGCGTGCCGAAGACTGGAGCACCAGCAAACACTCCTGAACCTGTCCTGCCATCAGCTGAAGCAAGAGGTGGTAACGAGGTGGAATTCAACCCTCTATATGCTTCAGAGGATAGAGGAGCAGCAAAAGGCCATTCAAGCCTATACATCTGCCTACGATATAGGCAAAGGAGGGGGAATGCACCTGACTCAAGCGCAGTGGAGAATGATTTCAACGTTGTGCAAGGTCATGCAACCCTTTGAACTTGCCACACGTGAAGTCAGTTCAGACACTGCCAGCCTGAGTCAGGTCATTCCCCTCATCAGGCTTTTGCATAAGCAGCTGGAGAGATTGAAGGAGGAGCAATAACGGAGCGATTCCGCTAGGCATGTGGGACTTGTGGATGGAGCCCTTCATTCGCTTAACCAGGATTCATGGGTGGTCAATCTGTTGAAATCATTGCACTACATTTTGGCCACCGTGCTCGATCCTAGGTTTAAAGCCTACGTTGTATCTCTCTTTTCAGCAGACACAAGTCTGCACATGTTCAAAGACCTGCTGGTGAGACACTTGTCAAGTCAAGCGGAACGTAACCCTCCAACAGCTCCTCCTTCATTTTCTCCCGCCACTGGAGCTGCCAGGAAAATTATCAGATTTCCAAAACCACCCGCTGTCGGTGATGCAGGGCAGTCAGGAGCGAAAACTTACATCTGGTCCGGACTGAAGGACCTGCCAACGATTACTGACATGTCGTCTACTGTCACTGCATATGATTCTGTCACCATTGAAAGAAAGGTGGAGGATTATATGAGTGACAGCATCCAAGTAGGCACGTCAGACAGTCCGTACGTATACTGGCAGGAAAAAGAGGCAATTTGGAAGCCCTTGCACAAACTGGCTTTATTTTACCTGAGTTGCCCCCCCTCCAGTGTGTACTCCGAAAGAGTGTTTAGTGCAGCCGGTCACCTTGTCAGCGATCAGCATACAAGGTTACTTCCACAAAATGTGGAGAAGATGATGTTCATCAAAATGAATTATAATCAATTCCTCCGTGGAGACATTCAGCAGCAATTGCCTCCAGGAAGTACACAGGGATCTGAGATAGTGGATTCCAGTGGGGACAAATTGATACTCTGTGAGGAGGGGGATGTACACAGTGAAAGGGGTGAGGAATCGGAGGATGATGATGAGGTCGACATCTTGCCTCTGTAGAGCCAGTTTGAGCAAGGAGAGATTGATTGCTTCTTTTTTTGGTGGGGGCCCAAACCAACCAGTCATTTCAGCCACAGTCGTGTGGCAGACCCTGTCGCTGAAATGATGGGTTTGTTAAAGTGTGCATGTCCTGTTTATACAACATAAGGGTGGGTGGGAGGGCCCGGTGGGAGGGCCCAAGGACAATTCCATCTTGCACCTCTTTTTTATTTATTTATCTCTGCATCATGTGATGTTTGGGGCCAATTTTTATAAGTGCCATCCTGTCTGCCACTGCAGTGCCACTCCTAGATGGGCCAGGTGTTTGTGCTGGCCACTTGGGTCGCTTAGCTTAGTCATCCAGCGACCTCGGTGCAAATTTTAGGACTAAAAATAGTATTGTGAGTTGTGAGGTGTTCAGAACAGACTGGAAATAAGTGGAAATTATGGGTATTGAGGTTAATAACACTGTAGGATCAAAATGGGTGTAGTACGGCTGACCGGTGGTCAGGAGACCGCCGGTCAGCTTACCGACGCTGGGATCCCAGCAGCATACCAACGCTGGGATCCTGTCGGGGAGGGGTGAGTGCAGCAAGCCCCTTGCGAGCTCGCTGCACTCGCCACGCTGCGGGCTCGGTGGCGACCTGTGGTTGCCACGGGTTCTATTCCCACTCTATGGGTGTCGTGGACACCCACAAGTGGAAATAGTCCCTGTTGGTCGGCATGCCGACCATCAGGATAGTGAGCGGTCGGGATGGTGGAGGAGGTTATGTGACTGTCGGTCACCCGACCGCCGGTCACATGAATACCACCCGATCAAAATTACCCCCAAATTCTATGATTTAAGCTGTTTTTGAGGGAATTTTAATAAAAAACACCCGAATCCAAACCACACCCGAATCCGACAAAAAATGTTCAGGGAGGTTTTGCCAAAACGCGTCCGAATCCAAAACACGGCCGCGGAACCGAATCCAAAACCAAAACACAAAACACAAAAAAATTCCGGCGCATATCTCTAATTTTAATATGAGATTTTTCAAAGAACTAAGGTCCAAAATGAGTGACAGCGAGGATAATTAGACTTGCAAGTTAGTATAAAAATTGCCAAGTTAAAAAATTGTCACGCTACAGGCTAGTGGTATACAATAGGGTATACAATAGGGAGTGTAGGCTTATAGAGAAAGACAATAATCAAAGTACATCAAGAATCTGGAGACAGGCAAAGTCAGAGGCTTCACTAATCTATAATGCACCCGGTGTGGCTGCGACCGCAAAGGGGGCGTTGATTCATAGACAGAGGTGTGGCTTAACAAGGGGGTGGCTTAGTGTCCCGATCACTGTTTTCATCACTCCAGGGGTGCAGGAGCTGGGTTGCTGCATGCAAAGTTACAATGCAGCACCTGGCTCCTGTCCCTAAGCAGGAGCTGGCACTTTGGTGTCAGCCCTCGGCAGGTGACACCTGGGTGCAGGCTGCACACCCCTGCATCCACCTTGTGATGCCACTGCTTTAGTGTCCAAGTCAGGTGAGAAAATATTACCATTTCTCTCAAGGGATCTAAAATGCCTGTAGTTGCTCGAAGGAAACCATCGCAGTAGAGGGCAAGAAGCTGAAGAGTAGTGTACTGCCGTAGCAATTTCAAACTCATTGGGGAAGTTACCACATTTTCATTAGCATCTACAGTTGGGACTATAGGCATGTGCCATTGACGAGTGATCAATAATTTTTATTGATATAAGAATATGGCCCATTATATACCAATCACTAGATGAAAGATCAGTCACCACAATATAAATGGAGAAGAGTTAATTTTGGATTTGGGGCCACATAGAATCCTAGGACTCTAGTGATAAGGGAAAACATAGCGTTCTAAAGTTTGATAATTGCAGGGCAATACCAGAAAATATAAAATAAAGATCCCACACCGCCACAATTGCACCAACAGAGTGTCTCATTGCGTGTAAATATACAGGTGTAAAATATAATCGGTGCAGAAGTTTATAAAAAAAGTTCTATATGGGACGTGCACTTTGAAAGCTGAAAACTAATTTCCATTCCTCTTCCGAAACAGTACATATAAGGTCAGCCTCCCACTTCGCCTAGAAAGAGAATTTTAGTGGAGTTTGAGAATTAAAACCAAGGTTGTACCACCTGGTTATACCCCCCTCTACTATAATGTTTAGTTATTAATTCTCAAATGTATTTATGTATTTAGGTATTGGGGATATGCTCTGATGGAACTGTGTGGCCTCCATGCCGGTGTCTTAATTGTAAGAATTTATAGAAATCCTTATGTGATATGGAGATCTGTGAATGAATTTGAGCAAATGATAACTGAGACACAGTGACATCATTGAGAGAGACAAAATCCCTCGGGACAATCAAGTATCAAACCAAAGATCTGGAATAAGGCAACTTAAACCATTTAGTGTAAGGTCAGTGGAGGGGAGAAAGATATTATGCAGTTTGGACACCATTTCTAACCACACCTTCTGAGTAGACTGCAACACATATGATTTGAAAGCCACAAATTTACCCTCATTTGCTGGCAACCACAATACATCAGAGGAAATGAGGACAGCAGAGCTCGTTCTAACGGAACCAATGACTTGGGATCATCTTGAGTATTCCATGATCTGGGCAAGGATGCAAGCTAATTGCTAACAATGCAAATCGAGAAACTCCAAGCCACCTTCTGTTTTAGGAAGAGACATCACCTTTTTTGCTAGTGTTGGTTTCTTACATAACCAGACTAGTTTAGTTAGAATGGAGTTGAAGTTGGACAATAAGTAGTTAGGAAGAAGGATAGGAATAGTTCTAAACAGATATAGCAGCTTGGAGAGAATCATAATTTTTAAAGCCACAATGCGCCCCATCCATGACACATGTTGCATCATCCAAAGGTCAACTGTGAGATCTTACACAGAAGAGAGGGATAATTGGCTGATATTACATCAGTCACTTTTAGGGTGATCTGGACCCCAAGATATTTAAGGCTTCTATCCTGCCATGCATATGTATATAAAGCTGTCAGAGAGTGTAAAGAGTTGGAGAAAAGTTGATAGCAAACGCCTCTGTTTTGGTGTTATTCTACTTATAGTAGGACACTTTGCAATAATCTCCCAAAACATCATGTAGACTCTTTAATGACAAAACCAGGGTGTCTATAACTGATCCTATTTCATCAAGAGACCATGGTTGCTCAAGGATCCGAAGAGTTTCTGGATCTCCTCAAAGAACATCAATCTCTTTTAGGAAGGCATCTATAGCCTCGGTTCTGGGGTTGATGGATCTCTCCTTAAATTATAGAGGGTGGAGTAATAACTAGCGATTGCTGATGGATTTGTCACTGTAATATTGTTTAAGTTGATGATCGCTTTCACTCATTCTTTTGCTAGTTTCCCTCCTAATTTCCTAGCTAACATCCTGCCCGCTCTGTCTCCTTGTACATAAAGCGTGACATGTAATAGGATGAGAATGTTAGACTTTTGAGACTTTTAGTCAAAAAACATCTGAAATCGCCTTTTTTGAGTAATTCGCAAATGTAATAGGATGCTAATTGCACTCTAATTCGCATTTTTCCCTGAGAAAATCGCACATTTTCACCTGTCGATTTCATTTCACACTTCAAATCGCATTCAGATGTTTTCCCATTCAAAAGTATACACACTCGCAAATGTAATAGGATGCGATTTTGGAACTCGCACTTAAAAATTGACTAAAAACCACACACAAAACAGACCAGGTAGAGCTAGGCGGTTTGGAGTACTTCCACCATCCCAAAAAAAACAAAGGGTTACATTTTGCACAAGTGAGCTATACTTTCATCAGAAACACCCCTACAAATAACCCTACATCATAAAGGGCACCTGTGAGGGAATGAGCAATGGAGTTTTTGCAGTCAGGAGTTGAGCTGTGTGTATGTGATATTGCACATTTGGAGGAGCTGCGCAGGAGGAGGGTGCAGGCTGCGCACCAGATTCAGGTCCCCAGACCACTTCGTGCTTCACGTAGGTACCGTGCGAGGGTGTACTTGGACTCCCTCTCAGATCAAGAGGTGGTGGAGATGTTTCGGCTGAAACGCACAAACCTCTTGAACTTATATCATTCACAACCACAACTTATGTTTTGCAGGGGATTCAGGGTATGGGTGTCTACCGTGGCTCATGACACCTCTGCATAATCCACAAGGTCCTTCACAGCACCAATATAATGATGCACACACACATTGCCACCCGCAATGTTGTGGAACGCACTTTTGGGGTGCTGAAAAGTCGTTTTAGGTGTTTGGACCGGTCATCAGGTACACTACTTTATCAACCACCAAAAGTAGTGATGATCGTTCAGGCATGCTGCATGCTGCATAACATTGCCTTGAGCCAAGACAATTATGCAGAGGAAGGCATTGCAGCAGTCGTGGAGGAAGCTGAACCTACACGAGTTAGGGCAAATAGGAATACGCGGAGGGGGGGATGTGATTCGGAATGAGATTATACGGCTGTATTTCTCAGGTAATTTGTTGAATTTCCTTGCTTAATTTTAAAAACAAAAACCCCATATTCCTTACAATCAACAATGTCCATTAACATATATATTTTTTTCCCTCCAAATGTTTAGGGAAATGTGGCTCACCCCTAAGAAGTTTGCCCATATCTGCTGCTTGCTTGTATACATACATGCTGGTAAGTTATTGTTTTTACATATGTAAATCTAAAACATTGATTAAATGTCACTATTGACATGAATTTTAACCCATACTCTGTTAAATATGTCCTTCCACATTGGCCTTGCTTTTTTCAGTAAGAAACAACCTACATTTGCCAAATGTACAGCTAAAATTGCTTAGTCAAAATGCATCTGTGTGGTTTCCAAAACTTTTTACTGTAAAGTAATTGTTGTGCATAAACATGGGTAAAAAGATTACAATGAGTCCCAGATTTCAAACATTACAAATATAGAAAAACACAATCCAAAAAAGAGAGAAACCTTAATCTTAAATGTTGAGCCACATTATTTTTTGCTTTGTAACCTGCTGCAAGCAGACTTGCCTACTTTTGGGATCCCACCCCTTGTTCTTACACTACGGCGTGGGGGAGTAGTAAGAGAGGTACTTACAGGTGTACTTGATATACTACTTATAGTTGAAGGTGCATTTGGAATTATTGGTTGGGCTTCAGCAGTAAGGTGTGTGTGTAGGGACACTAATGTTTTTGGTTGTGACCTTATGGCATCTGTTTGGGCCCCAATTCTTTCATTTTGTGCCCTAATGGCATATGTTTGGGGCCTTAGTGCAGTACTAATTTCAGACAGCCTCATATCTAGAGATGCTGCCATCCGGATTCTGGTACCCTCAGCTACTCTTTCAGTGTGTGCTACTTTACGTAGTTGCTGGCACATATTTTTAAGGTAGCCCTGCATATGGAGCATTTGTTGGCTTTGGGTGGCCATGAAATAAAAAAAAATAAAAAAAGGAGTGCAAGTTATCTTGAAAGCATAGGGCTGCTTTGTGTAAATAAGTAATGATATACGGTGCCAGATTTGGCCAGTATTAATGTGGCAATCTCTGTAAATAAGGGAAATAACCATGTCCCTTTGCTAGGGTCTACTCTAAATATATAAATTACTATGTTTTTGGACATTTCTGAGTCTTTCAGTGGTGTTTCCAGTATGAATCTTCCTGCCAACGTAATGGTATGATAGTTATGGTGTATTTTGTGTATTTTTGACAGGAGAAACTCACCAGCAACTTCTACATCCACCCAAACACGTTGGCGCCTCTGTGTAGCAGGACCCCTACTCTGATGTGATGCTATAAAGACATAGGGGTATATTAAATTAAGATCAAAATTGCCCTCTTGTCGAAAAGACGGCAGTTTTCGACTTTTTCAGGTAGGCAGGGGTTCCGACCTTTTCAGTCCTGAGCAATCTTATTCGACAAGTCGGGGAATTTGACTTGTCGAATAGTACGTGAATTGGTGGTATAGCTGGCGATTTGCATACTTCTGAGGGAAACAGGGCCAAATTCAACAGGTCTTGGCCCCGTTTCTGATTATCTCAATTCGACTTAAAAAAACTCGAACTGAGATGAGGAACCTGAGAGGAGGAGAGGGGGGAGAGCCGCGGGCAGATGGGGGAGAGACGCGGGCAGACGGGGGACAGCAGCTCTACAGCACAGCGCTGCAGGAGAATGTGGCACAGCCGCCACTCACGGCAGCGTCCACCCGGCTCTAACAAGTGAGGTCCCGCTTGCTGGAGCAAGGTGGATACTGCCGTGAGGTCTGGCGGCTTTGCCACATCCTCCTGCAGTGCTGCTGTCCCCCGTCTGCCCGCGGCTATCCCCCGTCTCCCTGCTGGTCTCCCCCCTCTCTGGTCCCTCATCTCAATTCAACATTTTTAAAGTCGAATTGAGATGGGCTTTGAATAGCCCTTGTCGGATCCATTCCGACAAATGCATGTCGGAATGGATCGGACCTCAAGTGAATATACCCCATAGGAGGAAACAGATTAAATGCATGCCATTATCCACACTTATTTGCAGCATGCAGATTCAGATGTGAAAATGTTTAATTAAAAATGTTCAACATGTTTACATCTTAAAAAATCCATTTATGGGAAATCTTATCTGTAATGCATTTTGACCAAAAACATACAGTATATGTGATTAATGTAGCTTATTAGGTCATGTCAAAGAAATAAAATGAGTACATTATAATTCTATACACCACTGCAATGTGTAGTTCTTGACTAATAAAAAACATACTTCTGTGGAACTACAAGAACCAGCAAAAGCATTAAACAAATATTTTCCTGCATAGGTTCACATTACAGCACCTTGCTGGGATGTGCAGTGCCACAGCACCATTACATTGTAAAACACATAGGAAGAGTACCCAACATAGTTTGTTAATGTAAATATATTTTTATCTGCAAAAATATGTGATCACTTACGAGCTTGTGGGGGTGATGCAGGCTGATCAGCTATGTGTAGCCCAGGAAGTATCTCTGGCGGTATTATTCGCTTAAATTGTTCCTCGTAGGCTGTAAACTGTATGGGTGCACTGGAACCTCCTCCTGTGTGTCTGGCCTCCTTTCACTCTGCAGCCATCTTTGTTATGAGCAGTCTTTTTATGTTGTTAAATCTTTTTTTAACGTTCACCACTTTTCGCTTGAAATTGCTAACCGCATTAACTGCATTTGTAATGTCCTCCCACATTTTGCACCATATTAGTGCCGTGGTTATCCTTCCCAAGAAGCCGATTAAAAACTGGCACCATTGCCCTGACTAGGGCACAGTATTCCTCATAGGAGAAATGCACATGGCGACCACTGGGAGTACGCCCTGGCATAGGGCCTTCCTCACCCTCCTCTGTGGCCTCCTCCTCCAACTGGCCCCCATCACCCTCCTCCTCCTGCCAGTAGACGTCACTAAGGAGAGGCTCCTCCAGCTCTTCCTCCTGCTCCCTCTCAAAATCCTCCTCCTCCATGTCAGTTTGCCTGCTTCCAGAACCAGCCCCATCCTGCTCCTCATGCTGAGCCTGCTCCCCCTGACTCCTCCCAGCCACTGCCCTCCTTGCCACCATGCTGCCTCTCTCCATGCTGCTCTCTCTGCCTCTCTTGGTCACTCTTCTCTCCATCTTACACTCCTCCCAGCCTAATAAAGGGCAACATTTTGCCGGAGCCCTTGATATAGGGTGTGTGATGCAGATTCCAGGGGACTTAGCTCGGCCAATAGGTGGGGTTCTTTGCTTGTGTGTAATGGTGGTGTTGTAAATTGCATTCTGATTGGTCAGAAAAGCGCACATTACCAGGTCATAATAGATTCACGACAAATCGCATGACATCGCATGTTTCACTCCTAAATTCGCATCCTATTACATTAACGCTTTCAAAACATGCGATAGGGGGCGATTTCAGAATCTTACTAAAAATCGCATCCTATTACATGTCACCCAAAATTTCTGTGTTTATTTGAATAGATTCCTATGTAACTCTTTCAGAGTCAAGATATTCAATCTGTCCCGGACATTAAGTAGCTCACTGTAATTTTTTTTGTTAGACGGAGAGGCTTTAAGTTGACAATCTAGGTCCACAAGACATGCCTTGATATCTGCATGGTGTTTACAGCTTTACAATTACTGTATGTGCTGCTGCTGATGTATTGTAGCACCTCTGACCACTGCCTTATGAGCGCACCAGTGGGTAAACTGAGAGGTATCTGCAGGATTATTCATGTCTAAAAATAGGGAAAGTGTTTGAGATATGGACTGCTTTGCCTCTATATTTGATAAAAGTTGCTCTCCAAGGGGCCAAGGACTAGGGAGAGTTTTGACTACAGATGGAGTCTCAGTTATTCAGGCTCTTTGTGTGACTAGGCGCGCCCGCCTAGTCACTGTGAGCATCTCTGCCTTGATGGACGCGCGTGCCCGGACGGAGATGCTCCCCATTCACTTTAATGGAGAGGGTCTCCGTCCCTGCGCCCAGACAAGGATGCTCTGAATGGGAAGCAGCTCATGCACTCCCAGTGTGACTAGGCATATGGATCGCCTAGTCATGCCAGGAGTGCACGTGTGCGCCTCAGCCAGGTAAGATAATGGAGGCTCCATCTGTAGGGTGACATCCCATCGTCAAAAGAGAACTGAATGGTCAGAGTATGAGACTGGAAGGATAGAAGCCGTTTTCATCTGTTGCAGAGTCCATTTATTGTAAACAGCTAAATCAATTCTCGAGTAGGAACCGTGGACTGGGGAGTAAAAAGTATAATCCCTAGAAGCTGGATTCTTGGCTCTCCAAATATCATAGAGTTCATACTCATGTAGAATATGCCTAAAGGTGTGGGAATGATCACATATCAGTAGAGTTCAGATGGTATGTTGGACTGAGGCTCTATCCACGCATGGGTCAGGGACCATATTGAAGTCCCCCAATATCAATAGCGAATCCAAGCTACAGTACACATCTGTAGAACTTTACAAAACTTTCTTAAGAAGGGAATTTGTTTAGTATTTGGAGCATATACTACAGCCAAAGTGATCAGTTTATCTTCTAGCCTACCCACTAAGATCAGGTATCTGCCTTCCTGATCGGAGACCTGTTTGTCCAAGGTGAAATTGCAGGTATTAGATATTAATATGTCCACCCCCGCTTTTTTTGCTGGGGCCATTGGCCATGTAGCAATGTGAGAACCTGCTGTTTGTAAAAGAAGGAGGTGATGTACATTTAAAATGGGTTTCCTGTAGAGCAACCACATGGGTTTTACATTTAGCAAAATGGTTCAACCTCTGCTTGTTGGGCGAGTTCAAGCCCTTAACATTTAGCAACAGAACATTAACCATTAGGGATTGCAGGGAGAAAGATGCAATAAAATCTGGACCATAATACCAAACAGTTAAGTAAACGTGTAAATATGTGTACTGGTACAGGTGCCTCTAGAGGCTGCCTAAAAGGGCAGCACATGGGGGTCAAGGAGAAGGGCGTGCCCTCCATCACTCCAAGAAAAATCTAATTTGTGTGGAAACTTACACATACAGTAAGAATAGGCACATATTGCTAGTGCGTTATCAAAGTGCCTTGTTCAGAAAGACAAAAATATGAAAACTGGAACTCATAAGGCTTATAGCATGCACCCGGAGTAAGCATGCTGCTCTGAAAGCTAGGTTCCTAGTGGGCAGAAAGCCAATTCGGTTGGGTCCGGGCTGAAAGCCACAGTTACAGTTATAACCCATGAAACTATAACATGAAAAATGACTATATATATTCTCGAAATGTTAGGAATCTGAAATTTAACATACTGTAGGTATTCTTCAGGTTGGAAATAGGAAAACTATATACTGTACTTAGAATTTTAATAAACCTCCCCTAAGGGGATGAAAATGCAGTTGACATAATGATGTCATTACCGATGCGTGGCTTGCGTTGCATAAACGATAATGGCCAATCGGATCGAAATTTGGATTGCACCTCCAGTGTGTAGAATTTAATAAACTACAAAAATGGTCCTGTCACTTTTTACCATATCTTTCACTCACTGACTGACTGATTCATCACTAATTCTCTTACTTTCTGATATGTTAGGAAGATGAAATTTAACAGAAGTGTTCTTCAGGTGGGAAATAGGAAAACTACGCAATTAGAAATTTTGATAAACCTCCCCTAAGGGGATGAAAAGGGGGTTGACATAATGACGTCATTACCAATGCGTGGCTTGCATTGCATGAATGATAATGCCCAAATGGACAATCAGATCAAAATTTAGATTGCACCTCCAGTGTGTAGAATTTCATTAATTGCAAAAAAAGTCCTGTCACTTTTATCTGCTATGGGTGCAGCTCGGGTTACGCCAAGAACCATGGATTAATATTTCATTACATTAAGACATCTCAAATTTACATCTCTATAGCTTTACCAAATTTTTAACACTCATTTATATTTACAACCGTGAAAATCAGAAACTCCTGTGTGAAGTACAGGTAGAACAGCTAGTTTGGTACTAAAAATAGGATTTTGGTACCTACCGGTAAAGCCTTTTCTCGTAGTCCGTAGAGGATGCTGGAGTCCACATTAATGCCATGGGGTATAAACGGGTCCAGCAGGAGCCATTGGCACTTTAAGAGTTTGAGAGTGTGGGTTGGCTCCTCTCTCTATGCCCCTCCTACCAGACTCAGTCTAGAAACTGTGCCCGAGGAGACGACATACTTCGAGAGAAGGATTATACACAGATAGTGGTGAGATTCATACCAGCTCACACATACAAGGCACGCCAAGCCAACTAGCTTGAACTACTCAGCAACAGCTGAAACATTACTTACAAAGTAACAATGCAGTACTCAACTAAAACAAAGTTGTACTGAACCAAATAACATTTGCAGGAAAACAAAACACTGAGCGGGCGCTCAGCATCCTCTACGGACTACAAGAAAAGGATTTACCGATAGGTACACAAATCCTATTTTCTCTTACATCCTAGAGGATGCTGGGGTCCACATTAGTACCATGGGGATATACCAAAGCTCCCAGAATGGGAGGGAGAGCACGGAGGCTCCTGCAGAACTGATTGACTGAACTTCAGGTCATCAGAGGCCAAAGTGTCGAAATTGTAAAACTTAGCAAACGTGTTCGACCCAGACCAAGTTGCAGCTCGGCAAAGTTGCACTGCCGAGCAACCCCGGGTAGCCACCCAGGAAGACCCCACTTTACGAGTAGAGTGGGCCTTAACAGATTTTGGACACGGAAGTCCTGCTGTAGAATAAGCGTGCTGGATAGTGAACCTGATCCAGCGAGAGATCGTCTGCTTACAAGCAGGACACCCAATTTTTTGGGGATCATATAGGACAAAGAGAGAGTCCGACTTTCTGTGACGAGAAGTTCTCTTAACATAGATCTTCAGAGCCCTTACAACATCCAAGGACTTTGATGTAATTGAGGAGTCAGTAGCTACTGGCACCACAATAGGTTGGTTGATATGAAATGCCGACACAACCTTCGGAAGAAACTGCTAACGAGTCCGGAGCTCAGCTCGATCTTCATGGAAGATCAAGTAAGGGCTTTTACAGGACAAAGCCCCCAGCTCGGACACACGTCTAGCAGAAGCTAAGGCCAACAAAGTGACCGCCTTCCATGTTAGAAATTTGAGATCTACCTCCTGCAGAGGCTCAAACCAATCTGACTGGAGGAACTGCAACACCACGTTAAGGTCCCAAGGCGCCATAGGCGGCACAAAGGGAGGTTAGATATGCAGAACTCCCTTCAAAAAGGTCTGGACCTCAGGGAGAACAGCCAATTGTTTCTGAAAGAAAATGGATAGGGCTGAAATTTGGACCTTCACAGATCCCAACCTCAGACCCATATCCACTCCTGCTTGCAGGAAGAGGAGAAAACGTCCCAGTTGAAACTCCACCATAGGAAACTTCTTGGACTCACACCAAGAGACAGATTTCTTCCAAATAGAGTGGTAATCTTTTAACATTACCCCTTTCCTAGCCTGTATGAGGGTAGGAATAACCTTCCTTGGAATGCCCTTCCAAGCAAGAATCAGGCACTCAACTTCCATGCCGTCAAACGTATCCACAGTAAGTCTTGATAGGCGAACGGCCCCTGCTGCAGCAGGTCCTCCCGAAGAGGAAGAGGCCTCGGCTCTTCTTGCAGTAGATTCAGAAGGTCCGCATACCAAGCCCTTCTTGGCCAGTCTGGGGCAATGAGAATCGCTTGAACTCTTGTTCTCCTTATGAGCTTTAGGATTCTTGGGATGAGTAGGAGAGGTGGAAACACGTACACTGACTGGAACACCCACGGAGACACCAGGGCGTCCACTGTCTCTGCCTGTGAGTCCCTCGACCTGGAACAATAACGCTGAAGCTTCTTGTTGATACGAGAGGCCATCATGTCTATTTGGGGTACTCCCCAAAGATCTGTTATTTCCTTGAAAACCTCCGGATGGAGACCCCACTCCCCTGGATGGAGATCCCAGTTGTTGACTACCGGAATGAAGATGACTGACAGTGCTAATGCGTGATTTTCTGTCCAGAGGAATATTTTTGACACCTCTGACATTTCCTCTCTGCTCTTTGTTCTGCCTTGTCGGTTTATGTAAGCCACTGTTGTTACGTTGTCCAACTGCACTTGATTGGCCCAATTTCTTTGAAGAGGGGCCGCCTGAAGAAGACCATTGTAGACGGCTCTGAGTTCCAGGATGTTGATGGGCAGGCCGTCTACCAGACTTGACCATCGTCCTTAGAAGTTTACTCCCTGAGTGACCGCTCCCCAGCCCCGAAGGCTCGCATCTGTGGTTAGAAGGACCCAGTCCTAAATCCCGATCCTGCATCCTTCCAGAAGGTGAGGCAATTGGAGCCACCAAAGGAGTTAAATCCTGGCCTTGGCGACAGATGAATTCTCTGGTGCATGTGGAGGTGAGATCCCGACCACTTGTCCAGGAGATCCAGTTGGAAGGTCCGAACGTGAAACCTCCCATACTGGAGAGCCTCGTAAGAGGCCACCATCTTTCCCAATAGGCAAATGCATTGATGAACCGACACCCGGGGTGGCTTCAGGACATCCCGGACCATAGCTTGTATCACCAACACCTTTTCCTGTGGAAGAAACACCCTCTGCACTTTCGTATCCAGGATCATTCCCAGAAATGACAACCTCTGGGTTGGTTCCAAATGTGACTTTGGAAGGTTCAGAATCCAACCGTGACTCTGGGGAAGTCGCATTGTGAGAACAATAGACTGCAGCAGCTTTTCCTTGGATGATGCCTTTATCAGCAGATCGTCCAGATATGGAATGATGTACACACCCTGCTTGCAGAGGAGAATCATAATTTCCACCATCACCTTGGTAAACACCCATGGTGCTGTGGAGAGGCCGAATGGCAGGGCCTGGAACTGAAAATGACAGTCCAGCAATGCAAAGTGGAGATAAGCCTGATGCGGCAGCCATATCGGAATGTGGAGGTACGTATCCTTGATATCCAGTGATACCAGGAATTCCCCCTCTTCCAGACTTGATATCACTGCCCTGAGAGACTCTATCTTGAACTTGAACTCCTTTAGAAAGGGGTTCAATGATTTTAGGTTCAGAATGGGCCTGACCGAACCATCCGGTTTTGGTACCACAAAAAGGTTCGAATAGTAACCTTTGTTCAGCATGTGAGGTGGTACTGGCACAATGACCTGTGCCTCCACCAGCTTTTGGACATCATCTTGTAGTACAGTGCTGTCCTCCAACAGAGTTGGTAAGCCTGACTTTAAAAAGCGATGAGGGAGGAGACTTTGAAATTCCAGCCTGTATCCCTGAGACACAGTATCTACCACCCAGGGATCCAGGCCGGATGATACCCAGACATGAATGAAGTGTCTGAGTCTCGCTCCCACTGGCCCCACCACCGGGGCGTGCGGTCAACCGTCATGCAGAGGACTTAGGCGTACCCGAAGCAGGCTTTTGATCTTGGGATCCTGCAGCGGCAGGTTTCTTGGCCTTAACCCAACCTCCCCATAAGAAGGTATTGGATGTTCTGGCTTTTCTAGGCTTGTTAGGCCGAAAGGACTGCGTTGCAGATGAAGAGAAAGATTTCTTCGGAGCAGGTGCTGCCGAGGGAAGAAACAAATACTTAACCGCTGTAGTGGTGGATATCCACGCATCTAGAGCTTCCCCAAAGAGAGCCTGACTTGTATAGGGTAGGGACTCCACACTTCTTCTGGATTCCGCGTCGGCCGACCACTGGCGCAGCCACAGTCCCCGACGAGCTGAAACAGACATGGAAGAAATTCCCGCAGCCATGGAACCCAGGTCTTTCATGGATTCTACCATAAAACCTGCAGAATCATGTATGTTGCGTAAATACAATGCAACGTCATCCCTATCCACAGTATCCAAATCCTCAAGTAAGGTAGCCGACCACTTTACTATTGCCTTTGCAATCCAAGCAGTATCAATAGTGGGACGTAATATGTCCCGTGAAGCAGTATACATTGATTTAAGCGTGCTATCAATTTTCCTATCAGCTGGCTCCTTTAAGGTGATAGATCCTGGAACAGGTAAAACCACCTTCTTTGAGAGTCTGGACACAGAGGCGTCAACAATCGGCGGGTTTTCCCATTTTTTCCCATCCTCCTCAGGGAAAGGAAATGCCACCTGGACCCTTTATGGACCTGGATTTTTTTCTCAGGGTTTTCCCATGCTTTTTCAAAAATAGAATTCAATTCCTTTGACGCAGGGAAGGTTAGTGAGGCTTTTTTATTTTCAGTGAAAAAAGCCTCCTCAACCTGCTCAGGTGTGGTATCATTAACATTTAACACATCCCTGATAGTCTCTATCAACAATTGCAACCCCTTTGCAAGAGCTGCGGACCCCAGCAACATATCCCCATCACCATCTGTAGTGTCAGAATCGGTATCTGTGTCGTCTTGTGTGGCATGCATAAGTGCACGTCTGTGGGGGTATATAGCGGGGCGTCCTGAGGTACCAGAAACAGGCCATACTACCATAGAGCTCTGTAATACCTGGGTTGCAGATTCATTACTTGCAACCCTGTCAGAAATCTGAGAAATCCAAGATTTGATAGAGGAAAATCACTCTGGTTTCCTTGCTGGTATCTGTGCTAAACCAGTGCTATCCTGATTAGATGGAATGGGATCATCCTGGGAGGATAAATCCTCTGCAGCATATGACACAGTGTCCCTGGACATAGCTAAAGGAGACCAGCAAACACTCCACACGCACACACAGGTGGGAGCAGACAGAGTCCCCCCCCCCCCCCCAAGAATGGCAAGAGAGACACAGAGTTCGGAGCCAACCCATACCACAGCGCTTTCAGTAAAGGGAGACCCCTTGTCAGCGCAGACTGTGTCCCTTAATAGAAAACACAGTCATTTTACAGCCTCCCCTCCCTTCTACAACCGCCTGGTACCGTGTACTGATAGCTGGAGTTGCTGTGGAGGGACCTGTTCTTCCATCCAGCGCTGTGCAGGCAGGAAAATGGTGCTGGAACACTGCTGGGTCCGCTCTGAGGAGAAGCTATACCCCCTTAATGGTGCTGTCTTCCCGCTCTTCATAGAATATACTGGCCTGAGGAGAAATGTGCTGGCTGAGATCCGCAGACCCCGCAGACTTGCTGACCAGTGTGGGGGTAAGCGCTGGCCCAGGGCGCACATAGTTGTGACCGGCTCCTCCAGGCACATTTTCTAAACTGAGTCTGGTAGGAGGGGCATAGAGGGAGGAGCCAGCCCACACTCTCAAACTCTTAAAGTGCCAATGGCTCCTGGTGTACCGTCTATACCCCATGGTACTAATGTGGACCCCAGCATATTCTAGGACGTAAGAGAAAATAGGGAGGTTGTAATAAGCCATATTAAACAGAAAAGGTAAGTACCACACAGGTCATACCTAAAATAGGGAGATCCATATTATGGCTTATACGCATTAATGAAGAATTTATGAGTTGCCCACATGAAAGTACCAAAACAAGCATGAACCAATCCATGCATCAATAAGTACATACTGTATTGATAGAGGTATTACCCCATATTAGTCAAATATGGAAGTGATATTCAAATGTAACATTAAAGCATTTGAAAACATGTCACAATCAATGATATAGAGAAAGGGGCTGAGACTGATATAGAAAAATAGTTATATCAAAGGTGGTCATTCTGAGTTGTTCGCTCGTTGACGATTTTCGCTATCTACGATTTGTTGCTAACTGCGCATGCGCATGGTATGCAGAGCGCATGCGCTAAGTTATTTTACACAAAACTTAGTAGATTTGATGGTGTTCGAACGACTACTTTCAGTCGCACTGCTGATCAGTGAATGACAGGAAAGGGGCGTTTCTGGGTGGTAACTGAGCGTTTTCCGGGAGTGTGCTAAAAAAAGCAGGCGTGTCAGGGAAAAACGCCTGAGTGTCTGAAGAAATGGGGGAGTGGCTGGCCGAACGCAGGGCGTGTTTGTGACGTCAAACCAGGAACTAAACGGACTGAGCTGATCGCAATCTAGGAGTAGGTCTGGAGCTACTCAGAAACTGCAAAGAATTATTTAGTAGCAATTCTGCTAATCTTTCGTTCGCTATTCTGCTTTGCTAAGATACACTCCCAGAGGGCGGCGGCTTAGCATGTGAAATGCTGCTAAAAGCAGCTAGCGAGCGAACAACTCGGAATGAGGGCCAATGTGAGAGGACCTACATTTGTCCAGAAACAAGGAACATGAAAAAATGGAACACAGCACTAAGACGTCCTAAGAAAATATATTGCTCAGGCTATTACATACAACCTGCTTTGAAGAGAGGATTTGTAAATCGAACTATCAGCAAGTGCCCCTGTCCTGTGCCAATTTAAGGCTTTGAGGTACCTTTGTGGATATGTCCTCCACATTTCATGAGACCAATAGTTGGATTCCAGCTTCAGGCAACGAGACTACAGTAGTAGAGCAGTTCCATCTGATGAGAAACTTGGTAGGAAAGCCCCAACAGTAAGGGATATCAGCCTTGCACAGTGTCCTAGTAACTGGGTAGAAGGGCCTGTGCAGAGCCAGTATGACAGCAGAGAGATCACTGAACATCTGAAGATCTCCCAGTATAGGGGTTGAGACATCCGAGGACATGGCCACCAGAAGAATTTGTTCTTTGATGTACAAATAGTATCTCTTGGAGCATCTGTCGGGCACTCCTTGCCTTTGGAAGGCAGTTAATATGGTCTAAGAGAAAGTCATTGATGTAAATGGTGTTGGAAACTGACTCTGGAATGCCACATATTTTGATATTGTTGCATTTCGACATGTCCTCCACATCGCTAGTTTTCCACCTTAAATCTGAAACCTCTGTCTGAAGTTCCTCATAACGGGTAATCAGGTCATTATGGGATTCACCACTTTGCTGAGAAGGGGGAGAGTGTTTGAAAAAGTTCACTGGTGGGACAATTGTCAGATCTTTCTGGCGTTTAGGCGGCATAACCTTGTTGGATGGAGTCTGCTACTATAAACTCAGATATATTAATAAGGCAGGAAAGGAGGCACTATTCAGAGTTTCTGTTCATACAGAGAATAGTCATAGCATATAGAAGTGAAGGAGGGGATGTAGCAAAATTATGGTGAAGACATCACTCGGCTCTCAGCTCATGGGAGCCCTTTATACCACTGGACTTGTAATTGAAAAACTGGTATAAATGTTTCAGAAAGTAGTGATGCCTAGGAGAGACCATGCCAGTACAGGACCCACTTGGCCAGTCTGCCTTGTAGTTTCAGTGGATAAAGGCCAGTTTAATTCCAGGGTGCTGAGGGATATACTGTACAAGATAGAGCACAGTATAAATTCACTGGTCTCTTGATCCCTGTAGAAAGTGGTTTGGAGCCAAGATATAATAATGTAGACTGCAGCCAAATTGACCCAGCTGTCACAGTGGCTCTAGATGTGGCCAGGTCCTGCTGGAAATTGAGGTCACGGCTCAATTGTCTGTGTGGGACAGACATCACCTGAGGCACTAGACAGCTCACTTAGTAGCCCAGGGGGGTCAGCAAGTTGTGGGACTGCAAGTGATAGTAGCCGAGGGTGGTGAACCCTAGATTTGCTACCCCAAATGTGATCAGGATGCAAGAGTTGAGGTGAGGTGAGGTGCTTCTGTTCCCTTTGCCAGCCAAGCCAAGCCCCAACCCACTACAACTTTAAAGCATTCTAAATGGATAGGAGATAGGAAACAATCTAAAATGAAATCATGTAACATATTTATAATTGCTGCATGATTTTAGCATACAGGTACTGTGGAAATGCATAAAAAATAGTTATTTTCAAGCATGCCCGCTAAATTAACCATACATACAGTAGCAATGAAAATAGAAAATCTCTGTCTAGATGGCATTCTATCACAAGCTAAGTCCCCTTATTATAGAAAAAGAGAGCAGGTGCACCATACAACCATTGGAATTATAATAAATGTAATAATTACACATCATCTGCAGGATGTAATGCCTTCCTAGTCCGGCGGCTGTGCGGGATGTCACCCGAACTCAGACAAAATTTAAAAGGGGCAACCACTTACAAGGCAATACCATGCCTTGTAAGAAATTGCCCCTTTAAAAAAAATGTCAGAGTTCGTCTGGCTTCACACAAAGCCACTGGACTCGGGGGGCATTATCTGCCGCATATCTGAGGTTTTTGGCATAAAATTGGCCAATATTATATGCCTATCCAACATTCATCAAGGTAAACCTCATTGGGCAGGTCCCTACCATTACAGTGGTTTGCCTCTGGGGCACAGGGCACCCCCAAACCACCCCAGCCAAACCAACCTAGGACACCACACAAATAAAGGATAGCAGTGAAAAATCAGAGTTTTAAGTCAGTAAAAGTAGCTGCTGAGTGTTAGAGAGGACAGTAGTGAAGTCGCAGAGTGTTAAAGTGTTAAAAACGTGAGGTTAGCTAATCAATGTTAAAAGTGTTCAAAAAGTGAAGATCTATGAAATTATTTCATTAAAAAAATAGTGATAGGTGTTAAAAATAAATGTAAGATGATGATGCACGAGGCCAGTTTAGCCAGAGTAATCCAAGGAGCCCTACGCCCCAAAAGTTCATGCCAAATTTTTAATCCTCCTGTTTTCTTTTTGTCCCTAACCGGGATAAATGGTCAATAGAGGTTGGCAGGGGTAATCAGCATAGCAGAAAGTCCCTTTTAGAAATCAAAGGAGATCATATGTGAATAAAAGGAGGAGGTTCCCATTTATAATAGATTTGAAATGTTGGAAACACATAAACAAGATAACAATAACAATTTTTTATGCAGAGGTCAAAATTGGAGGGAAAGAAAGAAAATAGTAGAGGAGGATACCAATTACAGTCCCAGGTTAGGGACAAAAAGAAAACAGGAAGATTCAGGAGAGGAAAAAAAGTATGAAAAGGGAAAACAAATACAGTAGACAGAATCTCCATTGATTACAGGGATCTTCAATCTGTCTGATCAGAAGCTTAATTCTAATAAGATACATCTTTTATCAAAGGGATTATTTTTTGCTCCGAATTCCAATCCTAATGGTTTTTTAACACTGAAACAACATTTTTTAAAGAACTCAAAAAATGAAAAGAGTTTACCGGAGAAGGTTAGTAACAATACTGGATTAAAATAAAAATCCAGTTTTTATCCCATTGAATTTAGGGGAGAATTGGGATAATATGCTGAAACTTTTTCAGCTCTTATAATAAGGATTTTTATATGCTAAGTATAAATGGAGGTAAAAATGATAATCTCGTTAAAAGTGAAAGATTAGCTATCAAAACTTTAGAAGAAAATAAAGGGTTAATAATTAAGATGGCTAATAAAGAAGGTGGTGTAGTGGTGTTAAATAGAAGTGATTATTTGGAAGAGGACAATCATTTCTTAAATGATTAAACTATGTATAATAAATTAGATAAAGACCCCACCGCAGTGATTATAGAGAAGATTAAAGAACTCTTAGATAATGTATTGGAAAAGGTTTGCATTAGTAAAGAGGAATACAATTATGTGTTTAATCCTCATTTTAGGACAGCAATCTTTTAGTTTTTGCCCAAGATACATAAGAGGCTAGAAACCCCGCCTTGGCATCCAATTATAGCTGGGCTAAACTCTGCAACTGCTAGACTAGTGGTCGACAACCTGTAGCTCGTGGGCATAATTTGGGTAGCTCTCCTCAGATTCCCATGTGGACTAGCTGTAAATATGCTTAAAATGTCCACCGCCTTGGAGGAGTCAGATGCTAGAGGTCATACTTGACCTCTAGTGTCTGATAGGGAACAAAGCACTACAGCATTACCTGGAAGTGTCGAGAGCAATTAATGCTGGCACCAACAAGCATTACACCCTTTGCAACAAGCATTACACCCCTGGCAATGAGCATGACACCCAGAGCATGACACCCCTGGCAACGAGAATGGCACTTACAGCATGAAACCCCTGGCAAAAAGCATGACACCCAGAGCATGAAACCCCTGGCAATGAGTATGACACCCTAATAACAAGCATGACACCCCTAGCAACAAGCATGACACCTCTGGCAATGAGCATGACACCTAGAGCATGAAACCCCTGGCAAAAAGCATGACACCCCTGGCAAAAACTAGTACACCCCTTGCAATGAGCATGACACCCTTGACAATGAACATTACATCCCTGACAATGAGCATGACAGTCACAGCATGAAACCCATTGCAACAAGCATGATACCAAGAGTATGAAACACCTGGCAACAAGCATGACACCAAGAACATGAAACCCCTGACAATGAGCATGACACCCTAATAACAAGTATGACACCCCTGGCAATGAGAATTACACCGCTGGCAATAAGCATTACACCCCTGGCAACAAGCAGTACACCCCAGACAATGAGCATGACACCCAGAGCATGAAACCCCTGGCAATGAGCATGACACCCCTAACAATGAGCATGATGCCCCTGGCAACAAGCATTACACCCCTGGCAACAAGCATGGAACCCAGAGAATGAAACTCCTGGCAACGAACATGGAACCCAGAGCATAAAACCTATGCCAATGAGCATGGAACCCAGAGCATGAAACCCATGGCAACGAGCATGGAAACCAGAGCATGAAATCCCTGGCAATGAGCAGGTAATTTAAAAGTGGGGCATAATGTGTAATGGGCTTTGAGGTGTGTGGCATAATGTGTCATGGCATTGCAGTGTTTGGCATTATGTGTTATTGGCCTAGCGGTGTGTGGCATTATGTGTCAGGGGCATTGTGGTGTGTGGCATAATGTGTCATGGGCATTACATTGTGTGGCATAATGTGTAATAGGCATTACTATAAGGAGAGAAAATTACAAATAATGTACGGGGCATGAATCAGGATTATTTTTTCCTGTGGTGACCAATGTTTGGGCGTGCAGGTTGTAAAACTGGGGTATAAGGCAGTCATTTCCTGCAATACCATGCCACTTGCAGCGAGGCCACATACCCTTTTTCATATGACAATCTGGGGGGGTGCTAGAAATTTTTTTGGAAGGGGAAGCAAAATGTATAGTTACGCCACTGCCCATGAGTTCGGTCTTCACACTGAGAGCCTCAGCACCTATTCAAGTACAGTACATCATTTTTTCCCCAAAAATTTTAGTAGCTCTTCAGGAGGTTTAGTTTTTCTTGAGTAGCTCACACCCAATTAAGGTCGGAGACCACTCTACTAGACTATCAGTATTTGTTGATATTAAAAATTATGTAGTCACATTAAATTCTTATTTTAAGGTTTCCACACAAATTTTAAGAATTTTTGAGTCTTTTGTGTGGAAAGAGGAGTATTCCTGGTGTATGATAGACGTGGAGGCGCTATATTCTAGCATACCCCATGATTTTGGCTTGAAAGCAGAAAAATATTTACTAATGAAAGATAAAATTTTGGATGAAATAATGAGGTCTTTTATTTTGAGATGTATAGCATATATTTTAGATAATAACTATTTCCAACTTTATAAACAGAGCCATGGGACGGCAATGAGTACGCCATATGTGCCAAGTTTTGCAAACCTGTATCTAGGTTGTGTATAGATAATTATATTGGAAGTAATAATCTCTTTAAGAAACATATAAAACCCTTTAAGATATATCTTGATGACATTTTGATAGTATAGCAGAGAGGAGAAAGTTTATTTAATTAACTGATGATTTTTACCTTCAAAACTGTTAATAACATTGTTTTTTAAAATTTACTTTAATAAGGTTTAAAAAGTATTTTTCTGAATATTTAAACATTATATTATGGACATCTGCAGGGTGGGACCGCGCAGTCGCATGAGATCTGACCATGCCAGTTAAGTGGTTAAAGAATTAATGGAGAGTTTGTATGAGAATCCCCTGAATTTAAAATTCACTTCTAAATTTCATATTGATAAATATACATTTTTTGACCTGGTATAAGATACAAGTAGGTGAAAATAAAGTAGTTGTACCATATACTTACAGTATGTTAAAAAAAAAGTAGACAGCAATAGTTATCTTAATTACAGTTATAAAAGCTGCCATGCGAAAAATTGCATAACTAATAGACTTTTCTTACAATTTTTTAGGTTAAGGAGAGACTGAAAGGAAGACAATCAATTTGCAGAACAAGCTGAGATTTATAGCTAATGTTTCATAAAGAAAGAGTATCTGGTGCAATTCAAAGAAAGAATTGTTAGGCAAGCAAGAAATGCAAATAGGACACCCCTGCTTAAATATAGAGAACATAAGGAAAGAGAAGATAATTCCATGGTACCATTTATAACTACTGTACATATAATACTAAAAGAAGAGATGTGTACCGGAAATTTTTCAGGTTTTGTGTTTTGGTTTTGGATTCGGTTCCGCGGCCGTGTTTTGGATTCAGGACGCGTTTTGGCAAAAACTCCCTGAAATTTTTTTGTCGGATTTGGGTGTGTTTTGGATTCGGGTTTTTTTTTTTTTTTTTAAACCCTCAAAAAAAGCTTAAATCATAGAATTTGGGGGTAATTTTGATCCCATAGTATTATTAACCTCAATAACCATAATTTCCACTCATTTCCAATCTATTCTGAACACCTCACAATATTATTTTTAGTACTAAAATTTGCACCGAGATTGCTGGATGACTAAGCTAAACGACCCAAGTGGGCGGCACAAACACCTGGCCCATCTAGGAGTGGCACTGCAGTGTCAGACAGGATGGCACTTGAAAAAATTGGCCCCAAACATCACATGATGCAAAGATAAATAAAGAAAAGAGGTGCAAGATGGAATTGTCCTTGGGCCCTCCCACCCATCCTTATGTGGTATAAACAGGACATGCACACTTTAACAAACCCATCATTTCAGCGACAGGGTCTGCCACACGACTGTGGCTGAAATGACTGGTTGGTTTGGGCCCCCACCAAAAAAAGAAGCAATCAATCTCTCCTTGCTCAAACTGGCTCTACAGAGGCAAGATGTCCACCTCACCATCATCCTCTGATTCCTCACCCCTTTCACTGTGTACATCCCTCTCCTCACAGGGTATTAATTCTTCCCCACTGGAATCCACCATCTCAGGTCCCTGTGTACTTTCTGGAGGCAATTGCTGGTGAATGTCTCCACGGAGGAATTGATTATAATTCATTTTGATGAACATCATCTTCTCCACATTTTGTGGAAGTAACCTCGTACGCCGATCACTGACAAGGTGACCGGCTGCAATAAACACTCTTTCAGAGTACACACTGGAGGGGGGCAACTTAGGTAAAATAAAGCCAGTTTGTGAAAGGGCCTCCAAATTGCCTCTTTTTCCTGCCAGTATACGGATGGACTGTCTGACGTGCCTACTTGGATGCTGTCACTCATATAATCCTCCACCATTCTTTCAATGGTGAGAGAATCATATGCAGTGACAGTAGACGACATGTCAGTAATCGTTGGCAGGTAATTCAGTCAAGATCAGATTTCAGCACTCGCTCCAGACTGCCCTGCATCACCGCCAGCGGGTGGGCTCGGAATTCTTAGCATTTTCCTCGCAGCCCCAGTTGCGGGAGAATGTGAAGGAGGAGCTGTTGACGGGACACGTTCCGCTTGACTTGACAAGTGTCTCACCATCAGGTCTTTGAACATCTGCAGACTTGTGTCTGCCGGAAAGAGAGATACAACCTAGGCTTTAAACCTATGATCGAGCACGGTGGCCAAAATGTAGTGCTCTGATTTCAATAGATTAACCACCCGTGAATCCTGGCTAAGCGAATAAAGGGCTTCATCCACAAGTCCCACATGCCTAGCGGAATCACTCCATTTTAGCTCCTCCTTCAATCTCTCCAGCTGCTTCTGCAAAAGCCTGATGAGGGGAATGACCTGACTCAGGCTGGCAGTGTCTGAACTGACTTCACGTGTGGCAAGTTCAAAGGGTTGCAGAACCTTCCACAACGTTGAAATCATTCTCCACTGCGCTTGAGTCAGGTGCATTCCCCCTCCTTTGCCTATATCGTAGGCAGATGTATAGGCTTGAATGGCCTTTTGCTGCTCCTCCATCCTCTGAAGCATATAGAGGGTTGAATTCCACCTCGTTACCACCTCTTGCTTCAGATGATGGCGGGGCAGGTTCAGGAGTGTTTACTGGTGCTCCAGTCTTTGGCACGCGGTGGCTGAATGCCGAAAGTGGCCCACAATTCTTCGGGCCACCGACAGCATCTCTTGCACGCCCCTGTCGTTTTTTTAAAAAATTCTGCACCACCAAATTCAATGTATGTGCAAAACATGGGACGTTCTGGAATTTGCCCACATGTAATGCACGCACAATATTGGAGGCGTTGTCCGATGTCACAAATCCCCAGGAGAGTCCAATTGGGGTAAGCCACTCTGCGATGATGTTCCTCAGTTTCCGTAAGAGGTTGTCAGCTGTGTGCCTCTTATGGAAAGCGGTGATACAAAGCGTACCCTGCCTAGGAACGAGTTGGCATTTGCGAGATGCTGCTACTGGTGCCGCCGCTGCTGTCACATTGAGGGAGGCAATACATCTACCCAGTGGGCTGTCACAGTCATATAGTCCTGAGTCTGCCCTGCTCCACTTGTCCACATGTCCATGGTTAAGTGTACATTGGGTACAACTGCATTTTTTAGGACACTGGTGACTCTTTTTCTGATGTCTCTGGACATTCTTGGTATCGCCTGCCTAGAGAAGTGGAACCTAGATGGTATTTGGTACCAGGTACACAATACCTCAAGAAATTCTCTAAAACCCTGTGAACTAACGGCGGATACCGGACGCACGTCTAACACCAACACAGCTGCCAAGGCTTGAATTATCCGCTTTGCAGCAGGATGACTGCTGTGATATTTCATCTTCCTCGCAAAGGACTGTTGGACAGTCAATTGCTTACTGAAAGTAGTACAAGTGGTCTTCCGACTTCCCCTCTGGGATGATAATCGACTCCCAGCAGCAACAACAGCAGCGCCAGCAGCAGTAGGCGTTACACTCAAGGATCCATCGGAGGAATCCCAGTCAGGAGAGGACTCATCAGACTTGCCAGTGACATGGCCTGCAGGACTATTGGCGTTCCTGTCTAAGGAGGAAATTGACACTGAGGGAGTTGGTGGTGTGGTTTGCAGGAGCTTGGGTACAAGAGGAAGGGATTTAGTTGTCAGTGGACTGCTTCCGCTGTCACCCAAAGTTTTTGAACTTGTCAATGACTTCTGATGAATGCGCTCCAGGTGACGTATAAGGGAGGATGTTCCTAGGTGGTTAACGTCCTTACCCCTTCTTATTACAGCTTGACAAAGGCAATACACGGCTTGACACCTGTTGTCCGCATTTCTGTTAAAATAATTCCACACCGAAGAGGTGATTTTTTTGTAATTTGATCAGGCATGTCAATGGCCATATTCATCCCATGGACAACAGGTGTCTCCCCAGGTGCCTGACTTAAACAAACCACCTCACCATCAGAATCCTCCTTGTCAATTTCCTCCACAGCACCAGCAACACCCATATCCTCATCCTGGTGTACTTCAACAGTGACATCTTCAATTTAACTATCAGGAACTGGACTGTGGGTGCTCCTTCCAGCAGTTCCAGGGGGAATGCAAATGGTGGAAGGAGCCACCTCTTCCCGTCCAGTGTTGGGAAGGTCAGGCATCGCAACCGACACAATTGGACTCTCCTTGGGGATTTGTGATTTAGAAGAACGCACAGTTCTTTGCTGTGCTTTTGCCATCTTAACTCTTTTCAGTTTTCTAGCAGGAGGATGAGTGCTTCCATCCTCATGTGAAGCTGAACCACTAGCTATGAACATAGGCCAGGGCCTCAGCCGTTCCTTGCCACTCCATGTCGTAAATGTCATATTGGCAAGTTTACGCTTCTCCTCAGACGCTTTTAATTTAGATTTTTGTGTTATTTTACTGAACTTTCGTTTTTTGGATATTACATGCTCTCTACTATGACATTGGGCATCGGCCTTGGCAGACGACGTTGATGGCATTGAATCGTCTCTGCCATGACTAGTGGCAGCAGCTTCAGCACTAGGTAGAAGTGGATCTTGGTCTTTCCCTATTTCACCCTCCACATTTTTGTTCTCCATTTTTTAATGTGTGGAATTATATGCCAGTAATATATCAATAGCAATGGCCTACTGTACTGTACAACTATATACTGTTGGTCACCAAAATGCTGCACTGTACTACTATATATACTGCTCACAAAAATGCAGCAAAGATATGGAATGGATACTTGCAGTGACACGGAGCTGCAAGATACAGCAATGGCCTACTGTACTGTACAACTATATACTGTTGGTCACCAAAATGCTGCACTGTACTACTATATATACTGCTCACAAAAATGCAGCACAGATATGGAATGGATACTTGCAGTGACACAGAGCTGCAAGATACAGCAATGGCCTACTGTACTGTACAACTATATACTGTTGGCACACTGAGCACAGATATTTGCAGCACACTGAGCACAGATATGGAGCTTTTCAGGCAGAGAACGTAGATATTTGCAGCACACTGAGCACAGATATGGAGCTTTTCAGGCAGAGAGCGTAGCCGCGTCCTCTCCGTTCAATCTCCAATGCACGAGTGAAAATGGCAGCGACGTGCGGCTCTTTATATAGAATACGAATCTCGCGAGAATCCGACAGCGGGATGATGATGTTCGGCCACGTTCGGGTTAACCGAGCAAGGTGGGAAGATCCAAGACTGCCTCGGAACTGTGTAAAATAGATGAAGTTCGGGGGGGGTTCGGATTTCGACGAACCGAACCCGCTCATCTCTAACTAAAAGTAAGGATATTAAAAACATTCTAGTAAAGCATTGGGATGTGTTAATGTTGGATCCTATCCTTAAAGATCACTTAACTAAGACACCTAAAGTCATTTTTAGGAGAGCAAAAATGTTGATAAATAGACTGGCACCCAGTCATTTATCTTTGAACAACGGAATAGGGTGGTTAAATAGACCTGCCTGCTATTTCCTTGTAATAAATGTAAAATTTGCAGGTATGCTTGTAGGGATATTACAATAATTTGGAATAGCACACATATCTTGGGATATTAAAAGTTTTATGACCTGTTTAACTACCTCAGTCATTTATACTGTATTTTGCAGTGTAAATTAAGGATATTGGAACACACTAGAAGTATTTAGAATATCAAAGTGTGCACAACATCTTTTGGATTGCTGTCAATCAAGCTTAAAGAATTTTTCATGTCATGTGATTGAGCATGTTAAGCTTGATGATAGAGATGGGGATTTAGTAAAACTACTTGCCAAATGAGAAACATATTGGATCTACTCTTTAAACACCATGGTTCCTGCTAGTTTAAATAAACCTTATTACAGGTTTAGTATCCCATATCCAAATATTTAAAAATACGGAAAAATCCGAAATACAGAATTTTTTGAGTGAGAGTGAGATAGTGAAACCTTTGTTTTTTGATGGCTCAATGTACACAAACTTTGTTTAATATACAAAGTTATTAAAAATATTGTATTAAATGACCTTCAGGCTGTGTGTATAAGGTGTATATGAAACATAAATAAATTGTGTGAATGTACACACACTTTATTTAATGCACAAAGTTCTAAAAAATATTAGCTAAAATTACCTTCAGGCTGTGTGTATAAGGTGTATATGTAACAAAAATGCATTCCGTGCTTAGACTTAGGTCCCATTACCATGATATCTCATTATGGTATGCAATTATTCCAAAATACGGAAAAATCCAATATCCAAAATTCTTCTGGTCCCAAGCATTTTGGATAAGAGATACTCAACCTGTATATTGTCCCTTTTTTCCATTGATTGCTGCTTAGTTCATTTTTACTACTGGTAATGTGCCACATGGTGGTTCAAGTGTATTCGCTACCCACTGACATGTACAAGTACCCATGTGGTTTATTTTATCGGGTGGTCTTCAGTATGCCGGCTGTCGGGATACCGACAGCCGGCATACCAACACATTCTCCCTCATGGGGGTCCACGACCCCCCTGTAGGGAGAATAAAATAGTGTGGCGTGCGTAGCGTGCCACCGTGCCCGCAAGGAGCTCATTTGCGCTCGCCACACTGTCCGTATGCCGGCGGTCGGGCTCCCGGCGCCAGTATGATGGTCGCCGGGAGCCTGACCGCCGGCATACCATGCTACACCCATGTTATCAAGTGCCCATGTGGACTGTATTATATAGGCAAAACGGTGAGAACATTCAGGGGAAGGATAACTCATCACCGTTCGGCTATAAGAGCTGCTATAGCAAACAAAGAAAATGATCAACCGGTAGCCAGACATTCTGCACAAGCAAAACATAGTCTGGCTACCTTAAGGTATGATCATTGATCAAGTTCCAGATGATTTACAAGGTGGGGACCGTGGCAGAAAACTACAGTTAGAGGCACAATGGATCTTCAAACTCGACACCGTGAGACCGAGAGGTCCTAACAAACAGCTCGTTTAATATGTTCATTTGATGCTCATTCGTCTTGTCTGATCACATTATACTGTTTGCTTTAGTTTATTACGATCCCTACACATGCATTATATACACCATTCATTATTTCAAGCAGATATAATAAGTACTACTATATTATCTTTTGTGAATCTGCGGTATAAACCTGCTTTTGTCATTTCTCATCATCTGACATTTTTGTTTGTTTTGCTTGTTTCCACGGCAAACCGGGTTGCTATGCCAACGCCACTGGTTTCTGATTGGTGAGATGACGTCAGGGATTCCCAGAGCGTCACAGGACCGGAAGTGCGGGCGGCGCCGGCGTCTGGAGCACCGGGAGCATGGGGAGTAACGAGTTCACTTCTGGACAGTATTTAGGTGAGTGATGTTACACTGTACTGTTTATGTGCATGTCCTGACGATGGAGTAAAATCCGAAACATTGCTAGACATTTGTTCTGTGTCGTTTTTTGGAAGCTAAGTCTGCTGGAGTGCATCTGTATTCTTGTTTCTATAGATATAAAAACGTTATACAAACCACTAAATACAGCACTCATAATCAATTAGTTGCTATAAGTATTTATTTAAAGTATTTATATTATCTTTGCATAATGTAAAAAGAGATGAATGAAGAGCTGTACAATCACACATAGGGAAAAATAACATTTTAATGTGGAAACAGCAAAAATAAACATACAGTATAAGCAGTATGATAATGGCATTGAAAATGTTCATATATTTGTGTAAGGCACAAGCTAGTAATATAGAAAAGATATATGCCAGTAATAGCTTAAACATGTTATCTCCAAGGGGTTGGATATGAAATCCCAGTGGTGACCATCCCTGCAGCTGCATCCCAACAGATTTTGGTAGGTATTGTAACCCTAACCCACCCCTCCTGCAGCGTAATGCTAACCATCTCCTCCCGAAGCCTAATCAACCCCTTCGGCAGCCTAACTCTAACCGCCCCCTTCTGCAGCCTAACCCTGGGCCCAATTCAGACCTGATCGCTGTTGTGCATTTTCGCAGGGTGGCCGATTATCGTTCGAGTGCGCATGCGTACGGATCGTAATGCACATGCGCGAGGCCAAACTGTGAAAGAATCCAGCATCTCTTTTATCGCTAAGTGTATGAAAGTTGATTGATAGGAAGCGGACATTTGCGGGTGGTAACTGCCCATTTTCTGGGAGTGTCAGGAAAAATGCAGGCATTGCCAAGCATTTTCAGGGGGGCAGTAGAAATAATGCCAGCATAGCATGGCTTTCCAGTGTAACACACGTGCGGACCTATTTGCTACTTGTTATACTATGCATATTTTCATATGCTGTATGATTTAAAGAAACACTCCAATAGAAGGTAAGACAATTTAGGAGATATTCTTGTTTGTGGGTTGGAGTTATCCATGCTGTAATAAAATGGTGGTTGAATCAGTTTATATATAGGAAAGCCACACACCTTATTATAGTTCCATTTCTCTAACTTTTGAACTCAATATCATAACACCAGATTATTTTTTATTGAAATTACTAAAGTAAACCTTACATACAGTATTACTATTACTGCTAATGGTGGAATTCAAATAGTTAATTATTACCGGATACATTTATATATATATACATTTGATGTTTTTATGTAATTATCTTTTTTAACAAATCATTTGATATGTGCTGTCCTTCTGAGTAATACCGCTTTTATGCAGACTATAGCGGATCGCACCCGGGAGCCTGACAAGGGAGATTCCCGGGTGCGACCCACCTCAGGCACCTTTCCCACTGCTGAATCCAACCTGGCATATAGCCGGTTTGGTGACATCAGCAGTGACGCGGCAGGGGCCGCCCGTACATTCACTGTGAACGGGAGCCAGGTCAATGCGATCCGGCTTCCCATTTACACAGCCCAGCTTGCCGGGTTGAACCCGTGTTCAACCCTACAAGCTAACAAGTTGGAATACAAAGTCACCTGATCCAGCTTATTCCAACTGGGCCTATTTACACCACGCAGCAACATGGGTTATGCGCGCTCATGTGCTGGCAGTGTAAAAGGAGTATAATTAACATTTTCATTAAGGTGCTATAGTGCAAGCTTGTATAATTTTGTATATGCAGGTTTTTTTTCACCAAGAGATTTGGTTTGTCAGTGTTAGTAGTAACTGCAGATTCAAAAGATAGAAAACATAGATTAGTGTCTGAGCAGTGTTATTAATAAATATGAAAGTTACATTGTACCATGTAATAGATAATTAAATACAGGTACAAACACAAAATAAAAGTACAAATTAAATTAAATACAAGCATACAATATGTTTGTCATGCCTGTCGATCTGTTAGGTCTGATCTGGGTGGCTTGATAAAGTTCCTCCGCATGTATGAGAACTAGTGCGGGGAGTTGTAGTAATACAGGAGAGTCTGTAGAGTAAGTGGCACTGGTAGCACGAGGCGTTAGGAGACTGTGGTACTCAATAATGAGAACAGAGTAGTGGAGATAGCATATATCTTGGTAGCTGGACTGCGTCAGATAGCTGGAACAGGTTGAGGACTGAACAAAACTGTGCTGTATATCTAGAACAGGCTGAGGACTGAACTGTACTACCTTAGATAACTGGAACAGGCTGAGGACTGAGCTGGAATGTGCTGGGTAACTGGAACAAGCTGAGGACTAAACCAGACTGTGCTCCATAGGCGGATCCAGGGGGAGGGCACTCGGGCCCGTGCCACCCCTGTCGTTTCTGACTTCTTTTTTTTCAAAAGGAGAACAGCAGCAGCACTACTGCTATTTCCGTCAGTCAGATTTTATAAAAGAGCCGGCAGGCACTGAGACCCGCCGCAGCTCTAAAAGCAAGTCCCCGTGGTAACCAATGGGGAGGCTGGAGCTCCAGCTCCAGCCTCCCCCTGCTAACACCGCAACCTACCTCCCTCACTGCCAGCCGGCCAGAGTCCAGCCCAGGCGCGGGGTTCAAATGCCAGCATCGAGTAAGACTGTTACTTATGATGGCGCAGAAGGCTTCATTAGCCCTTACTGCACCAAGATTGAA
Source organism: Pseudophryne corroboree (assembly GCF_028390025.1). Taxonomy (NCBI): domain Eukaryota; kingdom Metazoa; phylum Chordata; class Amphibia; order Anura; family Myobatrachidae; genus Pseudophryne; species Pseudophryne corroboree. The sequence goes on from NC_086448.1 coordinate 328,308,775, forward strand.
CCAGATAACTGGATCAGCTAGGAACCAGGATTGAACCAGATAACTGGATCAGCAGCGAACTGGGATCTAACCAGATAACTGGATCAGCTAGGAACTGGGATTGAACCAGGTAACTGGATCATGTGAAACAGAGATGCTGACTGTAGGAAGTAGACTGAATAGTCTAATTAGATTGAAGACTGTGGAAGAGAAAGATTGGAGTCTGCAAATACATCTGCCTGTGCACTGGGCATTCCTCTTATATGGCTGGCTTTGTTCCCATTGGCCATGGAGATCACCTGAGTAGAGTTTGTGTTCTGACTGGCTGGGAGAGAACAGGTGATTTGATCCATCATGACAGTGCCCATGTCCTGGCTCTTACGGGAAGTCTGGCATGGGGATGTGTCAGCTTTTGCATTGCTCATGGAGTGTCAGGACCTACTGAATTTGTGGATCCGTTAACCTTGGACCAACCGAAGGTGTAGGTGCTGGAGTATGGTGGAAACAGGAAAGACGAAGATAGTTCCATTTCATATATTTATTAATAGACAACAGTTCCAATAAGGAGTTAAATGACAATCATTAGTCACCATATATAAAGTGACGTATTGCAATGAATGGCATAAAGATAAGCAGAATCAGTATTGAAGATGCATTGAAGAAATGTTCATATGAAAAAGATAAAACGTGCCTGAAGATTAATGAAGAATTGTCCAATATAAAGCAATGATTTGCTCCAAACTGTAAGAAGAAGTGTTAACTGGATATTGTAGACATAGATGAATAACTGTGAAGACTTGTTACCAATGCTTAAAGGCTGAACTGAAGAACTGTGTAGAGCTGTCTTTGAATAATGCAAAAAATGAAGATACAATACTAAAAGGAATACTTGCAGGTTGCAAAGATAATACTTGTAGCACTGTGAAAAGCTGCAGCAGATAACAATGGAGAAGAATGGGTTAAGCTGAGAGCTGAGTAAGTGAGGACCAGGATTTAGTAGAAACTTCCACAGGCTGTGTGATTGAAGCAAGGCAATCACTGAACAAACAGTGTAACCTCTCACGAGCCTCCGAGAATCCACTTGTTGACACTTGGAGAGCGATTGACTGACAGCACAGCAGGGGGCTGGTGAATCACTTGCGGTGAAGGCTGCAGGCAGTCCTCTGGGAGTGGAGGCGATATCAGAACCACTGGAATCACACAGAAATCCACAGGGAGAGCACAGAGCTAGGGTACAGAATAGCTACAACAAAGCACTGGCCAAGAGAGAAATAATCCCAGCCTACTTATAGGCAGCACAAGCACAGGATTGGTTAACACTTACCCACAGGTGCTCACAGTTGATCACAGATGCTGCATTTGGTCTCCAACATGGCCACCTCCTACACTGCAGACACACACAGAGGCGCCTCTGACAATTTGGTCTCCGCACTCCCGACTCTCAGAACCTGCAACACCTCTGCCGCCAATCACGCCATGTCCCCACACGGCCGTACAGCACTGCGAGCAACCGCGCCGGCAACGGACGGACCCCAGAACCCACAGTGGGGAGTGATCGGTTCATGACATGGAGCTGACACCAGCAGCAGCTATGGGAGTCCTGGATGGCCCGAAGAGATAGCAATGATACAGGCATTTGGGATAACAAGTCCGGAGAGTGGCAATGTTGTCTCCTTTAAAAAATTAAATGGCAATCTTCATTAGCGGCACAGTCCTAATACAAATATCAATTAATTAACGTGAACACATGGCTGTGACTCCCTATAATATTGTGCCACACTACTGATTTATATATTAACCACAGGAGGGGTCAGATGAAATTAGCCAGTCAGAAGTGGTTGTTCATCATCATCAGTGTATATTTTACAGTATGAGTTATTCACCCACAAGAGATACACTTTAAAACAGGGTTACTTCCATCCCAATGTAGGTCTTACTTGATTGCACTTACCAGAATACACCATATCTGTTCTGAGCCTATACTTGCCAGCCCCATCCCATACCCAGCCTGCTTCTTTAAGCATAAAATGTGACTAAATATACATACAGTTGCAATCATATTTTTATTATTGTGCATGCGCAATATGGAATTGAGGGTTTTATGCAAAACACAAACACCCCATGGGCTCAATGCAGTATTCTCTAAGGGAATAAATAAAACTACTTAAACAGCTTTTTAAACAGTATTTCATTTTAAATACATATACCAATAACATGTTATAATATATTTATATGACCGTGATAGATCATTGGGGCTCCAGATTACCTCAAATATGGGTAAGCTGTTTGCTCTGGGTCAAATTATCATGATTATTAAAATATGTAAATCATAGTTCCAATGGTGATCTCAAATGATCTTGGTGCCATACAAAATGTCAATTAATTCCATAGACTCCCACTGATGACATCACTGCGTAGACCATCTACATCAGGAGAAGCAGCATGAGCACTAATGCTAGATACATACATCTCCAATGTTCTGACCACATACTACAGTCCAAACGAACTGTGACTGTTTTACCAGAACAGTTCTACTTTTTCCAACATGTTACTGCAGCTATGACTACCGTCCATACTGATGACTTAAACTATATTGCTGCTTGACCAGATCCTGGAATGAATGGGCCCTATCTAGAAAATATATAGGTACAATTGACTTCCTGGAAATTTGTACAAAAAGTGTATAATCTAGGCCTCCCTCAATGTATCACCCACATTTAATAAACAGGATCTTCTCCCTTCAACCTTTCCTCAAGGGTGCAGCTATAGTGGATACGAGGGGTGCCATTGCTATGGGGCCCAGATGGGCCCAAATTATAAAATTATCTACCCAGTTATGGAATTGGATGCTAAACAAATGGGTCCTGGACTGAAAAGGGTTACTTTCGGCACTCATATAGGTGGCAGTCTCTTTCTCTCAGTAATGCCCTTCACTGATTTCATCCATATCCCATGCTCCCATTTCATCCTCACAGGCACAGCTGATCCAATCAGTGACACTGTCAGAAACTAGGCTTCTCCTTGATAAGTCTTTAATAAGAGAGCTGATGGGTGATTGAGCTCCGAGCTTAGGACTGTCTAAGAAAGGGACAGTGTGCTGAAATTAAGGAGATCTCAAATCAAAGCAGAATTTCCTACATTAACAAATGTTTATTTATTGGTTTTTTTATATAGCGCAGCATATTCCGTTGCGCTTAACATGTGGAAACAACAATGATAAACAAAACTGGGTAATAACAAACAGTCATAGAGGTAGTACGGCCCTGCTCACAAGCTTACATTCTATAGGGAAATAGGCATTTATACACAAAGATAGGTGCTTTTACTGAGGTTGGAGCTAGTTGGTTATTAATGAGGGACTCTAGACTGCACACCTTAACTACATGTAATGAGAGGTGCTAATTTGCTGAGGTTTATATTGCCACACACAAAGAGAAAACAAGGAGGCAGGTGCACTTTTCAAACATTACTAAGTAGAATTATAATACATTTTGCAATAAAGCTTTGAACCCACAGCCCAGGGGTGCCAGACATAGCCCTGGGCTTCAGCCCTGGCCTTGGGTGCCGTGGAGAGGGGACCACTTTATTGGGGGGAGGGGGAGGGGACATTCTAACAGGGTGCCCTGGCCAGGGCTGACTTGCTGGGGGGTAATTCTATGGCTGCAGCGACCAATATAAACGTGTCCCCCGGCTGTGGCATTACTGCCCTGGCTAGTGGAGCCCTGTGCTGGTTTCAATGCTGATGGTAATACACAGTCTGTAAATAAGGGATCTTAAACTCTACATCAGGACTGGCAATACCATCCACAACAACCCAAATATTTTCACTTTTGGCTTGTTCAAGTAAAAAAAATGTTTTTGTGTCTTTTAAAATACTTTTTTGACATTTTTGTGTTCACATTTGTGGAAATACATCTGTTTGCTTCTATAACATATATTTTATATTGATTACTATTAAAAGTTGAGTATTATCTATCTTTTCATGCACACCCCAACTAAGAGTCTTTCTTTTTCCCTTTTTGTATCAACTGTACTAACCACTGACTCTGGTTGCACCACCAACAATATAATAGACCAGTGGTTCTCAAACTGTGTGCAGTGGCACCCTGGGGTGCTGTGAGAAACTTACTGGGGTACCTCGGGTTGGTGGTCCAGGACCAATTCAAATTACATATGGTCAATGTAATAGGCAAAACCAGTGCTTGTGGCTGCCAATCACAAAATATGTGGACAAATAGAAGCAAATCCTGTCCCTCATCACACAGTTGACCCTAAGGATGACATAAAAACACAATTTACTTAATTTAATATTTCTTTCTAAATTTCTCAATAAGAAACTTTTGGCCTAGGGGTGAGGTGAAAACAATTCTGATACTCTAGGGTGCCGTGATTCAAAAAAGAACCACTGTAATAGACTGTAATTTCCAGAATATCTGATAATTGTTGGTTTCAGGACACATGTCCTGTTAAGAGCCTCTGGCCAGAAACATCCCTGGGGTGAACTACACCCCTATTGGTTCCAGGAGATAAAGAATCGGGATGTTATTTTCCATTAATGTAATTTGTTAATCTCACGCTAATTAAGCATACAATCACATCCTCAACACTTCCACAAACCCATGAACATTCATAGGCCACCAACCCTTTAGAATGCTTGTCCCTTATTGTTGAAGAAGCCAACAAATAGATTGAAATGGATAAAGTGGCAATCTGAGACAACTGCATCAGGCAATGTGTAAAGAGGGGAAGCAAAATGTAAGTAAATCATTTCAAATATGCAGAAGTCTAAATTAGGGACATTTATTTCTTGGTAGATCTACTAAACTTTAAAAATCACAAAATTTGACATTTAAACTGTATATAAGTCATAAACACATGTTTGTGATAAAGATGAAAAAGTAGACAATTTCCATGCCAGCAGAATAGCTAAACACACCCCTGCCAATAAGCGTACCAGTAACAATGTAAATAGAATATTGATAATTGCTTGACATAAAAATAACACAAATCCTCTCCTGAGCAACAAATTACAAGGAATTATTTACAGCTACCTACAAGCTCTGACTTGCCAGCTTTTGCTTTGCACTCAGGCCTATTTCGCTGGTAAAAGCTTTTCAATGACTAACAGCTTCTGGTATGCAGTCACTACTATATGTAGATATTCAAAATGTTATAGTCATAATGTTGACACCAGAATGTTGACAGTTCATTCTTGTTTTTTAATTAATTAGTTCTTTTTATACTACACCTCTGGAATCTGTTCTTTGTGCTCTCTTTTTACATGAGCCTCCACATTATTAGCACAATAATGGAATTATGCACACATGCTGGCAAACGTTAGCAAACATTTATCTTCTTCTGTCACAGTGCGCCGGAACCTGGAGCTCACTTTCCGGATTTGGCAGGATTGGCAGAGGTTAGCAGCCAGGGAGTCCTTGGCGCCCATTGCTGTAGTTCCTCTGGTCATCTTCCCCCTCTGGCTGCAGTTTTATTTACAGTCAGCCACTCTGTGTAAAACTTAAAGGGGTATGCACCCCGGCACAAGACAGTGCCAGAGTATAGGCTCCCAAACCTTACTCCAGCATTTAGCCTTGTGCTACCAGTACTCTCCTTGTGAAGATCCATTCCTGGTTCTTGCCTCCCTATGCCTGTTCCTGTCTCCTGAGCTCCGTACCTGGTTTCTGTCTTCTTTGCTCTGTACCTGGTTTCTGTCCACCCAATCAGCTCCTATCTAGCCATCCATCCCTGTGTCTTACATCTGTCTGTGTACTGCCAGTACCATCTCCAGTGCATACCAGCCACCATACCCGGGAACAAGACAGAGGGCCATGACCTGTGTGTCAGGCGCAGTGAAGGCCAAATCTCCTTGTGGGGGTCCTTGGTGAACCCCATCAAAATGTTAGACTCTGTGTCTCTGTTCAGGGTCTCTACCAAATCCACTATCCATCCATGAGTTTGTGACAGGTACAAAGCAAATAGCAGCTTGGGAGTCACTGGTGTATACTCTTAATAATACAGTTTTGTTTTGTTATCAGTGTCTTTTCTTTTGTTAAGATATTTTTTATTTCCTTTTTTATATGTATTGTTTCCTCACATTTAAAGTTTGCATGAGAGCACACATTTGATATATAACAGAATTATTCTATATTATGATTTTTTCTCTCTCTTTCCTCCATGGTCTATGTATCAATGTCAATATACTCTAGGCTGAGTACGAAAGAATAGCGAGAACAGTCCAAAAGAGCACAGAATCTGAATTAGAGTTTTGAATAACTACTGGTATACTTGTACACTGAAAGCGCTAATTATTACCCATATTTGATATTTATGTTTGGTGATTTAAGAATATAATTACTTTTGAAGAACCTGAAAGCCACCACATCACTGGAGGGATTGTTTTTTTTGTTTTTTTAATGGTTGAACTATTTTGGACATTCACTTTGTGACTTTAAGCATTGTGAACCAATTACTTTAAACTTGTGTTTTGAACTACAAGTTACAGATTATTTGTTGCACCTTGTACATGTCTGTTTACAATTATAACATTATGGGTGGGATGCTATGAAGCCTTGCGGCTGTGCGGGATGCATACTTTTTTTAAAGAGGCAATCATGTACAAGTCATGGTTTAGCTTTAAAATAAGTCGTGGTTGCCCCTTTAAAAAATGTCCGAGTTCGGCCGGCATCCCGCATGGCCACTGAACTCGGTTTTCATTACATCCTGGCCTATAAACCCTTAAAAAAAATCACTAGATGTTTCTAATGGAAATACACATTGATAGAATGTAGAAGTACTGTAGAAAATTACTAAGAACACAGTAGCAAATATTATCCCTGTGTGCATAAATTACTTAAATTTTTGGCTACTTTCTTAGCAATTACATGAAAACAGAAATCTCTATAAGCATACTGTAGTCTGAGAAAGCGAGTTCGAAAGTCGTTTATTTATGATTGGGAGATTGATTACTGTTCTGCAGATTTGGGCATGGAGTTCAAGTAACTCGCAATACGCTGAGTGACCTGGAGAAATCGAAAACAGATTTTGGATGAGGACAAGAGTCAAAATTGGCTCTTGAAACTTGAACAGCAGTGTGCACAGTATAAAAAAAAAGATTTGATCAAATTTAATAATGATTAGAAACATCTAGTTGATACAGATTACAACGAGAACAAGTTCTACAGATAGATACTGGGTGATATTAGGACTAATGTGAGTGGTGTGTAATGAGACAGCGACCCTGGCAATTTAAAAAGTATAAATGAGAAGTACAGAAATCTTCTATGAATCACAGTTAGAATGACTTTCTATTTACAAATTCTGATGAAGAATCTAAAGCTCTGGTCGCCCCTATATGACCAAATATTAAAATAAACCGGAATGCTTTGAAAGAACATTTCCAGCATAAACCCTCTACTACAAATGAATGACTTGGTTCTTCACCAGTTTTTGAAATCTACAGTGCATCCAGATCTACGTATAATCCAGGCTCCTCTAACCCCATGATAACACTAAAACATACATTAAAATAAACAAGTACAACTTACCCATATAAATACCCCACAACAGCGCGTACCCCTTGGTGCTGTCATTGCCGCAGACTCCACTCACCAGAAGGTCTCGAATGATGCACTTCCGGCATGTGTTCCACTGTAGCCACAGTATAATATGTAAACTACCTGGTCCAGCTGCTCAGCTCTCCTGTAACACATACAGGGTAAACTGGGATCCCCTTCGGGGGGAATACTGCAGGAAATAACAACACACACATTAAAGTAGATATAAAGAAAAAGTGAGAAAAAAAGGGGACAAAGATCCAAGGAGAGAGCAGGTTGAAGTAATCTAACATACTATATAATATGCATATGTAATAATATATAATCATAAGAAATCATATATAAATAATGTCTCTGGAGCAAATTAGAAATAGGGATCATATTTAGATAAGCGTGTTCCAATTTTTTTTTTTATTCAATCTCTTGGGATGGACTAAATCCAATTTAAAGATCCATCTAGTTTCTTTAGCGATATCACTGTCTGTGATGGATTTTTTTAACATGATCAATAATGACATACAGTATTTAAGGGATGACAAACTATGGCACACAAGTTTGAAGTGGCGTGCCAGAGGTTGTTCTACCTCTTTACCCGATAGAGTCAGTTTGATGGCAGAACGATGTATGGATTTCCTTATCGTCTGGCCAGCGTAATAGAGCCCACAAGGGCATATTATGATATACACTACATAAGATGTGGTACAAGTCAAAATATATTGACTACCATATGTAATATCACAATGAGGATGATTGAATGTTATACAGCTAATGAGAAATTTGCAAGTCACATAATTATTGCATTTAGAACATCCAGGTGCCTTGGTGTACACATTAGGCATCCTGGGTTTATTCATACCTGTGATGTCTGTGTGTACCAGAAAATCCAGTAAATTGCGACCAAGTTTAAATGACCAGATCTGTATAGAATTATGCAGAATAAATTCTACATATTCAATGTTTCAAGCATTAGCCAATCTACTCCACTAAAATATCCATGTGTATGGTTAATAACGACCTCAAACAGTGGGCCTGGTTATTGACTAACAGCATTTTCCAATCTGAGCAATTAAATCAGATTTTGATGACTGCGAATGATAGACCACTTTGAAAATGGTAAATGGCCTTCACTACCTTAATCTCTGTAAAGGGTTAAACTAATATCTGTAAAGGGTTAAACAATTATGTTTGTATACATTGTTATTTTAGTATGAATAACATATGGCTATGAGTGCCAAGGACCTGCCAAGAGACCAAAGTAATTGTAATCCATCTTGAAATGGACATTACAAGCAAAGAAATGACAAGATGTTGGTATTTATTTTTTTTATCAATTATGTGCTAAGTACTTCTTTTTATTTTATTTTGAGGTAGAAAATAATAGTGTTAAACCTTCAATTAGATGATGTTTTAGATACATATGACAGGTTTAATGGCCTGATATTGACAAAGCAAAATCTTTGCTCTTAACAAATTCCAATGTCTTGATTTGTTTCATTGTGAATTGTAAAATCTGTTAAAAAAACAACAACAACAAAGTATTTTCAACTGCATCATAAAAAGGTTTAAATACTTAAATATATATGGGTATTGGAGAATGAAGTATAGAAAATGTAAGCAGACACAGTCTTGTTTATACTGTACTGTAGGTGGTGTAAATGAGGAATTAAAATATAACATTTATAAATTACAGTAACCAACCCCCCAAAAAGTCAGATTTGTCTGTAATACAAAATACACTTAAGATTGTTCCAGGCTGTATTTTATTGTGACTGATTTGGCTCAAACTAAATTTTCAAACTTCAAAATACAATTAACTCTAAACTTGAGGATAAATCAAGCTAGTGGCTGTTGGATGAAATACAGATTTCTATAGTTTAACATGTAACTATTACCATTATAATGCACAAGAGGGGTGCTCCAACCTGGAGTATCGTAATGTATAAAGCTTGATAACCATGTCCAGCTAATAATGCAGGGCTAGTATATAATAAAGAACAACTATACAAGTTACACTATAAAACGATCCTAATTATACTGCATATGTACTGAGAGTTCCAACTGGAATCTAATAATATATAGGGTGCATTAAGATGCCCAACACATCTTGATGGCCTGACAGTCATTAAGGGATGACCGTATTGGTCTTTGTTGCATTAAACAGGTGTACAGTACCTATATAGATGAAAATCTCATCATAAATTAAGACTCATGGAGTTTTATAGTGATAAAAATGAAATATTAGTATCTAGACATTAACATAATTTTCAAGAGTCCAAGCAGCTTTGATGCTGCACCATCCAAATCAAGTATCAAAACTTTTTTTTAAAGAGAGACAGAGGCAGAGAACCTTATGCCTATAAAAAAAAGATTTCACTCCAGTTTGAGTAAACCAGTTTCAATTAACATACCGGTGTCTAAGATGCCGGCAGTCGGAATACCGATGCTGGAATCCCGACACTGGTCAGAATGCCGATGACAGGATCCAACATGAATCAAAATGCCGGAGCCAGAATCCTGACTGTTGACATCCTGAAGGAAGTATGCTGGGGCGCCTTATGGTCAAGCCATGGGATATGGTTGGCTGCAAGAGGGGGAAGTTTAGGTTTAGGCTGTGGGGAGGGGTGGGGAGGGTTAGACACCACCGGTGAGGGTTAGGCTGTGAAGGTGAGAGGGTTAGGTTTAGGCTGCGGGGAGTGGGGGTTAGAGTTAAGCACCACTGGGGGGGGGGGGTTAGGCTGTGGGGGGAGGCAGTTAGAGTCAGGTTGTGGGAAGGGAGGCTTAGGGGGTAGAGAATAAGGGTTAGAATACTTACCTTCCAGATGCCGGGATCCTGTGTGTTGGGATGCCGCTGTCGGTGTTCTGACCGCCGGCATCCCAAGCACCGGGATCCCGATACCATCCTAAGTAAACATAGAATAGCCCTTAAAACCCTTTAATCTAATGAATAGACAGTTATAAGAACAGCCGATTATGACACCAGCATATATATGCACACTATGCACAAACACATACATATCATACATACATCCTGATAACGAAGGATTAAACCTTTGAAACGGTTAAACATACCTGTGTGTGTATGTCCTTTTTTTCTTAGGGCCGCCGACTCAACACTATGGGAGAATTCAATTGTTTGTTTTTTTTAAATCGGTTGAGTGTCTGTTTTTTCCTGTCTATTAGAAAAAACAGACACCCAACTGACCTTTCAAACAATTGAATACCCCCTATATATATGTGGTAATCCCGGCTCATGGGGTACCTATGGAAGGCACCGGCATTTTTGATCATTCGTGGGGAGTGCTGCCTATCAGGACAGAGTATATAGTAACATAGTAACATAGTCGGTGAAGTTGAAAAAATGACTAGTAGTCCATCAGGTTCAACCTGAATAATATTGCATTCCCTATTCTATTTAGGTTAAAGGCTATATCCTTGTATATCTTTTTCTGTTAGAAATTTATTTGTCTAACCCATTTTTAAATGCATTGACTGAGTCCGCCATTACAACCTTCTCTGGCAGTGTATTTTGTATTCGTATTGCCCTTACAGTGAAGAATCCCTTCCTGCGCTGAGTACGAAATTTCCTCTCCTCAGGCCTTAGCGGGTGTCTGCGAGTTTTGTATAGAAGTCTCTTTGTAAACAACTCACATGATTGCTCCACATATTTCCCCTTTATATATTTGTAAATATTAATCATATCTCCTCTTAGTCGTCTCATTTCTATTGTACACATATCTAACATAGAAAGCCTCTCCTCACATTCCAGTGTCTCAAACACCTTAATCAATTTGGTAGCTCGCCTCTGAACCTTTTCAAGTTCTAATATGGCTCTTTTATAGTGTGGTGCCCAGAACTGTACACAATACTCAAGATGCAGCTGTATTAATGATTTTTACAGTGCCAGGATTACGCTCTCATCCCTTGTCTCAAATCCCCCTTTAATGCATACTAACACCTTATTTGCCTTTGTTGCTGCACTTTGACATTGGGTGTTGCTGCTAAATCTACTGTCAATGAACACCCTATATATATATATATATATATATATATATATCTATCCACACACCACTCGGCGGCACTCCGGACAAATAAAATTAAGACTACAAAGTCATCTTGGATTAAATCATTCATGATTTAATCCAAGATGACTTTGTAGTCTTCATTTTATTTGTCCGGAGTGCCGCCGAGTGGTGTGTGGATATTGTGGGCCGTTGCAACACGGCCGTCACGGAGGGCACCTGGCAAGTTTCTACACTGGGACAATAGGAGTGCCGGATCTGGTGGATGTATATATATATATATATATGTATATATAAGGAAAACAAGGTAGAGGTGCCTTATATAGCGCATATATATATATATATATATATATATATATATACGCACACACTTTAGATGGAGGGAGCACAAACACCGGTAGTTTTGTAAGGTACAGTGGTCTTTATTCTCTCACAGCTGCATACAGTGGACAAACTGTTGGTATCTTTATGGTTACCGCTGCCCCAGGTCCTGTTGTTTACCTCACTTAGCACAGGCTCCCTAATGCTAGCTTTCCATGGGCCTCTCACCTGGCCACTTGCTGGCATCAGGAGCACTGCCTACTCTCTCTAGCTCAGATAAATAGGGAAATGTCTCTCTGAAGTGTTCATGGTAGAACCCATTCATGCTTCCAGGGAAACTCAGATTCTGGACTTTGGGATGGAGTGTCTCCACTCCTCACCTCTATTAGACTACACCCATGTTGTAAGGCTGTATAGTGGGTTTTCTCAGGTTCCGGACCCCCTTTTCTCTGAGTTTCTCTGCCACACACCCTCCCACTAAGCATCTGACCACCTTGGCGAAATATGGAAAATAGGGGGACCAGGTGCTTCAATTGGAAACAAAAGCAACCTATTACCAACAACTAAGGATCTATCCCAAGATCCGAGAAAGCTTGAACAGAGAAAGGATGGTGTGGAAGATGATGTTATTGTAGGAAGAGTTGGTACTTTAAAAATAGATAAAATATACTTATCCTAAAATAATGGTCAGTAGGAGAAGTGAATGGTGGAAAAGATCTCTGACATCATATTTCTGATGTTCGAAGTTTCATTCGTGATCCTGATGATTCCGTTGATACATGAATCAAATAAAATTGATAGTACCAATGTGTAGTGCATTCAAATACTCATGTGATAATGATGATTAATAAATGAGCTAAAGCTGGCCTACCGTACTCACATAACGGAGATGGAAAAAATATACTGTATCTAAAGGTATCTTTAAATCGAATGCTCAGCTTATTGTTAAATTTTATAGAGTGAATCATCCGGCAAAATATTGTGGGGTGCTTCTTCTAGCAGTAATGAAAAGGAGATTGTACCTTACTTACACTCTTATGGAGTCTGAAGCATATGTAAAGGTATCTTTGGTAATAGAAGGTCTCTTAAAGTCATTCCTTAGATTTCAAAGTGCAAGATTCATACCTTGCACTATGGGAATGTAAAACATGCATGTAACAGTATCTTTTATAATAGACGTCAAGGGTGTGTACCGGTACTCACAGTGGGTGGGTGCAGTGAATTGACTCCAGTCATGGTTTTTTATGGTGCATATGAGGTTCCAGTCAAATCTTGTATAAAGGTTATTTAATATAGGTACACATAAACATAAAATATTGTCAGGTGGGGGACTATGTTCCTGCTCAGAGACAAGGCAGCGACCCAAATTGGACAACAAATAGCCAACAGGACCAGGTCCTGGGGCGCGAGATGTGGAAAAATATATAAATGTGGGTTTTGGATAAATACCTATTTTACACTTCTTGCCCTCCCCAAGCTTCACCATACATGGTCCTGCCTGTGCCAACCCAACATTCCGACTGGACAGAGCGTGTGTATTCAAATGCATTTTGCCTGGCCTATGCTGAGCCGAAAAGTGATAAGGTTGCAACGTTACAAACCACCGGGTCACTTTTGCATTGGTATCCTTATTTCAATCCATCCATTGCAACAAGTTGTGGTCTGCTACCAACATGAACTCTCTACCTAGAAGATAATATTGGAAAGATTACGCCACCTAGTTGACAGCCAGACACTCACACTCCACTGTGGCATATTTCCTTTCTCGGGGTAGGAGCTTGCAGCTAAGGAATAGAATTGTTTTTCTTCTCCATTCACAACTTGAGCCAGGACAGCTCCCAAAATGTCTGTTTGTAGAATAAACCTTTTTTTTAAAGTTGGGTACCACATAGCTTCTACCACTTGTGTCCAAATAATTTTGACTGGGCTATTTTTTTTAGGAATTTGTTTAAAGCTGCATCTCTTGTCACAAAATTGAAAATGAATGTTCGATAATAACCCATTAAGCCTAGGAAGGTCCATATCTGGTATTTCTAAATGAGTTTAGGCAAATTGAGCACAGCCTCCACTTTGTTGGTCTGAGGTTTTACTAGTCCTCGTTCCAATATGTACCCTAGATATTTAGCCTTACTCATGCAACTAGCACATTTCTCTGGGTTGGCAGTGAAGTTGTGGACACAAAGGGATTTGAAGACTGCATTTACTTTGGAAAGATGATCCTTCCAATTTTGAGTAAAGATGACAATGTCGTTGAAGTGTGCAACAGCATAACCACAATGAGTTTTCAACCACCTGTCCATAGCCCCCTGGAAAGTGGCCAGGGCCCCATGAAGACCAAAAGGTAGTACATAAGATTTTAATAACTCATCAGGGGTTGAGAATGCTGTCTTCACCTTTGCTTCCTCTGTTAATGGAATTTGCCAATACCCTTTTGTCATGTCTAAAGTTGCCAAAAAATGTCTTTTAGCGAGATGTTACACTAACTCATCAATTTGGGGCATGGGATAGGTATCAAACTTCGAGACATTGTTCAGCTGACGGAAATCAGTGCAAAAAATCAAGCACCCGATGCTTTGGGTACAAGCACATTTGGATTATTCCAGTTGCTGTTGGATTTTTTGTTAACTCTCAGTCGCCGCATGTCTTGGATTTCTTGTCACACTGCTGCTCTTTTGGCTTTAGGTTTTCGTCAATGCCGCAGTTTCACATTTATACCGAAGGGATTCACGATGTCATGCTTTATAACCTGTGTCCAACCTGGGAGAGCAGAGAACACATTCTCATTGTTTCTTCTTACCAGTTCTTCAGCCTGGAGTCCTTGGCTTAGAGGTAGAGTCTCTTCTATAGCCACAGGACAGCCAGAACTTTTCAAGCTATGTTGCAGATTTGGTTTGTTTCCTCCTTCCAGTGCTTTAGCAAGTCTATATGATAAATTTGCTCTGATTTCCGTCTTCCTTCTTGGCGGATCTTGTAATTTATAGACCCAACTTCTTCTATCACTTCATACAGTCCCTACCAGTGGGCAAACAACTTGCTTTCCTGTATAGGCACTAATACTAGTACCTTGTCACCTGGCTTGAATGACTGATTACCCGTTGTTTTGTCATAATATTTTTTTTGTTGACTTTGAGCAAGGTGCATGTTCTGTTGCAGAAGCAACTCAATTTGGCATATGCGTTGGTAGAGTTGAGACATGAACTGCACTACTTTGGTTTCTTATGCAGACTGCCCCTCCCAACCCTCCTTTAACAGATCGAGGATGCACCAAGGCTTCCTACCGAACAAAGGTTTAATGGGACTAAATCCTGTAGATGTTTGAAGCACTTCTCTTATAGCAAATATTAAGTTTGAGTGCAATAGAGCCATGTCTCACTTTTCTTCGGTTACAGACCACTGTATCATCTGTTTCAGGGTGTGATTGAATCTCTCAACCAGCCCATCCATCTGTGGGTGATACACGGAAGTTATTAGTTTCTTCAAACCTAATAATTTGCACATATCCTTCATAAACCTTGAAACAAAGGGGGTACCCTAGTCAGTAAGCATTTCCTTTGGTATACCCAGCCAGCAATACATCAGTAATAGCTCTCGTTCTATAATACTAGACTTGATCTTCCTCAATGGGATGGCCTCGATATATCTAGTGGCATAATTGAGTATCACCATTATACTGTATATTGGTGTCCCTAGGCGGATTTGATAACAAACCCTACTATGTCCCATCTAATCTGTTCAAAGGGAACAGAAATAACAGGCAGGGTAACCAAGGGTGCACCTAAATTTAGTTCTTTGGCAGACAGGGCACTCATGACAGCACTTCTGAACTGCTGTCACTAACCCAGGCCAAAAGAACTGCTGTTGTACTCTTTGCAAGATCTTCTCTTCCCCCAGAAAGCCATGCCATAGCTGTTTATTAGCCGCCTGAAGAACTAGCCCTACAACTGATACACTTTATTAAAGTGCATGTATGCTACCCGATACAACAAGTTACTCTTCAAGGCAAAGTAAAGTGTTCCCTCAGAAGGTAAGGGACGCTTTATTTGCCCATTTATCTCTGAGACATTGTTAAATGTATTCAATAAAATATTGCCATTTAATTGGTCACGATCAAAGTCAAACAATGACACTCCTAGACAGTCCAGAATCCAGTTCACCTCATTGCCACTCATTTCCTGGAGTTCTGGATAAGGGGTCTGTTGTTCTGATGACTGTTCCCAACAACCATGAAAACTGGTAAGCTGCTCCCTTGGATCACTTCTTGGACTTATACCATCTGAAGACCTGAGGACCTGAACCAAGACCCCACTACTGATTTTCATGGGCTTATGCTGGAGGTATACCATCTGAACTGAGGACATTGCTTTGCTTCTACCTCACCAAGGAACTGCAATCTTGCGGAGTGCTGAGCCGCTTAATAACCCTTGGACATATTTGTGTTAACTATTGCCTAGTTCAGAATATCCATCCGGTCCGCACAAACCTAGAAGGGGACTATATTATAGGAACAGGTCCTATTATCTCCTCCATTTTGAGATAAATGTGATCGGGAGTAACATTTCATACCTCCCCCTTTTTTAAGGGTTTTTCTTCACTTATTTTATCGATTCCATATGGATGTTTTGTTGAATTTTATTATGAATTAAATGTTTATAATTACTGACCTACTCATCTCATTTATGACCATTTAGCGCTAATTATTTATTTGCTTGTATTATTGTGTGAGGTCTGACCAACCTCTTCATCTAGCTGCTGTGTTGAACCTCCCCAATCAGCGCCTGGAGAGAATTACCTTAGGGTAATTTTTTCTCTTTTTGTGTATTGGTAGGGAGGCTGCTTCTCTGTTTGTTACAGTAAATGGGGACTGCATCTCTTCCCAGAAAGAAATAATCTTGTAGCAATAGGAAGTCTTAACAAGAATCAAATTATATGGTCACCAGTGGTTTACGGCAGCTATCAATAGTTCTTCCCTTGCTCACCAAGTCAGGCAGAGTTTTATGCATGAGTACTCTTCCACTGCTTCATGTACGCACACAACCTTCACAAGTGGCAGGTCCCAGGTGGATCCTGGGGGTACCAGGTTGGCCAAGATAAGGGATAACTCACTCCCAGTAACCACCAATCCCCATATGTCTCATCCTCCAATGTGCACCATCACCTGAAAGTGGGTAGTCTCTCCTGGTGAGTTTAGGCCCACATACAAATGAGTGGTCCAGCCCACACTCTATCGACTCGGTAGTTAGGACAGTCCCATAAGATGTGTATAATTCTCTAACAGAGAGTGGGTCCTGTCTTGGTCATCTTATCTTTCAGTGGCCAAAGCCAAATTCTCATAAATTTGAGGATCTGCCTGCACTGAGTCCACTCTTGCAGGCTTTGTTCAAAGTTCTGTACACAATGGCCAATTGCTATTAGGCCTAATTAAGACTGGAACGTTGCAGCAGCAGCGTTCACAGTCTGATGCCCGGTGAAGTGTGCGCATGCACAGAAGCCGCACTGTGCGTGTGCACACAGTGAGATGCAACAGCCTGATTGTGGGGCGGGAGGGGGCATGTCTGCGGGGGCAGATCTGGAATGCGGGCGGACTTGCCCTTTGCTGGATGTCCCCCCGCATGTAAGAGAAAATGATCGTAGATGTGCATTTTTTCGCACATCTACGAATAGGTCTGAATCACCCACATTATCTCCATGACCTGCAAAGCTGTGTTTGTTTTGGTCTGCAACCACGACTGTACTAGGTGGACTAATTCGGCCAGCTGTGTTCTTCTTACACAGCTTTCAAGTGGGAGCATGACTTTGTAAGGAATAGGAAATACCCACTTATTCACCACAGCAGCTGGAAGGGGTTTGTCAGACCCCTCAAAATTATATACACAATAAAAAAGGATTACCAGCGCTAGGAGTTGTATTGCCAATTCAATAAATACCTGGATCAGTTAATTAAAAAATTAATTTTTAATGTAAAAAAGCTGCATGAAACTAAACATTCAATTAATATATGTATACATCAAATTTAAATAATTCATAAAACATTGGCTCTGAGATTTTGGTAATTACTTTGCTGGTAGGAACCAAACCATTAGCTTATGATCCCAGACTTTATATGCATAAGGATTCCCTCCTCCTTGTATAGCAATTGCACAGTCAGCTGGTAATGACCTGATGTTACCTCATACACAGTTCCACAAAGGATGGTAGTTGTTCATCTGTGTAGAGAATTCAAGGTGTTTCCATAAATTGCTGGATGTATAAGCACAGGAGAGGGCTGTTTCCTATTTCTTGCATCCAATTTGGAAAAATGGAAAAGTCCTTATCTGGATCAATCTCAAATGGTGTAGGTTTACGTTCCACAGTGGTGTCTTAACGCGTTTCCCTGAGCTAGGTCGCTCAGCTTCCTCAGAAGTAAATCTCAGAGTGCCTGAGAGCCATTTTATACCTCACTGATTAGTAGATACATTGCAGCTGTAAATCTTTAATAAAACTGATCCATGTTACAATACATAAATTTATTATATACATCCAGAAGGTCAGTCCTACTCAATTTATAAAATCTTAATTGTTTAAAATTATGCACAGTAGAATAGCCACATTTTTATTATCTATACATATAAAATTTATGCCGGTCATGTGACCTAGCACTCACCATGTCTTTAATCAAAATTTAAATTAGGTGTGTTGGAGGTTCGTTAGTGGATCCAATGTGTCCCACCATCCATCAGGACGCCCACCTGGTTAGAGGTGGGCGCACCTGTGTCGCGGTCCGCTGAGCGTTGCCACCCCTCACGGGCTCCGTAACCGGAAGCAGCCGTGAGACGCACGGCTGGAACGCGCCTGATGCACTGTGGGACCACATCACGTGTCCCAGCTTGGACACGTGATCGGACCACTCGAACGGCCTCTGTATTTGTTTGTAGAGTTGCTAGGATACGATCAGCATAATCATAACATCTTAACGGGCTACCATATCAAAAGTAAAATCATTTATAAACGATTTTTCATTTAGTTGATATATTTATATATATACAATTAGTGATAAATAGATGCAACAACAGAGTATTCGTTTTTTGTTGTTTAGATTTCGTATAGATATACAGTCTTTCTTATAGAATCTAAATATAATATACAATCCATACTAAAGAGAGTTTTTTCAAATATTTAGTAGATCGAGACAAGCAGAACATTCCTTTATTTTATTCATGCTTAGATTTTCATACATACACATATATATATCTTTACATTTTTTATATATATATGTATATATACATGTATACTTATACACATGTACATACACACATATACACATACACACACATGTATACATCCACATGCATGCCTGCATGCACGCACGTTACACGTACGTACGTACGTACGTACGTACGTACGTACGTACGTACGTACGTACGTACACACAAACATACATACTACCATTGATACACAATGCATTTTTCCCCTATTGTTTGAATATATGAACAATCAATTTTTAACAGAAAGAAGGGGGGGGGGGTGTAGAGGGTATATGAAGGAGGGGAGGGTAAGGTTAAGGGAGAACGAAGGGGAGGGGGGGAGGGGTTAAATGAACATTTCTAACAATATACATTTTTATGATGAATATTTCTTATTACATGAATAGTTATAAATAACTATATCAATATCCATATTTCCAAACATATTATATGGATGAATCCCTAAATTGTTGATATATATCATTTACATACTTTTTGATATGCTCCTACATGATGGAATTGATTTCCATATTTTCATTTAAACCGTCAGGATATAATGAATTAAATTGCAACATCCAAAAAACTTCCCTTTTACAGAGATTGATATATCTATCTCCCCCTCTTATCGTAGATGGTATCTGTTCTAAGGCTATAAGTTTTAATGTTTCAGGGTCACCATCATGTTTTTCACAAAAATGTCTTGAGACACTATGTTTCATATATTTCTTATAGATGTTTCTCCTATGTTCTAAAAATCAAATTTTTAGTGGTCTAGTTGTACGGCCTATATAAGGAAGGTTACAACTACAAAATAATAGGTAGACCACATATGATGAACTACAATTAATAAAGGTTTTTATCGTATATATATCTTTCATGTATGGTATATCTACTTGAGTTGTTCGTCTTTTAATATATTTGCATGTGGTACATTTATTATGACCACATTGAAAGAAACCAGGTGGTTTTTTTAAAGAAGTTAGCCAATTAGAACCTTTGTTATCTTCCGGTTCATCTTTAATATGTCTCAGGTGACTAGGAGCTAGCATTAATTTTAAGGATTTATTTTTCTTCTTTTTACAAAATTACTCTCGAAGATTTCAAAGAATTATGCCATAAACAACAAACTAATCATAGCAAAAGAAAGCAGTCTAATTTATCTAACAAAGAAAGACAAGCATTGAATCTACTTATACAGGATACCTCATTGGTTATAAAAGAGGCCGATAAGGGAGGGGGGCTAGTAATTCTTAATAGGGAGGATTACATTGCGGAGTCATTAAGACAATTAGAAGATGAAGATCATTACAATAAACTATCTGGTGATCCAACTAAAGATTTTTTACTGGAACTAAAATGTTTGCTCGATGATGCTCTTAGACAGGGGACTATATCCAAGGATGTCTATCAATTCTTATTTCCTATTCACCCCACTATCCCAACATTTTATTATTTACCGAAAATTCACAAATCCCTCACTTCACCCCCGGGTCGCCCTATAATTTCTGGAATCAATTCACTCACTTCAAATTTATCATTTTACGTAGATTCATTTTTACAATCACGAGTGTCCTCACTGAGGTCTCACATACGAGACACCACACATTTTCTCACTGAAATAATGAATATAACATGGAAGGAATCATATTCATTTCTGACACTTGATGTCTCAGCTTTATACACAAATATTCCCCATGACAGAGGGTGTAGAGTCATTTTTGAAAGACTAAAAAATGATGGGGACCTCAGTGAGGAACAAATCAAGTTTTTAATGGACTCCATTCAATTTATTTTATCACATAACTATTTTCTTTTTCTTAATGATTTTTATTTACAGGTGATGGGAACGGCCATGGGGACCAGGTTCGCGCCCAGTTATGCCAACCTATACATGGGCCACCTTGAGGAGGCCCTGGTGTGGGGAAGCACCTGGGCGGGATCTCTGGTCTTCTATGGCCGTTATATAGATGATCTTTTTATTATTTGGGATGGGGATTATGACACTGCCACTTCATTTATTTCTTCTTTGAATCATAACACTTATAATTTAACCTTCACTTGTCAATTTCACCCTTCTAAGATTACATTCTTGGATATAGCCCTCGAAATAGTGAATAATAAAATAATTACCTCCACATATGTTAAAGAAACTAATACCAACTCATACTTACACTACGATAGCTCCCACTATGAACCGTGGAAACGGAATATACCTAAGAGCCAACTAATGAGGATACGTCGAAACTGCACAGAACTAGAAACCTTTGACCGCCAGGCGAACACTCTTATAGAGTCCTTTAAGAAATGTGGGTATCCAAATGATCTGTTACAAGATACATTGCAAGAAACCCGTAACATGGATAGAAATAACCTTTTTAAATATACCAACAACACTAAAAACAATAAAAATAAAAATATAAATAATAAAGAAAAAGGAAAAAAGGATAATTCTTATGAGAGAGAAAAAATTGGAAAAATAGAAAATGAAAATGAAGATAATAACATTTCATTTATCTGTAAATATAATTCCTGTGCAGGGGAAATTAAAAACATCATAAAAAGAAATTATAAGATATTAAGATATGATAATATTTTAGGATCCATACTTCCGAATATTCCAAAAATTAAGTATAAGAAAAATAAATCCTTAAAATTAATGCTAGCTCCTAGTCACCTGAGACATATTAAAGATGAACCGGAAGATAACAAAGGTTCTAATTGGCTAACTTCTTTAAAAAAAACACCTGGTTTCTTTCAATGTGGTCATAATAAATGTACCACATGCAAATATATTAAAAGACGAACAACTCAAGTAGATATACCATACATGAAAGATATATATACGATAAAAACCTTTATTAATTGTAGTTCATCATATGTGGTCTACCTATTATTTTGTAGTTGTAACCTTCCTTATATAGGCCGTACAACTAGACCACTAAAAATTAGATTTTTAGAACATAGGAGAAACATCTATAAGAAATATATGAAACATAGTGTCTCAAGACATTTTTGTGAAAAACATGATGGTGACCCTGAAACATTAAAACTTATAGCCTTAGAACAGATACCATCTACGATAAGAGGGGGAGATAGATATATCAATCTCTGTAAAAGGGAAGTTTTTTGGATGTTGCAATTTAATTCATTATATCCTGACGGTTTAAATGAAAATATGGAAATCAATTCCATCATGTAGGAGCATATCAAAAAAGTATGTAAATGATATATATCAACAATTTAGGGATTCATCCATATAATATGTTTGGAAATATGGATATTGATATAGTTATTTATAACTATTCATGTAATAAGAAATATTCATCATAAAAATGTATATTGTTAGAAATGTTCATTTAAACCCCCCCCCCTTTCCAACCACTCCCCCCCTCCCCTTCGTTCTCCCTTAACCTTACCCTCCCCTCCTTCATATACCCTCTACATCCCCCCCCCCTTCTTTCTGTTAAAAATTGATTGTTCATATATTCAAACAATAGGGGAAAAATGCATTGTGTATCAATGGTAGTATGTATGTTTGCGTGTACGTACGTGTAACGTGCGTACATGCAGGCATGCATGTGGATGTATACATGTGTGTGTATGTGTATATGTGTGTATGTACATGTGTATAAGTATACATGTATATATACATATATATATAAAAAATGTAAAGATATATATATGTGTATGTATGAAAATCTAAGCATGAATAGAATAAAATAAAGGAATGTTCTGCTTGTCTCGATCTACTAAATATTTGAAAAAACTCTCTTTAGTATGGATTGTATATTATATTTAGATTCTATAAGAAAGACTGTATATCTATACGAAATCTAAACAACAAAAAACGAATACTCTGTTGTTGCATCTATTTATCACTAATTGTATATATATAAATATATCAACTAAATGAAAAATCGTTTATAAATGATTTTACTTTTGATATGGTAGCCCGTTAAGATGTTATGATTATGCTGATCGTATCCTAGCAACTCTACAAACAAATACAGAGGCCGTTCGAGTGGTCCGATCACGTGTCCAAGCTGGGACACGTGATGTGGTCCCACAGTGCATCAGGCGCGTTCCAGCCGTGCGTCTCACGGCTGCTTCCGGTTACGGAGCCCGTGAGGGGTGGCAACGCTCGGCGGACCGCGACACAGGTGCGCCCACCTCTAACCAGGTGGGCGTCCTGATAGATGGTGGGACACATTGGATCCACTAACGAACCTCCAACACACCTAATTTAAATTTTGATTAAAGACATGGTGAGTGCTAGGTCACATGACCGGCATACATTTTATATGTATAGATAATAAAAATGTGGCTATTCTACTGTGCATAATTTTAAACAATTAAGATTTTATAAATTGAGTAGGACTGACCTTCTGGATGTATATAATAAATTTATGTATTGTAACATGGATCAGTTTTATTAAAGATTTACAGCTGCAATGTATCTACTAATCAGTGAGGTATAAAATGGCTCTCAGGCACTCTGAGATTTACTTCTGAGGAAGCTGAGCGACCTAGCTCAGGGAAACGCGTTAAGACACCACTGTGGAACGTAAACCTACACCATTTGAGATTGATCCAGATAAGGACTTTTCCATTTTTCCAAATTGGATGCAAGAAATAGGAAACAGCCCTCTCCTGTGCTTATACATCCAGCAATTTATGGAAACACCTTGAATTCTCTACACAGATGAACAACTACCATCCTTTGTGGAACTGTGTATGAGGTAACATCAGGTCATTACCAGCTGACTGTGCAATTGCTATACAAGGAGGAGGGAATCCTTATGCATATAAAGTCCGGGATCATAAGCTAATGGTTTGGTTCCTACCAGCAAAGTAATTACCAAAATCTCAGAGCCAATGTTTTATGAATTATTTAAATTTGATGTATACATATATTAATTGAATGTTTAGTTTCATGCAGCTTTTTTACATTAAAAATTAATTTTTTAATCAACTGATCCAGGTATTTATTGAATTGGCAATACAACTCCTAGCGCTGGTAATCCTTTTTTATTGGGAGCATGACTTTGCCTGCTGCTCCACTAACTCTATATAATCCTTTTGGGGTTCTCTTTTTAAATACTGGGCCATTAACTCAACCAATTCCTTCGCTGGCCATTTCATGCAAGTGGCAGTTCTCTCAAGATTCCTCCTCATCCAGATTCCTCCTCATCATCTGGCGTCATCTTCTGGAAAGGGGGTATCCCTGGCCCACTTTGTTTCAACTCTGGGCCTGATTCAGAGGTGCAAGCAAAACGAAAAAGCACGCAACCAGGAAAAACTATTTTCCACTGCAGGTAGGGTAGATTTAACAGGTGTAGATAGATTTAGCTAGTGTGTTAGATTTATCTGTGCAGGGTAAATATGGGCTGCTTTTGCATGTATCCCACAAATACTGAACAGCATTATTTTTAGATTTCAGTTTGAACACACTCCACCCAAACCTAACTCTCTCTGCACATATTACATCTGCCCCACCTGTGTCATTATCCCGACTGTATTTCTCATATGCTGTGTCTTACCTCAGCATATCCTGTAATCTTCAGCTCAGCATGAATCCCGCAAATCTATGTTGCTTTCTTGATTAAGCCACCATAGTAGGAATACCTCTGAGTAATCAGCAATGAGCAAGATAATGCCTTGATGAATCAATACATTAGGAACTTCAAGAATGCCAAGAATTGGAAAACATTTGAGACAGTTCAAAGACAACAGCCTGTTGATTTAAGAGTTGGTTATATTTCCTTTGATTCCATTCCAAGTTCCTTGTGTTGTTCTAAACTTATTAATGCAATGTATGACAATGATGTATTTACTCATAAAGAAGACTGGTATCTTCCATTAGACTTGGATTCAGACTCTGAATTTGATCCAGTTTATGATGCCACTCCTTTCTTGGGAGGTCCCATGTTCCCTGAAAAAGTTTTTCCTTCACAGGAAATTCCTGTCTCCCTGGTCAAATCCAGATGTTCCCATAACAAGAAGAAGCATTGGCGAAGGTCTTGAGTTCTTCTGTATGAAATTTTCAAGTTCCTCTGAGATTCAAGATGGGTGTACGGAGTCCACCCTTGAAGAGGGGGGTACTGTCATGATCCTGACTGTATTTCTCATATTCTGTGGCTTACCTCAGCATATCTTGTAATCTGCATTTGCTTCAGCTCAGCATGAATACTGCTCAAATCTGTGTTGCTTTCTTGATTAAGCCACCTGAGTAATCAGTAATCAGCTGTGAGCAGCATTTGATTCTTCACTGTGTTCAGCAATCTGGAGTTTAGGCCTAAAAGTCAGCATCAGGGTCTGATCACCTGACCATAAGCTATACAATCCTGTGCCAGCCTGAGACTCCCTGAATCACCTGACTCCAATCACCAAGGACCAAGAGGTATAAGTAAAGAGACTTGTGTTACAGAAGCTGCCAGTTTCTTGAGTCACACAGCTCAATGTGAGCTTAGTAGATACGCTCCCTAAGAGGTAACACTATTATCTTATTTCCTGTAAACTCTGCTCTTTTGCTACCCAGTCCGGATTACAGTTCTGTTACCAGTAATATCCAGTATCAGTCTCGTCTATAAGACACAGCCGAAGTATTCTTCAATCTCGTCTTTAAGACACAGTCACAGTATTCTTCAGTCTCATCTTAAAGACACAGTCGCAGTGTTCTTCAGTCTCGTCTATAAGACCCAGTCACAGTATTCTTCAGTCTCGTCTTAAAGAAACAGCCACAGTCTTTAGTTTTTCTTCAGCTTTGTCTTAAAAGTCACAGCCTTCAGTTCATCTTCAGCCTCATCTTAAAGTCACAGCCACAGTCATTTTCTTCATACAGAATGCTACAGCATCAGATATTAGAAAAAAGAAAAAGTGGTGGTATATAGCTAATATTAGTTTTTTTTATTTAGAAAACAAATAAAATGTATTGAGATCAATACAATGATATAAACATTTATCGGCTGGCTGTAAATACTAAATATTCTCCCCTTAAACATATATAACGAGATTTATGGTCGACTTACCATAGTTAAATCTCTTTCTACAAGGTACACTAGGTTAAACAGGGAATACATCAGGGTGTAGAGTTGGATCTTGATCCAGAGGCACCAACAGGCTAAAGCTTTGACTGTTCCCAGGATGCATTGCATGGCCTCCTCTATAACCCCGCCTCCATACATTGGAGCTCAGTTTCATTAACCAGTCCAATGCAGTAGCAGGTAAAAGAGACGGCAGATGTTAGTCACATAGAACCACATTCTAACGACAGGAGAAGGGACCAGTGGCTAATGACATACAAACCCAAAGAAGCTAAGTGCGTCAAGGTGGGCGCCCTGTGGAGCCCAGTGTACCTCGCAGAAAGAGATTTAACTATGGTAAGTCTACCATAAATCTCCTTTTCTGCAGCGGGGTACACTGTCTTCCACAGGGAATACATCTGGGATGTCCTTAAGCAGTTCCTCATGGGAGGGGATGCACCATAGCGGGCACAAGAACCCGGCATCCAAAGGAAGCATCCTGGGAGGTGGAAGTATCAAATGCATAGAACCTAATGAATGTTTTCACTGAGGACCATGTAGCTGCCTTGCACAATTGTTCAGTGGACGCGCCACGGCGAGCTGCCCAAGGAGGTCCAACAGACCAAGTAGAATGAGCTTTGATAGCAGCAGGAGCTGGAAGGCCAGCTTGTGCATATGCTTGTGCAATCACCATTCTAATCCATCTGGCTTTGCTTATTCGCAGGCCAGCCACATTTGTAAAAAACAAAAAGTACAAAAAAAGTATCGGACCTCCGGAGAGAGGCAGTCCTCTCCACATAAATACGGAGAGGCCCTTCCACATCCAAAGACCACTCTTGGAGGACAAACCAGAAGAGATAAAAGCCAGAACCATGATCTCTTGGTTAAGGTTAAAAGATGATACCACCTTCGGCAAATAACCAGGGCGAGTTCGGAAAACTGCCCGGTCACGGTGAAAAATCTGATGACAAGACAAAGCTCCTAAGTCCGACACCCTCATAGCAGAGGCAATAGCCAGCAGAAACACCACCTTAAGCGTAAGTTATTTAAAGTCCACAGACTCAAGAGGTTCAAATGGAGACTCTTGTAGGGCATTCAAGAAAACAGACAGATCCCATGGAGCCACAGAAGGACATAGGGAGGCTGGATCTGTAAAACGCCTTGAGTGAAAGTATGAACGTCAGGAATAGACACAATTTTTCTCTAAAACCACAATGACAAGGCAGAAATACGAACCTTGAGGGAGGCCTTGTCTGGCCAAGTCTGGATAGACATAAGGGCCCTGAACAAGGAGGTCTGGGTGTTTAGGAAGTAGAAGAGGACGCTCGATTGATAGACCCTGTAGGTCTGAGAACCAATGCCATCTGGGCTATGCTGAAGCGACTAGAAGTAGTATTCCTCCTTCTTGCTTGAACTTCCACAGTACCCTGGGTAGGAGTGACACTGGAGGGCACATGTATGACAGCTGAAAGTTCCATGGAATTGCCAGTGCATCCACGAACGCTGCATGAGGATCCCTTGTCCTTGATCCAAAAATCGGAACCTTGTGATTGTGTCGAGACATCATCAGGTCTACATCTGGTAGGCCCCACGTGTCCACTAGGAGTTGAAAGACTTCTGGATGAAGACTACACTCTCCGGTGTGCATGTCCTGATGACTGAGAAAATCTGCTTCCCAGTTGAGGTTTCCAGGGAATGAACACTGCCGGCAGATGGCGTTCCAAAGGATTTTTGACACTTCCATCATTGCCATGCGGCTTTGAGTGCTGCCTTGATGATTTATGTATGCCACCATGGGGGCGTTGTCTGATTGTACTTGAACAGGCCTGTTCTGTAGCAGTGGCAGGGCAAGATACAAAGCATTGAACACTGCCCGCAATTCCAGAATGTTTATCGGGAGCAGAGATTCCTCTTTGGTCCACCGACCCTGGAGACACCACTCCCCAACCCCACAGACTGGCATCCATAGTTAGTAGGACCCAGTTGGGGATCCAGAAGGGTCAGCCCCTGCTCAACCGTTGGTCCTGTAGCCAACAGCTCAGTGACAGAAGAACCTCTGGAGTCAAGGAGATCATTTGAGACTTGATCCGATGAGGCAGGCCATCCCATTTGGAAAGGATTAACCTCTGCAGAAGGTGGGAATAAAATTGAGCATACTTTATCATGTCAAAAACCGACACCATGAGGCCTAGTACTTGCATCGCCGAGTGTATCAACACTCTTGGGTGAGAAAGGAAGCATCTGATCCTGTCCTGAAGTTTCAGTACTTTCTCCGGAGACAGAAACAGTCTTTGTGTCTAGCAGTGCACCCAGGTGCACCATGCTCCGAGCAGGGACCAGCGAGGACTTTTTCCAGTTGATGAGCCACCCGTGGGCTTGTAGGAATTGGACCGTCAGTTCCAGATGACTGAGGATAAAAACTTAGGAGTTCACCAGGATCAAAAAGTCATCCAGATACGGCAGGATCCTGATTCCCTGATGGCAGAGAAGGGCCGTCACCACAGCCATGACCTTGGCGAAGATCTGAGGGGCCGTGGCCAGTACAAATGGTAGAGCCTGGAATTGATAATGTAGGTTGCCAATAGCAAAGCGCAGATATTGCTGATGCGATATGGCAATAGGCATATGCAGGTAAGCATCTTGCATGTCCACTGATACTATATAGTCTTCGGGTTCCATGGCCAATACAATAGAGTGCAGAGTTTCCATATGGAATTTGGACACTCTCACAAATTTGTTCAATGATTTGAGGTTGAGTATAGGCCGGAAGGACCCATTGGGTTTCAGAACTTGAAACAGGGTCGAATAGTATCGCCTGCCTCTCTGGGACAGAGGTACCCGCACTACCACTCCTGTGTCCAGGAGGGAACGCACAACCAAGTGTAGAGCTTGCGATTTCAACGGATCCAAAGGGATAACCATTGTGCAGAACAGGTGAGGGGGACGTCTCTTGAAAGAGATTGCGTACGCGTGGCATCCAAAGTGGTCTTTATCCTGGGCGAACTGCAGAAGTTGGCCTGCCACCCTGGGATCTCCCAGGGGGAGGCCCAGCCCATCATGCAACAGGCTTGTCTTGTTTGGAAGCACGCTGACGGGCAGCCTAGGATTGTTTAGGTTTGGGCTTAGTGGTTTTGGAATTACGAGCCTGTCTCGGGTACGCTTGACCATTTGCTTTCCCTGGAGTTCGAAAGGAATGAAAAGTGGTACTCTTTGTCTTCGGTGCAGAAGGATTAGTACTTGCAAGAAACACAGTCTTAGCAGTCACCAAGTCAGTCACAATCTCATTCAGATCCTCCCCAAATAAGATGACCCCCTTAAAAGGAAGCACCTCCAAGGTCTTTTTGGAGTCTAGGTCCACCTTCCAGGACCTCAACCACAGAATTTGGCGAGCCAGTGTAGACGTAGTAGACACCTTGGCCGCCATAACACCTTCCTCAGAGGACGCCTCTTGAATATAGTGGGAGGTGGTGGTAATATGAGACAGATATTGTCTGTCAGTGTAAGAAATATCCTGAGGCAGCTCATCCTCTACTGCCTGAACCCATGCTTCAATTCCTGTTGTGGCCCAGGAGGCTGCTATAGTGGGTCTACATGCAGCACTGGTAAGGGAGTAAATAGACTTCAGGCAACCCTCCACACGCTTATCCGTCAGTTCCTTCACTGGAGTGACAGTGGTGACAGGCAGAGTAGATGACACCACAAGACGGGCGACAACAAGTTTCCCACTTGTTACTCAACTCCGCAGGGATAGGATAACAAGCTAGCATCTTTTTAGACAGGGAGAATTTCTTTCCTGGAGACGACCAGGATTCCTGACGTATGTCAATTAAATGGTCAGAATGTGGTAAGACTACTTTAGCAACCTTCTGACGTTTTAACGTATCAGGTTTCTTAGATGCAGTAGTGGGATCTACCTCATCATCAATTTGTAGAATTAGCTTAATAGCCTCCACTAGTTCAGGAACATCAACCTGAGCTGTAGGTTTCTCATCAGAAGCGACTGTATCAGTGTCTGACGGATCAGTATATTCAACATCCTCATCAGAATTATCTGAAATATTAGTGGATAGTGGGGAGGAAGTGGCCCACTTAGATGACCCCTTTATCCCAGAGGGGTGTGGAGTAGCCTTTTGTCTAACCAAAGATTGATTTAATTTTTGTATCTGGATAGACAGAGTGTCCACCCAGGGCGGATTAACCACAGGAACAATATGTGGCTGCAATGGCATAGGAGGCCCCACAGAAAGACATAAAAGATGTGTCAGAATCATATTCAGCATTCTTGAGAACGCTGCCCATGGTGGTTCCTGATTGCCCACAGGTTCTGCGGGCTGACTGGGAGATGTATGCCACCCAATACCTGAACCATCAGCTAAAACTTCCCACTCAGGTAAATCCTTGGTGCAAGCTCTGCATGAAGCAGAAGCGTCACGGATTTCCCGCCCTGTGTGGCAGACATTATAGGGAATGTAGCATTAGAGTGTAACAGTACAATATAGCCAGACAAACACAATACCTGCAAACAAACCCCTGATTTATGGGACAGTAAATATAGGACACAAACAGAGAATTAAAGCAGTGTGAGGTGACTGAAATACACAGTAAAAAAACACAAAACACTATATACTGTGTAGCACTATATATATATGTATGTATGTGTGTGTATATATATATATATATATATATATATATACATACGAGACCCTGATGCACCTAGCCCCCAAGGGAACAGAATATAGTGATAGCAATAAGTGTGATACATGAGAAGGAAATCCACACAGCAGCTACAGGCACACTCAGTCACAGGTACAATGCATAAGTTATTTCAGATAAACAATAAAACTGCACTGTAAAACTACATATATATATATATATATATATATATATATATATATATATATAACAATGCACAGTAGATACTGGACGTATATCTCAGAAAACTTGTACTAAATATTCAGGTAGAAGTACACTTGTTCTTAACTAACACTGTCTAAAATGACATGTAGAATACTTAAGTAACTGTAAACGCACAGCGCTGATGAGGCAGGCGGATTTACAGAGGAGACACTGCCCTGTAGTCCCGAAGATCAGCTGCATCTACTTGTGTAAAGATGGCAACAAAATCTCTGTCAGGGATGACGCCCAGACCTGGGGGAGGGGCTACAGGTCAAGCGCCCTATCCGCTGTGCTGGTCCTCACCACCGGGTACTGTGGAGCCTTGTTAAAAGGATTTTTGTGAAATCCAACCTGTGCTCCCTACCCTGGTGGATATAGTGGGGTCCCTGCACGGCCACAGTGCCCACGCCAGCACCATGGTCCAACACCTAAGACCGCGAACAGAATGCAATTTCAGCAGGTCCCACCTGGCGGACCCTCTTACCTCCTCCCAAATGAGCAGCCACGCGATCCTGGAGAGCACCAGCGGCATGTGCCTGGAAACCGAAGCGCCTCCGCCACAAGTACCTGGGAACCCAGCCAGCGGAAGTATGCGGCGCTGCTGGGGAGGTGTTGGAGCCGCAGCACAGTAAAGTATGTCACTAGGACATAAAAGTGCTGCAGCCCTTGAAGAATCTTCTAATAAAATCTCTTTTCAGGGCTGCCTAGCGCAGCCCTCCCTGTTAAGTGACCTGCTCTGCAGGCACCAACTTACAAACTGAGCTCCAGTGTCCGGAGGCGGGGTTATAGAGGAGGCCATGCAATGCATCCTGGGAACAGTCAAAGCTTTAGCCTGGTTGTGCCTCTGGATCAAGATCCAACTCTACACCTGATGTGTTCCCTGTGGAACCCAGTGTACCCCGCTGCAGAAATATTATTAACCTTCCCACAGCTGGGGTAGAGAGCAACAGTAAGAATCTCCAATATGCACTTATAAGTTCCAATCCACTAGATCCATATGTTCTATCTATGAAATGTTTTAAATAAGGAGCTAACAGCAGATGATAATTTTTGCCAGCAAAAATATATAGTACTACTTTCCAGTTGTAGATGCAGATATTAATTTTGTGGTACTACAAGGCTCAGAGCATTGAAGTTAATTGTCAGCATGCAGGAGAAGAGTCATTTAAACTGAGATAGTTTCATCAGTAATAATATATAGCTCAAAGAATTGAAAATGAGCAGCATATATAGGGAAAGTCAATAGATGTAAATGTTTTACTGCTATCCTCCCGGCCACTGGTGCTTTTCAACCATGGATGGTGGCCATATCCAGAGGTGGCTGTTGTTCCTGACTGCTATGGACTCTCCACTGAACAGAAATCTCCTCTCTGTAATGTGCTGGCATTCCCTGAAGACAAGGGCTCCTGCTGGCTAGAAAGATGCAGCGCTACTGTTTGTGTGCAGCATATGCCGCTAACCGCTGTGAGCAAGCTGGCTCTTGTGTAGATCGGATGCTGCTACACTGTGGCGGCTGGCTCTGTAGCTGATTGATGACGCATTTCTCCACCTTCCGTTTGTCCTCAGAGTCAGCCGCCACATAGTGTAGCAGCGTCCAATCTACACGAGAGCCAGCGTGCTCACAGCGGTTATATATATATATATATATATATATATATACGCTGTATACAGGCAACTTCACAAGGGAGACCTTATCCTGCAATCCCAGAGACCAGTAGTCGCTATGCTCATAAAATGGCACTCAGCGTCTCTGTCAGGGAATGAGGGAAAGTGTGAGGCAGCTCCAGGGCGGGAAATCTATGCTAGTGGTGTGTTACCCCCACAGTGATTATTCCCAGAGTGTAAGTCATATGTGTAGCAATCCTCTAACCCAGTTTTCCTGGTGCTGTGGCTGATCCAAATCAAATGCAGCAGTCTCACAAGGGTAATTGGTATTTAAACCTTCTATATCAAAAGCAAACCACAAAAAAATTGTAGAGAATGCGCTTATTTAATCTGGTGTGGATATTTATTTTTTAAGATTAATAATACACATATATATTACAAATGCCAGCCAGCATTACAAAAAATTAAAATAAAGGAAATTTGAAATTTTGACACACATGATTTAAAAATATGTGGTAAGTAGAGATGAGCGGGTTCGGTTCCTCGGAATCCGAACCCGCCCGAACTTCATGTTTTTTTTCACGGGTCCGAGCGACTCGGAT
Source organism: Pseudophryne corroboree (assembly GCF_028390025.1). Classification (NCBI taxonomy): domain Eukaryota; kingdom Metazoa; phylum Chordata; class Amphibia; order Anura; family Myobatrachidae; genus Pseudophryne; species Pseudophryne corroboree. The sequence continues at coordinate 328,341,992 of NC_086448.1, forward strand.
CTTCCCGCCTTGCTCGGTTAACCCGAGCGCGCCCGAACGTCATCATGACGCTGTCGGATTCTCGCGAGGCTCGGATTCTATCGCGAGACTCGGATTCTATATAAGGAGCCGCGCGTCGCCGCCATTTTCACTCGTGCATTGAGATTGATAGGGAGAGGACGTGTCTGGCGTCCTCTCCATTAGAATAGAGATAGATTAGATAGAGAGAGAGAGATTGTGCAGAGTCGCAGACAGAGTTAGTTTACCACAGTCAGTGACCAGTGCAGTTGCTAGTTAACTTTTATTTAATATAATAATAATATATCCGTTCACTTCTCTCTGCTATATCCGTTCTCTGCCTGAAAAAAAAAACGATACACAGCACAGTCAGTCACACAGTGTGACTCAGTCTGTGTGCACTCAGCTCAGCCCAGTGTGCTGCACAGTCATCAATGTATAAATTAAAAGCTTATAATTAATTGTGGGGGAGACTGGGGAGCACTGCAGGTTGTTAGCAGGAGCCAGGAGTACAATTATATTAATTAACAGTGCACACTTTTGCTGCAGGAGTGGTGACCAGTGCCTGACCACCAGTATAGTATTGTTGTATACTACTAATATCTCTTTAAATATCAACCAGTCTATATTAGCAGCAGACACAGTACAGTGCGGTAGTTCACGGCTGTGGCTACCTCTGTGTCGGCACACGGCAGGCAGTCCGTCCGACCAGAATTGTATTATTTATTATTATATACCTACCACCTAACCGTGGTTTTTTTTTCATTCTTTATACCGTCATAGTGTCATCCTAATTGTTACGAGTATACTACTATCTCTTTATCAACCAGTGTACAGTGCGGTAGTTCACGGCTGTGGCTACCTCTGTGTCGGCACACGGCAGGCAGTCCGTCCGACCAGAATTGTATTATTTATTATTATATACCTACCACCTAACCGTGGTTTTTTTTTCATTCTTTATACCGTCATAGTGTCATCCTAATTGTTACGAGTATACTACTATCTCTTTATCAACCAGTGTACAGTGCGGTAGTTCACGGCTGTGGCTACCTCTGTGTCGGCACACGGCAGGCAGTCCGTCCGACCAGAATTGTATTATTTATTATTATATACCTACCACCTAACCGTGGTTTTTTTTTCATTCTTTATACCGTCATAGTGTCATCCTAATTGTTACGAGTATACTACTATCTCTTTATCAACCAGTGTACAGTGCGGTAGTTCACGGCTGTGGCTACCTCTGTGTCGGCACACGGCAGGCAGTCCGTCAGACCAGAATTGTATTATTTATTATTATATACCTACCACCTAACCGTGGTTTTTTTTTCATTCTTTATACCGTCATAGTGTCATCCTAATTGTTACGAGTATACTACTATCTCTTTATCAACCAGTGTACAGTGCGGTAGTTCACGGCTGTGGCTACCTCTGTGTCGGCACACGGCAGGCAGTCCGTCCGACCAGAATTGTATTATTTATTATTATATACCTACCACCTAACCGTGGTTTTTTTTTCATTCTTTATACCGTCATAGTGTCATCCTAATTGTTACGAGTATACTACTATCTCTTTATCAACCAGTGTACAGTGCGGTAGTTCACGGCTGTGGCTACCTCTGTGTCGGCACACGGCAGGCAGTCCGTCCGACCAGAATTGTATTATTTATTATTATATACCTACCACCTAACCGTGGTTTTTTTTTTCATTCTTTATACCGTCATAGTGTCATCCTAATTGTTACGAGTATACTACTATCTCTTTATCAACCAGTGTACAGTGCGGTAGTTCACGGCTGTGGCTACCTCTGTGTCGGCACACGGCAGGCAGTCCGTCCGACCAGAATTGTATTATTTATTATTATATACCTACCACCTAACCGTGGTTTTTTTTTCATTCTTTATACCGTCATAGTGTCATCCTAATTGTTACGAGTATACTACTATCTCTTTATCAACCAGTGTACAGTGCGGTAGTTCACGGCTGTGGCTACCTCTGTGTCGGCACACGGCAGGCAGTCCGTCCGACCAGAATTGTATTATTTATTATTATATACCTACCACCTAACCGTGGTTTTTTTTTTCATTCTTTATACCGTCATAGTGTCATCCTAATTGTTACGAGTATACTACTATCTCTTTATCAACCAGTGTACAGTGCGGTAGTTCACGGCTGTGGCTACCTCTGTGTCGGCACACGGCAGGCAGTCCGTCCGACCAGAATTGTATTATTTATTATTATATACCTACCACCTAACCGTGGTTTTTTTTTCATTCTTTATACCGTCATAGTGTCATCCTAATTGTTACGAGTATACTACTATCTCTTTATCAACCAGTGTACAGTGCGGTAGTTCACGGCTGTGGCTACCTCTGTGTCGGCACACGGCAGGCAGTCCGTCCGACCAGAATTGTATTATTTATTATTATATACCTACCACCTAACCGTGGTTTTTTTTTTCATTCTTTATACCGTCATAGTGTCATCCTAATTGTTACGAGTATACTACTATCTCTTTATCAACCAGTGTACAGTGCGGTAGTTCACGGCTGTGGCTACCTCTGTGTCGGCACACGGCAGGCAGTCCGTCCGACCAGAATTGTATTATTTATTATTATATACCTACCACCTAACCGTGGTTTTTTTTTCATTCTTTATACCGTCATAGTGTCATCCTAATTGTTACGAGTATACTACTATCTCTTTATCAACCAGTGTACAGTGCGGTAGTTCACGGCTGTGGCTACCTCTGTGTCGGCACACGGCAGGCAGTCCGTCCGACCAGAATTGTATTATTTATTATTATATACCTACCACCTAACCGTGGTTTTTTTTTTCATTCTTTATACCGTCATAGTGTCATCCTAATTGTTACGAGTATACTACTATCTCTTTATCAACCAGTGTACAGTGCGGTAGTTCACGGCTGTGGCTACCTCTGTGTCGGCACACGGCAGGCAGTCCGTCCGACCAGAATTGTATTATTTATTATTATATACCTACCACCTAACCGTGGTTTTTTTTTTCATTCTTTATACCGTCATAGTGTCATCCTAATTGTTACGAGTATACTACTATCTCTTTATCAACCAGTGTACAGTGCGGTAGTTCACGGCTGTGGCTACCTCTGTGTCGGCACACGGCAGGCAGTCCGTCCGACCAGAATTGTATTATTTATTATTATATACCTACCACCTAACCGTGGTTTTTTTTTCATTCTTTATACCGTCATAGTGTCATCCTAATTGTTACGAGTATACTACTATCTCTTTATCAACCAGTGTACAGTGCGGTAGTTCACGGCTGTGGCTACCTCTGTGTCGGCACACGGCAGGCAGTCCGTCCGACCAGAATTGTATTATTTATTATTATATACCTACCACCTAACCGTGGTTTTTTTTTCATTCTTTATACCGTCATAGTGTCATCCTAATTGTTACGAGTATACTACTATCTCTTTATCAACCAGTGTACAGTGCGGTAGTTCACGGCTGTGGCTACCTCTGTGTCGGCACACGGCAGGCAGTCCGTCCGACCAGAATTGTATTATTTATTATTATATACCTACCACCTAACCGTGGTTTTTTTTTTCATTCTTTATACCGTCATAGTGTCATCCTAATTGTTACGAGTATACTACTATCTCTTTATCAACCAGTGTACAGTGCGGTAGTTCACGGCTGTGGCTACCTCTGTGTCGGCACACGGCAGGCAGTCCGTCCGACCAGAATTGTATTATTTATTATTATATACCTACCACCTAACCGTGGTTTTTTTTTCATTCTTTATACCGTCATAGTGTCATCCTAATTGTTACGAGTATACTACTATCTCTTTATCAACCAGTGTACAGTGCGGTAGTTCACGGCTGTGGCTACCTCTGTGTCGGCAGTCGGCAGGCAGTCCGTCCATCCATAATTGTATTATTATTATAATATATACCACCTAACCGTGGTTTTTTTATACCACCTAACCGTGGCAGTCCGTCCATAATTGTATACTAGTATCCAATCCATCCATCTCCATTGTTTACCTGAGGTGCCTTTTAGTTCTGCCTATAAAATATGGAGAACAAAAAAGTTGAGGTTCCAAAATTAGGGAAAGATCAAGATCCACTTCCACCTCGTGCTGAAGCTGCTGCCACTAGTCATGGCCGAGACGATGAAATGCCAGCAACGTCGTCTGCCAAGGCCGATGCCCAATGTCATAGTACAGAGCATGTCAAATCCAAAACACCAAATATCAGAAAAAAAAGGACTCCAAAACCTAAAATAAAATTGTCGGAGGAGAAGCGTAAACTTGCCAATATGCCATTTACCACACGGAGTGGCAAGGAACGGCTGAGGCCCTGGCCTATGTTCATGGCTAGTGGTTCAGCTTCACATGAGGATGGAAGCACTCAGCCTCTCGCTAGAAAACTGAAAAGACTCAAGCTGGCAAAAGCACCGCAAAGAACTGTGCGTTCTTTGAAATCCCAAATCCACAAGGAGAGTCCAATTGTGTCGTTTGCGATGCCTGACCTTCCCAACACTGGACGTGAAGAGCATGCGCCTTCCACTATTTGCATGCCCCCTGCAAGTGCTGGAAGGAGCACCCGCAGTCCAGTTCCTGATAGTCAGATTGAAGATGTCAGTGTTGAAGTACACCAGGATGAGGAGGATATGGGTGTTGCTGGCGCTGGGGAGGAAATTGACCAGGAGGATTCTGATGGTGAGGTGGTTTGTTTAAGTCAGGCACCCGGGGAGACACCTGTTGTCCGTGGGAGGAATATGGCCGTTGACATGCCAGGTGAAAATACCAAAAAAATCAGCTCTTCGGTGTGGAGGTATTTCACCACAAATGCGGACAACAGGTGTCAAGCCGTGTGTTCCCTTTGTCAAGCTGTAATAAGTAGGGGTAAGGACGTTAACCACCTCGGAACATCCTCCCTTATACGTCACCTGCAGCGCATTCATAATAAGTCAGTGACAAGTTCAAAAACTTTGGGTGACAGCGGAAGCAGTCCACTGACCAGTAAATCCCTTCCTCTTGTAACCAAGCTCACGCAAACCACCCCACCAACTCCCTCAGTGTCAATTTCCTCCTTCCCCAGGAATGCCAATAGTCCTGCAGGCCATGTCACTGGCAAGTCTGACGAGTCCTCTCCTGCCTGGGATTCCTCCGATGCATCCTTGCGTGTAACGCCTACTGCTGCTGGCGCTGCTGTTGTTGCCGCTGGGAGTCGATGGTCATCCCAGAGGGGAAGTCGTAAGCCCACTTGTACTACTTCCAGTAAGCAATTGACTGTTCAACAGTCCTTTGCGAGGAAGATGAAATATCACAGCAGTCATCCTACTGCAAAGCGGATAACTGAGGCCTTGGCATCCTGGGTGGTGAGAAACGTGGTTCCGGTATCCATCATTACTGCAGAGCCAACTAAAGACTTGTTGGAGGTACTGTGTCCCCGGTACCAAATACCATCTAGGTTCCATTTCTCTAGGCAGGCGATACCGAAAATGTACACAGACCTCAGAAAAAGAGTCACCAGTGTCCTAAAAAATGCAGCTGTACCCAATGTCCACTTAACCACGGACATGTGGACAAGTGGAGCAGGGCAGGGTCAGGACTATATGACTGTGACAGCCCACTGGGTAGATGTATGGACTCCCGCCGCAAGAACAGCAGCGGCGGCACCAGTAGCAGCATCTCGCAAACGCCAACTCTTTCCTAGGCAGGCTACGCTTTGTATCACCGCTTTCCAGAATACGCACACAGCTGAAAACCTCTTACGGCAACTGAGGAAGATCATCGCGGAATGGCTTACCCCAATTGGACTCTCCTGTGGATTTGTGGCATCGGACAACGCCAGCAATATTGTGTGTGCATTAAATCTGGGCCAATTCCAGCACGTCCCATGTTTTGCACATACCTTGAATTTGGTGGTGCAGAATTTTTTAAAAAACGACAGGGGCGTGCAAGAGATGCTGTCGGTGGCCAGAAGAATTGCGGGACACTTTCGGCGTACAGGCACCACGTACAGAAAACTGGAGCACCACCAAAAACTACTGAACCTGCCCTGCCATCATCTGAAGCAAGAAGTGGTAACGAGGTGGAATTCAACCCTCTATATGCTTCAGAGGTTGGAGGAGCAGCAAAAGGCCATTCAAGCCTATACAATTGAGCACGATATAGTAGGTGGAATGCACCTGTCTCAAGTGCAGTGGAGAATGATTTCAACGTTGTGCAAGGTTCTGATGCCCTTTGAACTTGCCACACGTGAAGTCAGTTCAGACACTGCCAGCCTGAGTCAGGTCATTCCCCTCATCAGGCTTTTGCAGAAGAAGCTGGAGGCATTGAAGGAGGAGCTAACACGGAGCGATTCCGCTAGGCATGTGGGACTTGTGGATGCAGCCCTTAATTCGCTTAACAAGGATTCACGGGTGGTCAATCTGTTGAAATCAGAGCACTACATTTTGGCCACCGTGCTCGATCCTAGATTTAAAGCCTACCTTGGATCTCTCTTTCCGGCAGACACAGGTCTGCTGGGGTTGAAAGACCTGCTGGTGACAAAATTGTCAAGTCAAGCGGAACGCGACCTGTCAACATCTCCTCCTTCACATTCTCCCGCAACTGGGGGTGCGAGGAAAAGGCTCAGAATTCCGAGCCCACCCGCTGGCGGTGATGCAGGGCAGTCTGGAGCGACTGCTGATGCTGACATCTGGTCCGGACTGAAGGACCTGACAACGATTACGGACATGTCGTCTACTGTCACTGCATATGATTCTCTCAACATTGATAGAATGGTGGAGGATTATATGAGTGACCGCATCCAAGTAGGCACGTCACACAGTCCGTACTTATACTGGCAGGAAAAAGAGGCAATTTGGAGGCCCTTGCACAAACTGGCTTTATTCTACCTAAGTTGCCCTCCCACAAGTGTGTACTCCGAAAGAGTGTTTAGTGCCGCCGCTCACCTTGTCAGCAATCGGCGTACGAGGTTACATCCAGAAAATGTGGAGAAGATGATGTTCATTAAAATGAATTATAATCAATTCCTCCGCGGAGACATTGACCAGCAGCAATTGCCTCCACAAAGTACACAGGGAGCTGAGATGGTGGATTCCAGTGGGGACGAATTGATAATCTGTGAGGAGGGGGATGTACACGGTGATATATCGGAGGGTGAAGATGAGGTGGACATCTTGCCTCTGTAGAGCCAGTTTGTGCAAGGAGAGATTAATTGCTTCTTTTTTGGGGGGGGTCCAAACCAACCCGTCATATCAGTCACAGTCGTGTGGCAGACCCTGTCACTGAAATGATGGGTTGGTTAAAGTGTGCATGTCCTGTTTTGTTTATACAACATAAGGGTGGGTGGGAGGGCCCAAGGATAATTCCATCTTGCACCTCTTTTTTCTTTTCTTTTTCTTTGCATCATGTGCTGATTGGGGTGGGTTTTTTGGAAGGGACACCCTGCGTGACACTGCAGTGCCACTCCTAGATGGGCCCGGTGTTTGTGTCGGCCACTAGGGTCGCTAATCTTACTCACACAGCTACCTCATTGCGCCTCTTTTTTTCTTTGCGTCATGTGCTGTTTGGGGAGGGTTTTTTGGAAGGGACATCCTGCGTGACACTGCAGTGCCACTCCTAGATGTGCCCGGTGTTTGTGTCGGCCACTAGGGTCGCTAATCTTACTCACACAGTCAGCTACCTCATTGCGCCTCTTTTTTTCTTTGCGTCATGTGCTGTTTGGGGAGGGTTTTTTGGAAGGGCCATCCTGCGTGACACTGCAGTGCCACTCCTAGATGGGCCCGGTGTTTGTGTCGGCCACTAGGGTCGCTAATCTTACTCACACAGCTACCTCATTGCGCCTCTTTTTTTCTTTGCGTCATGTGCTGTTTGGGGAGGGTTTTTTGGAAGGGACATCCTGCGTGACACTGCAGTGCCACTCCTAGATGGGCCCGGTGTTTGTGTCGGCCACTAGGGTCGCTTATCTTACTCACACAGCGACCTCGGTGCAAATTTTAGGACTAAAAATAATATTGTGAGGTGTGAGGTATTCAGAATAGACTGAAAATGAGTGTAAATTATGGTTTTTGAGGTTAATAATACTTTGGGATCAAAATGACCCCCAAATTCTATGATTTAAGCTGTTTTTTAGTGTTTTTTGAAAAAAACACCCGAATCCAAAACACACCCGAATCCGACAAAAAAAATTCGGTGAGGTTTTGCCAAAACGCGTTCGAACCCAAAACACGGCCGCGGAACCGAACCCAAAACCAAAACACAAAACCCGAAAAATTTCAGGCGCTCATCTCTAGTGGTAAGACCATATGATAACCAACTCCTTTAGGGGATAAAAACTCTCAATAAATATAGGCAATTTGTTAGACGTATCTCATATCAAAAACATCTATTGCCATATTTTGCTAATATATAATGGAACAAGTAAATTATCCTTAGATTGTCCAATTATCCAAGCATGCATTAGTAATGAGAGCAATAGTTTTAGTATCCTTTTTTCACAAGCTTTGGTTAGTGTCCAGATGAATTAAGCAGGATTAGTTATAATCATTCATGCACATGCAGCTGCTTAGTTAGTAATCAAGCGATTTGTACACAGTGTATTGCTTATAGCATGCAACAGTCCATGTCCTCTTATATAATGTTATTGACAAGGTTGAATTCCTTACTGTTGTATAGTAGCATGCAGAATCTGTGAAGATACAGGCAGTTTAAAGATCTCCCTCCCGGATGGATAGCTCACTCACAGCCTTATCCAGAGTTTGAAAATTCTCATATAATGACAATGTTGTGCTCACCTGATCACCCTTAGCACTAGGGTCTCAAGTCGCAGGGCCGGCCGGCAAAAGAGCATCAGCTGTATTTGAAAAAGTTTGCTGCGGCTAGCATGGAATTTCTTACAGATGCGTTTCTCCACTTCCTCTACGTGTCAGTGAGCGGCTTCCTCAGTGTCAGTGTAGATAGTTTGGTATAAATTGCTTCAGGCATTCCAGAGTTATGCTGTCTCCTGAAATATTCTGTGCTGCTATCCCACTGCTAGGGGTGTCTAACCCCCACAGAGTTTGTTCCCAGATTGTAAGTCAGATATGTACAAAGTTTGGTGTAAATTGCTCCAGGCCTTCCACATTTTCACTGTCTGCTGACATATTATGTGCTGCTGTCCCACCCCTAGGGGTGCTAGGGGTGTCTGACCCCCACAGTGTTTGTTTCCAGAGTGTAAGTCATATGTGTACCAAGTTTGTTGTAAATTGCTGCAGGCATTCCAGAGTTATGCTGTCTGCTGAAATACTCAGTGCTGCTGCCTCAACCCTAGGGGTGCTAAGGGTGTCTTCCCCCCACAGTGTTTGTTTCCAGATTGTAAGGCATATGTGTACCAATTTTTAAATACATTGCTCCAGCAATTCTGGAGTTATGCTGTCTCCTGATATACTCTGTGCTGCTGTCTGCCCCCCTAGGGGTTTTAGGGATTTCAAATTGTTTTAGTTGCCTCCGCCGTGTTTTAATATGCTTGTATGTAAAATTTCACAGTCTTCGCTTGTAAACTGTGGATTTATATAGAAAGACAGAAGGACAAATTTTCATTTTTATATATTAGAAGATATAAATATATATATATATATATATATACACACTGTATATATAAAATGGATCGGCACTCACTCTTTAACTGTTTGTACTCCCAGTGCCCTCTTGGGTTAATTTGTAGAAACGAGCATGAAAGCAGACAGCGGCACCCAAGAGGTTGTTAATCACGTTAGTATATTTTAAAAAATAGGATTTAAATTACCTACCGGTAGATCCTTTTCTCGTAGTCTGTAGGGAATACTGGGAATCCATTTAGTACCAAGGGGTATAGACAGGTCCACTAGGTGCCTTGGGCACTTTAAGAATTTGACAGTGTGTGCTGGCTCCTTCCTCTATGCCCATCCCACCAGACTCAGTCTAGGAAATTGTGCCCAAGAAGACGGACATACTTTGAGAGAAGGATAGATATGGAAAGTGGTGAGATTACGAACCAGCACACACAGAACAATAGGAAAGCCATGCTAACTAAACCTGAAACATGAACAGCAACAGCTGAACAACCAGAATACTTAACTAAGTAACAGTGCAGGAAGAATGAAGCACCGGGTGGACACCCAGTATCCCCTATGGATTACGAGAAAAGGATTTACTGGTAGGTAAATAAAATCCTTGTTTCTCTTACGTCCTTGGAGACACTGGGAATCCATTTAGTACCATGGGGAAGTACCAAAGCTCCCAAACCGGGTGGGAGAGTGCTGAGGCTCCTGCAGAACTGATTGACCAAACTAAAGGCCCTCAGAGGCCAAGGTATCGAATTTGTAAAACTTTGCAGATGTGTTCGAACCTGACCAAGTAGCTGCTCGGCAGAGCTGTAAAGCTGAGACACCCCAGCCAACCGCCCAAGAAGAACCCACCGACCTAGTAGAGTGGGCCTGTACAAATTTTGGAACCGGCAATCCTGCCTGGGAATAAGTATGCTGGATAGTGAGCCTGATCCAGCGTGCAATAGACTGCTTTGAAGCAGGATACCCAATTTTATTGGGATCATAAAGAACAAACAGTGAGTCGGATTTCCTGTGATGAGCTGTCCTCTTTACGTACACCTTCAAAGCCCTCACAACATCCAAAGACTTTGAAGAAGCAGAGGTGTCTCTAACAGCCGGAACCACAATAGGTTGGTTGATGTGAAACGCGGACACCACCTTAGGAAGAAATTGCTGACGAGTTCTGAGTTCAGCTCTGTCCTCATGGAAAATTAAGTAGGGGCTCTTGTGAGACAATGCCTCTAGCTCCGACACACATTTTGCTGAAGACAAGGCCAACAGTGTGATGGTCTTCCATGTAAGGTACTTTACGTCAACCTCCTGTAACGGTTCAAACCAGTCCGATTGGAGGAACTGCAGCACCAAATTGAGATCCCAAGGTGCTGAGGAAGGCACAAAGGGAGGTTGGATGTGCACCTTTCAAGAGTGTCTGGACCTCAGGAAGAGAAGCCAATTGTTTCTGAAAGTAAATAGACAAGGCTAAAATCTGGACTTTAATGGACGTAGGCCCGCATCCACTCCTGACTGCAGAAAAAGCAGGAGACGTCCCAGATGAAATTCCACTGCAGAATATTGTCTGCTCTCACACCAAGAGACATACTTCTTCCATATACGATGGTAATGTTTAGCTGTTACTCCCTTCCTGGCTTGGATCATAGTTGGGATGACCTTGTCAGGAATCCATCTCCTGGCTAGAATCAGTCGTTCAACTTCCATGCCATTAAACGTAGCCATGGTAAGTCTTGATAGACAAACGGGCCCTGTTGCAGAAGATCCTCTTGAAGAGGTAGAGGCCTTGGATCTTCTATCAGCATCTCGAGAAGATCCGCGTACCAGGCCCTTTGAGGCCAGTCCGAAGCAATGAGTATTGCTTGAACCTTTTCCCTTTTTATTCTCTTTAGAATTCTTGGAGTCAGAGGAAGTGGAGGAAACACATACACCAGCTGGCAGACCCACTGAGTTGTCAGAGTGTCTACCGCCACTGCTTGTGGATCCCTCGACCTGGAACAGTACCGCTTGAGTTTCTTGTTGAGTCAAGAGGCCATCATGTCGATCTGTGGATATCCCCACTGATGTGTCAATCACCGGAACACCTTCGGGTGAAGGCCCCATTCCCCCAGGTGCAGGTCATGCTTGCTGAGGAAGTCTGCTTCCCAGTTGTCTACTCCCGGAATGAAGACTGTCGACAATGCCACAGCATGTTTTTCCACCCAGAGGAGAATTCTTGACACCTGACATTGCTGCTCTGCTTTTCATTCCACCCTGTCTGTTTATGTACGTTACCGACGTCACATTGTCCGACTGGACCTGATTGGCCTGATTCCGAAGTAGAGATGAGGCCTGCAGAAGGGCGTTGTAGATTGCCCTGAGTTCCAGGAAGTTTATTGGAAGAACGACTCCCGACTTGACCATCTTCCTTGAAACTGTACCCCCTGGGTGACTGCTCCCCAACCTCTGAGGCTTGCGTCTGTGGTTAGCAGAATCCAATTCTGAATCCCAAACCTCCGCTCCTCAACAAGGTGAGAAGTCTGTAGCCACCACAGAAGGGAGATTCTTGCTCTTGGCGACAGACAGATCTTCTGGTGCATGTGCAGATGCGATCCAGACCATTTGTCCAACAATTCCAGCTGGAAGGGCTTCGCATGAAATCTTCCATACTGAAGCGACTCGTAAGAGGCCACCATTTTCCCTAGAAGGTGAATGCACAGATGCACCGGGTTGGCTTCAGGACATCCCAAACCATCGACTAGATTACCATAGCCTTCTCCAAGGGAAGGAATACTCTCCGAGACTCTGTCTCCAGTATCATTCCCAGGAAAGGAAGCCTCTGCGTCAGTTCCAGGAGAGATTTTGGTAAGTTCAGAATCCACCTGTGATCCAGGAGTAGTCTGGTTGAGAGGCCAATACTGTCCAACAACCGTTTCCTGGACGGTGCCTTTATCAGAAGATCATCCAGGTATGGAATTATGTTCATGCTCTGTTTTTGGAGAAGAAACATCATCTCTGCCATCACATTGGTGAACACTCTCAGTGCCATGGAGAGACCAAATGGCAGGGCCTGGATCAGGTAGTGTCAGTCCTGCAGTGCAAACCGTAGATAAGCCTGATGAGTAGGCCAGATCGGAATGTGAAGGTACGCATCCTTGATATCCAGAGACAATAGGAATTCCCCCTCCTCCAGACCTGAGATCACCGCTCTCAGAGACTCCATCTTGAATTTGAACACTTGTAAGTATGAGTTCAATGACTTGAGGTTCAAAATCGGTATTAACAAACTGTCCGATTTCGGTACTACAAACAAGTCAGAATAATATCCCTTGTTTTGCAGATGAGGTGGAACTGGAACAATGACCTGCGTCTACCAGTTTTTGAATGGTTTGCTGTAAGGTTATACTTGCCCCTGATTTGAAGAATCTGTGATGTGGGAGCTTCTGAAACTCCAGTCTGTAGCCCAGGGATCCTGGCACAAATCTGTCCAGATGTGACTGAAAAATTTTAGTCAGGCTCCCACCCGCCAGTCTTCCAGGCAACGCAGTCCACCATCATGCTGAAGTCTTTGAGGAAGCACTGCTTGAACTCTGTTCCTGTGAACCGGCAGTTGCTGGTTTGCATGGTTTACCTCTAGCACCTCTGGTGGCTGTAGAAGAACCTCTGGTTTGGCACTTAAACTTGGCAGTCTGAAAGGACTGCAGATTAGGTCCTGAGTAGGCCTTCCTGGCTGGGGGAGCTGCAGATGGAATATATGTGGACTTTCCCACAGTAGCTTTGGAGATCCATTTGTCAAGTTCATCTCCAAATAAGGCCTCTCCTGTGAAGGGGAGGCCTTCCACGCCTTTCCTGGCGTCTGCGGCAGCAGTCACTGGCGTAGCCATAAGCCTCTGTGTGCTGACACTGCCATAGAAGTGGTGCATGCATTAAGCAAGCATAATTCTTTTATGGCTTCCACCATACATACATATACAGTAGTGCACGTCGCAGGTGTGTGACGTCAGATGACGTGATGGCGGCTCTGTGGGGGAGGTATGATGCTATTTAAGTATGCACTGTTATTGATGTTGTTTGTGATCCTGACAAAGGTGTAAAGTTACCGAAACGTTGATCATTAAGGAGACCTCTGTGTCCATTTATTTACTGCTGGTTCTAGTCCCATGAGTGCATCCGCTGCTGCTATGTATTGAAGGGTTTTTGCAACCATTGGATGGCACCTGGGCATTTATTTATTCAAGGATATAGTGTCATTTTTTGCTGCAATTATACAGTATATATTGTGGCATTCCAGTCCAAATGCCACCCCAGGTGTTTGCAGGACAAGGCACAACAGTTTGGGTGCCCCGGGCTAAAGTGACCTGGGTTTAGGTCTAGGACTGGACCAAGAAGAAGTCCCAGGGATTTGTTAGGACACAGCAGGTTGTCATTCGGCCTTAGCACGGCCGGTTTTGGGTCCCTGGGGTTTGGATGGGAGAGAGAGTGGACGGGCACCCATCCATGCAGATTCGGTTCAGGTTTTGGAGCAAGCACTCCCATTAATCAGGCATACCTGTGCCATGGGGCAAGGGCTCAGGGCTCCTGATGCCAACAAGTGGCCAGACGATAGAGGGCGGACAGGGACAGGGAGCATGAGATTTTTTTATATGCTATTTGTGAATCGGTGCCTGGTTAAGGTAACCAGTAAAATTCCTGTGATAAAGACCCGTTTACTGTGCTGTGGAAGTAAACAGACTGCTTTTCCCTACAACGTGTCAGCGTCTTGTCTGGTGGAAGACGCTTGTTACAAATTGGCACCCGAATAGGGACCCTCTGCTGGACAAATCAAGTGCAGCATGAACCCAGCTGCTGCAAGAGCCGCCGGATACGTGACAGTCTCTACAGATTCTGCAAACTTCCTCTGGTCAGGTTAGTAACCAGCCAGGGTGTGTATGTCAATTGTTTTTTTTTGTTTGTTTGTTGAATTGTGATTTGGTGGTGTATGTTAAGTAGAGATGAGTGGGTTCGGATTTAATTCCAGAATTAACGTCAGTTCAGTTTTATCCGGATTTTTCTTATTGGCTATCCAAAACACGTGACATCCGTGAGCCAATAAGTTGACGTTTTGAGATCCAATAAATCAGAGTAAAATCGAGTAAGACCAAACTCACTCATCTCTAATGTTAAGGGACATGAGGTTCATATATTGTGCATCAGTCCTGTCTACCATAAAGGAGTTGTGAAGGTCCCTAACTAATGTGGTTGTGGGGCAACAATCCCAGATGCAGATTCTCCAAACACAAGTAGAGGCTCAGCAGGAAACCCTATGCCTGATTCGTGATGAAGTGGGTCTCCTGCAACAGCATCACCAGGAGTCTAGGCCATTGCAAAAGATGTGTCTCTCAATGTAGAAGCCTACCTAGGGACCTTAGAGTGCATGGCCGCACACCTGAGATGGCCAGAGGATAGCTGGGCGAATAAACTGGCCCCATATTTGACGGGACATTCCCAAAAAATGTACCATAATATTCCAGCGGATCAGGCATCCACCTATATGCAGCTTAAAGCTGCAATACTGGGTTGCACCAGCGTAACCAAGGCCTGCAAAGCCCAGTGGTTCCAGGACTGTCATTGGACCGTGACAGAGAATTCTCGAATCCAGCTGGCTGAACTTCTAAAAAGTCAGGTCTTGGCTTCAACCGGAGAGGAATACGGCCACCCAAGTGGTGGAGACCATAGCCATAGACCACTGTGTGCAGGTCTTAGACAGAGGCATGCAGAGGTGGGTTCTCCAGACTGACTCTCAAAATACAGTATGTAGGACCTAGCTGCCGCAATGGAGAGATATGCTGCAATGACTAAGCCCTTAGACCGAGAGACTTGACCAGTTCCAAGACCCCGGACCCGTCAACCTCCGGAAACGGGGCCCCGGACCAATCCGGACGTCTGCTATGATTTCGGGGAACAGTGTCACATCTGAAAGGACTGTACCAAACAGCCTGAGCTATGGAGTGCGGAGCAGGGAAATCAGGGCAACCAGCCTACAGCTGTGTCAGAGGCAAGGGTTTGTCTGTGCCCTGCTGGTTCCAGGTGACCCTACAGATAGCAGCATGGCCAATCCAGGCGCTTGTCGATACCGGGAGTGATTTGTCAATTATCTCCACGGGGTTGGTCCCTTATGGCATTGACCAGGTCTTACCTATGGTTGAGGTGCTCTGCGACCATGGTGCCATTCACAAGTACAGCAGAGTGTGGTTTCCAGCGCAAAATCGGGGTGGACAATCCAGCTGGTGGCAGCTGTCGCCCCGAACTCACCCTAACCTATGATCCTGGGGTGGGATTTCCCATGCCTATCGGAACTGCTGGCATTTCATCTCAAGGAGCTGTATTCCTCTCCAAGCTCCATGGGCTCGAAGGTTGAGTAAATCTTAAGGAGCCAGCTGTGTGGAGTTGGTACATCTACACCAGAAGAGCCGACCGATCCCAAGGAGGTGAGTGACGAAAGGACAATAAGAACTGTCATGTCACTTCAGGAGTTTGGACGAGACCAACGGGAAGACCCTAACATTGCAAACGCTTCCCAGAACATTTGTATTTACAATGGGAAAAAGTATTCACCCTTATCCAGGGGTAGGGCAGCCCTTATTTCATAGTAGAGAAGGATTTACTATATAGGCTTGTCAGGAACGGGGCAAGAACGTTGAGCAGCTTATAGTGCCACGGATCCATCAGCCTCTGGTCCTGGAAGCTGCCCATTCACAGTTGTGGGGAGGACATTTGGTGAGGAGAAAACTCTGCAGAGGGTACAGCAGTGGTTTTTCTGTCTGGGAATCAGGGCGTAGGTAGCAAAGAACTGTCAGGAGTGTCCCATCTACCAGTGTACCACACCAAAGCCCCAGTACAGAGCTCCCCTCATCCCCCTTCCGGTAATCTCCATTTCCTTTGAAAGGATTGGGATGGATATTGTGGGGCTGGTGGAAAAATCATCAAGGGGACATCAATATATCTTAGTCATCCTTGATTATGCCACACGATACCCTGAAGCCACCCCTCTATGAAATATGAAGACAGCAACCATTGCCAAAGAACTATTGCTGATCTTCTCCCGCCTGGGCATACCAAAGGAGACGAGGGGACCCCCTTTATGTCCCGGCTGATGATCGACTTATATTGGATGCTGGGGGCTAAAAAGATTTGCACCTCAGTGTATCATCACCAGACCGATGGATTGGTGGAGCATTTTAACCGCACACTCAAGCAGATGCTCAGGAGGGCAGTCGCCCAGGACAAAAGGGATTGGGACCAGCTCCTACCTTTTCTAATGTTTGCCATCCAAGAGGTTCCTCAGTTCTCTACAGGCTTTAGCCCCTTTGAGCTGTTGTACGGTAGGCAGCCCTTTGGAATCCTGGACCTTTTAAAGGAGGGATGGGAACAACAGACATCCCCAGAGCCAAATGTAGTACAGTTCATCCACCAGCTCTACAGCTGGTTCCAGCAGATAGCTACATTGGTCAGAGACCATATGACTCAGGCCCAGTCTAGACTAATACATCATTATGACGTCCCAGCTGAGAAACAGAGTTTTAACCCTGGGGACAAGGTCCTGGTCCTGGTACCCGCAGTGGAGGGCAAGCTGTATGCACATTGGCAAGGGCCATATACAATGCTCGAGACTGTGGGGCCAGTGACTTATCGTGTGAGCCAACTGGGAAAGTGGAAGCCTAGACAAATCTATCATATAAATCTGCTGAAGCCTTGGAAGGAAAGCTCAGAGTCAGCAACTGCAATAGTGGCCAAGATCTTGGCATGTGCTATCCCAATTGACAGATTTCTCAACTAGGTCAAGACACGTCAAGCTCAAGACATGGTCAGGAGAAATTTAGATGCCTTTTCGGCAATTCCAAGGAGGACTAAGATCATCGAGCATGACAGAGTTACTCCTCCGGGGGTAGTGGTCAATCTGCAGCCGTACCGGATACCTGAGGCAAAGAGGGACGCAGTAGGCAAGGAAGTGGAGGACATGTTATGCCTGGGGGTTATTGAAGAGTCCACCAGCGGGTGGAAAAACCCCATAGTGCTGGTTCCCAAGCCACCCGGAGCACTGCAATGCTCTACAATGACTTCCGCAGGTTGAACCAGGTATCCAAATTTGATGCCTATCCCATGCCATGCATTGATGAGATGATCGAGCAACTGGCCCAAAGCCAATACTTGACCTTACCAAAGGTTATTGGCAGATTCCCCTCACCAAGGCTGCAAAGGTGAAAATGGCATTTTCCACTCTAGATGGCCTGCTTCAGTATCGAGTCTTGCCATTTGGTCTTCACTGGTCCCCAGCCACATTCCAGCGCGCTATGAATAAGCTCCTTTGGCCCCACCTAAAGTACGCAGCTGCGTACCTAGATGACATGGTTATCTTCAGTGATGACTGGCCAAAGTGGAAGCCATATGAAAGATTCTGTGCTTCCGCGGCTTCACGGCCAACCCAGAGAAGTGTGTGATAGGTATGTTGGAAGCTAAGTACTTGGGGTACATGGTAGGCCGAGGCCAAATCAAACCTCAGGTCAATAAGATGGAGGCAACTGCTGCCTGGCCAAGGCCTGAGAGGAAGACCCAACTCAGGGCCTTCTTAGGCCTGGTGGGATATTACCACAAGTTTGTCCCGAATTTTGCCACCGGAGCAGCTCCGCTCACTGATTGCTTGAAAAAGCAAAGTCCGGACAAGCTTGTGTGGACGTTCCAGGTACATGAGGCCTTGAAGGACTTAAAAAGTGCCCTGGGTAAAGTACCATTGTTGATAGCCCTGGACTTCAGCAAAGGTTCATCCTGCAGACAGATGTTTCGGGAACAGGCCTCGGAGCAGTGTTGTCTAAAGAGGTAGGGGAGGAGGAGAGACCAGTCCTCTACCTCAGCAAGAAACTACTGCCTAGGCAACAACATTATGCCACGGTAGAGCAGGAATGCCTGGCTATCAAGTGGGCAGTAGAGACTCTGAAGTACTATCTCCTGGGATGGGAATTCACCTTAATTGCTAATCACACTCCGCTCCAGGACATGCTTAAATAAGGAAACCAATGCCTGGGTAACACGGTGCCCTTCAGCCGTACTACTTCAAGGTCCAGCAAAGAGCAGCAGGATTACAGGGCAACTCGGATGCCCTTTTGAGAAAGTTCCTCTCCTCAGAAATTGCAGAGCCCTGTGGGATGAAGCTGGGGGAGGGAGGACTCGGACAGAGGCCAACCTGAAAAGGGGTACCCCTTCTGAGGTTAGCAAGCATGTATGTGTGCCAAAGACTCCCGTAGGCTCGAAGTTTAGGGGGATGATATGTGGTAGTACAGTCCGGATGCCACCCCGGGTGTTTGCAGGACAGGGCATAACAGTTCGGGTGCCCCGGGCAAAAGCAACCTGGGTTTAGGACTGGTCCAAGAGGAAGCCCCAGGGATGTGTTAGTACACAGCAGGTTGTCATTCGGCCTTAGCATGGTTGGTTTTGGGTCCCTGGAGTTTGGATGGGAGAGAGTGTGCATGCTCCCATCCATGTAGATCCAGTCCAGGTTTTGGAGCAAGCGCTCCCAGCAATCAGGCACACCTGTGCCATACTTTTATAAAGCTCGATAGGGCAAGGGCTCAGGGCTCCTGATGCCAACAAGTGGCCATGCGACAGAGGGCGGGCCAGTGGGTTACAGATAGGGAGCATGAGATTTGTGTATATGCTGTTTGTAGACCGGTGCCTGATTGAGGTAACCAGTAAAATTGCTGTGATAAAGACCTGTTTACAGTGCTGTGGAAGTAAACAGACTGCTTTTCCCTACAACTGTGTCAGCGTCTTGTCTGGTGGAAGGTAGCTTGTTTTATATATATATATATATATATATATATATATATATATATATATAGACATATATACATACATACAGTACATACATACACACACACACACACGAACATATTAGTGCCATTTTGAATTGCTGAATCTGTGCACCAGGACATGATGTTGATATTTCTCTGAGAGTGCCAGCAGAGTACCTCTGGTTGGCACTCACATAATTTGCAGCATCAATCAGTGTGCCTTTCCCATGCATAACATAAGGTCCCAAAGTGAAGTCCCTTGTAATGGGTGAATCATGGCATGGCACTACTGGATTTCATAAATGTAGCAAACTTTACTATCAGTGTTTTGGGGTCACATGTACCCTGTCCATAGGATAAATTAACAATTGTTAATTTGGAGTGATGTTAAACACCAATCATTTAACATCATTCCAAATGTGCAAAAAAGATAAACAAATTTTCCAAACCCGAGATGTTAGTATCTCCATACCAGAATGATACTTGCAAAAGTGCATTAAATATGCAATTCCTGGGGGGGAGATTTACTAAAGGTCATTTTTGACTGATTTGCCATTTATTTTTTTGCAAAAAGCAGCAATTTTGCTAATACGATTTCGCACTCCAATTCGTGACAAATCACAAGAATCGTCTCTGCAAATTAGCATAAATTTGCACCAACATTGCACATCAATGCACAAAATCGATGCACTTGATTTTTTGAGCATATTGACATGTGAAAACTATTTTTTTGCCTAAGTTCCATCAAAATCTCCACCAAAATCACACAAAAATGTCCCCTCAATGAACCACTTCCAAAAAGCAACATGTGAAAACCATTATAATTAAGCCTAAACCAAACAGAATGCTAACAAAAGCCCACCAAGTTACTTGCAGGCAGATTTTGGTGTAACTTGGATTCAGGCAGTGATTTCATGTGAGCTGTACCAGCTGACTGAAAGGACCCAGGACCAAGAAACAGAACAGGTGCAGCACAGCAGGTGCGGGTGCTGCAGAGCCTACCTACTGTAGGTCTAGGTTCTTCCATGGGTTGTTAATCCTCAATGCACTGATGATGAGGTCATGCAGATGCTCTGCCTCAATCGCACAAACTTAATGTAGCTGTATGACCTCATCAAAATTCAGCGTGTACATTCACGGGCCTAATGTGCATATTTGAATTTGTGCCTCTCAAAGATGATGGATTGAATCTAAAATTCTGGTCATAATAACAAAACTCTCTGAAAAATTGGTGTTAACATGGCTGACATTTTGATGCAGAGTACAAACATTTTAATTTAAATGCATGACATTTGATTTAATGTCTGTAAGACTACTGTCACTTTTTCCCAAATGAAGACATTTTTGAGACAAGTGCTTCATTGGTGTCACATGCTGGTCATGGAATGAAGCCATGTAGGAGAGGAAGGCACAGGCAGCATCAGTACCTGCTTGTCCTGTTAGCTCTGGTAAGTCTGGGCTGGGTGACCTTGGAGTGTGGACCATAGTGTTGTGACGGCAAACACACTTAAAGTGAATATCCCATTCTCTTCTGTTTCCACAGGGTCAATCTTTTGGACCGATGTTCATTTCTCAGTGGGTCTAAAGAAAACAATGAGGTCCATATGAGTGAATGTCCAAAACATGTGGTTCATGTGAGAGAATGTCCAAATGTGGTGTCTAGACCAAAAAACAAACAAATTTGATAAAACTTTAAGTACACCCCCAAAGCCCCCCCCCCCCCCCCCCCCCCAGGCCGCAAAAAAAAAAAAAAAAGGTTTTGGCATCGCAATTTGCAGCAGATTTGTGTTGTGGTACAAATGGAAACAGGATGAAGTATGATGGTTAATTTATCAACCAAAAGACAGCCACTTGTGGTGTTTAGCATCCCAAACATATAGCTTAGTAAACCCATTTCTCAAGTTTTTTCCCCATTATTTGCAGATTTGTGCCTACGCTAAACTCTGCCACTGTGCAATTTTAAAAAATGTATTAATCACTTCAAGGAGGTGACTGTAAATTGTAAAATCAAAAGTTCCAAAATAAACACATTTGTCTGAAAGAGAACATGCTAAGCCTTTTCAATCTTCTTTGTAGATACCAAGTGGCTGCAAACATGGTGTTTGTGTACATTTGTCAAATGGACCTTAAAGAAAAGTAGCTTGTTTAAATGTAAAGATAATATTGTTTATTTTGTGACTTACCACAACAGAATCCTGCAAATGTACTTACCTGGCTGATGCTGAACCTGATTTTGGGGTGGCCAGGACATTTTTCCCTTTGTCAGTTTTCCCTGTGATGATGTATTTAGAGTGGGAGTTCAAAAGAATAGGTTTCAAAAAATGCAACAAAAAAACGTGCATGGACATTTTGCAAAAACAATGAGAGGCCTAACCATTATCAGAGCACACAAGCAACCTTACTTAGTATAGGACTAATGTAAAACCTTTTGCAGATGGCAACTGAGTTGTAGTGCATTTACTGATGGCACAAAAAAACACATATTTTTTAATTTCACTCTAATAATGGTTATCTTTTCCTTTCAAAACCAACTAAATGTAAGATGGGCTACAAAAACAAAATAGTTGTGTGGGCAAATATATCACGTATATTTGGTAATGTGACTAATTGACATTTCCAGGCCAGTACAAAACACATGCTACGATTTGTAAAGCACTATGCAGAATTTTGGATAAATACAGATTCTGGGGGTTATTCCGAATTGATTGCTCGCTAGCAGTTTTTAGCAGCCATGCAAACGCTATGCCGCCACTCACTGGGAGTGTATTTTAGGTTAGCAGAAGTGCAAAAGGTTGTATCGCAGAGCAGCTACAAAAATATTTGTGTAGTTTCAGAGTAGCTCAATACCTACTCAGCGCTTGCGATCACTTCAGACTATTCAGATTTGACGTCACAAACCCGCCCAGCGTTCGCCCAGTCATGCCTGCGTTTTTCCGGGCATGCCTGCGTTTTTCCGCACACTCCCTGAAAACGGTCAGTTGCCACCCAGAAACGCCCACTTCATGTCAATCACTCTGCGGCAAACAGTGCGACTGAAATACATTGCTAGACCCTGTGCAAAATGACATCGTTCGTTGTGCCCGTATGTCGCTTGCACATTGCGCCGCATGTGCAGAACTGCCGTTTTTTAGCCTGATCGCTGCGCTGCAAACAAATGCAGCTAGTGATCAACTCGGAAAGACCCCCCTTAAACAAACAAACAAAATTTGCAAACACACTAAGCACATTAAACAAACATGACAGGTTAGCAGTGGCATATTATTCACCCTGTTTTTGTGGGGCATCCATGTCCTGCACATGGAGTGCAAGAACAACTTCTGGTGGTATGATGGTCCACAGTGGCTCTTCATACTCTGACCTTTCGTGCTGGAAATGAGAGCCAGTGCCATTCTACCTATTCAGCCTGGACTCTCTGGCCATCTTATGCTTCACACAATGTTTTATGTAATTGAAGAGTTTTTTGGCCACTTTCACATTGTGCTTTAGTGCGCTGGAGCAGTTGGCCTCCTCCATGATTTGATGCCACAGAGAAGACTTCTTCTGGCTACTAGTCCTAAAGGAGTAGCAGCCATAGAAGTAATTATAGTGGTGCGTTACTCCCTTGACCAGGGCCACATTCTCCTCATATGTAACCACAGCCACCTCATTATCATCCTCATTATCTTCCTCCTCCCACTCTGTGTCAGCCACGGGCTGCCGCACAGATATTTCCTCCACATTTGACTTCATCACCTCATTCCTCCTGCTACCACTCTCCTCTTCCATCACAAAAGAAAACACTTAACACTGATAAATAAAAGAAAATAATAAGCCCCTCCACCATAACACACTCACAAATAATGACAAGATAAAGCAGGGGTGGCCAACCAGTCAGAAATAAAGAGCCAAAAATTTTGGTAGGCACGTCAAATGCCGACATCAAGCCACAGGCGCACATGCAAAAATGGGGTGTGGCCTTGTGCCTGCTAGGCCACGCCTCTGGTATAAAATACATTTCAAAAACCAGATCCACATATAATAAATTTTTAAAGCCAGATCCAACATAAAATAAATTTGAAAAGCCATTTCCACATAAAACAATTGAGAAAGAAAGATCCACATAAAATATATTGAAAAAGCCAGATTAACATAATACACTTCAGCTCCCCCATGTGTCACTCCAGCCAGCTACCTCATGTGTCACTCCAGCCAGTACCCTGCTGTGTCACTTCAGCCAGCTACCTCATGTGTCACTCCCGCTAGCACACTCCTACAGTATGTCACTCCAGCCAACTCCCCCATGAGTCACTCCTGCCAGCACTCTCCTGTGTCACTCCTGCCAGGACCCTCATATGTCACTGCAGCCCCCCCCCCAAAAAAAAAAAAAAAAAAAATACACACCTCGTGCCATTGCAGCAGCCCGTTATGTGTCTTCTGTTTGATAGTGGGTGTCTCACCTCAAGTATCTGGCTCTCTCAGTTCTCAGTCCCCGTAGTGCTGCTGTTGACTGTCTGGCTGGAGTGCAGCAGTTTCCGGACCTGTTGTGGTCACGTGACTTTGAGTGTCGGGAGCCGCATTTGAATAAAGAAAGAGCTGCATGAGGCTCAAGAGCCACAGGTTGGCCACAGCTGAGATAAAGCCTAAAATGACACAGGACAAAAACAAACCACAATTTACAAAGGACCAAGGAAACACAAAAACACAACTTACAGTCCCAGGCAAAATAGATATAGAACACTCCTCTACAACCACCTCAACCACACTCCACCTCAAGTGCCACCAATGCATGTGTTTTCAGCAGTTTGTGGCCATTTTTATAATAATATGGTGAGGTCACTATAGCATGTGCGTTTTTTTGGCAATCGGAATGTGTTTGGAGATTTTGCCGCTTCATGGCAACTTGTGTTGCGAATTGAGGTGTGACTTGTGATGGGATTTAAGGTGTGACTTGTGATGAAAATTGAGGTGTGAGTTGGATTTTGTTGGCATGCGACATCTGAGGCACTCTAGTGCAAATTTGCTGCAACTTATAGCGCATTCAAGTGAGACCTTTAAAGCAACTTCCCATGCGAAAAACGCAAAATCAACATAAATCGCACAGGCTTAATCTGACAACATACACCATTGAAAAACAAGACATGACTTTTGGTGGGCAGAGCATCGCTATGGCCGCCTTTTAACTGGGCTCCATCTGTCCCTGGAAAGATCCAGCTCCATCTTCAGCCAAAACCTCCTTAACAGAGACTACAATTATAAAATCTGATGGAGGGAATCTAGCACTCTCTGGTGTACTAACTATAAGGGAGGGCGGCCTTATAACTCCACCGGAATCTGGCCTAAGAAAGTTGAGGCCCACCTACACATAAACGTCGTGGGATGCCATTACCGCCGAACTGCAGCACATATCCCTGCAAACTTGGAACACCCTTCATACACCAGCAATAACTAAGCCACCTACCTGAAGAAACTGTGGCTGCCCTCCGCTGTCTCCATGGTGGAAGCAAAGTCTGATTCGAGTGGGGGAGCAACGGGGCAGAGAGAGAGGCTGACCGTGTGGTCACTGAAGAACTGTGCCCTGTCCCGCACTCCTGGCCATGCGTCCCATGTGGTGCTGTGTGCTGGGGGCTGAGTCCTGTCACACTGCTGCTGCCTTCCTTCAGTGGGAGTCATAGAGGAGAACGAGGGGAACCGCTGTCTGGAGGTGCGGACTTTGAAGACGCGGCACCGGGAGGATCATTCAGGGAGAGAGGAGGCTACTGACGAGGTGCATACCGCCTGCCGAGGGCTTCCTACCGCCCTGCCTGCTGAGGGCTCCCTGCCGCCCTACATGCTAAGGGCTCCCTGCTGCTCTGCATGCTGAAGGCTCCCTGCCGCACTGCTTGCCAAGGGCTCCCTGCCGCCCTGCCTGCCGAGGGCTTCCTACCACCCTGCTTGCTGAGGGCTCCTTGCCGCCCTACATGCTGAGGGCTCCCTGCCACCCTGCATGCTGAGGGCTCCCTGCCGCCATGCATGCTGAGGGCTCCCTGCTGCCCTGCATGCCAAGGGCTCCCTGCCGCCCTGCCTGCCGAGGGCTCCCTGCCACCCTGCTTGCTGAGGGCTCCTTGTCGCCCTACATGCTGAGGGCTCCCTGCCACCCTGCATGCTGAGGGCTCCCTGCCGCCATGCATGCTGAGGGCTCCCTGCTGCCCTGCATGCTGAGGGCTCCCTGCCACCCTGCATGCTGAGGGCTCCCTGCCGCCCTGCATGCTGAGGGCTCCCTGCCACCCTGCATGCTGAGGGCTCCCTGCTGCCCTGCATGCTGAGGGCTCCTTGCCACCTGGAAACTTGTCCCGAAGAAACCACAGGCTCCTATTAGTAGTCTAGGTGCCTAGACTCTGTGAAGAGGCAAGCAACACCTGTGACTTGTAAAGTGCCATGATCGTCGGCTGCCTTTACTATTTAAGGGACCCATGGCAGCCTATGAGTGACCCTGTACTCCCAGCACATCAAGAAACCTGTCACAGGGGAAATTTAACCCCATACAGCCTGCCTAAGCTTACTGTTGCACAGTTCATAATAGTGGAAGGAGGCTGTCAGAACAGCAAGATCCTGAAGAGGCAAAGGACCCCCCACTGATTCGTTTCTGCTGACCTGACAACTTCTACCCCTGGTAACCTGCCTTATTATTAGGCAGAACTTAATTAACAGAGGAAAACCGAAGAAATAAGAAACCAGTATTCTTCAATGTCTGATTGGACAAACTACTGTGTTTCATAAGAGGTCCCTAAAATATAACCTTATTGTATATCATTCTCCTTATCTATTCTCTAACATAATTCTCGTTTATGCACTCTAATTTTACAGTTACTTGATAGATATATATATATATATATTTATGTTTTTTATTTTTTATTTTAATTTTTATTTATTTATTGACGTTTCTGTGAATTGACACTGCCATCTTTTGGTGTCGGGCCGCAACTACAGGCTCATAATTATTGTGGTCTGGTTCCAAGATTTGGACAGTATACTACGTATTTTAGTTCAATTGTCTGTATACGGTTACAAACAGTAAGGTTGGCTACAAACCATTAGATCTCCTATATTTAACAGTGGTACTGAATTTCATAAGGTCTCCAACTCCACACATGCTATAAAAAAATGTGAATTACTACTTTGATGGGTTACTAATCTGATCATAAGAATATATGATACTCTCTAAACCTTTCTCTGGGGCACTTACAATGCTTATAATATGGAAAAATTCTTAGATATGTCCCAAACATCAGCCATGAGACAAAAAGCTAAAAACAAAACTAAAAATGTCCAGACTATGGGCTCAGCTAACCTGAGCTCCGGTGCTTCCTCCCCTTCTATCACCCCTCCAGAAATCCCACCTCTAGGTGGTGCAGGTGAATCCTCCAAATCGCTAAACGCAGCACAAACCTCACAAATAGAACAAAAATTAGATGCTATACAGGCCTCTATCAATACCATCCTAACTCACCTAGATGCAAACACTAACTGCATGGTTGAGGTGGATCAGTAAACCGGTGACAACGAAGACGTCATCTTAGAACTCAAACAATTTGCTGAGGCACAAGTTCAACTTAACATCAAAGTAGAATCTAAGGGGAACATTTACTAAGCAGTGTTAAAAGCGAAGAAGTAAGCCAGTGGAGAAATTTCTCCATCAACCAATAAGCAGCTCTTAATCATTGTATAGTATGCAAATTATAGATGTTACTTCAGTGCTGATTGGTTGCCATGGGCAACTTCTCAACTGGCTCACTTCTTCACTCTTATCACTGCTTGGTAAATGTACCCCTATATTAGAAGATTTGGAAAACCGATCCTTCGTAGTAATCTGAGGTTCATTGGCATCCCCGAATCGGTGAAGGGAGTGGACCTAATGGGCCTACTCAGCACTGACATCATCTCTATATTAAATGTCCATACCATGTCAACACAGTCATGATTGAAAGAGCCCACCGCATAGGACCTGATAGGGAGATGCAAGATGCAAAGCTGCATCCAGTCATACAGTAGCTAAGTTCCTGAACTATAAAAATATTCTAATGGCATACCGCAAAAACCGTACTCTCCAGGTGCGTGATTTTCAAATCTTGATCTTTCAAAATTTCTCAAGTTCTGTTACTCAGAAACATAGAGAATTCACCCCTATATGCAAATAGCTTTTTGAGAAAAACATCAAATTTGTCCTCTTGTACCCAACAAAACTTAGGGTATCTGCCAATGGCAAAACACATGTGTTTGATGACCCTATCAGGCCAGAAATTACTTTAAAATCACTCAATCTACCCCAGACAATAATCCGCCCCCAAATGGTTGATGGTTTATGATGTTATAAATCGCAAGTATTAGTGACACCACGCTACGTGGCTTGATATTTGTGTGGTTCTGATTGTCCCATCCTCATGAGATGGGTGATGCAACACAAGCAAATGTAATTAGGTTATTGATGTTGTTAACTTGGTTGAACTTCTCTTTCTTCTAAGTTTTCCCCCTTTTCTTTAAGCCATGCATGCTGAGTTTTGGTCTCGTCTTGATGTGATGATCCGCACGTGCTCTGCTGGCTGGGACAGAGTAGGTGCTTTATTTTCTCAGTTTAACTTACATATTGTTCATGCCAGATGTGGTATAGGATGACGCAACCACTAACACCTAATTTAAAGATTCCACCGGTCACTTCAAATTCAATTAGGTTTCTATCATGGAACATAGCTGGCCTAAATTTGGGTATTAAAAGGCGTAAAGTCCTTACTCATTTAAAATACTCTCACGCAGACACCATATTCTTACAAGAAACCCACTGACTGAAAAATTCTACTTCGACTTTAAAGAGTCCTTGGTTAGGGGAATGTGTATCAGCCTCTTACTGTAAGAAAAAATGAGGAGTGGCGATCTTATTTAACAGACACATGGGTACTCAAGAGAGAATAAACAGATGTACTCCCCTGGTAAATCCTTTTGTACTAGGTATTCCTTTTTCCTTTTCTTTCTTCAAGTATGTACGAATATAGAAAATATAAAACATAGAACACACTCCTCGTATAATATAGTTTGGGTAATGCACAATTAAAAATTAATTTCACATTAAAAATATCCACATTCACTCCAACAAGTGGATATATATATTCGTACATACTTGTATATTCGTACATACTTGAGGAAAGAAAAGGAAAAAGGACTCCCTAGGACAAAAGGATTTACCAGGGGAGTACAGCTGTTTATTCTCTCTTGAGTGCCCATGGTATACTATAAATTGTGTTGTGGATATGTGGTTGTAGGGGTCTGAAGGTGTAACCCTGTATTGTATCACTAAGGCAGCTCAAGTGTGCGCATAGTGAACAATTTTAAAAAAAAATCTTATTTAATAGACACCTTGACTACGAACTAACAAAGACACTGGCTGATTCGGAAGGCAGATATCTTCTATTAAATGTGACAAACTTCTCATTATACCAATCTATTTCTAATTTGTTAATGCAACATGCCACGCCTAATTTGATTATTGGAGGCAACATGAATTCATTACACGATGCTCGTTTAGATCATTCTAACTCTCCAGTGAACCCTCCCCCAATAATAAAGAGGGCATATCCTTTTTATGTTCCCAACATGCTTTACTTGATGTGTGGAGACTTCAAAATGGCTTCAGCAGAGAATACACTTATCACTCGCGTGTACACGACACCTTTATGAGGTTGGACTATATTTTATTGGAAGAATACTTTTTTACACGGGTAACCCACAACTTTTTAGATAATATAATAATCTCTGACCATGCCCCAGTTGTGCGTGACATTGAAAGGAGAAACCCTTTAAGAGCCTCTAAATTATGAAGGTTTCCGATGTATCTAACACAAAATTAAGATTTTCAGAAATATCTTAAAGCTAACTGGCAGGCAAATG
Organism: Pseudophryne corroboree; assembly: GCF_028390025.1. Classification (NCBI taxonomy): domain Eukaryota; kingdom Metazoa; phylum Chordata; class Amphibia; order Anura; family Myobatrachidae; genus Pseudophryne; species Pseudophryne corroboree. Next base: position 328,371,262 of record NC_086448.1, read on the forward strand.
TAGATGATAACATACAGCACTGGGAAAATATAGTCCTATTTTGGGAAACCTCGAAAGCGGTTATGTGAGGACACATCATATTGTATGTGGCCAAACGCAACAAAGATAGAAAAGATCAATTACATTCCCTGAACAGTAGACTACATCATGCCCACAAGCAGTATTTGAACTCAACAACAGAGGAAAACAAAACCACATATCTTCAAGGTTTACTGGAGGCATTTCTTTTACAAGAGGCAAAACTTAAGAATGACTATATGAGGAATCAATATCATCTTTGGGGTGGTAGGTCGGGATGATTGCTGGCCTTCATGGCTAAACAGCAAATGAAAAAATGCTACATTACTAAATTACAAGACCATACTACAAAATCGATCCTTACCTCCGACCCTAACATTTTAAAACTGCTAGAATCATACTTTACTGATTTATATAAATCAAGTGAACCAAATCAAAGGGACATTGTTGACTTCTTAGAAAATGCAGGGTTGCCCACATTGACAGAGGAACAAAGGGATTGTCTCAATGATACAATTTTGGAGCAGGAAATCCTCTCAGCCATTGAATCCCTTAAACCGAACAAAGCGCCAGGACCTACTACTACTACAAAATCTTAAAAACTGATATAATTCCAACATTTACTACTTTATTTCAGCAAATATTCGATAACAAGGTATCTTACCCATCCTTTAATGAAGCCATAACGCTACTATTGCCTAAACCGGGCAAAGACACTTCTCTGATGGAATCTTACAGACCAATTGCGTTATTGAATCAGAACTATTAGATTCTAGCCAGAATATTATCTACCAGACTACAAGGAATGATGCCAACCCTTCTAACGTCACACCAGTTGGGCTTCACAACAGGCCGACACTCGGTCCTAGGAATTCGCTCAGCCATAGTGGTACTAACCTCACCAACAAACAAGGCCTCGTCCACTGTATTGTTAAGTTTGGACGCCGAGATGGCGTTTGACAAAATATTATGGGAATATTTGTTCAGAGTTCTGTAATATAGGGACTTTGGACTGACCTTTATTGAATTGATCAAATATTTCTACTTAGAAACCAGCACTAGATTGCTGGTCAATGGCCTTCTTGGTAAGTCTTTGCTGATGCAGCCGGGGATGAGGCAGGGTTGTCCATTATCACCTTTGCTATTTAATTTAGAGCTAGATTCTCTACTACGCTACTTACAGCAATGGAAGGTCCTGCAGAGTGCTAAAATAGGGAACCAAGAATTAAAATTACAAGCCTTTGCCGATGACCTATTGCTATTTATCTCTAACCCTGAGGTTAGCCTAGAACCTTTGTTTGCTACACTTAATCATTATGGCTCAATTTCGGGATTTAGGATCAATCTCTCTAAATCAATGGCAATGGCCTTAGGCAACTGCCCCTATAGACCGGCTAACCCTTTTGGGGGATTACATTGGGCATCTTCCCAAGTGCAATACTTGGGGATAAGATTAACCAAAATATACATAACTTGTTCCATGCAAATATAACCCCACTCATTGCCAAAATTGTTGTGGAACTGGAGGGGTGGCAACATCTCCAGTTATCGTACTTGGGTAGAGCCAACTTAATTAAATTAATCACCTTTCCGAAACTGTTATACCCATTACAGCAGAGCTGGCCAAACCAGTCCTCGAGATCTACCAACAGTTCACATTTTCCAGACCACCTAGCTTGTGCACAGGTGTAGTCATTACTAATGAAGATGTGCTGCATTTATTCCTACCTGACAATTCTACAGATCTACAGGAGGCCTGGAAAACATGAACTGTTGGTAGATCTCGAGGACTGGTTTGGCCAGCCCTGCATTACAGGTTCTCCCACTCTTACTCACTCTATCAGATGAGAAAAAAATTGTAGAGACATTCCAAAACTTTATTTAGTACAAAAAAAGACAGAGGATTAGTTTAAAAATATTACAGAAGACTAAAGAGGAAGAAGGAATACATTTCCCCAATATTAAGATATATTGGGGAATACATTTCCCCAATATTAAGATATATAGCCAAGCAGCCATCTGCAGGTACATTGAGGACTAGCTCCATAACAGAGACCAATTTGCCAATTGTACTCTAGAAAAGCAATTTCTTTCCACTCTTGATATGACCTGTTTCCTGCATTTGGCCAAACATGAAATTCCCACACAATTAATGGAAAATCCGCTTCTAATGTCAACATGGTCGACGTGGCACACAATACGTAACAAAGCCAAACTTCATACCTTATATTCTCTACATCTCCCTTTTTTGGGAAATGATAACTTCCAACATGGCACCGCAACGCAACCATTTAAAACATGGCCTACTCAGGGAATATGCACAGTTAGACATCTCGCGAACTGAGAAATGAAAAAAACATTTACCTTTATACAGGCAAAGACTTGCTATGATTTCTTGCCAATATGTACTCTGGCCTTTCTCCAAGCCCAGCATTACACTAATAAGGTACTAACCTTTTTAAGTGAGGAAGATTGGGATAACCAACTAGATGATGCCTTTCTGAATGTCAGCTACTCGAGGAAAGCCATCACGTATTTTTACCAGATACTGATACCATATCACACTGGTCAGTTTCAAACAGGCAACAGGCATAACTAAATGGTGATCACACTTCCCTAACCTAGAGGAAAAGGACATTTTGAAAACTCTATTATACTCTATTAGAACAATTTCAAAACACATCTTATAAATAAATGTTTTTTTAAATATTTTATAGAGGATACTTGTCTCCTCACCGCTGTAATCTAATTGGAATAACTAATTCATCTGCGTGCCCTAAATGTAACCACCCCGAAGCACACTTACAGTATACCACTGTTTATGGGAATGTGCAGCAATCCACCGATTCTGGCTAACAATAAGACAATAGATCATTTAGTAAATTTTCTCTCCCTAACTCTAGAATAGGCTATACTAGGTTATCTGCCAAATACTCACAAAATTTCAATAGGATGTAAAAAATTATTGCTGTTCCTCTCTTCTGAAGCTAAAAAATGCATATTACAACAGTGGATTTCTCCAACGCCTCCATCAATTACTATGTTTAAAGACAAATTATTCCAAATGTTCAAACTTGAATGGACTGAAACAACTCTCCATAAGGAAGCTCAAGTAGAAAATGTCTTTCTGGTATGGGAAAGTTATAAAGATACGTTACCCATGGAAACTAAACAGCAAATACCAGTGCCGTAACTAGATATTTTAGCGCTGTGTGCAAGATAGGGCATCGGCGCCCCCCTCTATGTAAAATAAGGGCAGTGCACGCCGTAGGCGTGAGCAAAAAATATAGGGGCGTGGATTCATGGGGAAGGGGTGTGGCCACAAAATAATACCAATTCATATTACATATTATAGTAGTCTCCATTATTCAAATTACGCCTCACAGTAGCGCCACTACACCAAGTACAGCCCCTCTTACACATTACGGCGGACAGATTCCCCTTTTTACACAATACGGTAGACAACGTCCCCTTTTTACACAATACGGTAGACAACGTCCCCTTTTTACACATTATGGCAGACAGCGTCCCCTTTTTACACATTACGGCAGACTGCCTCCCCTTTTTACACATTACGGCAGACTGCGTCCCCCTTTTTACACATTAAGGCAAACAGCGTCCCCTTTTTACACATTCTGGCAGACAGTGTCCCTTTTTTACACATTATGGCAGACAGCGTCCCCTTTTTACACATTACTGCAGACTGCGTCCCCCTTTTTACACATTACGGCAGACTGCATCCCCCTTTTTACACATTATGGCGGATAGTCCCCCTTTTTACACATTACGGCAGACAGTATCCCCCTTTTTACACATTACGGCAGACTGCGTCCCCCTTTTACACATTACGGCAGACTGCGTCCCCCTTTTTACACATTACGGCAGACAGCGTCCCCTTTTTACACATTACGGCAGACAGCATCCCCTTTTTACACATTACGGCAGTCAGCGTCCCCCTTTTTACACATTACGACAGTCAGCATCCCCTTTTTTACACATTACAGCAGACAGAGTCCCCCTTTTACACATTAGGTAGACAGACCGATAAATAGATAGATAGAATAAAATAGATGATACTTACCATCTCTCCGCTGGCTCAGGCAGTCAGGCTCCTCGGTGCTGGCAGCTCCAGGGGCGAAGGAGAAGGGAGGGGGAGGAGGGAGCCGCAGCAGCGCAGTGTAATTGCTGGTGGTGCCGCATGCAGCTGTCCCTCTCCTTCCGCATTGGCTGGCCGCTACCGCTGTGAATGCTGGGATGAGGGAAGCGCATCCCAGCATTCACAGCAGCGCTGGCCAGCCAATGCGAAAGGAGAGGGACTGCTGCAACGGCGCCGCCACCAATTACATAGAGCTGCTGTGGCTCCCTCCTCCTCCTTCTCCGCTGCTCCCTCTCCTCCTCCAGCACAGGCGGCTTGTAATGTGTCAATTTGACTCATTACAAGCCGCTGACTTTAGGGAATGGGGGCCGTTGCGCCCTCAGTGTGACTGCGCTGTGTGCCAGGCACACCAGGCACACACGTAGTTACGGCACTGGCAAATACATAAGTGCTTCTGTATGAACCAATGGTATGAAACCAGGATATTTATGCAAGATCCGCCAATTCATCTAAATTAAGGCACGTTGGATGCTTGGATATGCATGGCTTCTCTTTCTTTTTCTCTTTCCTTTCTCTTTACTTTTCATTATTTATTTATTTATTTTGTTTTCTTTCTTCCCTCTCTTCTCATTACCTTTCCTAAAGGTTATTCCTTCTTTCTCCTTCTCCCCCTGGCTACCAACTCTTATTCATATACTTAAACCATGATTTATTGTGTTGGGGCTTCTTCTCCAAGGTAAAAGGTTACATATTGTTTAAAAAAAACTTAAACCTGAATCTACTCATTCATTTCAGGTAATTTAGTTTGATTCTGGTTTAAATTCTAGCTGAGAAATGGAATGTATATAAGAGGCTGAAAAAGACCTTTAGTTTGCCAGTTCTTTTAATCACATAAAGATTGATAAGAGACATTCAAGAAGCTCTTTATTCAAAAATAAGGTCAAGACATTTATTTGTTGTTACATGGCCGCTTTATTGAAACATTTCAGTGTTGTATTCGTCTTGTACATCTAAACTGTATTATCTGGAAAAAGAAAATATGCTGGATATTGTAAGTAACAGATTCTTGTATTGTTCGATTGATGTAACTTACTGTATCCCTTGCAATAAAAAACACTTTTGAAAAAAAAAGAAAAACAAGATGCAAGTCAAACTGCTTGTAGGTAAATATGTGATATTTGGGGCAATTATGGGCAAAATGTGAACTTACCAAAAAATGTATTTTAGTAAATTTCCCCCTGGAGTCAATTTAGGTGCTCAAAAAAAACCCAATATAATATGTAAAAGAAGTATATAAACAGCAAATATACAGAATCTCAGTGAGTGACGGTCCACAGTACACTTTAAAACATTTTTGTCCCTCTAGTACATCTAGGGACTGACTCAGGAAAGAAACCCTTCCCCGACAAAGTGACTGGGAAGCTGCAGCATGATTAACAGGCCATTTGGGGATGGATAACGTGGGAATTTCATTAAATGAGGGCATGTTGGCCCCATTATCCGGGCATCCCAAGACGTGTCTGTGTCTTTTGATGCAGACTTACTGGCTTCAGTTGTAGAGTTTAGGCGGCCATTCTGAGTAAGCTTAGGCTTACTCAGATGGTTGATGGCTGCACGATGGCGATCCGACACTGTGTATTTGGAACCAGCCCTTAGATCTGCAAGGCACAGTAAGTATATTGTTCTCAGATGCCTCCTGTGACATTAGCATGGCATTGACATTCGTATACTGTATTTATGCCTCACTACTGAGCCCAAAGCAGCAGCAGGGTCATTCAGACCCGAATGCAGCCATGTGTCTGTACGCAGTGGCTGCATGTGTGTAGTCTGCATACTGCAACCCTTATCCTTGTGGCCACAAGCAGATTGACAGTGGTGACCATTTGTGGGAAGGCATTGGTGGGGCGAGCCGAAAGGGGGCGTTGTGACCATTTTTGGGGCGGCTGCGTAATTTCGCATGCAGCCGATCAGATTTAAAAAAGGGCCTTGCCTTGTGCTGGGCAGCCCCTATCATGAGGAGATGGACGCAGATATGGCTGTGTATGCAGTGATCTCCGTCCATCTCTGAATCTGGTCCATAGTTTTAGATAACAGCTGGAGATTAAGATGGAATCTGAGTGTCAGGTCTCATGTGTTTTGGATTCAATATAAGTTCCTCCCATGGTGATTCAGGCACCATTTCAAACAGGACTCCAGACAGAGCGCATCCACTAGACTGCAAGGGTATTATAGCAATATTTATCCTTTAGGACCTTTAATGGTGCACTGCACACAGCCCAGAGCTTCTCCTAAGGCAGAATTATTGATTTTTTAACTATTATATTAACCCTTTACTGGTTTGCAGTCGCACTGGTGCTGTAACTTTCTGCAGTACAGCCCAGAGCTCCTAATACAGGACAGCAGTAACCCTTTATTGGTGTACACTGATGCCCGTAAAAGTTTTTTCTTTAATTTAAGCACTTTGATTCACAGCAGTGTGTAAAAAAAAAAATGTAAAAAAAAAAAATTGTGTGTGTTCAGGGCGAGGCAGTGGCACTGTGTTACAATAATGCTCAGTAGGTGCCAAACCACAACATTAATAATATAAGAGCCGTGAGAGTGCAGTGTGAAGTTGTCATTAAAAAACAGAAAAAGTATTTTGTGTTATGACACTCAGTAAGTGCCATGCCACTGTGTTAATAATATAAATGCTGAGAGTCGATATAGATCACAAAGAGTTGATAGAAGAACAGGAGCAGCAATCAAGTACTAGTGCTGCGGCTGCTACCAGTTATAAAAGGATAACCTTTTCCCAGAGACCCACTGGATATGAGGATGAGTCCACCAGAGTGACATAACATTTTGACATCTGGTCAGGTCTCAAAGAATTATCCGACATTAATGACACCTCTTCCGTGACTCAATCTGATATGGTAACCATGCATAGAATAGTGGATGCTTACTTTAAAGACAATGTACAAATGAGTGTGTCAGAAAGTCCCTTTGACTACTGGGAGAAAAAAAAGGCAAGTTGGAGCTCCTTGTACAAACTTGCTATGCTTTACTTAAGCTACCCAGCCTCCAATGTGTAGTCAGATTTTTCATTGTGTGATGATGATGATGATGATGATGATGATGATGATATTAACACCAATGAGGGTAAGGATGAGGATGATAATGACAATATCTTACCACTGTAGAGAAGAGATCATTAACAAAACAACACTTTAGTTACAAAAGTGGCAGTCAAACTGTTTAAACTGTGCATATCCTTTTTAATATCTAACATAAGGGGGAGGGGGGAAAGGCTATTCCATCTTGCACCACTTTTCTACTGGTGAAAACAATATTATGAGCTGTAAGGTGGTCAAAATTGACCAAAAACAAATGTTATTGAGGTTAGTAATACTGTAGGAACAAAAACAGGCCCAAATTACAAGATTTTAGCTTAGAACTAAAACCAAAGTACAAAATTAATACCTATCCAAAACCAAAACACTTTTAGTTTAATTACAAAACAAAAAGTCTATGCAATTCAACCATTATACACAATGTGGACAAACATGATTGGACACTTGACAGCAAATAGATAAATGAGATTGTATTGACTTCAGTACTTTGTAGTTCCACAGTGTGCAGTGATAACTTCCAAACCAGCTGAAACAGCCCCACAGCACAACGCAACCACCCCCATGCTTTACTGTAGGTACTGTACATTCTGGCATCAGACGTTTTCCTGGCAATCACCAAACACGTCCATCTGATCTGAAAAATGTAAATTGCGATTCATCACTCTATAACACTTGCAGTCATTGTTCCACTGTCCAGTTTTTGTGCTCTTTTCACCAGTCTAAGTTCTGGGCTGCATTTTTATGAGGTTTATGAGCAGCTGTTCATCCATAATATCCAAGTGCATGAGCCTCCCTGTGAAGTGTTCTTGTCGAAACCGTCCCATTTGGAACTCGTGTGCAATGTTATGCATGGGACAACCCCTGTTCTTTCGCAGCTCCCTAGCTAGCACTCTCCAATCCTGGGCTGCAGTTTCATGGGTCTTCCAGGGTGTGGTGCATTCCTGCAATGACCGTTCTTCCACGCATTGACAAAAGACACAGTGGATTTAGGAACCTTCCTTAGATCCGCAATGCTTCTAACACTCATACCTCAGATCGAGCAGCATATAATGATCCTCTTTTCAAGCTCGGTTAGCTCCTTCTGGCAAGCCATTTTGTTAGCAAATTATCTAATCAGAGCCTACCTATCTGTTTTATACCTTCACAAACACATGTCTGCTGCAGGAGCACACCATTTTGCTTGTGTGGGGGTGTCCAATCACTTTTGTCTACATAGTGTATAGTAGGGTTCAGTATGATTTACCGATGGTCGGGATACCCACCGTCAGTATACAGACAACAGCATCCTGTTCATCAGTATGCCTGCAACGGGGCGAGCACAAAGAGCCCCTTTCGGGATTGGTGTGCTCACCATGCTGTGGGTTCGGTGGCTCGCTGCGTTTGCCACAGGTTCTATTCCCACTCTATGGGTGTCATGGACATCCACGAGTGGGAATAGCCCCTGTGAGACGGGATTCCGGCTGTCGGTATTGTCAGCAGTTGGGATTCCGGCATTGGTATCCTGACCACCGGGATCCCGACTGCCGGCAAATTAACAACATTCCGTACAATATTCTAATAATATAATATGCTGAAGAGTAGAAATTATTTTACTTCTCTGCCCAATTAGGTGCACCAATATGCCTACTGCATCATAGAAAGTTAAAGCTCTCACTCTGACCAAATACTGTATACCTTTCTAAATTTCTTCTCCATAAATGTCATCTTGAACCTTAAATTAACCTTAATGTCAGTGACTGTGTATGTATATGTTTATGTATATATATCTATATATATATATATATATATATATATAATATATATATATTAGAGAGAGAGAGAGAGAGAGAGAGAGAGAGAGAGAGAGAGGGAGATCTCTATCTCTATATATATATTATACATCATAAGAGAGAGAGAGATACTACATAGACTTCGAATGTGCAAACATGATGAATTTGTTTACATGCTTGAAATGAAGTACACAAGTGCCATCTAGTGTCTGTTTTAAAGAACAGTTAAAAACTTTGCAACAACTTTCAGTTGTGAAACAAATACTAAAGGTGCATACACACTGCGCGATATAACTGAGCAATTTTGACTGTATAGTCAAAATCGCTCAGAAAGTTAGTGCATATCTCTCCATGTGTACACAGCCAGCGATAGCGATGCGCGTCCCCGCCAGGTCGCTATCGATGCTAAAAATAGACTGTGCAGGCAAGTCAATTTTGGCTAGGTCGCTGGAAAAGAAAAAGCATCCCCTTGCTTGAATGTGTTAGCCAAAATCGCCCATAGCCAAAATCGCTGGAAAAGTTAGTCAAAATCTCCTACTGCCAGTTCAAGGGAAATCGCTCAGTCAAAATCTCTCATAGTCAAAATCTCTCCGTGTGTATGCACCTTAAGTTTCAAATTTCAGAAGAGGTGTATGAATTGCAAAGAGATTTTGACTATGAGAGATTTTGACTGAGCGATTTCCCTTGAACTGGCAGTAGGAGATTTTGACTAACTTTTCCAGCGATTTTGACTAACTTTTCCAGTGTTTTGGCTATGGGCGATTTTGGCTAACTCATTTAAGCAAGGGGATGCTTTTTCTTTTCCAGCAACCTAGCCAAAATTGACTTGCCTGCACAGTCTATTTTTAGCAGCGATAGCGACCTGGCGGGAACGCGCATCGCTATCGCTGGCTGTGTACACATGGAGAGATATGCACTAACTTTCTGAGCGATTTTGACTATATAGTCAAAATCGCTCAGCTATATCGCTCCGTGTGTATGCACCTGAACTCTACACGGCAACGCTACATGACAGCTGACTGCAGTCATTAATTACTGCTACATATTACTGTGACGTAAACTATTAATTGCTTACTAGAGGGCATTAATGATGATTGTTATCATATACTTTTACATTAATTTTACTAGATAAGTAAATAGCAAAAAAAGAGCAATTGGTTAGCCTCTGAACATGCAGAGGACTGACTATGGAGAGTACTGTCGAGAGTAACCGTTCAGATTCTAATTCATTTGACAATTCTGGGTTTTTCAATGAGTTAGAATTTGGATGGACTCAGAATTTCCTGATTACCTTAGATAAAGAGCAAAGCAAGGTGTAATTTTCTTGTGATGCTTGAATTTTGAGCCCTCCACAGACAAATTATATGGTTTGAACATGAACTGTCTGAATATATGTCTGTGTGCCAGTCTGTATCTATTCGTAATGCAGTTGCACATACCTCCAATCTGTTCAACTTTTGGGGCACTGTCCCAAATGTGGGCAGCAGTGTCCATCATGCAGGGTGAAGTTTGGGGGAGCAATCTATCAAATGCACCATCTACACTGTGCCAAGATAGGCCAAGAGCTGTGTAAAACATGCGGTCACACTCCCAAAACATCATGCACCTTTCACGTGCACAAGGCATCCTGTTGGATGGTATCAGTTACATGAAGTCTTATGTGCCAATATTTCACGAGTTACTTCTGGAACAATTCTCATTTTGCATCAACGCCTATATCTTTATATACCAGTATGTAGTTAAATTGCTGACATTCAGAATGTTGCCATTGATGTAATGAAGACATTGACATTCGTAATCTCAACATTCTGTGAATGTTCACATGTTGACATAACATCCATGTCGACATTCTGAATGTCAATATTCAGACCATGTTGATATTTTGATAATGCCAATTTGAATGTCAACATTGTTTCACAACCTATATTTATACCCCTCGCAGCTGTTAGTGGCTATCGTATTGTGTTGAGATAAGGTGGGAAAGGATACAAAGCCTGGAGAATTCTAAGTCTGGAGCAAAGTTCTGCAAATACAAACAACTTTAGAAATATTTTATTAATATTATTGTTAATAATAAGCAAAACTTAATAGGAAGCAGTGGACTATAGATTAGAAATGAGAAGTTGTAGATCAGAGATATGTACTGTTTCTGTAGGGTGGAGCATTAATATTATCATTTGTGCCACTTGACAGATGAGCTGTGCAGGTATTATCTGATTAAGGGTCAGACAATGTCCAAAAACTGGCACCTTTTTTTTGTTCAATTGAAACAGTGGTTCAAGTTAAGTTGGAGCTTTAAAATAGTCGTACAAGTGGAAGAGGCACTGCCAAGTTTTCATAGTGGTGCCTGTATAATTAACGAGTATCTATGTACTAACACTAATATATAAATCTCTAGTCATCAAAACTTTGCATCTTTGAGAAAATGGTGAATCGGACCCAGAAGAAGTTGGCCTGATCTGATAAATCATATTTTCTCTTACATCATGTGAAATCCTGCATAAACTGTACTGTATAGCAACATGGTCTAAGCAGCAGCATTTTGTAGGAGTCTCAAACTACGTCATTGTGTCAACATATACATGCTTTATATTCCTTATATGCAAACTCTCCACACTATTTGATAATACTAGGTCAGTACCTCTTCATCTATGGGCAGCATGGATGGTGCAATGGTTACCATTTCTGCCTCACAGCACCGAGGTCATGGGTTCAATTCCCATCATCGCCCCTTATTAATGATTATATAAGACCAAGTGTGCAAAACATAGTAAAAATATCTTACCATAACACACCAAAGCAAGAATGTAAAAACAGAAAAGGCATATATATATATATATATATATATATATATATATATACATATAATGCAGAGAGAGGTGGCACTCCAGAGACTTCACGTATAGTTAAATCTCACCAAACGTGTTTATTGTAACATATCAACGTTTTGGGGCCAGTTTTCCCTTCCTCAGGACATAACACATAACCAACCAGTGCATATGTTTATAGTAAAGAAATGATAAGTGAACTTACCCCATTGTGAACACTCCCGGCATTTTTTCATGGCCACTCCTGGCCAGACTGCACACACAGGGCACTTCTGGTCACGGGACCTCCACAAAACCGGAAGTGATGTCATCTGACAAGCGGTTGCCATGGAAACCGCAATTCTATAACAAAAACAATATAACAGTGTTTTGTATGGTGCACTTAGTGCAAGGACAAATATCAAGTACATAAGAGCGCTAATACTAAAGCATAAATAAAGTGACATAGGTGGTCATTCAGAGTTGTTCGCTCGCAAGCAGTTTTTAGCAGCCGTGCAAACGCTATGCCGCCTCCCACTGGGAGTGTATTTTAGCTTAGCAGAAGTGCGAACGAAACGATTGCAGAGCGTCTACAAAATAATTGTGCAGTTTCAGAGTAGCTTCAGACCTACTCTGCGCTTGCAATCACTTCAGACTGTTCAGTTCCTGTTTTCACATCACAAACACGCCCTGCGTTCGCCCAGCCACGCCTGCGTTTTTCCTGGAACGCCTGCATTTTTCCGAACACTCCCTGAAAACGATCAGTTGACACCCAGAAATGCCCTCTTCCTGTCAATCACTCTGCGGCCAGCAGTACGACTGAAAAGCTTCGCTAGACTTTGTGTGAAACTACATCGTTCGTTGTAATAGTACAATGCTCGTGCGCATTGCGCCGTATATGCATGCGCAGAAGTGCCTTTTTTTTGCCTGATCGCTGCGCAGCGAATGAAAGCAGCTAGCGATCAACTCGGAATGACCCCCATAGTGCAATGAAATTAAGGTTTAGGATAGCTAAGACAATTATGATATTATAATAATAATAATAAATATCCTTAAAATATAATAAAATTCTATAGAAAAAAATGCCAAATATCAAAAAATATTATGAAATTACCATATCATATATAATGTATAAAGTGTTGGTAACTCCGGATAAACTTCAGGGAATATTTGTGTTACTAGCTCCCTCTAGTGGTTTAAGGCTTGAATTTAAAACTTAAGGGAAAGATACAGAAAAAATGTCCATTAGATAAAATGAATCAGACCTAAAGAATCATTATGTCCCCTAGAGGCTAGCGTGTCCAAACGAAAGATCCATTTTGATTCAAGTTGTAACATTTTTCTGGACCTGTGACCCCGGGACATGATCAATAATTTTATATTTTAATGACGCCATGTTATGTCGTGCTTGCATACAATGACGGGCAACAGGTTGGTCACTATGTCCTGTCTGTAGTGCTGCACAAATGGCCGTCTGATGTACCATTCTAATTTTAAATATGCAGTCTGTTTTTCCGACATAATATAACCCACATGGGCAGATAATCAGATAAATTACATGTGTAGATGTAAAGGTAATGGGCCATTTAATGGACAATCTCTTTCCAGAATGGGAATGTTAGAAAGAGACCCTAGGGGTTAAGTATGAACGTCGTACACCCCAAACATCTAAAACATCCATTTTTTCTAGTGAGGACTTTTTTTTACAGATGGAACCATATTAAAGCCCGTCACATCTGTCATCAAAGATATTGTAGTGAAGTTTCTGGCCCATTTATAGCTAGGCATAATGCGGGTGTTATGAATACATTTTAATTCTGGATTAGACGCTACAATCTGCCATAGCCCTTTAGTTTTTTTGGAGGTCTGTACACTAATGTTATCATACTGATTTATCCACGGGATTTTTACCTGGGTCCAGGCAGTTTTTTTCTTAACCTGGCTGTTGCTATTGGTAACCGTTTTATTCTTGGCCTTAAACAATTCTTTCCGTGGGTACCCTCTCTCAATAAACTTCAAGATCATATTTTCCAGCTGTGAGTCCCTGACTTCCTTCTCACTCGTAATTTTACATACTCTTAGAAACTTAGAGTATGGTAATCCCTGCACTGTTGATATTGGATGAAAACTTTGATGGTGTAACAGAGTATTCCGATCTGTAGGCTTGGTATATAGACATGTATTAATCAGCCCATCGTTAACATTTATACATACATCTAGGAAACAGATTTCTATTTTACTGCAAGTCATCGTAAATTTAATGGGACTCCCTGATCTATTTTGGGAATCTGTCATCAGCATGAGTACATTTATGTCACCATTCCAAAAAACCAGCAGGTCGTCTATATATCTATAGGTCAAGATTAAACATTGAGTGATCACAGGGTCTTCAAAAAAATATGTTCTTTTCAGTTTGCCACTGTCAAAGTCGAAAAATATTGCAGTACACACATCACGTACAAACCACACACACATGCCCGCTGCGCGTGCACTTGTTCCGCCATGCGTGCACATATCTGCAAATTGCATATGGTCGCACCCGTGGTCCGGCGCATTAGAGCGTTGTACGAGTAATTACAGTGGAATTTGTACTCTCATGGAAAAGCCACAAAGATATATCATAGATCTAATATATATATATTGTAAAAATCCCACACTGTCTGATCTTTCTTCTAAATAGCATGAAGGTCAGTCACACATAAATTAAATCTCCCAGAGACTAAAATACAATGGCCTTATTTACACTAAGCTTTGAAATTCTATGAAGAAGGCAAACACCTTTGTTTACTAGGAGAGCCAAGTTTCTATTTTAAACAATGAGTACTGGATTGTCATTGTCTCACCTGAAGGCAAAAACAAACGGAGAGACAATACCCAGGAACTGAAGCTGTTTAAGAAAATCAATTAACAATAACTAACCAAAACACAAGACCAGACAGTTAGAAATCTAAGATATTAACATTCACAGTCTAAAACTCATGGAGATGTGGGTGTTTATATATATATATATATATATATATATATATAGAGCCGAAGAAATCAGGTGGCACTCACAGACTTGTAGCTTTTAGTGAAAACAAACTTCACTCCGTGAAGATATTTATTGTGAAACAGGTAACGTTTCGGGGACGTATCCCCTTCCTCAGACAATTCAACAATGCAAAACACAGTGTATAAATACTGTAAAATGACCCCACTTGCCCCCACCATCACGACTCCCAGCTGCGTGGACCACGGCGTGTCTCGGCATCTCCAGACCCGCACTTCCGGCTTCGACGTCACCGCCCGACCGGAAGTGACTCGTTCAGGCTTCGCCGGTCACCATGGCAACGCGCTGGGAGCACTGTGAAAACAAACAAAACACGGCACGAATCCATTATCATTAAAAAACTGACCATGTGTAAAAAATGACACACTTCTCAAAGGCGCTCACATGGAGCTAGAGTATGTCAATAAAAGCGTGCATATAATAATCAAACATACCACAATAAGACATAAACATCACCAAACATTGAAATTCTTTAAAATGGTTTAAAAACAGCTTTACAACACTCAGTCTAGTGCAGATAGACTTGGTATATTATCAACACCCACGTGTATCAAATTCACAAACTGAAACAAAATTCGCTGGGGGTAACAGGACATGGATGGCTCTATTAATGGGAGAACCATAATTGCTATCAATAAGCTACTCTCCTATAAATTACCCCACCAAGTGTAACGATTATACTAGAACCATGTGATCAGACTACGCGGGGTATTCTCAAACTAGGACCTAACTCATTGGCAGGGGCTGATTTTTTGTTAAGAACATATTTTATAAAAAAATGTGTATTAGTGTATGGACTCAATGTGTCTTTGATGACCTAGAGGAAATTGATTAGTCCTAGGGACTCATTTAGTCCTCTGGGGGCTAGGCAATCCAGGCGAAAAATCCACCTGGATTCTAGCTGTAACAATTTTTTCCCCCGGTCACCACCCCTTATGGACGCTGGAACGTGATCAATGGCCCTATACCTCAAGCTAGCCAACGTATGATGCTGTGTGGCAAAATGCCTAGCCACTGGTTGGTCACTGGTCCCTGCTAATAGGGCTGCCCGAATGGCAGACCTATGTTGGGTTAATCGGACCTTCAATTGGCATTCAGTTTTGCCCACATAATAGAGCCCACAAGGGCACACTATTATGTAGACCACGAATCGGGAAGTGCAGGTGAGTGGCCATCTAATTTTCAGTCGTTGGCCCGTATGTGGATGAGGAAAGGTCTCGCCAACTAAAAGGAATGAACAAGTCGTGCACCCCAGACATTTGAAACAACCGTTTTTCTTACTTAAAAAATGCTTGGGTGCACTCTTGGCATCAAAGCTCGTGATATCGGTCTTGACAACTAGGTCCTTCAAGTTTTTCCCTCTCGCAAAGCTCGCCATGAGTCTGCTATTTTGGAAACATTTTAAGTCGGGGTCAGTGGTGACCATTTGCCACATACCCCTGACTTGCTTTACCAGAGAAGGACTATTGGCATTATACTCCGTCACCCATGGAATAGTCTCCCTGTGCAGTATTTTATGGCGCTGCTTGGTGTGTTTCTGAAAATTATTCAGAGCTCTATCTCGTGCTTTTTTCAGTTCTGGTAATGCATACCCTCTCTCACTGAATTTCAATATCATCTCCTCAAGCTGCACCTCACGTACGGTGGGATTAGTATTATTCCTGCAAACCCTAAGCAGTTGAGAATAGGGCAAACTCCGGATCATCGCTTTAGGGTGGGAGCTCTCTGCCCGGAGCACGGTATTCCGATCCGTGGGTTTTTTATAAAGGGCTGTCTCAACCCGCCCCTCTACCAGCTGAATCCGAACATCTAGATAGCAGATGTCAGTTTTGCTCAATGTCCAAGTCAATTTAATGGTACCATTAATGTTATTATGTTTCGTAATGATCTCAATTAATTTTTGTATGTCATCATTCCACAGGATCAGGAGGTCGTCAATGTAGCGGAAATATAGTAAATTTTACTTGAAATGCTCACGTCTACAAAGAACAAATCCCTCTCCACCTCCCACATGAAACAATTGGCAAACGATGGGGCCACCGGGGACCCCATCGAGCAGCCCGTTAGTTGTCTGTAAAACTTCCCATTGAACAAAAAGAAATTATGTGTCAATGTGAAGGTGAGCAACTCAATAAACAGATCAATGTCAGGACCCAAATAGAGGCCATTGCCCGTGATCAGCCGTCTAACCGCCTCCAACCCAGCCTCATGGGGGATGCATGTGTAGAGGCTGGTCACGTCCAACGTCACCATGGTGGTTTCACTGGGGACCAGTCCCAACCCTGCTGATCTCTCTAACAACATGTTCGTATCCTTTAAATAAGAAAAGGTGGCTTGAATGCATGGCTGCAGGAACGTGTCAAGAAACACAGCCACTGGCTCACACAGAGACCCCCGGGCAGAGATGATGGGTCTCCCCGGTGGTCTCTGTGCGTCCTTGTGTAACTTAGGCAGGGTATAGAATAATGGCACCACTGGCCATTTTGTGGATAACTTGTCACAAATTAGCATTTTTTAAGTAAGAAAAACGGTTGTTTCAAATGTCTGGGGTGCACGACTTGTTCATTCTTTTTAGTTGGCGAGACCTTTCCTCATCCACATATGGGCCAACGACTGAAAATTAGGTGGCCACTCACCTGCACTTCCCGATTCGTGGTCTACATAATAGTGTGCCCTTGTGGGCTCTATTATGTGGGCAAAACTGAATGCCAATTGAAGGTCCGATTAACCCAACATAGGTCTGCCATTCGGGCAGCCCTATTAGCAGGGACCAGTGACCAACCAGTGGCTAGGCATTTTGCCACACAGCATCATACATTGGCTAGCTTGAGGTATAGGGCCATTGATCACGTTCCAGCGTCCATAAGGGGTGGTGACCGGGGGAAAATATTGTTACAGCTAGAATCCAGGTGGATTTTTCGCCTGGATTGCCTAGCCCCCAGAGGACTAAATGAGTCCCTAGGACTAATCAATTTCCTCTAGGTCATCAAAGACACATTAAGTCCATACACTAATAAACATTTTTTTATAAAATATGTTCTTAACAAAAAATCAGCCCCTGCCAATGAGTTAGGTCCTAGTTTGAGAATACCCCGCGTAGTCTGATCACATGGTTCTTGTTACGCACACCAGTGCTAACAGGAGTATACCGGTGTATGAACAGAGAGGGAAGCGAAGCAAACGAACTCACAGACAGTATAACATAACATACACAGGAGGTGATGGAATAACTAATAAACACAAAGTGAACGGAGAAGCCCAAAGGCTCAGGAATTGGGTGTCTCCCTAGTGTCAGGAATGCTCAGATGGAATAGAGCGGACAATGAAGCGATGTGTAGTGATTTAACATGTGGAGCACCTGAAATGATGTTGCTAAGAGCAACAGAAAAAACCCCAAAGGGTTACCAACGGGTGTGGGAATAAACTCCTTGGTCAGAGATAGAAATATAGACACAAGGAGAGTATCCACAATCCTAACCCCCACTTGCAGGGCACAGGTTCAGCTTACTGCCACTAAACTGACACCTGGACGCCCTGCACAGTGAGGGAGGATTAAGCAAGCAGGTCTGAGAGTACAGCCGCAAACCTGCTGGGTTCACAGAATAACAAAAGAACCCCAGCAGGTCAAACAACTGACTCCAGTCTTACTGCTAGGTCCAGATTGGCAGAATGAAGTACCGAATCCCAAGGCCTATTCGCAGTAAGCAACAAGTAAATACAAAGTCACACAGTACTAGCTAACTCTCTGGAACTGACTAACAAACAAAGATTCAGCAGCATTTGCCTAGCCTGAGAGGATGGTTTATATAGCAGGTGCTGTCCACACCCCACTCAGACCTCACAGACTGTGAGCACAAAACCAGCGCCGGATTCCCTGCCGTGCACAGAGCCTGTAACCACAACACAGTAAAAACCCGGACCGGAGTATCAGCTGCGCTCAGGTTACTTCGCTAACACTTGCCTCCCGGTTGCCATGGCGACGTGGCAGCACAGAGCAGGAGATCATAACAGTACCCCCCCTCTGACGAGGGGTCAAAGAACCCCTACCACCGGGTTTATCGGGGAACTGCGAGAAGAAAGAGCGTATCAGTCTGGGGGCATGAAGATCACAACTGCGCACCCACGACCGCTCCTCCGGGCCATACCCCTTCCAGTGCACCAAAAATGACAGCCGACCCCGAACCATCTTGGAGTCAAGAACCCTTTCAACCACAAACTCCCTCTGACCCCGTATCAGAAGAGGAGAAGGTCTTCCACTGGAAGAAGGATTACTAACCGCCAGTTTTAAAAGGGAACAATGAAATGTTTTATTGATACCCAATGAACGGGGCAGATCTAACTGAAATGCCACCGGATTGATAACCCTGGTGATCTTATAAGGGCCGATGAACCGGGGGCCAAACTTATGAGATGGCTGTCTCAACTTCAAATTCTTGGTGGACAACCAGACGAAGTCTCCTAATTTGAAGCTGCATGGTCTTCTCCGCTTATCAAAAACCCTTTTGGTCACTAATGACACAGACACAAGGGCTTTCTTCACTTTCCTCCAAATACCCCTAAGGACCGGAACAACAGAGGAACCACCAGACGTGGAATCCAGGGGGTCGAAAGAATTGGCCTTAGGATGATGCCCATACACACAAAGGAAGGGAGAGATCCCTGTAGCAGAGTGAGCCGCGTTGTTATAGGCAAACTCCGCCATGGACAGATGAGCAACCCAGTCAGTATGACACTTGGAGACATATCACCTGAGGAACTGCTCCAAGGACTGGTTCACCCTCTCAGTCTGCCCATTAGACTGTGGATGGTAGCCTGACGACAAGCTCACAGAAATCTGGAGATCAGAACAAAATGCCCTCCAGAATTTGGCCACAAACTGGGATCCACGGTCAGAGACCACATCAAGTGGCAACCCGTGGAGGCGCACAACATGCTGCATAAATAACTCAGACAGGCGTCTGGCCGATGGCAACCCACCAGTGGAACGAAATGCGCCATCTTCGAAAACCTGTCAACGACAACCCAAATGGCTGTCATCCCCGAGGATTTGGGCAAGTCCACCACAAAATCCATGGAAATGTGGGTCCATGGCTTAGACGGAATAGAGAGTGGATGTAATGGGCCGACAGGAACCACTCTAGGAGTTTTATTTCGGGCACAAACGTCACATGCCCGAACCCATTGATCCACATCCCTAGCCACCGAGGGCCACCACACCGCCCTAGACAGCAACTCCCGAGTTCTGGCAATACCCGGATGCCCTGCCAACCTCTTGGCATGGAATTCCAGGAACACTCGCTGTCTTAACCTAGGAGGCACAAACAAGAGACCTACCGGAAGGTCTGGAGGAGCCTGCTCCTGTGCTCTAAGGACTAATGACAAGAGGTCCTGGGTAATGCCCACTTTAATACATGATGGGGACACAATGGGCAATGGCTCCTCGATGGTCTCTTGAACTGGAGCAAAACTCAGCGAGAGCGCATCAGCCTTGATGTTTTTCGACCCAGGGCGATATGTTATCAAAAAATTAAAGCAAGCAAAAAACAAAGCCCATCGTGCCTGCCTGGCATTGAGCCGCTTCGCTGACTCTAAATATGCCAGATTCTTATGGTCAGTGAGAATTGAGACCACAAACTTAGCCCCCTCAAGCCAGTGTCTCCACTCCCCGAGTGCATCCTTTATAGCCAACAATTCCCGGTTACCCACATCATAATTTATTTCGGCAGACGAAAATTTATGGGAAAAGTAAGCACAGGGATGAAGGCGATTATCAGACACCCCCATCTGAGAGAGCACTGCCCCAATACCTATCTCAGAGGCATCCACTTCTACCACAAAAGGACGCTCTGGATCTGGGTGTCACAGCACCTTGGCCGAGACAAATGCCCTTTTGAGACGGGCAAAGGCCGCTTTGGCCTCACAAGACCAGTGAGCAACATCCGCCCCTTTCTTAGTGAGTGCCACCAAGGGGGCCACTATAGACGAAAATCCAGTGATAAACCGTCTATAAAAATTTGCAAAGCCCAGAAAACGCTGAAGCGCCTTCAAACTAGTGGGCTGCACCCAATCCAGGACTGCCTGTACCTTAGAACCCCCCTAGAGATAATATACCCTAGAAATGCGATTTGTTGGACTTCAAACTCGCACTTCGTCAGCTTTGCCCCAAGCTGGTGGTCTCTGAGTTTCTGGAGGACTAAGCGTACATGCTTCCGATGTTCCTCCAGGGAATGAGAGAAGATTAGGATGTCATCTAGATAAACAACTAAGAATCTATCCAAATATTCCCTGAGCACATCGTTCATGAATTCCTGAAAGACTGCCGGGGCATTAGAGAGCCCAAAAGGCATCACCAAATATTCATAATGCCCTGAGTGGGTATTAAAGGCAGTCTTCCATTCATCCCCCTCTCTTATTCGGATTAGATTGTAAGCACCGCGTAGGTCAATCTTAGAAAAAATGGTGGCAGTACGAAGCTGGTCAAACAAAACCGAAATGAGAGGCAGTGGGTACGAGTTTTTAATCGTGATACGGTTCAACTCCCTGAAGTCGATGCAGGGTCGCAACGAACCGTCCTTTTTACCCACGAAAAAGAACCCCGACCCAACTGGGGACTGTGAGGGTCTGATAAATCCCTTAGCCAAGTTCTCCTGAATGTAATCTGCCATAGCCTGAGTCTCAGGACGTGACAGGGAGTACAACCTGCTCTTGGGAAGCTTAGCATCCGGCAACAAATCAATGGCACAGTCATAGGGGCGATGGGGAGGTAGTACCTCCGCAACTTTTTTGGAGAACACATCCGCAAAGTCTGCATAACATCCTGGAAATCCTGGCAAACTTAGCTGCGAGAGCCTGACTGGAAGGCTCAAGCAACTCCTGAAACAATCACTACCCCAACTAAGAATCTCCCCAGAGACCCAGTCAAATTGAGGGTTATGGGCCCTAACCAGGGTAACCCCAAAACCAATGGGGCAAAAGAACAGACAGTCACATAAAAAGACAATTTTTCAGAGTGCGTGGCTCCAATAAACAAAGGAATTTGGCTGGTGCAGGAGGTAATTTTACCCTGGGACAATGGTTCCCCGTTTAACCCACAGATCTAAATCTCTGATGCCAAAAGTACTGAGGGAACAGAGTGTTCCAGGGTGAATTGACGGTCCATGAAAACCCCATCGGCCCCACTGTCAACAAAGGCCTCAGTCTTGACAGTTTGACCGAGGATCTCCAAAGTCACCGGAATGAGAAAAGTACTTTTAGGAAATTCTGACTTCTGGCCTGACAGGATATTTCCCATCACCCTCAGGCCCTGAAGTTTTCCGGTTTTTCTGGGCATGATACTACAACATGACCTTTATTCCCACAGTACAAACACAAACCCTGCTGTCTCCTCCGCATCTTCTCACGCGAGGAGAGGCGGGTAGCCCCAATCTGCATAGGCTCCTCAGAATATTCCTCAGAGTCTGAGGTTCCCTTGGGAAAAAAGGAAACTGCGGTCTCCCTTTCAAGCCTATGCTCTCTCAGCCGTCTATCCACCCGGATGATAACTGCATGAGCTGATCTAAGCTATCAGGCGAGGGATATTGTACCAGTTGGTCCTTTATCTGGTCAGAAAGGCCCCTTCGGTACTGGTTTCTCAGGGCTGGGTCATTCCACTGGGTATCATGAGCCAACCTCCGAAACTCCGTACTATAAACCTCAGCTGGCCGTCGCCCTTGCTTAAGAACCGTAATCTGAGCCTCGGCTGAAGCCATCTTGTCAGGGTCATCATACAAAATGCCCAGTGCCGTAAAAAAAGCATCAACACTTTTAAGCGACGGACAGTCAGGCTGTAACCCAAAGAAAAAAGTTGAAAGCGCTGTCCACAATAAAATAGTTTTTTATTTGATTAAAAATTATAAAATCACTATTCACATATATCCTTATCAATACTGATCTAAAGGTTTAGACATTAAAACATATTATAAACCATAGCTGTTTTCCAGTGGTACCTATTAGTGAAACAGTTTAAACACAGTGGGTAACTTGCATTAAATTGACACACTCTGTTCTAATTAAACAATTGTGTTAGATGTCATATACTAATCCCCTCAGTGTTTATTCCTTTTTGATGGTTCACTCCTTTGAACAGCCTCCTATAAACGTAATTGGAAGGGTTAAATGTTAACAGTCCCAGACATATCCGGAGAGATATGTTCACCACAAATCTAAATTATATATCTCCTCCCGCTGGGACAATAATACATCCAAAGCCACAGATTGAGAGCACGCAATGTCAAATTTAAGGAGATAAAGTAGCTACTTTTCTTGGTACAATCCCTTAATTGGCGGCTATTGATACTGAATAAATTGCCGTTCTGACGGGCGTCCCCGTCTGGTGATAAAGTTACTTATATAGTAGGACTCCTATTTAATAAGCATGCTCCACAGTTCATTTGTGAGTTCTTATTCAATAAATGGAGGCCGCATGCACGGCTGATCTCACCCCTGTTCTTATCGGCTACTGCTCCCGCCAGGCGTCCGTGGGTGTCTTAGGCAGCATACGGCTGCTTCTCCTGCACCGAGACTCTCGCGGACCGCCTCTCCCAAAACAGTACCACAGAAAACTTGCGGTGGTGTGGTCTGTCGGGCTGCTTCGCTCCGGCGGTATCTGTCAGCGGCTGCGCGCTGCCTGCACGAGATTTTGCCAGGTGTCTTGCCGACAGGGGGGAGATCAAAACTGTTTTCACCATAAGGTCCACGTACACAAGGGGAGGAAACAGCCATAGACATACGGCTGAGAAACGCGTCAAGAGTGTCCCTTGTGTACGTGGACCTTATGGTGAAAACAGTTTTGATCTCCCCCCTGTCGGCAAGACACCTGGCAAAATCTCGAGCAGGCAGCGCGCAGCCGCTGACAGATACCGCCGGAGCGAACCAGCCCGACAGACCACACCACCGCAAGTTTTCTGTGGTACTGTTTTGGGAGAGGCGGTCCGCGAGAGTCTCGGTGCAGGAGAAGCAGCCGTATGCTGCCTAAGACACCCACGGACGCCCGGCGGGAGCAGTAGCCGATAAGAACAGGGGTGAGATCAGCCGTGCATGCGGCCTCCATTTATTGAATAAGAACTCACAAATGAACTGTGGAGCATGCTTATTAAATAGGAGTCCTACTATATAAGTAACTTTATCACCAGACGGGGACGCCCGTCAGAACGGCAATTTATTCAGTATCAATAGCCGCCAATTAAGGGATTGTACCAAGAAAAGTAGCTACTTTATCTCCTTAAATTTGACATTGCGTGCTCTCAATCTGTGGCTTTGGATGTATTATTGTCCCAGCGGGAGGAGATATATAATTTAGATTTGTGGTGAACATATCTCTCCGGATATGTCTGGGACTGTTAACATTTAACCCTTCCAATTACGTTTATAGGAGGCTGTTCAAAGGAGTGAACCATCAAAAAGGAATAAACACTGAGGGGATTAGTATATGACATCTAACACAATTGTTTAATTAGATGCAGAGTGTGTCAATTTAATGCAAGTTACCCACTGTGTTTAAACTGTTTCACTAATAGGTACCACTGGAAAACAGCTATGGTTTATAATATGTTTTAATGTCTAAACCTTTAGATCAGTATTGATAAGGATATATGTGAATAGTGATTTTATAATTTTTAATCAAATAAAAAACTCTTTTATTGTGGACAGCGCTTTCAACTTTTTTCTTTGATTTATATTTAAACTATTGGGACTCAACAAACCCACTATTGAAAGCAGCAGTGCACAATTGAGAGGAGGTGTATTTTTAAGGAGCTGCACAGCTGACACACACAAGAGCTTAGCGCTTTCTAAAGTTTGAGGTTGCTTTTTAGGCTGTAACCCATATGCCCAGACCTGTGGGTCTCCTTGTAGCAAGGAAATCACCATGCCCACCCGCTGAATCTCCGACCCAGAAGACTGGGGCCTAAGCCTGAAATATAGCTTACAGCTCTCCTTGAAACAAAAGAACTGCGAGCGATCTCCAGAAAAACAATCCGGGAGATTTACTTTCGGCTCCTTAACCCCTGAACTTGCCGCTGCTGCTGCGGGAGCTCTGCTAGCGGCCTGCGGGGTGTTCATTTTAATGGACATCTCATTAAATTGTCGAGTCAGGACCTGCACCTGATCGACCACCTGTTGCAAAGTATTTTGAGGGGTATGCTCCATATTCCCACAAAATTTCAACAGGAGTAAGGCTGCTGAATCTGTTACGCACACAAGTGCTAACAGGAGTATACCGGTGTATGAACAGAGAGGGAAGCAAAGCAAACGAACTCACAGACAGTATAACATAACATACACAGGAGGTGATGGAATAACTAATAAACACAAAGTGAACGGAGAAGCCCAAAGGCTCAGGAATTGGGTGTCTCCCTAGTGTCAGGAATGCTCAGATGGAATAGATCGGACAATGAAGCGATGTGTAGTGATTTAACATGTGGAGCACCTGAAATGATGTTGCTAAGAGCAACAGAAAAAACCCCAAAGGGTTACCAACGGGTGTGGGAATAAACTCCTTGGTCAGAGATAGAAATATAGACACAAGGAGAGTATCCACAATCCTAACCCCCACTTGCAGGGCACAGGTTCAGCTAACTGCCACTAAACTGACACCTGGACGCCCTGCACAGTGAGGGAGGATTAAGCAAGCAGGTCTGAGAGTACAGCCGCAAACCTGCTGGGTTCACAGAATAACAACAGAACCCCAGCAGGTCAAACAACTGACTCCAGTCTTACTGCTAGGTCCAGATTGGCAGAATGAAGTACCGAATCCCAAGGCCTATTCGCAGTAAGCAACAAGTAAATACAAAGTCACACAGTACTAGCTAACTCTCTGGAACTGACTAACAAACAAAGATTCAGCAGCATTTGCCTAGCCTGAGAGGATGGTTTATATAGCAGGTGCTGTCCACGCCCCACTCAGACCTCACAGACTGTGAGCACAAAACCAGCGCCGGATTCCCTGCCGTGCACAGAGCCTGTAACCACTACACAGTAAAAACCCGGACCGGAGTATCAGCTGCGCTCAGGTTACTTCGCTAACACTTGCCTCCCGGTTGCCATGGCGACGTGGCTGCACAGAGCAGGAGATCCTAACAGTTCTAGTATAATCGTTACACTCGGTGGGGTAATTTATAGGAGAGTAGCTTATTGATAGCAATTATGGTTCTCCCATTAATAGAGCCATCCATGTCCTGTTACCCCCAGCGAATTTTGTTTGTTTATGAATTTGATACACGTGGGTGTTGATAATATACCAAGTCTATCTGCACTAGACTGAGTGCTGTAAAGCTGTTTTTAAACAATTTTAAAGAATTTCAATGTTTGGTGATGTTTATGTCTTATTGTGGTATGTTTGATTATTATATGCACGCTTTTATTGACACACTCTAGCTCCATGTGAGCGCCTTTGAGAAGTGTGTCATTTTTTACACATGGTCAGTTTTTTAATGATAATGGATTCGTGCCGTGTTTTGTTTGTTTTCACAGTGCTCCCAGCGCGTTGCCATGGTGACCGGCGAAGCCTGAACGAGTCACTTCCGGTCGGGCGGTGACGTCGAAGCCGGAAGTGCGGGCCGGGAGACGCCGAGACACGCCGTGGTCCACGCAGCTGGGAGTCGTGATGGTGGGGGTAAGTGGGGTAATTTTACAGTATTTATACACTGTGTTTTGCATTGTTGAATTGTCTGAGGAAGGGGATACGTCCCTGAAACGTTACCTGTTTCACAATAAATATCTTCACGGAGTGAAGTTTGTTTTCACTAAAAGCTACAAGTCTGTGAGTGCCACCTGATTTCTTCGGCTCTACATTGGTGGGCCGGCTGGTCCACAATGTAGGGCACCACAGCCAGCTGCTTTGGAGGAGTGACGGGGAAATCTTTGGATATATATATATATATAATTCCTAACAAATTGTAATAGCAGGAGTATGTGTGTATGTGTGTATACAGTATATATATATATATATATATATATATATATATGAGTATATGGATATATGTGGATATATGTATATCTTGAGGATTGAAATAGATAATCATATCATGTGTGGGATCATATTGTTCAGAGTCACGTAAACATTAATCTGGAGGGAATAAAAACATTATTATATATTACCTCATTAAGTTATTAATAATACCAGATTTATGTATGATTAATGTGATGGGTTTAACTGGTCATGGGGCGGGAACTCAGATGTAAACAACAGAAACCACATCTCAAGTCCTAGCCATCGCCCACTTCTTGGAACTGACCAATGGTCCCCGGTGCACAGGATATGTCCCACCCCGAACCAATGGAAGAAGAGCACACAGTGTCTATTGTATTATGTTTTGATCTACTGTATAAAGAGCGAGCTGCAGGCCAGGTCACTATCACAGACTCTGAAAGCTATCTACCTGATGAGCGGAGGACTGGTCCAGGTTGCGCAAGCGAATATTCTCACGTATGTACATTGACTGTAGCCATTATTCTGTTGTAGATTTAACTTGTTACCTTGTAGTGTATAATTTGTATTGTTATCCCCTTTCAAATAATCCACTGTGGCGTTAGAACCCAGCGGTTAACTACAAATCGGTGTTGTGTCCTCATTTCCCTGATAAGGTTTAAAGTGTATTACATTACCTAACTGTATAAGGTTTAAAAGTGTATTGATAAGGTGTGTACGCGCTGCGGGTACTTTGTACCGTCAGCGCTGCATAAGGTTTAAGGTGTAACATCATTGCAGTGCTTTGCTGCATAAGGTTTAAAGTGTAATCATATCATTGCATTGTATTACTAAAAAGGTTTAAAGTATATCAATTGTGTACGTGCTGTGTGTACTTTGTACACCCAGCGCGGCGTTTGTACGCAAAGTACGTACACGTGCGGGACTCTGTATGCAAATAGCGTACGAAGTACGTAGCGTGAGTATTAAGTCTAGCGGCCGCAGTGGCTCCATGGTAAAGGTGTGATTTAAAGTATAGCTTTGTGTTTTAAGGTAATATCGACATTATCAATTGGGGGCATCGTACGGTTTTTCCTCATACCCACAACCTAGTAGGTGATAGCAGACTTTATCTATCAGCAAAGGGCGGACAGGTATCCTACGTAAGCCTTTTCCTGGCCGTAAAATACACTGGTAAACCCTATCTCAATTGCTGATAAGATAAGCGTCAAATGCGCACACAACACACGCATACACCTGTACTTTGTACTTTGTATACCTGCTCGCATTGTTGCCATAAGTAGTGATTATTAGATTCATTTTGACCTGTGCTGAGAAATTTGTTGCTATTTAGTTAAAACATAGACTAGATATTAAGGAAGTAAAACGTAAAACACAAATACAGTCTGGCCTAGTTAAACAGGTTTATACAGAAGATACTGTGTTGTGTTAAGTAAACGATTATAGGTAATATCGCTTACATTTATAGAAGTGTGGGATTTGTACTACTGCGGACATACGGTCTTTGTACACGTGTCTCGGACAAAGTACGGGACTGCGTACGCAACGTAAAGCCGTACGCACGGTCGCGTGTTTACGCAACGTGCGTAAGGGTACGGCCGCTAAGTACAAATTACACAATAGCATTGTTTAGTTTAGGCGCGGGACGGTAGCCACGCGACAATAGCACAAATTGCTCAGTGTCCAAGATTTAGTTTAAATAAAACCTTTTTTACTGTATTACCTCTGGTACTAAGGCTGTTTATCTGAATGAAAGTTAATTTTCTGTACAGAAAAACCAAAGTGTATTTGAGTAAACGAACGTGAGTGTGCAAACATAATAAAGGTTTTGTGGACCCAGGGAATTCGGGATCCCGTAGGAGACCACACCAGGTGAGTGGAGACTTGGTGGCGTGAGAGTAGCTTGCTCACATTAACATAGATTAAAGTACAAAGGAGCAAAGTAGTAGATATCGCAGACCAAAGGTCAGCGAATGTTTAGAGTACCGCAGACCAAAGGTCAGCGAGGTTTTTGTTTAGATACCGCAGCCCAGGGGGTTAGCGAAGAACCCATATAGGCCCGTTTTGATACGCTCCGGCTGAGGTTTCACAGCCTGAAAAATCGATTCCATTGGTCGTACGGCGGATAAGAAACAGTTACCTATACGCTGTGCGATTGGACCGCGCGTTCGTGAGTGCAATACTAAGCGCAAGGTGATACCCTTTTTACGAGCTTTGCGTAAAATCGCTGGATCATTAGCGCTGGCTGTAGCATACGCAAGCGTGATTTGTGTAAAAAAAAAAATATTTTAAGGGAGTTTCGCTGGTCACTCAGGAAATCTCCAACAACCAATATTTACTGGAAAGGGTAAGTCACTCCCATATACTTCCAGTGAATAGAAGTTACATAGGGGCCCTAGGTTGGGTACTAACTTTGCTGACGACAGTATTTGGTAGTATTGGCCAACGTGGGCGGTGAGTGGGTGAAAGCACTTGTTGAACTTTCACCGTTGCCTTATATTGAGTATTTTGTTTTTTTGTAGGATTAGCTGAGAAGGCAATACCTGCAAAATATGGTGGCCAGTTGCTCAAGTAAGGGACGTTCAATCAGGGTTCAGGTTGACATTCCGCGGCCCAGGGGGTCAGCGAGGTACATAATGTGTGAGAAGCATGGACACATGCAGAAATTTTGTGCAATGAATGGGAACGTATGACTGCAGAAGATAGGGAACCATTCCCTAAGGTAGGTAGTTTTGAACCAGAGGTGTTGCAGAATTTAAGGGTTAGGATATGTCTGATAAAATCCCAAAAGCAAAGGGTCAGACACACAAACTGTTTAAATTTATGGCAGCAAGAGGGTGATATGCAAGAGAAATTAACATATGCAACCGGTTCCAAACCTAGCGGGAATGAGAACACAAACACACCATTGTCGACACAGGTCGAAGGGGAACAGAAGGCTACAGTCAATGATACATCCGTAAATGAAAGTAATATGAAAGAGCAATGTATTAACCCTAACTTTTGCAAAATGTATCCTGTTTTGAAGTCTCTCCAAGGTTTTAGGTCACAGGGAGATGAAGGATTCAGCCAAATCGCAGCTCTCCTCCAAGCAGTCATGTTGCAGGAAACTCAGGTGGGACTTGTCCAACCAGGTATAGCAGTAACAGTATTCCCCAATGAAAGAACTGGTGAGGTCACAGCTACTGGTAAGTATGAGATAGTCCATTGCACAGAAACAACAACACCACACAGTAAACAGATTAGGAACGGAATGGTAGGATTACACCCTGTCTTGGAAATGGTAACTCCCAATGGGGGAACAGATAGTCAGGAAGTAGTCCTCACCGAGAATAATGCAATGTATTGCCCGTGGCCCAGAGATGAGCTGCGGTCAATCATTTCAGAATTCCCCGACCCTCGGAAGCATATAGCCAGATGTCAGAAATTTATCAGAGATCTGTGTAATGTGTATGAACCAACAAACCAACATTGGCGGACATTTTTGAAAGCATGCCTACCCCCTAATATTGACACCCAAAAATGTACCACTGATTGTAGATTAGAGTCGGATAGTCCTATGACTGACAGAAACAATCAGGAAAATATAGAACAAATTAATAGGCAACTAGAGTTGTGTTTTCCCACTGAGTGGAGAAGAATTTTCTCCATAAAACAGAGGGAAAATGAAATGACATCTGAATATTTCCAATATTTCCACATTAGATACAGGGAACGATGAAAAATACAGAAAGGTAGCTGTGTCTGTGCTAATGGACGGACTCGATCAGACAGTGAGGGACAAAGTACAAACATCTTTGCCTAATTGGAGAGGGGTCACAGTAGCTTGCCTTAGAGAGTGCGCAGTTGAACACCATAGGAATATTGCTAGGCGTAGAAAACTGCAAGAGGAGAGGCTGAGGATTGAAAGTATACAGGCTCATACACCAAAGTCGCATCAGCCCAAACCCCAAAATCCTAGTAGTAACAAAAGACCGAGAATATGTTATCTGTGTAAAAGGGAAGGGCATTATTCCAGCAATTGTAACAGCACACGAAAATTCAGACCCCCTAGACAAGAAAATAAGCCACATTATTAACACATAGACGGGATCAAGGGACATATAGTAAGGAATCACGATACAGAATAGAAAAACACAGATTCGGTTAAATGGGAAGAACAGAATAAATGCAACTTTACCCTTTTGACAGAATTTACGGAGATTAGGAGGAGGCTTCTAAAACTTCTGCTTCTCTTTCTCTCTAGCAGAAGTGACCTCTAAGTAATTTAACAGGAGTTTTGTTAGAGATGGTATACATATAGAGTGCTCCCACCCAGGAAGCACAAAATATGTTAAGATACCCAGGAAGACTAATGTTGCATTTCACTGTTTTAGAAGCATGTCCGTCACAGGTAGAGGAAATTATCTCAAAAATACCGGGTTCCCTATGAACTTAGAATGGACAAGACACTGGATTGAGGGCTGGGATAGTCCCAGTAGAGATATAACACACATAGAATTTTATTTTAAGGGAACAGACTGATTAGGGAATCATTCCCCGTAGTGCCCAATTAAGATGTCAAACTTTGTAAAATCTTCTTTGTTACTAAACTCTGTGAGTTGCCTTCAAAGTTTCCTCTTCATCTCTGACGTTCACCGACAGGATTACAGCTCAAACGTCACATGTCTACTCACTCTTTTCAGAGGTCTGCCCAAACCCAGTATATCTCACCAGCATCACTGTGCATGGCCATGCACAAAGGGTGGAGAGTGGAAATACTGGTGAAGGTAGACTGTGCATAGATACCGATATACATGATGGTGTGACAGCCTGACGGTGAACGCAAATCTGACAAATTTTCTTTTTATTATTTCCCCTCTCTTCTCACTTCCCAAAGATCACACAACTGATAATACACAACAGTTAAACAGATTTATGTTTCCTACAGAAAGGTCGCTGACCCGGAGAGAACATCGTATCACTGGAGTGTCTGTTCCAGGAAGGCTGAGAGGCAGGACTGTTGTCACGGCACCTGAGCACAGAGAAAAACAAGACCAGAGGCGGTTGTCGCACCAGTTTTCTTTTTTTTCTTTTTTTTTTCTTTTCTCCATCTCCCACTACCCTCCTTTCCTCCCCCTTCTTGTTTCCTTTCTCTTCCCTTAACAAGATGGACTTACCCCAAGAGACTGCATTCCGGGTTTTCCTGTTAACCTTGTTGTTGACCAGAACAGTCTGTTTCGGTGAGAGTCCCAGAGAGGTCGAGAAAGGATCTGGAATGGGTTCTGATGGCGAGGACGGATTTGTAGAATTCCAAGAGCAACACATCACTCGAGCAAAGGCGAGTATCAGAAAACGATCTGGTAGTCAGGAAACTAGGAGGCACTGTGAAGGGTTATTGGCTGAGGAAAATTGCATTTGTAGAAATTGTGAGAACATAGTTGAGGATGGGTGCATCCAGAGATGTCAGTCCAGCCTTAATATCAACATGGACCGTCATCCATTGAGTGATTACCACTCACTAGTGGGTAAGGTGTTAAACCAGACAGAATGCTGGGTGTGCTCACAAGTACCTCAAGGTCAGAGCAAGTCAGGATTAGTACCGTACCCTTTAGCAATAGATGAGGTACTTGAATTACGGGGTGGGAGACCGGTGGAAAAGAAATTTAATATTTCTAGGCCCCCTAGTTTGAAGCTCCACCAGTACCATGTAGATAGATCCTTAGTGTGTTTCAACATTTCCAATTCCCGAAAGCCAGGAAATTGGGAGGTAACATGGAATAACCAAACCATGGCATTTTCGCACAGAGCTGATAGGATACCCATAGACTCTGAACTTATACGTCAAATAGCCAACAGTGGAAGGTATTTTCGGTATAGGTATACTCAAGGAAGTAAAACCATGCGGGTTGGAGAAGTATCACCAGGGTACTGTGTGCATATCATACAGCCTGATACGTGTACTGAACAGATAAGAGAACTAGGGCTTGGGTTTTTCACTTGGAAAGTTTGTAATATAGTAATGTCATATTCTGTCCCATATGTTCTCCCCGATGATGCCTATTTCATATGTGGGAGGAAGGCATATAAGTGGCTTGCCCCAAACTCAGAGGGATTGTGTTATGTTGGAAGAGTGTTGCCAGAGGTCATGACCATAACCCATGATAAGATGAAAGACGTTCACGGCAGTGCTCAGGCTCCTTATACTCATACTCACTATGAACACATCATCGAGGTGTCTCTTGATAGAGAGGACAGAGCATGTAGCCTCTGATTTGATCCACGAATCCACCGGGATTCAGTTCCTTCTCGCATTAGACATCACCCGTACTGCCAGAGGAATTATAAATTATAGGTACATCCATGCGCTAGCGAACTTGATAGATAATATCACTGAGATGTATGACGACACCTTCAGGTATACGGGTAGGGAGTTGCAAGCTTACAAAACGGAACTGATCCAGCACAGGATGGTCCTCAATTATATCACAGCCGTGATGGGTGGGTACTGTGTCACTTTGGCAACTCAATATGGTGTGAAGTGCTGCACGTATATTACAAACAGCACTGATGACCCAACCGAGATCATCGATCAAAAGATGGACGATATCTTGCAGTTGAAATGGGAGTTCCGAAGGAGACACAACCTTACCCTGACTGCTGTGAGTAATGAACTGACCGGCTGGGTCTCATGGTTGAACCCACGCAATTGGTTCTCAGGTTTAGGAGAATGGGCTCAAAATGTTATTATGAGTGTAGGAAAGTTTCTCCTTTGTATCCTGGGAGTCGTCATAATTATTGGCTTGATATTTAGGTGTGTTCGAATTCCAATGCGGCGCAAGCACGGCACAAATTTGATGAGTTTAAGGAGCGGGGTCATTGTTACAGCAGCAGATTTAATTTACGACCCATCCATAGAGACAATGTTATAAGGATTGCAAATTAATTCCATGGCCTGTTTCTTTCACCTGTTTTTCCTTTGTTTCCCCCTCAGCAAAAATACACCCATCCGGAAAAGACTTCGATCAACACCCAAGAATGATTATGAAAATGTTATGTGAATGTATTTTAGATATGTGTCTTATCTTCATCTCTACAACCTTCAGTTAATGACACACATAGTCGACAGGTGATATCCACATATATTAGCACTCACATATGTTCCCCCTCCATGTATCATCAACTAAATGTGCACCCCATTTGTTGGAACAAGAAGCCGAAAAGAGCTCGGTAGTGTTTGTTGGCCCACTTACAGACCCTTAATACGGGATGAGAAGGATTTAATGTATACTTCGCAATACCTCGAAGCTTATTTAGAACATATTACGGCACGATGATACATGCCCCTCAGACATGGATTCATACTTACATGCTTTTTACTATCCCACTAGGTCATACATTTCCTACCTTCCCCTCTCTCCCGACTATCCAAACTTTTGTAGATATTGTATATTTTTCTGTTTAGTGTTTAGATTAATGGCAGTTATTGTTGACTGCCAAAGGCTGGACTGTCAAAGTCGAAAAATATTGCAGTACACACATCACGTACAAACCACACACACACATGCCCGCTGCGCGTGCACTTGTTCCGCCATGCGTGCACATATCCGCAAATTGCGCATGGTCGCACCCGCGTTCCCGGCGCATTAGAGCGTGGTACGAGTAATTACAGTGGAATTTGTACTCTCATGGAAAAGCCACAAAGATATATCATAGATCTAATATATATATTGTAAAAATCCCACACTGTCTGATCTATCTTCTAAATAGCATGAAGGTCAGTCACACATAAATTAAAACTCCCAGAGACTAAAATACAATGGCCTTATTTACACTAAGCTTTGAAATTCTATGAAGAAGGCAAACACCTTTGTTTACTAGGAGCGCCGAGTTTCTATTTTAAACAATGAGTACTGGATTGTCATTGTCTCACCTGAAGGCAAAAACAAACAGAGACAATACCCAGGAACCGAAGCTGTTTAAGAAAATCAATTAACAATAACTAACCAAAACACAAGACCAGACAGTTAGAAATCTAAGATATTAACATTCACAGTCTAAAACTCATGGAGATGTGGGTGTTTTTATATATATATATATATATATATATATATAACCAACATACGATAACGAGGCGGCACTCAGAGTCTTCAAAACGGCAACAAACTTTGTATTAGTGCATATCAACGTTTCGGGGTCTCCCCCTTCGTGAGGATTAGTGCAAAATGACAATCTGTGCAAATAAATACTACTTACCCCCAATAAGAACATCCCCACATGCATATGCCGCTGGCCGCGCCATCCCGGCCTCCAGACTGACGTCACCAGCGTCTCCGCGGAAGTGACGCGCCGGCGCCCAGGGGCACAACCATGGCAACGCAACCTGGTAACAGAGATGTAAACAATGACTCCAGTGAAACAGTACCGTGCCCGCTGGAAGCACCAGCGTGGAGTGTACATATAAAGTGCTCACTGCTGTGTCCAACAGATCCATATATAAAAACATTCAGTGTTACACATATAAGCTACCAGGCTGCTAAAAAAATATTAGTGAAACCACACCAATTGCAATGAAAAACAAATACATACATATCTCAGAGCTTCATATAAAATGCACATTAATTGCTACAACCGTACCGAAAACTCTGCACTAAACTACTACTACTCCCTAACACTTTCGGATTTTCCTACTGGGTTCAACAACTCAGGACTATAATAAAACTATTAAATAAAGTTAATGAGACCTAAATTATCATTGAGACCCATGGGTCTAAGAGTATTTAACCTGTGGATCCACTGTGATTCTAACTGTAGGAGTTTTTTCCCTCTATTTCCACCTCGCATAGATTCAGGTACATGGTCAATTATTCTATGCTTAAAAGTGGCCATGGTGTGTCTATGCTTCACAAAATGTTTGGCCACAGGTTGGTCACCCTTTCCTGCTATAAGGGCATTCCTAATGGCCAACCTGTGTTGTGCCATCCTGATCTTGAATTGACACTCGGTTTTGCCTATGCAGTACCTACCACATGGGCACATTATGGCATAAACCACAAATTTAGTGGTGCATGTTAAAGGCCATCTAATAGGGAATTTTTTCCCGGAACATGGATGTATGATATGGTCACCTACAGACATGTGTGAACACGTCGTGCACCCTGTGCACTTAAAGCAACCGTTCTTCCGCCTCAAAAAATGTTTGGGTTCCTCTCAGAATTTAGCCATATCCGTCTTGACAAGCATGTCCTTGATGCTGCGGCCCTTAACATAGGTAGGCATGATCCGCTGTTGCTGTTTTCTCAGATCCACTGGTTACCACCAATGAGGAGTTGTTACGGCTGAGGAAGAGGGAACTTGATTATCTGTACCATTGCTGCACGCTATCAGACTACTACCGGGCCAAACAGCTGCCAAGGGGTTTCAGGGTACATAATGTACCCTCAATTGGGAGATACAGTATGGAGTTCTGCAAGAAGTGGATCTCCATACTGAATAAATGCTCCATGGATTTGATCCTTCTTGTGATCGATGAATCCACTAGGGAGCACGGTAAAACGAGAGAGCTCATTGCCACCTTTGAGAAAGAGCGCGCCCAATTATTGGCAGCAGAACAGTCGACAGCCTGGTTGACAATATTAAATGAACAGGTGGAATACTTTAAGAATAACCTGTTAAAGTTTAAAAAAGAAAAGCTTTCCAAAGTGCAGCTTGACTACACCCACCACCATGTGTACCCGTGGTTGGGGTCCACCACTAGCACACCGGGAGGCGGTAAATTTCAACGTTTTCACAGAATGAAGCAGCCTGAGAGGTCTGAGAACACTTCTCCGAGTGAGTCTGACGATGCTCGTATTCCAGCATCATCTTCTTTGCAACGTGAGACCCCTTTTGGGGTAAATG
The DNA here is from genome assembly GCF_028390025.1 of Pseudophryne corroboree. Taxonomy (NCBI): domain Eukaryota; kingdom Metazoa; phylum Chordata; class Amphibia; order Anura; family Myobatrachidae; genus Pseudophryne; species Pseudophryne corroboree. Next base: position 328,407,955 of record NC_086448.1, read on the forward strand.
CCCGTGCAGAATATCCGGCACGGGGAAGAAACAAAAATGGACGCGACGGGGCGGTCAGAACAAGAGACAGAACCCGAACAAAAAGTGGTTGCAAACTAGCGCTGCTTTAAAATATTAAAACTTTAAAACGGGAACTTGAAAGGAAAATGTCCTCATCCAGAACAACGTTCAGCTGTTTCCCCGTTATCAGAAAGACACTCACTTTATAGTTCTGTCTTGCTTTCCCATAAAGGTATCTTTCTGCCAGTGGGTATCAGGTGTATAATCATCTAAAACGAGCTAGGCTTTTGGAATAACACTTACATTAGTGTCCTGTCTCGAGTGCACATAAAGGTATTTTTGTGTCCTTCACGATACAGACGGGAGGAGTCAAACAGACCGGTATTTCTTTCAAAGACACACAATATTATTCATCCAATAAAACAGAATAGACAGTCAGATGTAATTACTGACAGCAGCTTCAACGCGTTTCGGGGATTCCCTCCTCTTCCTCAAGAAGTAATGTGTCCATTCTGGTTAGCCCAGATATATTCTAGTTTAAAACGGTCACATGGTGTATTTTGGCGAATCATACATAAGAACATCATACACAGGTGTACGTATTACACAATTAAGTTACCTAAACAGAAGCAGCCTTCAGATATAAGGATATGGTATATATATATACATACATTAATTTGTGCACAATAATGAAATATTCTTAAAACAAACATATCTTATATGGCATTATAGCACCAAACACGGAACATTAATAATCACATCGATTGCCCTCCACATAAGTAAAAATAGTTTGCTGGACCTCAGCTTACTTTAAGAAGTTGTTTTCCTCTCATTCAGGAACCAAGCAACCGTAATGCTCGATCTATGCTGAGTTTGATGCGCTATTATAAAGCGCTGAACCGGGAGGCAAAACTGATATCCGTGTGCCTGCACTGCAAACAGACCCGCTGTGCCGTAAATTGGATAATGAGACTAATGCCTATTGGAGCGCTAATGTAAAGCGCTGAAATTATTAAAAAATATGTATATGGCTAAAAACACATTTATTCCAAAAAACTGGTCCTAAATAATAAAAGTAGTTGCCCGTACAGTGCAAGAAATAAAAGACAGCTTATCTGTTAGTAGTCGCCCATACGAGAAAACACTCAACGCGTTTCGTCCTATGCCCACAGCCTGGACTTCCTGAGGACCAGTTTTTTGGAATAAATGTGTTTTTATTTGTTATGAAACATATTGCACTATTGGTCCTTTTTGCTTTTATTCTTTATATGTGAGATATAAACCGGGGAGAAGCACCACCAGAATTATTGTGATGAAAAGTATCCCTACTATACACTGAAATACGTGGTATTTTGCGACTCATTTAGGTGGTTGGAATTCCACCATCCAAGGTACACCTTGAATTCACCGGGGTGTAAGTAAAGGTGGAGGTCACAATTTTATGTGAGATAATGCACTAGGAGGCGCCTATTCTCATCTTTTGTCTTTTATATATATATACACATACACACACATACAAACTATATATATATGAAAACAATTGTACCAAAAGTACTATTGGTGCGCTGGAAACTGTGCCTTGCTGAGTCATCGCCAGGGAATCCTTTTATACCACCTCCAGGATTGGTAACTATTTGTGGAAAAGACAGTCGTTTGCATTTGGCTTAAGAAAACTAAGATCCACCAACCACTGGACATATAAATAATTATTGTGTCCTTACCAGGTCTTTATTTGGATACTTTACAGTCAGCACTGTTTTTATTATTTTAAAGTGTATTACACCGTTCTGATTGCTTCAATTTTTTAGCACTTTTAATATTCTTCACTGTATTAAATTACTGATTAATCTTCACACCTGTCTGCATAGATTTACTAATAGCGCTGTTAATAGTACTTTTGGTACAATTGTTTTCTTGTTTAGTTTGGATTGACTATCCAATATTAAGACAGCTGCTTAGGTAAAACAGCTCTATCGAGCGCGTGGTACACCCAATCTTTTGAGTGAGGGGAATTTCTAAACCAATTAATACTATATATATATATATATATATATATATATATATATATACACATATACATATACAGGTTGAGTATCCCATATCCAAATATTCCGAAATACGGAATATTCCGAAATACTGGCTTTTTTCAGTGAGACTGAGATAGTGAAACCTTTGTGTTTTGATGGCTCAATGTGTTATGATCCAGACACTCAGGTCAGGGGAGATCTTATATTGTGAGACCTGAGTACCAGGATGTAATGCTGGAAAGGGGAAACGGAATGGGAATAGCCCCTGGCGCCCTACCTCCGTTGTCTTACCCGTGCTGTCAGTTCACTCTTGCGAGACTATGGTTTCTTGGGCCCATGGCAGCCGCATTTGAAGGGCGGATTATGTCTGCCCAACTCCGATGCCCCCTCAGGTCCTAAGGAGAGACAAAGAGTGAACCAAGGCAGGGTAATAACAAGGGGCCCTCTAACTAAACAACAAGGCCAGGGACTACTGGCTAACCTGAAACTAAAAGTATGCGCGGCTTACCGCCAGGGAAAAGAACAACCAAAATAATCCACTTGTCCACTCTCCTACACGGCACCGCTGAGTACCGGAGAGGACTATGGAAGCGGAAACCTCCGCAAATGCTCCAATGCAAGAAAATAATACTAAAGCGGCCTAGGCCATAACACGCGGCAGGGCCGCCACTCACGAAACCAAGTGGGAACTTAAATCGACTGCCACAGGTAAATGAGGACCAGGAGAACTCCTTGGGACCAGATGACAAACTCCAAGATTCAGGGACTCAGAGAACTGGAGAGACCGGACACAGCAGACCAGGAACAGACGTTCACCAAACATGAGCAGCATGCAGGAAGCTATCACCGGCGTCTGTGTGAGGCACTGAGGAGGCATTTAACAGGGAACCCTCCAATAAGAGCACAGAGCCTAATTACAATAAATGTCGTGCAGCTGCCTTGCTGCACGACCAGAGAACATGTGTGAGCACTTAATTAATCAATCCCTGCAACGGGGAACGCGGTCCGCCTGTGGCATCCCCATTGCTAAGGTCCCAGCGGCTCAGCGCGCCCGGCGTCCTAGCGTTGCTAGGGACCCGGCGGCTCAACACGCACGGCGTCCCTAGTTGCTAGGCGCCGGGCGGGCAAGGAGGAGGGTGCAGTGGCTGCGGTCGTCGCTTGGAGATGGACCGAGCGAAACCACGGACCGCGGCGCCTAACAGTACCCCCCCCCCTTGAGGAGGGGTCAAAGAACCCCTAAATCCCGGCTTCTGAGGAAACTCCTGAAAAAATAATCTCTTGAGTTTAGGGGCATGAAGATCTCTATCCAAGACCCAAGATCTTCCTCCGGACCATAGCCTTTCCAGTGAACCAAAAAATAAAGCCGGCCCCGAGAAATTTTTGAATCTAAAACCCTCTCTACCAAGAACTCCTGTTGCCCCTAAACATCCACCGGAGATCTACCCTGGGAAGTCCTCCGAGGAAATCTCCTGGAAGAAAAATACTGTTTAAAAAGGGAACAGTGGAAAGTATTTCCAATTCTGAGAGATCTTGGCAAGCGTTGCCGAAAAGCAACTGGGTTGACCTTTTTAATGATAAGGAATGGTCCAATAAATTTGGGTCCCAATCTAGCCGAAGGTTGTCGGAGCTTGATGTTGCGAGTTGACAACCACACCTTAAAAGTGCAAGGACGTCGGAGCCTATTAGAAAATTTATTTTCTCGGAAGGCAGCTTTTCTCAGGGCAAGATGCACTTTTCTCCAAATTGCTCTGAGATGGGAGGTTAAGGTCAACGAGGAGACTGGAGAATGATGGAAAAAAGAGTTGGCTCTAGGATGAAAACCAAAGACCGAAAAGAATGGGGACTCATTGGTGGAGGAATGACAGGAGTTATTATAAGCAAATTCGGCTAAAGGAAGAAATTCAGACCAATCATTCTGGAGTTTGGCCGAATACAAGCGTAAATATTGTTTTAATGACTGGTTGACTCGTTCGGTTTGCCCGTTAGACTGTGGATGGTAACCAGATGTTAAAGACAGTTTCATATTCAATGAGACACAAAACCGTTTCCAGAATCGTGCGATAAATTGCGGAACCCGATCAGAGACAACATCAGTGGGCAAACCATGGAGCCTGAACACATGGCGGAGGAACAAAACTGCCAACCCTTGAGCAGAGGGTAATCGGGGAAGAGCAATGAAATGAGCCATTTTACTAAAACGGTCCACTACCACCCAAATGACTCGACATCCGGCTGAAAGGGGAAGGTCCACCACGAAATCCATGGATATATGAGACCATGGCCTGAGAGGAATGGCTAAAGGTATGAGTTGCCCGATCGGCAACGAACGAGGGACCTTATGCTGTGCACAAACCTGACAGGAGTGGACAAATTTTACGTCTTTAGAAAGACTAAGCCACCACACCGAGCGAGAGACCAGCTCCAAGGTCTTAGTGATACCTGGATGACCAGATACCTTGTTGTCATGAAACTCAGCTAAAACAGTGCCTCTCAAAAATTCAGGGACAAAAAGACGACCAGCAGGAGTAAGTCTAGGAGCCTGGTGTTGAAGCTGGTTTAACTGAGTAAATAAATCCTGTGTGAGACCTGCCCGGATGACTGAAGATGGAACTATGGGGGTAGTAACAGGATTGCTATTGTGAACCGGAAGAAAGCAACGTGACAGGGCATCAGCTTTCGTATTCTTAGAACCAGGCCTGAAGGTGATAATAAATCTGAAACGAGTAAAAAACAATGCCCAACGTGCCTGCCGAGCATTAAGCCGTTTAGCTGACTCAATATATTGCAGGTTCTTATGGTCAGTAAATACTGTAATAGTATGCCTAGCTCCCTCCAGCCAATGCCTCCACTCCTCGAAAGCCCATTTTACTGCCAGTAATTCCCGAATACCAACGTCATAGTTGGATTCTGCGGAGGAGAATTTCCTGGACATGAAGGCACAAGGATGTAATTCCTGAGATTCCGGATCTTCCTGAGAAAGGATAGCCCCCACTCCAACCTCTGAGGCATCAACCTCAACAATAAAGGGGAGCTCCGGATTAGGGTGTCTGAGGACAGGAGCCGAGACAAAGGCCTGCTTCAAGGCCCGAAAGGCAGACTCAGCTTCAGGCGACCAATTGGAAGGATCCGCTCGTTTTTTAGTCAAAGCTACTATAGGAGCGACCAGGTCAGAAAAGGTATGAATGAACTGCCTGTAATAATTTGCAAACCCTAAAAAGCGCTGAATTGCTTTTAAATTAGTGGGTTGCGCCCAATTAAGGATGGCCTGAAGTTTTTTCGGTTCCATAAAAAATCCCTGGGGAGAAATAATGTACCCCAAGAAGGACACTTCTGTGATGTGAAAATCACACTTCTCAAGCTTAGCGTATAAATGATTCTCTCGTAGTTTTTGAAGAACCAGACGCACCTGGGTAACATGTTGTTCCATAGACTCAGAGTAAATCAAAATGTCGTCTAAATAAACGACCACGAACTTCCCAAGGAAGTCACGGAGAACATCGTTGATTAGGTCCTGAAACACCGCAGGAGCATTTGACAGGCCAAACGGCATCACCAGGTATTCATAGTGACCCGACTGAGTGCTGAAATCCGTCTTCCACTCATCCCCAGAATCATCAGATTCGGATGAGGTTGTAAGCTCCCCTAAGATCGATTATTGAAAAGATCATGGCGGAGCGTAACTGATCAAAAAGCACTGAAATCAATGGCAAAGGATAGGTGTTTTTAACCGAAATCTTATTCAAAGCCCGAAAATCAATACATGGTCTGAGTGACCCATCTTTTTTCTCGACAAAGAAAAAAACTGCACTTAACGGAGATTTCGAAGGCCTAATAAAGCCTTTTTTCAGGCTTTCCTGAATGTAATTATTCATGGCTGTGGTTTCTGGCCCAGACAGGGCATATAATCTCCCCTTAGGCAAAGTGGCACCTGGTACTAACTCTATCGCACAGTCATAGGACCGATGGGGAGGCAGAATGTCCGCATTGCCTTTGGAGAACACATCGGCAAAATCTTGATATTCTACAGGAATAAATTCTGGGACGACTGCCGCAACTCGGACTGGATGGGAAATACATTCCTTAACACAAAAAGGACCCCATTGGGAAATCTCCCCAGACCGCCAATCTATGGTGGGATAATAAAAGGCAAGCCAGGGGTGACCCAAAACTACAGGAACTGCCGGACAATGTGTAAGGTAAAATTCTATGTCTTCAGAATGTAAGGCCCCCACTGTCAGTAATACTGGAGGTGTGCGGTGAGTAATTATCCCATTGGAAAGCGGACCCCCATCCAAGCCGTGCATGGTGATACGTTTGTCCAGTGGTATCTGTGGAATGCCTAAAGCCTTAGCCCAAGCCAAGTCCATAAAATTTCCTGCAGCTCCACTGTCGACGAAGGCCGACACCAATGAACTGAGGCTGCCAAAGGAAATCTTAACAGGAACTAATAGGGAATCATTTGAGGAGATTAGCTACAGACCCAAGTGAACCCCCTCACAATTCACTTGGTCAGAGCGTTTCCCGACTTGTTCGGGCAGTTGCGAGCAATATGTCCCTTACCACCACAATACAAACAAAGACCAGAACTTAATCTTCTGGTTCTTTCCTCTGGAGACAGCCGGGAGAGACCCATCTGCATGGGCTCCTCGACGTCCTCAGGAAAGGTATAAACACAAGGATTAGGCCTAAAAGTTGTTCCTCTTTCAGCCCTCCGCTCTCGGAGACGACAATCTATTTTAATAGCAAGCTCCATGAGTTTGTCGAGAGTCTCAGGAGCGGGGTACTGAAGGAGACTGTCTTTAATAAGTTCAGACAAACCGAGGCGAAACTGACTGCGCAGGGCCGGGTCATTCCAGCCACAGTCGTTCGACCAACGGCGAAATTCGGTACAATATACCTCTGCTGGATTTTTACCTTGTTTAAGGGCACGCAGGTGACTCTCAGCTGATGCCTCTCTATCTGGGTCATCATATAACAGGCCTAACGATTTAAAAAAGGCGTCTACAGATAACAAAGCAGGATTATCTGTTCTTAACCTAAACGCCTAGGTCTGTGGATGACCCTGGAGCAACGACATAACTATCCCAACCCGCTGAGACTCAGTACCAGAGGAACGAGGCCTTAAACGAAAATAAAGCTTACAAGCTTCCTTAAAATTAAAAAAATCTTTGCGGTTACCCAAAAAACGGTCAGGTAAATGCATCTTTGGTTCTGGGACCACCTGAGTTAGTTCATGAATTTGGTTAACCAAAAGCTGACCGGGATTTGTCCCTAACCCTGCCGGATTCATGAAACCGAATTTTACTCTCACCAAAACAAAAAAATGGAAAAAATAAACCCCCTTTTTTTTTTTTATGTTTTGGGCCGGTGATAATGTTATGATCCAGACACTCAGGTCAGGGGAGATCTTATATTGTGAGACCTGAGTACCAGGATGTAATGCTGGAAAGGGGAAACGGAATGGGAATAGCCCCTGGCACCCTACCTCCGTTGTCTTACCCGTGCTGTCAGTTCACTCTTGCGAGACTATGGTTTCTTGGGCCCATGGCAGCCGCGTTTGAAGGGCGGATTACGTCTGCCCAACTCCGATGCCCCCTCAGGTCTTAAGGAGAGACAAAGAGTGAACTGAGGCAGGGTAATAACAAGGGGCCCTCTAACTAAACAACAAGGCCAGGGGCTACTGGCTAACCTGAAACTAAAAGTATGCGCGGCTTACCGCCAGGGAAAAGAACAACCAAAATAATCCACTTGTCCACTCTCCTACATGGCACCGCCGAGTACCGGAGAGGACTATGGAAGCGGAAACCTCCGCAAATGCTCCAATGCAAGAAAATAATACTAAAGCGGCCTAGGCCGTAACACGCGGCAGGGCCGCCACTCACGAAACCAAGTGGGAACTTAAATCGACTGCCACAGGTAAATGAGGACCAGGAGAACTCCTTGGGACCAGATGACAAACTCCAAGATTCAGGGACTCAGAGAACTGGAGAGACCGGACACAGCAGACCAGGAACAGACGTTCACCAAACATGAGCAGCATGCAGGAAGCTATCACCGGCGTCTGTGTGAGGCACTGAGGAGGCATTTAACAGGGAACCCTCCAATAAGAGCACAGAGCCTAATTACAATAAATGTCGTGCAGCTGCCTTGCTGCACGACCAGAGAACATGTGTGAACACTTAATTAATAAATCCCTGCAACGGGGAACGCAGTCCGTCTGTGGCGTCCCCGTTGCTAAGGTCCCAGCGGCATGGCGCGCCCAGCGTCCTAGCGTTGCTAGGGACCCGGCGGCTCAACACGCACGGTGTCCCTAGTTGCTAGACGCCGGGCGGGCAAGGAGGAGGGTGCAGCGGCCGCGGTCGTCGCTTGGAGATGGACCGAGCGACGCCACAGACCGCGGCGCCTAACACAATGTACACAAACTTTGTTTAATACACAAAGTTATAAAAAATATTGTATTAAATTACCTTTAGGCTGTGTGTATAAGGTGTATATGAAACATAAATGAATTGTGTGAATGTACACACACATTGTTTAATGCACAAAGTTATTAAAAATATTGGCTAAAATGACCTTCAGGCTGTGTGTATAAGGTGTATATGTAACATAAATGCATTCTGTGCTTAGATTTAGGTCCCATCACCATGATATCTCATTATGCTGTGCAATTATTCCAAAATACGGAAAAATCCGATATCCAAAATACCTCTGGTCCCAGGCATTTTGGATAAGGGATACTCAACCTGTATATATATATATATATATATATACACACACACATACACTGTATGTGTGTGTGTCTTAATGCCTACAGGGGGCACTATTTGAATCAGAATAGTTCTTAGAATTGACTCCTATGACCCCCTTGACTTAAAATACTCTTTTCAATTAATAGTTTTTATTTATTAAAGCACTGCACCATCCCCATCTGTGGTAAATTTGTGCCAACAGAACCATTTGGCAAGTGGGGAATTGGCTATGATGGAGTAGGAAACTACCAAGGTCACCATTTGGAAGGCGTGACAAATTTTATCAATTACTTTTTGAAGTGGAAAAGAACACTTCCAGTTCTGCACTATAGCTGCTCTAGCGGCAATGAGAATGTGACCCAAAACATATCAATCTGAACTGGAAAGGTCTGCAGGGTACACGTGAAGCAAAGCTAAGGTAGGCAACTCATGCAGGCGTACATGGAGGACTTTATAAGCCAAGTTGAACACCTCCTACCATAGACAGCTAATCCCAGAGCAGCTCCAAAATATATGGAATATGTCCCCAACCTAAATAAAGTCTATGCAGCAGCTTGAATTGCAATTCCAAGTTGTTATAGCATATGTGTGCAGTAAGATAGATTGTTTCCCATTGCTTAAGTGTAAATGTGGTTTGCAAGTCCGACTCCTTCTGCAGCTGCGCTGAGGATTTACCCTTTGTCACATTATCCTGGTATATAGAATACCAAAATCTAATGGATCCTCTAGAATTGCCCGATGATAATTTTGACATAATAGTAGGCATGGGAGATGAAATGATCCAATGGATCGGAGCATACTAGAATTCCAGTGGCAAATACGTGTATAAGTAAACAATTCACTGTTAGGGAGATTGTATTGCGATCAACCAGGATCAACCGGGAGAGTGCAGATAGGGATAGGTTGCGAGATGGTAGGGATAAGTAGCTAGTAGAGACCACTATAGCATCTCAAGCCTTAAGGGAATCAGATATGGCCCTGTGGGTGTTAGGGAGTAGTGGTCTCAATTGTTTAGGGGTCCACACCAATTCCAAAAGGCAGAAATGTGGAGTCAATGCTATCTCCAAATCGATCCAGGGTTTAGCTCTAGGAGGCAAGGACTAGTCACTTAATTGCGCTACTAAACAAGCATAGTGTTACGTCAATAAGTCAGGAACCTCTAGTCCACCCCAACGTCTTTTGCGGGTCAAGCAGCGATAGGCAATACATGGAGGTATACCCTTAAAGATATATCGTAAGATTAGAGGGTATCCGGTCTCTAGGTCGACAGTAACTAGGTTGACAGTGTCTATGTCGACCACTATTGGTCAACAGTAACTAGGTCAACAGGGTTTCTAGGTCGACAGGGTCTCTAGGTCGACATGTTCTAGGTCGGCAGGTCAAAAGGTCGACATTAGTTTTTCTAAATTTTTCTTTTATTGAACTTTTCATACTTAACGATCCACGCAGACTACGGTTGTGAATAGTAACCTTGCCCGAAGCATGGTGAGTGAAGTGAGCCATGCAAGGGGACACGGTTCACTAATTGGGGTTCCCGGTCACTGTACTGAGAAAACGACACAAAAATACACGAAAAAAACAACACATAAAAAAAAACTCTTGTGGACCTTTTGACATGTCGACCTAGACCATGTCGACCTACAGACCCTGTCGTCCTAGCATCCCTGTCAACTTAGTTACTGTCGACCAATGGTGGTTGACCTAGTTACTGTCAACCCTCCATACCACACCCGATTAGAGAGTCCACTTATGAGAGACCAAGTATGATATTGTTCAAAATAAATGTGAGTTTTGGGCGAATTGTCATTTTGAATGCAGCTAGTCTACCAAGCAAGGACACCTCAAACCCCAACCAACTTTTTAACAAAGTGTCAACAAGGCTAATAAGGGGTGCACAATTAATTTCCACCAGTTTTGACATAGTTAGGGATATGTACACTTAAATATGAAATTAAATCTTTTTTCCAATTATATTTATATAAGAGAGTTTAAGCTTAGCTAGAGCCACAGGATGTATATGAATAGGCAAAGCCTTGGTTTTGGTTGTGTTCAACTTAAAACTAAGCCGCATTATATTGGTTAATAATATCATGTAGGGCAGGAAGACAGAATTCGAGGTCAGTGACGAAAAGCATCACGTCATCTGCAAATAAACTCAGTTTGTGTGCTAAGCCCCCAATACAGACTCCTGGAAAAGTCACAGCATTACGTATGGCAACAGCTAGTGATTCAATAGCAATAATATACATAAATGGCAATAGGGGAAAACCCTGTTGCGTACCGTTTGATATAACAAAAGGGGGAGACAAAAATCTGTTACTTAAGACTGTAGCAGTCGGGCAGCTGTACAATGCAGAAATAAAGGACATAAACTCGTCTTGAAGGCCAAAGCTTGACAACACTACTCTAAGAAAGTCCTAGTACAGGCGATCAAATTACTTTTCAGAGAGAAAAGTATTGAGGGGCATCTCTCTTGCCAGAACCTCTGCTAGGTCAAACAGTGAGTAGGATCTTTGATGGGTTTCTGTATAGTGATAATTTGACTCTGTAGCATTTCAGTGGGGAAAGAGCCATGGTCAGTCGCAAAGGCATATAGGCTAGTAAGAGTGGGGGCAAGCTTGGGTGCAAATTGATCAGATCATACTACCGGAATGATGTCAGCCATACGGGCATGTTGCAGCATCCATTTGTCAAGCAGAATCAGATCAATACGTGAATATGAGTTATATACATGAAAAAATAGGTATAATCCTTCACCAATGGGGAATGAATCCGCCAGACATCATGAAAAGCAAACTCTGCTAGCAAATGTCGAAAGCTACTGGAAGAATTCTGACCCACTATCATGGCATGAGCAGGTGCTGACTTATTCAGTTTATCATCCAGCACTAAATTGAAATTCCCCCATCAATATCAAGTGAACTTTTCTGGACTTTCTGGAGGGTCTCCAGCAATCGCTGCAAAAAGGGTACTTTGCGTATGTTTTGCGCATATACCGAGACTAGCGTCACTTCTCTATCTTCAAGCTTCCCAACCAATATTACTGTAAATAACATCCCTCCTTATCTACTGTATATGCTGAGAAGACATATCAAAATGTATCAAGCTAGGAAACAGAATAGTCGCGGAATATAGGGGTGGGCTGAAGATGAAAAGTGTGTTTCCTGAAGGGTAACCACTTTCACTCTAGTTTTATGAAAAGCAGATAAAGACAGTTGTCTTTTATTAGGTGAATTAAGGCCATGAACTTTTAAGGACTAAAACGTAACCATAAGGCAACAGTAATAGACTGGCAGGCCCGTATTGGCTTGAGATGGCTCTTGATCTTAGATTCCCAGGTGAAGGAAGGGGGAAAAACATGGAAAAAGCATGGAGTGTAAGGTGGGGAAAAGGAACAAAAAGGGTAGCAACTGAATTAGGCCAAAAATATGGGCTACAGTGTTTGTCACCAGAGAAAAGTGGCGACAAATCCAAAAACATTGGGGGGGAAGCACAGGATGGGACCCCCCATGCAGCAATAGGTGGAGAATACAATATGAAAAAAAAGGCTGAACAGTATACACCAGCAAATGCCGCATTACAATGCGAACCCCAGTAGAGAAACCATGACCGGTAGTCTAAACAAACAATGAGGAGATCAACTAACTGACATGGGTGGATGGCTGCTAAGCAGGTGAGATAAGAGTTATGCAACCACATTATGAAACATATCAACATATAATAAAAGCATTCGAAAACTAACACAAAATACATTGTTCTAAACCACATAGTTAACCTTGAAGCATAGAAACACAAGAAATAAATAATGTTAATAATACCAAAATGCCCTGGAGGCCAGGGCCACCAAGGCACTAGAATTAGTGGCAAAATAGTAGAAGAGGGAGCCCATCTGAAGTCGTCTCAAACAGTGAAGTAAATTGGTATCAGTAAACCTCTTTAACAGGTGGCGCCAGTAAACAGAGAGGATATCAATCAACAAACATGGGTGAAGGACCAAAGTAAATGCTGTTCAGTGTCAAGTAAATAGTATAGAAAACATAACAACCTAAAATAGAGCACTACAAAGCTAACTAAGAATATATTAATCTAAGTTATGAGACACATTATATTAACCAGAATACCCTGGGCACACAGAAACATGGAAAAAAGGAGATAATTTTTTGTCCCGAATGCCATAATGGCATAAAGTGTCCAGAGTCACAAAGGCCATAGAATAGGCAGCAAAATAGTGCCAGAGGGATATCAACCAAGGTCGTCTGAAATGGTGATTACGATTGGCACCAGTAAACTTCATTATCAGATATCACAATAGGGTCTTATGTGAACCGCATCAGCCAGGGGACATATGGTCAGAAGTAGCAGTGGCAGCACCAGGAATAGCAATGTCCCAGTCCACTAGCAATTTAACTCAAGCTTAAACCGATGAGATCATATATGTAGAATAGTTATAGTAAACCAGGATCTTGACTGGGAAACCCCAACAGTATGGGATATCGCTGTAACTCAGTGCAGCTGTGATGGCATGGAATGATCATCTTTTAGCCAAGGTATAGGGTGGCAGGTTTGGAAAGATCTGAAGATCACTCAGGTCATCAGATCATTCCACTTGATGGGCCACTCTAAGGATGTTTTCCTTAATGTGGAAAAAATGGATCCTCATGAGCGAGTCTCTAGAAAAGTTGGTGGACCCTCCTCATGTACCTAGGGAAACAATGCACTCTGTAAATTGCATGTTGTGGCTGTGGGTAGTAGTTTCTGAAACAGTTTAGTAACATACTCCTGGAGTTCAGAAGGTGTCATCGAATCTGGTATACCCCTTATCTTAAGGTTATTACGCATTGATCTGTCTACCAGATCTGTCATCTTATCTCATTGAGAAGCCATCTCAGCTTGTAGCTCCGAGTGGGCAGTAAGGAGGTCATTATGTGATGAGACCAGCTCCTGCATCTTGCGCTCCAGATGGTCTGTACAGCCCCCCAGGCCCACTATTTCCACTCTCAGCATCTGTACTGAGAATTCCAGGCCTGAAAGAATATCAGAACGGAAGGCAGTAAACTTTTGGTACATCGCTTGAGTGGTGAGCGGAGCCATTGGGTCCAGATCCAAGCCCATATCAATAGATTTAAGCCTGCAGAAAGTGGAGTAGCTATAGGGCCTATCCGATTTTGCCGTTATATAGGTGTTGAAGGTTTCAGACCAGATGCAGATGATTTAGGAAACTGGACTGGCGCAGGTAAGCGCAGTCTTACCCCCACATTTGGCAGGCATAGTGATAAGCAAGGTAACAGTACTTGGCAAAGCGAGGGGCATTTGGTGAGTAAGGAACAGACCGTGGCAGCGGTGTATCCTGTTACGTGGGTATTACTACATAGGTGTAGGACTAATCATCTCTTCATGGTTGACATGCAATCATCCTCATTGTGTCCCGTGAAAAGGGGCACCTGTTGAAATCAAGTATATAGCCATGGCTGAGATGGCCAAGGAACCCAGCACCAGGTGTAGTTAAGTATCAGGAGCAGACCAGGTAACTGCACAATAAACTAAAGGCACAAAGCCAGGAGAATAAAGAAATATGCTACAGCACTACAGTAGGACTCTCCTCAATGAGGTGTATCTGAAGGTAATAGCCTCATAGATGAGAGAGAAGCCACAGACCAAATTACCTTGTTGTATTAAGCAATAATGTAGAAGGCTGTCAAAAATTATCAAGATGGCTGCAACAGTGATGGACCATAAGATGGAGAACACTGGCAATCCTGGTCTTACCACTTCCAGGCAGAGGTGAAGGAGTCATCCAGTCCCTGAACCAACCACACAGGGCACCAATGATAGCAGATATACTGCATGGCTTTCCAGGCAGTGCAGCTGTCAGAGCTGCTTCCGACACCTTAACCGTCCAGATGGCCGCCGCAGCCTCAGCGCAGACCAGCTCCACAGTATGTCCACAATCCTACAGACACCATTCTCTCAAGCGCCAGTCAGCGCTAGCACAGTCGGTGTATTCTCCCTAAGTCAGCTTAGGGAGGCAGCAGGAGCCGCAACCGCAGCATTTGCACATCCGCAAGGAGAATGGGACCCCGGAGCCTTCTGCTGGTTCAGGCAGTCACTGGCGAGGAGGGCAGTAGAGGGAGAGACAGGCCGCAGCCTGCAGGGACACGGGGGTGCTGCCCTGGTTCTGCGTAACCTGTCTCCCAGTAGCACGAAGGACAGGAGGACAGGAAGGAGTCCAGTGAAGCTGCTCTAGCAGCAGGTAGGTGCTGATTTTAATCAGTTGTATATAGGGCGGCCAGAAAGGAGCTGCCAAGAAATGTGTCCTCCTCAGATGCCCAGCAGGCCACGCCCCTGACTTAAAATACTTTTTGAATTTATTTTCACTGTATTTTCACAAATATGGATTTTACATTGAAAATTCAGTCATATTATACATTAAATATTTTTGTTAAAATGGCATTTGTAAAAAAAAAATAATCATTCCTATAATGATGTACTTCATTACTTTGTTGTAGTCATTATTCGTTGAATTCAGGAGCAGTCCTATATCCAATACCCCATGTGTTTCAGCTGAAAGTGACTTCTTCAAGGGTCAAATACAACAACTTCAAACAATTGTGTACCATGGGGGTAATTCAGAGTTGATCGCAGCAGCAAATTTGTTAGCAGTTGGGCAAAACCATGGGGGTCATGCAAAGTTGCTCGCTAGCTGCGACTGATCACAGCACAGCGATCAGGCTAAAAAACTGCATTTCTGTGCATGCGTATGCCCCGCAATGTGCACACGCGACGTACGGGTACAAACAGAGCCGGCCCTAGGCATAGGCAAACTAGACCAATGCCTAGGGCATTTGGAATGCCTAGGGGCACAAGCAGCTTCTGCTGATTAAAATTATATGCAGCATGCCTATATTCTGTGTGTGACTGCGGTTCTATCTGCATACGAAATGCATTACTAATGTGCGGCATTATGTGTATAAGGTGTACTACAGTACTTTGTGGCGTAACGTATAGAAAGGGCACTACTGTGTGGTATAATGTGAATAAAGAGCAATATGGTGTTGTGCAATGTGAATAAGGGGCACTAAGGTGAGGAGTAACGTGGTACTACTGTGTGATGTAACGTGAATTAGAGACACTATTGCATGATATAATGTGAATAAAGTTGCAGTACTATGTGGCGTAATTTCAACTGGGGATATTATTGTGTGGCCATGCCCCTTCCCAGCAGGAAGGCGCCTCATTTTGGGCTGTGTACTGAATGTGCACATTGTTCCTATTTAAAATATAGGTGGTAGGAGCACCAAAATGAAGACTGCTATGGGTGAGGGGTGATGGTGCTGGGAAAGGGGTACAGGGTCAGAGGCGGAACTAGCATCTGTGCAAAGGGGCACCAGCCAAAATCTTGCCTAGGGCATCATATTGGTTAGGGCTGGCTCTGGGTACAAAGCCCATTGTGCTTGTGCACAGGTTCTATCAAAATTTTCAGTCGCACTGACGGCCGCAAGAAGATTGACAGAAAAGGGGCGTTTCTGGATGTCAACTGACCGTTTTCAGGGAGTGTTTGCAAAAATGCAGGCGTGTCTGAAAAAATGCAGGCGTGGCTGGGCGTCTGCTGGGTGGGTGTATGACGTCAAATCCGGACACGAATAGGCTGAAGTGATTGCAAGATCTGAGTAGGTTCAGAGGTACTCATAAACTGCACAGTTTTTGCAGAGCTCGGCTGCACATGCGTTTGCACTTCTGCTAAGCTAAAATACACTCCCCAGTGGGCGGCGGCATATCATTTGCATGGCTGCTAAAACCAGATAGCGAGCGATCAACTCGGAATGACCCCCCATGTGCACTGCAGGTGTGGCAGATATAACATTTGCAGAGAGAGTTAGATTTGGGTGGGTTATTATGTTTCTGTGCAGAGTAAATACTGGCTGCTTTATTTTTACACTGCAATTTAGATTTCAGTTTGAACACACCACACCCAAATCTAACTCTCTCTGCACATGTTAGAGCTGCCCCCCCCCCCCCCCCTGCAGTGCACATGGTTTTGCTCATCTGCTAACAAATTTGCTGCTGCGATCAACTCTGAATTAGGCCCCATATTCAGGCGATTTCTTTCAATTTTGACGGGCTTGTGATTTTTAACTGTATTGGTAATGAGGTCAATTGATTATTTCTTAATGTAGTTTGAAGAGAAAATTATACCTTTATGAAGGCTAGTAGACCTAAGACTTGTAGCACCATAAGATACAGAAGTTCAATTTCATTACCATATGTTTGTCACAGTATATGCTTTCTATTCTTGCTAGGGCACACCATACACAACCACTTTTGGAAATAAGTGAGAAAAGTTGGCCTGATCTGATATATCATATTTTCTTTTGCAGCAGGTGAAATCCTGCATATACTGTACTGTGTAGCAAAATGGCCTCAGCGGCAACATTTTGTACACATCTCAAAGTACATCATTGTGTCAGCATATACATGTTTTATACCCTCAGAAAACACCACTTATTAATGATTATATAAGAACACATGTGTAAAATATAGTCCAAAAACCTTACCATAAGACATCAAAGCAAAAAAAAGTAAAACCAGAAAAGACTATATATATATATATATATATATATATATATATATATATACATATACAAACAAAATAACCAAATTGCACTAACACTTGATTGTAAAACCACCCTAGGTACAATAATCCTTGGGGGGGTTGGCAGCTAATCCCATACAGGTCCTCTTGACAGCGGAGAACCAAATACGTATGGGAATGCAAAGCTCGTCAGAGAAGTGCTCAAATTCACTTGAAAGTTCTTATAAATTCTTTTTGAGATTTTCTTTCAGAACGGTATTTAAATGGAGATGGAGCTGGTACCTCTGAAACAGACCATCACATCAAATCACCCAACAACGATACCACTCATTAGTTCAAATTCTTCCAAAACATGTATTAAAAAGTGTTTGTTAAAAATTGGATAAGACTCTTACATTAATCTTGACCTTAGTGGGTTAGTTGGTAACACTTGGGACATGCTGTCTACCCCAGCCGGTGAGGAGCTCCTAAGGCAGCCTGTCCACTCACTTAACCTAAGATTGGCACCAAACGCGTTTCGTCTATAAGACTTCCTCAGGGGTGTCTTTGAACAAGAAATTAAATCATACTTTGTTCATATAATATACAATCATAAAAAAAACAATAAAAAGCGGCAATACAAAGGAAGAGTGGTGGCGTAGTGGCAAATGGGTAAAACTGAATAGCACAAAATATCGTATTCAGAAATTGATTACGGCTGATGATATTTCAACTTCTAACTTCTATACAAAAAGATGACTTTTTAGATCATATGAGAGGATAGTTCTACTGTGAAGATTTAACAGCTTTTGACCATACAAAAATGTATATCCACAATAAGCATTGGTCGATTGTATAATATTTTCTTAATAATTATGTTCTTATAATAATTTTTGAAAGTGATAATTTTTAGTAAAAAAAATTAATAATAATTTTTCACTTACTTTTTATATGTAAGAGGCAGGAAACATCCTAGTGGTGAATTTAGAGTAAAATACTCTTAAATAAAATCTGCAAACACAGGACAATACATAACCTATAAGTGTCCCATTAAACTTTTATTAGCCCAGTGAATTTTATTTTTTTGACTTTTTTTACACATTTACTTAACATACACACATTAAATTAAAAATCTTAGAAATCTTATGGTGACAGTGATGGTCCCTTTAAGAATATCAATCCAAGGGATCTTAAACAATAGTGTAGCTCCTATATAACAAATTAATGTTATTACAAAATTATCTTTTTTATATATATCAATACTTTAGTTGAATTAAACATAACTGAATAGTGTTATACATGTGCATAAATTAAATGAAATAAAATAAAACCTCTTAAAATTACTTCCTTATTTTGTTGTGAGCTCCAGCATGTGTTCTCAATGCTGTCCTGGCTATAAATGAGCTATAGACCACACATTGCCCTTTTTATTCTCCTTTGCTTATTACATCATTTCCTGGTGTGTGATTAACTAAATCTACATATTTAGACTTATGAAACAACTACTAGTGTACCTCCTTTATTTAAACTAAGTGAAATACATATGTGAAAGTGAGTTCTTATAATCTCTTTTTTATATGAGTCCTGGTTACATATAACTAGCTCTTAATTAGCTAATTAGCCTCCAGGTGCGGCTAATAATGATAACACCAATTTAAACTGCATTGTGCATAGTTATCTAGATGTCAGCGTCCGGAGTCTTACCGGTACGCTGGGGCTGCGGGGCTGGCTTCCTTGGCGATGTGCGGGCAGCGGCGGAGGTGGGCTGCTGCGCCGGATCCGCGGGCAGCATTAGCGGCGGCGGGATGCCACTACAGCGGGTCGCTCTTGCTGAGCCGTTGCTAGGAGACCAGGGGCAGTGAGCAATGTGGCTTTGCAAAAAGGTCTGCATTACTGGGCGCCGCCATGTTGGAGACCAAGTTTTGTGCTTAATTCCAGTTTCCTGTTTCTTCCAGCCAATCCAGGGGAAGCTCTCCCTATAAAAGGGGGCTGGTTTAGGACAGGGATGCCAGTGCTTCAAGTTACAACCCTGTTGTAGGGGCTTTAGCAATGCTCCCAGGATTCCTGCTTTATTCTGGTTTCTCCTGATCCTGCTTGGTCGGTTCTCTGTTGCTGCTGCAGCCCTGCCGTTTCTAGCCTGCTACTGCCTGTGGAAGCGCTCCTGGAAAACCCGGTCCAGTAAGACTCTTTGGGCACAGTCGGCCCCGGGTCTTCTGCCTAGTCTTTCAAGCCACACTCCACAGATCTCCTGCACCAGCCACGCCTTTGTACCACTGACCACAGCCTGCAGATTATTATCTTCAAGGCTCGTTTTACAAACCACAGTCCACACTCCTTGTCTCCAGCCACATCTTCAACCACCATCCACAGTTCCACAGTTCATCATCTACAGTCTCGTCTTTCAAATCACAGTCCACAGTTCTTCGCCTCCAGCCACGTCTTTAACCATCGTGCTCCAGCCTCGGTTCTCTATCTCAGCCCTGTACATAATAAATACTTTCCATTGACTCTCAAACCCCGCCTACGTTCTTCATTGCTCCGTGTCCCATGCGGAGGAACTATATCCAGCCCCCTCATCTGGTTCATTCACAGCCTGCTACCTCCTCGGGCAAATCTCAGCTGCCGGATCCTCAAACTCTGCTAGACGTGACAGTAAGCACTGGCCCAATGGATTCGACGGGTGATCAGGCCTCAGGAGGGGATTCAACTGCAGATATCTGGTCTCGCTTAAGTAATCAGGAGGCCACACAATCTCAAATCGTGCAGTTCATGCAGAGTATGTCCGAACGTCTCGATTCTCTCTGTGTTGCCATGACGGCCCCTCAAGTATCTACAGCTGCTCCCACATTAGCACCTCCGGTCCCGCTTCCTCCTCTACCAGTACCACTTCCACGGTTGCATTTGCCACCTCTCAGTAAATTCGATGGGAATCCAAAACAATGCCGCAGGTTTCTTAACCAGTGCGAAATCCAGTTCGAACTACAGTCGGCCAACTTCCCATCAGCACGAACCAAAGTAGCCTATATAATTTCTTTACTTACCAGGCAAGCATTTGAATGGGCTTCACCTTTGTGGGAGAGGATGGATCCCATCTTATCTAACTATCCAGAATTCGTGGCCACCTTTTGAAGAATCTTCTACGAACCGGGCAGGACTTCTGCCGCCTCATTGGAGATCCTGCGCCTGCGTCAGGGCACGCGTACGGTCAGTCAGTACATGATCCAGTTTCGCACCCTTTCCTCAGAACTGAACTGGAACCAGGAGGCTCTCATTGCAGCTTTCTGGAGCGGTCTCTCCGAAAAGATCAAAGATGACCTCGCAACTCAGGACGTACCTGATAAGTTGGATAAACTAATTTCTTTATGCAATAAGTTAGACCTGAGGTACAGAGAACGCTGTATGGAGAGGTTGCGGTCAGATCGCCCTAAGCCTAGAGTTGTTCTTCCACCAACACCATCATCACCAACTGTGGAAGAACCCATGCAGATTAATCGCTCCCACCTCTCCAATGAAGAACGTCAGAGACGGCGACAAGGGAACCTCTGCTTGTATTGTGGTGCATCTGATCACTTTGTTAAAACTTGCAATCTACGTCTGGGAAACGCCCACTCCTAGTTTGTGCTGGAGAGGTCAAGCTAGGAGAATTCTCAGAATTACAAACCAAGAAAGAGTCTGTTATGTTAACCTAATTGGAGCTCCATTCTTCTTCTCTTCTCATCCCTGCACTACTCGACTCCGGAGCCGCCGAAAACGTCATTACGTCAGCTCTGGTCAAATCATCTGGAATACAAACGGTTCCTTTGGATCGTACCATTTCTGTTACTGCAGTGGATTGAAGTTATATCCGTGAGGATATTATATCCTTTCGTACTATTCCTCTCAAGATGAAGGTCGGAGTTCTCCATTCAGAAGAAATCTCTTTCCTTGTAATTCCTAAAGCCTCTCATGAACTAATCCTAGGGTTTCCATGGTTAATCAGACAATCCCCACATAGATTGGCAAACTATGGATGTTCTCTCTTGGGGACAACACTGCTTTCAGAACTGTTTACCTTCAGTTAGACCTCTCTGTTCTTCCAGCCTTCCTGTGGAGTACCAAGCTTTTCAAGATTTTTAAGTAAGCATGGGGCGGACACCTTGCCTCCGCATCGTGCTTGGGATTGTCCCATTGAGCTAGTACCCGGTAAGACTCCTCCCCGAGGTCGAATTTACCCTCTCTCACTTCCCGAGACACAGGCTATGTCGGAGTATATCCGGGAGAACTTGGAGAAAGGGTTTATCAGGTCTTCTACGTCTCTGGCCGGAGCAGGGTTTTTCTTCGTCAAAAAGAAGGATGGGGGGTTGCGGCCCTGTATTGACTATAGAGGTCTCAATGACATAACAGTTAAGAACAGATATCCGTTACCTCTGATTCCAGAACTGTTCGACCATGTTAAAGGAGCTACTGTATTTACTAAGTTGGACTTACGGGGGGCCTACAATCTTATACGTATTTGCCCAGGGGACAAATGGAAGACGGCATTTAATACCCGCGACGGCCATTACGAATACCTGGTAATGCCTTTTGGCCTATTTAACGCCCCAGCCGTTTTTCAAGAGTTCGTTAACGAAATTTTCAGGGATCTCCTCTATGACTGCTTGGTAGTGTATCTGGATGACATCCTCATTTTTTTCTAGGGATCTGAAGACCCATCGGGAACAAGTAAAAGAAGTGTTAACTCGTTTACGAAGGAATCAGTTATACTGTAAGTTAGAGAAGTGCACCTTTGAAGTACCCATGATTCCATTCCTTGGTTACATTCTTTCAGGGCAGAGGTTACAGATGGACCCTGCTAAGGTCCAGATGATTCAGGATTGGGCACTTCTAGCTACCCTTAAAGGAATTCAACATTTCCTGGGGTTTGCTAACTTCTACCGAAGATTCATTAAAAATTATTCTTCTGTCATAGCTCCTATAACCGCATTAACTAGGAAGGGAGCCGATCCTGCCAAGTGGACTCCGGAGGCTTTGGAAGCTTTTTCATCTTTAAAGGAGGCCTTCACGGCTGCTCCAGTTCTTCGACAACCCAATCTCAGCCGTCCGTTCCTGGTGGAGGTTGATGCCTCTACTGTAGGAGTAGGAGCAGTATTATCCCAGCTTTTCGAGGACAAGAAGTTCCATCCTTGTGCGTTCTTCTCGTGAAGATTCTCCCCCACTGAACAGAATTACGCTATTGGGGATCAGGAATTACTGGAAATTAGGTTGGCCTTTGAGGAGTGGAGGTATTTGTTGGAGGGAGCTCAGCATCCAATTTCGGTGACCATGGATCACAAGAACCTCCTGTATCTACAGTCAGCCCGATGTCTGAACCCACGCCAAGCAAGATGGGCACTCTTCTTTACCCGTTTTAATTTTAAACTCAGTTACCGACCAGGTTCCCTCAACAAAAAGGCAGATGCATTATCTCGCTCCCTAAGTTCAGAAGAACCCTCTGACCGTTCAAAAGAGCAATTTATCCTGGAATCCACCTCTTTTTCTGCAACTAATACCTCTCCATTTCCTTCTGCAGGGAAGATCTTCGTTGCACCAAATCTTCGCAAAAAACTTCTTACATGGGCTCACTCCTCCTCCTTCATGGGCCATGCGGGCAGTCATAAGACACTTAAATTCATTCAGCGCTCCTACTGGTGGCCTCATCTCAAGACTGGCGTTCAGGAATTCGTAGCTGCCTGTCCAAAATGAGCCCAGCATAAAAGCACCAAAGGTCCACCAGGCGGGTTACTCCATCCTTTGCCGGTACCACTAAGACAATGGATGCATATTTCTATGGACTTTATTATATTTACCTTCGTCTGGTGGGCGGAACACCGTATGGGTCATAGTTGACCGATTCTCTAAAATGGCACACTTTGTTCCTCTGGCTAATCTTCCATCTGCATCCCAGTTGGCAAAATTGTGTATAGCAGCGATCTTTCGACTCCATGGTCTACCACAGAAAATCATGTCTGATAGAGGTCCTCAATTTGTGGCCAAGTTTTGGAGATCCCTATGTTCTGCTCTTGGCGTGAAATTAAACTTCTCCTCAGGATATTATCCCCAAACGGATGGTCAAACAGAGAGAGTGAACCAGAATCTGGAGACTTTTCTGCGTTTATTCATGTCCTCCTCACAGGACAACTGGCTGGACTTCCTCCCGTTTGCAGAATTTGCCCATAACAATCTTTATCACTCTGCCACAAAATCTTCTCCATTCTTCATTAATTATGGTTACCATCCAAGAGTTCCTGACTTCCAACTTCTGCCTACGCTCGAGGTTCCTGCCGCAGAATCAACACTTCGACAATTTACTGAAGCCTGGAAACAAGTTCACAAGACTTTGCTCAAGACATCCAAGAGATATAAGACCTATGCAGATCTGAAACAAAAAGCTGTACCAAGCCTTAAGGTAGGAGATCGGGTTTGCGTTTCCACACGTAACCTAAGATTAAAAGGTTCCTACAAAAAAGTTTGCTCCCAGATTTATTGGGCCTTACCCAATTTAAAAAGTGTTGAATCCTGTGGCTTACAAAGTGAAATTACCTCCGCAGTTAAGAATTCCTAATGCATTTCATATTTCTCTCTTAAAACCATTGGTACTTAATCGGTTCAGAGCCGCTGTGCCTAAATCACCCAAGATCCCATCAGCACATGGAGACGAATTTGAGATTCACAAGATCCTCGATTTTCGCAGACGTTATGGTCGCATCTAGTACCTTGTTGATTGGAAGGGGTATGGGCCAGAGGAGAGATCTTGGGTAGATGCAGAGGATGTCTGACATTTCATGCCAAGTTTCCAACTAAACCACATAGGTGTCCGGAGTCCACCCACAAAGGGGGGGTACTGTAAGCGCCTGGAGTCTTACCGGTACGCTGGGGCTGCGGGGCTGGCTTCCTTGGCGATGTGCGGGCAACGGCGGAGGTGGGCTGCTGAGCCGGATCTGCGGGCAGCAGTAGCGGCGGTGAGGGGGTCCGCTCGAGGCGGCGGGACACCGCTACAGCGGGTCGCTCTTGCTGAGCCGTTGCTAGGAGACCTGGGGCAGTGAGCAATGTGGCTTTGCAAAGAGGTCGGCATTACTGGGCGCCGCCATGTTGGAGACCAAGTTTTGTGCTTAGTTCCTGTTTCTTCCAGCCAATCCAGGGGAAGCTCTCCCTATAAAAGGGAGCTGGTTTAGGACAGGGATGCCAGTGCTTCAAGTTACAACCCTGTTGTAGGTGCTTTACCCTGTACTCCCAGGATTCCTGCTGTATTCTGGTTCCTCCTGATCCTGCTTGGTCGGTTCTCTGTTGCTGCTGCAGCCCTGCCGTTTCTAGCCTGCTACTGCCTGTGGAAGCGCTCCTGGAAAACCCGGTCCAGTAAGACTCTTTGGGCACAGGCGGCCCTGGCTCTTCTGCCTTGTCTTTCAAGCCACACTCCACAGATCTCCTTCACCAGCAACGCCTTTGTACCACCGACCACAGCCTGCAGATTATTATCTTCAAGCCTCATTTTCCAAACCACAGTCCACACTCCTTGTCTCCAGCCACATCTTCAACCACCATCCACAGTTCCACAGTTCATCATCTACAGTCTCGTCTTTCAAATCACAGTCCACAGTTCTTCGCCTCCAGCCACGTCTTTAACCATCATGCTCCAGCCTCGGTTCTCTATCTCAGCCCTGTACATAATAAATACTTTCCATTGACTCTCAAACCCTGCCTACGTTCTTCATTGCTCCGTGTCCCATGCGGAGGAACTATATCCAGCCCCCTCATCTGGTTCATTCACAGCCTGCTACCTCCTCAGGCAAATCTCAGCTGCCGGATCCTCAAACTCTGCTAGACGTGACAGTAAGCACTGGCCCAATGAATTCGACGGGTGATCAGGCCTCAGGAGGGGATTCAACTGCAGATATCTGGTCTCGCTTAAGTAATCAGGAGGCCACACAATCTCAAATCGTGCAGTTCATGCAGAGTATGTCCGCACGTCTCGATTCTCTCTGTGTTGCCATGACGGCCCCTCAAGTATCTACAGCTGCTCCCACATTAGCACCTCCGGTCCCGCTTCCTCCTGTACCAGTACCACTTCCACGGTTGCATTTGCCACCTCCCAGTAAGTTCGATGGGAATCCAAAACAATGCAGCGAATTTCTTAACCAGTGCGAAATCCAGTTCGAACTACAGTCGGCCAACTTCCCATCAGCACGAACCAAAGTAGCCTATATAATTTCTTTACTTACCAGGCAAGCATTGGAATGGGCTTCACCTTTGTGGGAGAGGATGGATCCCATCTTATCTAACTATCCAGAATTCGTGGCCACCTTTTGAAGAATCTTCGACGAACCGGGCAGGACTTCTGTCGCCTCATTGGAGATCCTGCGCCAGGGCACGTGTACGGTCAGTCAGTACGTGATCCAGTTTCGCACCCTTTCCTCAGAACTGAACTGGAACCAGGAGGCTCTCATTGCAGCTTTCTGGAGCGGTCTCTCCGAAAAGATCAAAGATGACCTCGCAACTCAGGACGTACCTGATAAGTTGGATAATCTAATTTCTTTATGCAATAAGTTAGACCTGAGGTACAGAGAACGTTGTATGGAGAGGTTGCGGTCAGATCGCCCTAAGCCTAGAGTTGTTCTTCCACCAACACCATCATCACCAACTGCGGAAGAACCCATGCAGATTAATCGCTCCCACCTCTCCAATGAAGAACGTCAGAGACGGCGACAAGGGAACCTCTGCTTGTATTGTGGTGCATCTGATCACTTTGTTAAAACTTGCAATCTACGTCCGGGAAACGCCCGCTCCTAGTTTGTGCTGGAGAGGTCAAGCTAGGAGAATTCTCAGAATTACATACCAAGAAAGAGTCTGTCCTGTTAACCCAATTGGAGCTCCCTTCTTCTTCTCTTCTCATCCCTGCACTATTCGACTCCGGAGCCGCCGAAAATGTCATTATGTCAGCTCTGGTCAAACGATCTGGAATACAAACGGTTCCTTTGGATCGTACCATTTCTGTTACCGCAGTGGATGGAAGTTATATCCCTGAGGATATTATATCCTTTCATACTATTCCTCTCAAGATGAAGGTCGGAGTTCTCCATTCAGAAGAAATCTCTTTCCTTGTAATTCCTAAAGCCTCTCATGAACTAATCCTAGGGTTTCCACGGTTAATCAGACAGTCCCCACATAGACTGGCAAACTATGGATGTTCTCTCTTGGGGACAAGACTGCTTTCAGAACTGTTTACCTTCAGTTAGACCTCTCTGTTCTTCCAGCCCTTCCAGCCTTCCTGTGGAGTACCAAGCTTTTCAAGATGTTTTCAGTAAGCGTGGGGCGGACACCTTGCCTCCGCATCGTGCTTGGGATTGTCCCATTGAGCTAGTACCCGGTAAGACTCCTCCCCGAGGTCGAATTTACCATCTCTCACTTCTCGAGACACAGGCCATGTCGGAGTATATCCGGGAGAACTTGGAGAAAGGGTTTATCAGGTCTTCTACATCTCTGGCCGGAGCAGGGTTTTTCTTCGTCAAAAAGAAGGATGGGGGGTTGCGGCCCTGTATTGACTATAGAGGTCTCAATGACATAACAGTTAAGAACAGATATCCGTTACCTCTGATTCCAGAACTGTTCGACCGTGTTAAAGGAGCTACTGTATTTACTAAGTTGGACTTACGGGGGGCCTACAATCTTATACGTATTCGCCCAGGGGACAAATGGAAGACGGCACTTAATACCCGCGACGGCCATTACGAATACCTGGTAATGCCTTTTGGCCTATGTAACGCCCCAGTCGTCTTTCAAGAGTTCGTTAACGAAATCTTCAGAGATCTCCTCTATGACTGCTTGGTAGTGTATCTGGATGACATCCTCATTTTTTTCTAGGGATATGAAGACCCATCGGGAACAAGTCAAAGAAGTGTTAACTCGTTTACAAAGGAATCAGTTATTCTGTAAGTTAGAGAAGTGCACCTTTGAAGTACCCATGATTCCATTCCTCGGTTACATTCTTTCAGGGCAGAGGTTACAGATGGACCCTGCTAAGATCTAGGTGATTCAGGATTGGGCACTTCTAGCTACCCTTAAAGGAATTCAACATTTCTTGGGGTTTGCTAACTTCTACCGAAGATTCATTAAAAATTATTCTTCTGTCATAGCTCCTATAACTGCATTAACTAGGAAGGGAGCCGATCCTGCCAAGTGGACTCCGGAGGCTTTGGAAGCGTTTTCATCTTTAAAGGAGGCCTTCACGACTGCTCCAGTTCTTCGACAACCCAATCTCAGCCGTCCGTTCCTGGTGGAGGTTGATGCCTCTACTGTAGGGGCAGGAGCAGTATTATCCCAGCTTTTTAAGGACAAGAAGGTCCATATTTGTGCATTCTTCTCGCGAAGATTCTCCCCCACTGAACAGAATTACGCTATTGGGGATCAGGAATTACTGGCAATTAAGTTGGCCTTTGAGGAGTAAAGGTATTTGTTGGAGGGAGCTCAGCATCCAATTTCAGTGACCATGGATCACTAGAACCTCCTGTATCTACAGTCAGCCCGATGTCTGAACAAGCAAGATGGGCACTCTTCTTTACCCGTTTTAATTTTAAACTCAGTTACCGACCAGGTTCCCTCAACAAAAAGGCAGATGCATTATCTCGCTCCCTAAGTTCAGAAGAACCCTCTGACCGTTCTAAAAGAGCAATTTATCCTGGAATCCACCTCTTTTTCTGCAACTAATACCTCTTCACTTCCTTCTCCAGGGAAGATCTTCATTGCACCAAATCTTCGCAAAAAACTTCTTACATGGGCTCACTCCTCCTCCTTCATGGGCCATGCGGGTGGTCATAAGACACTTAAATTCATTCAGCACTCCTACTGGTGGCCTCATCTCAGGACTGGCGTTCAGGAATTCGTAACTGCCTGTCCAAAATGAGCCCAGCATAAAAGTCCCAAAGGTCCACCAGCCGGGTTACTCCATCCTTTGCCGGTACCACTAAGACCATGGACACATATTTCTATGGACTTTATTAGATTTACCTACGTCTGGTGGGCGGAACACCGTATGGGTCATAGTTGACCGATTCTCTAAAATGGCACACTTTGTTCCTCTGGCTAATCTTCCATCTGCATCCCAGTTGGCAAAATTGTTTATAGCAGAGATCTTTCGACTCCATGGTCTACCACAGAAAACCGTGTCTTATAGAGGTCCTCAATTTGTGGCCAAGTTTTGGAGATCCCTATGTTCTGCTCTTGGCGTGAAATTAGACTTCTCCTCAGGATATTATCCCCAAACGGATGGTCAAACAGAGAGAGTGTACCAGGATCTGGAGACTTTTCTGCGTTTATTCATGTCCTCCTCACAGAACAACTGGCTGGACTTCCTCCCATTTGCAGAATTTGCCCATAACAATCTTTATCACTCTACCACAAAATCTTCTCCATTCTTCATTAATTATGGTTACCATCCAAGAGTTCCTGACTTCCAACTTCTGCCTACGCTCGAGGTTCCTGCCGCAGAATCAACACTTCGACAATTTACTGAAGCCTGGAAACAAGTTCACAAGACTTTGCTCAAAACATCAAAGAGATATAAGACCTATGCAGATCTGAAACAAAAAGCTGTACCAAGCCTTAAGGTAGGAGATCGGGTTTGGGTTTCCACACGTAACCGAAGATTAAAGGTTCCTACAAAAAAGTTTGCTCCCAGATTTATTGGGCCTTACCCAATTGAAAAAGTGTTGAATCCTGTGGCTTACAAAGTGAAATTACCTCCGCAGTTAAGAATTCCTAATGCATTTCATATTTCTCTCTTAAAACCATTGGTACTTAATCGGTTCAGAGCCGCTGTGCCTAAATCACCCAAGATCCCATCAGCAGATGGAGACGAATTTGAGATTCACAAGATCCTCGATTTTCGCAGACGTTATGGTCGCATCCAGTACCTTGTTGATTGGAAGGGGTATGGGCCAGAGGAGAGATCTTGGGTAGATGCAGAGGATGTCCATGCTCCAAGACTTCTTCGGACATTTCATGCCAAGTTTCCAACTAAACCACATAGGTGTCCGGAGTCCACCCACAAAGGGGGGGTACTGTCAGCGCCCGGAGTCTTACCAGTACGCTGGGGCTGCAGGGCTGGCTTCCTTGGTGATGTGTGGGCAGCGGCGGAGGTGGGCTGCTGCGCCAGATCCGCAGGCAGCAGTAGCGGCGGTGAGGGGGTCCACTCGTGGCGGCGGGATGCCGCTACAGCGGGTCGCTCTTGCTGAGCCGTTGCTAGGAGACCAGGGGCAGTGAGCAATGTGGCTTTGCAAAAAGGTCTGCATTACTGGGCGCCGCCATGTTGGAGACCAAGTTTTGTGCTTAGTTCCTGTTTCTTCCAGCCAATCCAGGGGAAGCTCTCCCTATAAAAGGGGGCTGGTTTAGGACATGGATGCCAGTGCTTCAAGTTACAACCCTGTTGTAGGTGCTTTAGCCTGTGTTCCCTTGATTCCTGCTGTATTCTGGTTCCTCCTGATCCTGCTTGGTCGGTTCTCTGTTGCTGCTGCAGCCCTGCCGTTTCTAGCCTGCTACTGCCTGTGGAAGCACTCCTGGAAAACCCGGTCCAGTAAGACTCTTTGGGCACAGTCGGCCCCGGGTCTTCTGCCTCGTCTTTCAAGCCACACTCCACAGATCTCCTTCACCAGCCACGCCTTTGTTCCACCGACCACAGCCTTCAGATTATTATCTTCAAGCCTCGTTTTCCAAACCACAGTCCACACTCCTTGTCTCCAGCCACGTCTTCAACCACCATCCACATGTACGTAGCAACGTCTTTAATATGACCTAAAGTTAGGAGTATCTCATCTCTATCTATCGTGTCAATTTCAGATGACAAGTTGTCTGACCATTTTTCGATAGCCCTACTCACCCACGCACAAGCAATGGTGGGCCTGAGTAGCGTACCACTGGCCACATAAATAGATTTTAACGTAGTCTCTAACTTGCGGTCTGCCGGCTCCTTTAGTGAAGCCGTCCCAGGTGCAGGGAGAATCACCTTTTTAGTTAAACGTGACAGGGCACTGTCTAGAACGGGGGTGACTCCATCTTCTCCTGTCCTCTGCCGGGAAAGGATAAGCAACCTGAATTCTTTTGGGAATTTGAAATTTCTTATCAGGGTTTGCCCAAATTCCCTAAAAGAGAGTATTTAGCTCTTGAGAAGGAGGGAAGGTTACGTTAATTTTCTTTTCCTTATAAAAATAAGCCTTCTCCTGAGGTAAAGGAGGGGCTTCTGTAACTTCTAAGACCTCCTTTATAGCAACAATCATGTATTGAATTTTTTTTGCCAATTTAGGATCTATTTCCCTGGACTCACTAGTGTCGACACAGGAATCAGAGTCCGTGTCGGTATCAGTTTGTACTATTTGTGCAAATGGCCTCTTATGTGACCCAGAGAAATTCCCTGTGGGTGATAAGGCAGAGCTATGAAAAATCACATCTTCCACGGATTTTCTCCAGTTTTCTGCATGAGACTCAGACTTATCCAATCTCTTACTGATATGATTCACACTATCACATAATTCTTTCACCCATTTAGGCTCTTTGTGTGCCGGCAGCACCACCACATTACAACTCTGTGTCCCTAAAATGGCTCCCTCAGGGGAAGAGCTCCCTGCCACAGACATGTCACACATGTGCACAACCACACCACAGACACTCCGGGACTTATAGGGGACAGACCCACAGTAAAATCTGTCAGAAGGACACAGATAGGATTTGCCAGTTCACAACCCAGCGCCAGTGATAAGATTTCTGTGTAACACAAAATGCCCACAGAACAGTAGCGCTTTTATAATGTTAAATACACAATATAGCACCAAATTACACTGTGCCCCCCGTTTTGCACACGGATACTTGTTTCAGAAGTGGAGGAGGACCAGCGTTCTTCTCTGCAGTCTGCAAGGAGATAAAATGGCGCTGAACAGTGTGCTGGCTTTCTGAGGAAGCCCCGCCCCCGTAATGGCGCGTTTCCCCTCATAGATTACAATAATAATTTTTAAACTGGCGGGGGTAGGACTGTGCCTCCGCAACTTATGTCCCCTTTTTAGCCAGTTATATTATGTATCATGCTGCCCAGGGCGCCCCCCCCCCCCCCTGCTGTGCCTGTTTGATGGGTAGCATGGCGCGCAGCGTTCCCGCCCGCCGCGCGATACCTTTTAAGCCGTCACGATGAAGATCTTCTTCTTCTTTACACTCACCTGTCTTCTGACTTTTGGCTCTGCAAGGGGGGGTGACGGTGGGCTGTAGGAGTAAGCACATAGCCGCAGCTAGCGTTTAGTACCCTTCAGGAGCCTTCATGTCCTGTCAGCCAGAAGCAGAGCCATGGAACTATTTAGGAAGTTGGTTCCTACTTCTGCCCCCTAAGTCCCACGAAGCAGGGAGACTGTTGCCAGCAGTCCTCCCTGAAAATATAAAACCTAACATAAAGTATTTCAGAGAAACTCAGTAGAGCTCCCCTGGAGTGCATCCAGTCTGCCTGGGCACATTTTCTAAACTGAGGTCTGGAGGAGGGTCATAGAGGGAGGAGCTAGTTCACACCCTTGAAAAGCCTTAAAGTGCCCATGGCTCCTGCGGAACCATCTATACCCCATGGTACTGAAGTGGACCCCAGCATCCTTTAGGACGTATGAGAAATACATGTATATTACGTTTCTTGCCAGTGAGAGTAGGTGTTTCATGCTGCTCAGGGCGTAACGGAGAGCAGGCTCGTGCAGTGACCCGTTCGCTGCGCAGTACCTTATGCCGTCACGATGACCGGAGCTCCCCTCTCTTCAGGCCTCCGGTAATGTACTCACCCACCTACTGACTTCTGGCTCTGTTAGGGGGGTGATGGCGTGCTGTGGGAGTGAGCGCTAGCCGCAGCTAGTTTTCAGTACACCTCAGGAGCTAATGGTGTCCTGTCAGCAGAAGCAGAGCCATGAAACTACATAGGAAGTTGGTTCCTACTTCTCCCCCTAAGTCCCACGAAGCAGGGAGACTGTTGCCAGCAGTCTCCCTGTAAAATAAAAAAACCTAACATAAAGTCTTTTAGTAGAACTCAGTAGAGCTCCACTAGCGTGCGACTAGTCTCCTGGGCACATTTTTCTAAACTGAGGTCTGGAGGAGGGGCATAGAGGGAGGAGCCAGTTCACACTCTGAAAAAGTCTTAAAGTGCCCATGGCTCCTGCGGACCCATCTATACCCCATGGTACTGAATTGGACCCCAGCATCCTCTAGAACGTAAGAGAAAAGGGAAATAATAACCCATACCTTGAAACATACATAAAATCACACACCTATACACATGCATACTGTCACACACCTACATATATACATGCATGCATACTGTACATTCACTCACTCATATATATACACATATAGTCACACACCTGTATACATACATATATAGTCACACATATATACATACATACATACTGTATAGTGAGACAAAAGCACACATACAGATATGTAGTCACACACCTATTCACATACAGTCACACACATGCACACATTCATAGAGACACACATATATGGTAGTCATACACACATACAGTAAGCGCCCCTTACCTTACACTCACTATTTAGGCTCTTCTGCTCCTGGTCCTGGATAGTGAGCTCTCCTCTCTCCCAATGATGCTGCTGGCCTGGCACTGTGTACAGCACAGTGCTGTGTAGTCCCGCCCCCTTTTCTGACCTCCGGCTGCCTCTTCTATTCCAGCTGAGCAGTGCACTATAGTAGTGCACTGCTGCGATGATTAATGGCAGCAGGGGGAGGCTGGGGAGTCAACTTGTTCCCTGTGCCCCTTCTTCATCCGGCTCTGCCGAGGCAGGCACTACATGTGACCAGAAGAAACTGAAAGTAGTTTATTTTCAGTTTCATCACAGCAATGCAGCCACAGCAGCTAGTAGAGTCTGGCGCTTGTGCTCCGCTGGCTCTAAGAGACCGCAGCGCATAGGGAGGGTGTGTTAGGGGGATTAAACTGATCCTCTCAGTGCCCCCTCCTATCCTGCGCCCAGGTCACATGCCCCCCTAGCCCCCCCCCTAGTTACGGCCATGCCTAACCAGCACCTCTTTTATAATCTAAGTTCCAGCCAACTATAGCCTAACTGGCTGTATTTAAATGAGTATCTTATTTTGATGGATAGAACTTAGAGCATCTTCTTTCCCTTTATAAAGCTGATTAGCGGAGGTGCTCTAACACATCTGACTGCAACTCCACCATACAGACTGCCAGGAGCAGTGGACGCTGCTTTTATTCTAAAGATATGTGGTACAGCAAGTCATTCACTCAGCCATACCATCTGCACAGATCACTGTAAAATTAAATATATCAAATCTGCAAAGCAATAAAATGCCCGATAGGCTAGAAGGGCAGTATACTTCACACATTCTACATAAATGATTAGGTTCCTATCAGTTGCCTTTTTTAGACAGTTTGAAAATACTTTTATCATGTTAACCTACCTACCTTACCAGACAATAAGGTAGTAGCAATTCTTTCACCACAGTCTTTGAGAAAATGTTTAACTACAGCCACTTGCCAATTGAAGAGAACTTTAAAAAAGAAAAACTATTAACACTGCAGCCCAATAAATAGAGGATTGATGTCTGTCTATAAAATCTTGTTTGCACATTAGTACTCTATAGTTACAAAATAATACTATACAGGGATACTCAACCTGTATTACAAAATCATGACCTTCCCTGTGCTAGACAACCAGGTATATATAAAACTGAAGTAAATTGCTCATCAGTTCTGCTAGAAACAAATTAAAATCCATACAGTAGTATCTAAAATATCATTCAGTCTGTACTTGAAACACATCATCTCAGGCTTTTCACAGCAGGCAACTGCAGCCTCTGCTAGTCCCATCTAAGGGATTTACTACTACAGGTTGAGTATCTCTTATCCAAAATGCTTGGGACCAGAAGTATTTTGGATATCGGATTTTTCCGTATTTTGGAATAATTGCATACCATAATGAGATATCATGGCGATGGGACCCAAGTCTAAGCATAGAATACATTTATGTTTCATACACACCTTATACACACAGCCTGAAGGTAATTTTAGCCAATATTTTTAATAACTTTGTGCATTGAACAAAGTGTGTGTACATTCACACAATTCATTTATGTTTCATATACACCTTATACACACAGGCTGAAGGTCATTTAACACAATATTTGTAATAACTTTGGGTATTAAATAAAGTTTGTGTACATTAATCCATCAGAAAACAAAGGTTTCACTATCTCACTCAAAAAAATCCGTATTTCGGAATATTCCGTATTTCAGAATATTTGGATATGGGATGCTCAACCTGTATTTTGTTCATAGTCAAAAGATTTTAAAAGATACCAAGCAGTAAAGAAAAATATGTGGAAAAAAATGTGTGTGTGTAAGTGCAGATAGATAAACAAAATAATGTGAAAAAAACACAGAACGCACACACACACACACACACACACACACACACACACAAAATAGAGCAATGAGGACGGCAGGGGGTCATTTAAAATACCACGCATTATATAAAACAAGTGGACAATTAGATGCCGCAATATTTTAATGCAAACCTAAACTGAGTAACACTATTTTATATCAGTTAGATCAGGTTATAACCAATGGGGTCTTAATCAAAGAGGTTTATATATTTTTTTTATTTATTACCCACCCAGTCTTTCTCACTTATCACCTCCCCAAAATCCATAAATCCCTCTCATCACCTCCCAATAGACCCACTATTTCAGGTAAAGGCAACCTTACAACATATATATAATTTTATGTTAATTTGTTTTACATGGTCACATGACATCCTTCACATATTAAAGACACTTTGCATTTTGTTTGACATTTTATCAATAATATCCGGTGAAATTATTATTTGATACCTACCTGTGATATAGAAGCATTTACACAAATATTCCCCAAGTTTTGGGGGTTCAGCAGGAAAACAATTTTCACAGCAATTTGTGACTGTTTTATTATATATTTATTTTAGAACACAGTTATTTTACTTTTTCAATTTTTTCTTCAAACATGAGGGACTGCGATGGGAACGAGGTTTGCCTCCAGCAATGCTAATCTCTATGTGCAGCTCCTGGAGGAGTAGCTCATTTGTGATGACCTACTTGGGGTGAATCTGGTTTCCTATAGCAGCTATACAGATAACATTTTTTGTCTGGAATGGGTACACAACATCAATACCAGATGCAGGATTTTTTGGGTGGTTTCCATGTGTGTGTAAAATATAGTCAACATAAAGCTGGCACTCTATCCCAAAGTTGAAGGTAGAGTCTTGGTGACTTTTCACACCACAGGGGTGGTCAATATAGCAAAATATAATGAAGCAGCACTCTTAGAACTCTCAGCATCAATATAAACTAGGTGACTAGCACCATCCGCTCCATAAACATTTCAGTTTTATTAAAACATTTATCAAATAACCAAAGGACACGTCTTACCTTTATAGAGACACCCAGTGACAGGTAGGGCAGATCAGCCATGCAGGATGCGAGGGTGAGGCAATGTCACACACCTGCTACTCTCTGTGCTCCTTCCATACTGGACACTGCCTAGCAACAATATAAACAAAGTGCCATCACCCAATACAAACAGTGCACATCTTGGGGAGTTAGACCCTGAAATACAATATTGACCAAACATGGACCAAAAATCATCCCAGATTGATTTTTAGTAAATATAACCCTAAATCCCACACTTACTAACATGATTTTTTACATATTTTTTTAAAAGGATGTCAAACTCATGTTATTAAATGTGTGATTTAGACCCTGAAACACAAAAATCGATAACATTTTTACCCAACATCGACCACAAATCGATCAACATCTACCCAAATCAACTTTTAGTAAATATACCCCCATGTGTAAGTTAAATATTCCTACAGCCACCTGCAATACATGTATACAACCTGTCAAATTCTATTACATTCTGAGTTTTGCTAATTTCATCTGGGATTAAATATGGACCTTCATTGAATATACAAAAAAGTTTGTGGAAGATTATATTACTTGTACAGGTCAATGGAAGACTTAGGACAAATTCACCCTTTTGGGTCATAAAGAACAAACAGCGAGTACAGACTTTCTGTGACAAGCTGTTCGCTTTACATACACCTTCAAAGCCCTCACAACATCCAAAGACTTTGAAGTAGCAGAGGTGTCGGTAACAACCGGAACCACAATAGGTTGGATGATGTGAAACGCAGACACCACTTTAGGAAGAAACTGCTGACGAGTTCTGAGTTCAGCTCTGTCCTCATGGAAAATTAAATAGGGACTTTTGTGAGACAAAGCCCCCAGATCCGACACACATCATGCTGAAGCCAAGGCCAACAGTGTGACAGCCTTCCACGTAAGATATTTTACGTCCACTTCCTGTAATGGTTCAAACCAGTCCAATTGGAGGAACTTCAGCACCACACTAAGATCCCAAGGTGCCGTGGGAGGCACAAAGGGAGGTTGGATGTGCAGAACAACTTTCAAGAAAGTCTGGACCTCATGGAGAAAAGTAGCTTTGGAGATCCATTTGTCTAGTTCATCTCAAAACAAGGCCTCTCCCGTGAATGGTAGGCCTTCCACGCCTTTCCTGGAGTCCGCATCAGCAGTCCACTGGCGTAGCCACAAGCCTCTGTGTGCCGACACTGCCATAGCGGTGGTGCGTGCATTAAGCCTATCTCTTTTATGGCTTCAACCATAAAGTTTGCAGAGTCCTGTATATGCTGCAGGAGTAAAACAACATCCCCCCTAGGCAAGGAATCTAACCCCTCAATTCGGTTACCTGGCCATTTAGCAATGGCTTTTGTGATCCAGGCACATGCATTATTGGGTGTTTGAGCCACCCCAGCAGCTGTGTACAATGATTTGAGTGTAGTCTCAATTTTACGATCAGCCGTGTCTTCTAGGGAGGCTGCACCAGGGACAGTAAATACAATCTTTCGTGACAGCCTAGAGACTGATGTGTCCACTATGGGCAGATTTTCCCATTTTTTCCTATCTTCCAAAGGAAAAGATGAGAGCAACCTTTTAGGCATTTGAAATATCTTATCAGGATTAACCCATGGTTTTTCAAACAGGGTATTCAATTCCTCTGATGCTTGAAAATGACTGTGGACTTCTTTTTTACATTAAAATAAGATTCCTCACACTCCTCAAGAGCCTCTATTCCCTGTGACAGAGCTGCATCCCCCCCCCCCTCTGAGTCCACCTCCCCCTCCTCCATGTCTGACCTGTCAGCGTCAGAGTCAAACTGCAGGATATGGGCCAGAGATCGTTTTTGAGGACAAATGTGAGGGGATTGAGACGCTGTTTTGGGGATTGAGTCTCTGTTCATAAACTCATCCACAGTCTGTTTTAAGTATTGCATCTCTATCTCATTGCGGGGCAATTTTGTAGAAAGAGTGGATATATCCTCATGCTGCCATAATGGCCGGTGCCCCGCTAACCGGGATGCCGGCTCAGTACTCACTACTCTTCATTCTTCTGGCTGTTAGGGGTGGCGGCGTGCTGCCGGAATGTTCGCTCGCAGTGGTGGGGCTTGCGAATAGTTCCCTCAGGAGCTCAGTGTCCTGTCAGAGGGGAACGGGACCATTAACCCTTCAAGAGGTTGGGCCATTCCCCCCCCAAGTCCCGCGAACCAGGCAGGCCGGTGCCAACCAGTCTTACCTGAAAATAACAAACAGATAAAATAGATGCAGAAAACTCTTCAGGAGCTTCCTTTAGCGTGACCGGCTCCCCCGGGCACATTTTCTAAACTGAGTCTGGTAGGAGGGGCTGTCAAAGTCAAAAATATTACATAGAGAGAACATACAAACTACACACATTTAAGTCGCTATACTTGCAAATACGCAAGGCGAGCACAGCAATATATGGTAACACACGCATTTACACGGACATGCCACAGAGATGGATTCGACACTTATTTCATACAGTACATAATTATAATAATATCAAGCGCCAGACATCATGATGATTTAGAATTATATCTAATGAATTAATGTCATGAATGTGTATTATTTGAACGAAACCAGATACACCGGTCATGTTTACTATTAAAACAACCAGCTTAATGTGTAGATTAACTTGATACTTGTTATTTAGTTGAAGGACATTGCAGTGGATAATTATGATTGAATGTATAAATGCTAAAATCACTTATATTTAAACAATAGAAATTCCAAACAGGAAACTCAGGCCAGCCCCTTTGGACGTCCCCAAGGGCTGAGCATGTTCAGCACATACAAAGGAATTGGTGACTCATCATGAGGCCCCTCCCCCAGAAACTAGATGAGACATAAGCTGACCATACAGGAGGTCAGAGGTACTTGCTTTTTGGTCTTAGAGGGAGATGGAGGTCTTGCATGATTTTACAGAGGAAAGAGAGAGTCATATGGAAGGAATGGTAATTGTATCGCTGGCATGTAACTGAAATTGTATGTAATTGTATGTAACTATTAACTGCTTACTGTATGAGTTGTAACTATAGGTATACTGTACTTTGTAATATATATTGAATCCATACCCTTTTAACAACAAATATATACATCAATGAGCTTTGGAACTCAGATAATGTGTGGGTGTATTGTTTTCTTTTATGGGATACAGTGTTTTGCGATGTACAGCGCACTTTTATCGTATATGGTAGTAAGAGGTGCAGGCATTTACAATATATATTAGAGCGGGCATTTTAAATATTTGTGAGAAATCAATTTGGCATTCATAGATGAGGGCTCTTACGGGATATCAGGGTCTTAATGATGCACTGTACATTACAAATGTGGCTGTAATTGATGGGCTCCAATGGACACATTGAGAAGTTTATGAAAATAACATTCACTTTAATGTATTTTTGTGTTATCAGTAAGCCAATGATATGAAATTCAAGGGATAATGCGTTTCTCATAATATTTAAGATGCTAAAATGTATTTTTATTGTTGCAAAACAAGGTTCAAATTAGTCATTTTGTGTTTGATTCAGATTGGATTGCTTATCTGTTAAGTAGGGTTAAAAGTACATTTAAAAGTTGCTGCATAGCTTTGATATAGTTTTTATTTTTAACTCAGGCCTAAAATAACATCAGGTGCTTGTATGATGTGTGATTTCTTTGTGACAAAGGAAGCCACATGGTCTGTCCTCCATTTTGGACTAACCACATGGCCTGTCCACCATTTTGTGTAACCCTCATGGATGTGGAAGGGGGAGGAGCAGCGGCCATTTTGGGAAGGTCATTTTTCTAGATGGCTGATTTTTTTTGTCTGCTCAGAATAATCAGCTTTCCTTGGTCACATGAAACACAATTTATGAGTTACGAATGCATTTATTTAACCCATGCCATAGTCAATTACAAATAGTTTCAATGGGGCCTAGTGAAAGTTAATAGTGAGATGAATACTTGATGTAAGAATTACACACAGCTATAAATAAAGTTTTTTTTTTCTTTTACCTCTAGGATTCAGTTAACTCTGCTTGCTAGTTTAGGATAGACATTGAAATGTTAATTAACCTGTCCCACTACCCCCTTGAACAGGCATATGAACCTTTGTTGATATGCAAATTAGTAGCACTGAATGGGTAAATGAGTCTCAGGCGACCAGTGAATGGTACATATATATAATTATTATAATTATGTGTATATTTATATCAGTGTATGTTCTGCAAGATAGCTATCCAATCTGAATCATATCATTTAAATTATTGATTATTGCTAGAGTCATTATAGATCTGTACGAAACCGGAGATATTTGTTGCTATATAGTTAAAAATAGAATAAGTATTTAAGGAAGTAAGAGTAAAATCACAAAACGCATTTCTGGCCCAGTAGTAAGAGGGTTTATAGAGAAAGAATGTGTGTTGTGTTAAGTGAGCAATTATAGTTGGTATTGCTCACATTTATAGAAGTTGTGGAATTTGTTTAATTGCGGACGTACGGTTTTGTACACGTGTCTCGGACAAAGTACAGGACTGCGCACGCAGCGTAAGAGGCACGGTCGCTAAGTACAAATTACACAATAGTTCGTTTAGTTTAAAGGCGGGACAGTAGCCACGCTACAATAGCACCAAACTGCACGGTTTCTAAAGATATTTAGTATAAAAACAAAATTTAGTATAAATAATTTTTTTTAAATTGCCTCTGGGGGTAAAGCTGCCAACTTGAATGAATCCTAATTTTCTGTACAGAAAAATAATGTGTATTTGAGTGAGCGAATGCAGGAGTGGATACTGAACCCAAGAGCTGAAGTGGTCTAGGTGGTCTAAGCTAGGTGGTCTAGGTGGACACACTGGGTTAGTAGAGGCCCGGTGGCGTAGGGTTCGCAACCCTGCGTTATTAACTAGGTGGTCTTAGTGGACTGAGTAGTATCCCATACAACTCTTGGTGATCTAGGTGGTCTAAGCTAGGTGGTCTACAGCAATCGTAGGGCATATAGATAACTGGTATCTATAGGCTGTGCTATTGCATCACATGTCCGTTTGTTCTGCACAGCGCAACGTGATATTATTGTGTCATATGCGCTGTGGAAGAGCATACGCAGACGTGATTGTATAGACAAAGGGTTTTTTCTTTGATAACTTCGGGAAATCTCCCTGGTGGGCTTTACTGGAAAGGGTGAAAGATAGTTATCTAATTTCTCTGTTTTTCACCCTACAAACAATTCCGGTTGAAAGATACCGAAAAGGAAATTTTCACTGCCTCTCTCAGGAAAATATTCCAAACAGAACTTCCACCAAAAGAAATTACGGTGTAAGGTCTGATAGGCGCCCTAAGTTGGGTACATTGCGATACGCTATCAACAGTGTATCGTTGTACTGGCCAGCGTGGGCGAGAGCGAGTGGAAGGCGCTCAGGTATACCTCCACCGTCTACTTATATTGAGTATTTTGGTGTTTGTGGGAATTTTTTTTTTAATTATTAGAAGAGACCCACAAATATGGGAGCCAGATGCTCAAGTAAGAGACGTTTAGACAGGGTTCAGGCAGAATTGTGGCCAAAAGGCTCAGCAAGGTTTATCATGTGTGAAAAAATATGGTTCACACACAGAAGTTTTATGCAATGAGTGGGTATGTATGACTAACAATGATAGGGCACCATTCCCTAGGGTGGGCAACTTTGAACCAGAGGTATTAAAGAACTTAAGGTTAAGGATATGTTTGATAAAATCCAAGAAACAAAGGGTCAGACATACAAATTGTTTAAACCTGTGACAGCAAGAGGGGTTGGCGAGTTTGATCCTAAGGTATTGCAGGTGGTATGTTTAACCAAAGTCATATAAGACAAGAATGGAAATATAAGAACTGTTTGAACTTGTAGCAACATTAAAAAAGGAGGAAGAAAAAAAAAGAAAGAGAATGCAAGTACACCACCTTATGTAGATGTGGAAGCAGTTATGGCCAGCATACAAACTATAGAAAATAATAAAAATATGAAAAATATGACTGTAACCTATATATGTACTAATGAATGTTGAAGTTTTATTTAGGAGGAGAAGGTGACCTGATTGTTTTCAGCCATTTCTCATGTACCCAGAGGAGTATCCAACAGGTAAAAGAAGAGCAGTAGCCTGTGGGGGAAGTGGCTGAGACCAGTGGAACAGGTAAGTATGGTATCATTCGTGTACATATATAGTAAAATCCAAAAAAATTAAACAAAAAAATCAAGAAAGTAACGTCAGAAATGGAGAAAAACCTGTCCGCATATTAGTATTTGCCAGCAGGAAAGCGGACAGAGACAAGGTAACCCCAGGGTATTTCTTTCAGTTACCATATAAGAAGTATTTGTTCCTAGTAATGCCCCTAGTAAAGATGAGCTCGGAAATATTTGATGGACCATGTACAGACCCTTAATACGGGATGAGAAGGATTGAATGAATACTTTGCATGACCTAGAAGCTTGTTAAACTTTTTTTTTTTTTTTGTCTCTTGCAGAAATAGAAAACTCTCCATCTGGATAAGACCACTGGTAAACACTAATTCGGCAAATGGGAGGTGGCGGTCTCTGTGTAAATGAACGGGCTTAATAAGGCATTGAGTGTCAGGGTGCAGACTTCTTTGCAAAATTGGAAAGGTCACAGTAGCTAATCTTAGATAGTGTGCTATTGAACATCACAAGAATAGTGTTAGGCGCAGAGAACAACAGGTGGAGAGGTTGAGGACGGTAAGTATACTGGCACATACAGGAAAGACCCATCAGTCCAAACCCCAGATCCCTAATGGTCAATAATATGTTACACTTGTAGGTAGGAAGGGCATTTTGCCAGAGATTGTAGGAGTAGTAGGACACATAGTCAATATAGATCCCCTAGACAGAAAACACAAGCCACATTATTAAACACATAGACGGGACCAAGGGACATATAGTAAAGATTCACAAGCCATATAGAAAACACAGATTCGGCTAATGGGAAGAACAAAATAAATGCAACTTACTAATGTTACATTTCACTGTTCTAGATGCATGTCCATCACAGGTAGAGAAAATTATCACACAGATACCGGGTTCCCTATGAACTTAGGATGGACAGGACACTGGAGACACACAGAAATGTTTTTTTTTAAGGGAAGTAGACCAAGTAGAGAATCACTTCCCTGTAGTGCCCAATCCAGTTGTCAAATTTTTATAAAATCTTCTTCACCTCTACAAACTCATCTGTCACCAACCTCTATTCTGTTTCTCTACAGTTTCCTCTTCATCTTTTGCACTCACACAGGGTGGTACAATACATGGACCCAAGTACAGTTCAAACTCCACATGCC
This sequence comes from Pseudophryne corroboree, assembly GCF_028390025.1. Classification (NCBI taxonomy): domain Eukaryota; kingdom Metazoa; phylum Chordata; class Amphibia; order Anura; family Myobatrachidae; genus Pseudophryne; species Pseudophryne corroboree. The sequence goes on from NC_086448.1 coordinate 328,451,065, forward strand.
TAGGTCCTTCAGAGTTCTGCCCAAACCCAGTATATCTCAACAGCACGATGACACCAGTATTACTGCAGTGTGCCTTGTCATGCACAAAGGGTGGAGAATGGGAATACTGGTGAAGGGAAATTTTGTATAGACACTGATATGCCTGTTGGTGAATGGCAAACCTGACATGTTCTTTTTCAGTTTCTTCTTCTTTCTCTCCTCTAGAGATGTTTCTTTTTTCTTTTTGAGTTATGCTCATGGTACTCTACATTGCAAACACACGATAGTTAAAATTAAGATACAAAAATTTGTGTTCCCTGCAGGAAGAGGCAGTCTGGAGGACAAAGGGGTATGGCCAGGAGTCCTCAGGACTGTGGGCAGGTGGACACGGTAAGCCAGTAGCCCCCAGAGCAAACCTTCCAAGTCTAGCTGAGGTGGCACACGGTCTGACTCATCTAGGCAAAGAGGGTAGGTGCAGGCTGATGAGAGCCTACTGGTGTGCGCCAGGATTCTATTCTCATGCAGGTAAGAGAGCAATGACCTGTCTTACTTGCTTGAGGAAGAATATTGGTAAAGCAATACCAACAGAGCCATCCCATATCCCTCCTGCAGACGGATCTTTTCAGGAAATACAAATCGACTTCGTACAGTCAACACCCTTTAGGAATTATTGTTATGTATTGGTGTGCACTGATGTTTTCTTAAACAGGGTCGAGGCATTTCCTGCCGCCACAGATGCTGCTGTGTTTACCGCAAAAAAAATTGCGCAGAAATTTGTGTGTAGATAATGGTACCCCTAAAGGTTTAGCAAAGCTTGAAATTGTACTATTGTGATCATAGATACTGCCACTAGTATTATGTAGCTTCGGAACCACTCCCAGATCTTCACTTGACGAATCACCCTCTTCGAAATTTGTTTTTGTTTTGGTATTTGTGTCTTTTTGGTTGTTTTTGAAAGACAACCTCATGTCATGATTGATCCGCACAATGATCAGAAATACACCAATGAGGTGACAGTACAGTACCTTGTTGAGATGAGCCAGCATTTGAGAACTTGACAAAGACCTTGAAACTGTTGATTGCTAATATGCCAAATGCTAACTGTCTTGATTATGAACCAAGAGACTGTGTGATTGTCCTTACGCTCAGGTTGCCTAACAGACAGGTGGGAATGACCATACCAAGATTTGTTGACAGCACTAAAGGTCGACGAAAGAGAGATTTGGGTCCACTCGTCCCACTGCAAGAAGGTCGCTGACCCGGAGAGAACTCGTGACAAAGTAGTTTATTGCTCACATTCGAGTTTGTGTGTTCAAAGAGCAAGGTGGAGAGCAAAGTGAACTGTGTGTTCCAAGTGAACTGTGTTTTCAAAGAGCAAGGCAAAGAGATCGCAAAAGTACCAGAGACTCTGTTCCGTGAAGACTGAGAGGCGGCACTGTTGAACACTACCTGAGCATACTAAAAGGACTGCAGAAAGATCAGTCATTGTAATTGATTTGTTATGAACAAGAGTTGTTTTGTTCTATTTCTCTTTTCTCTCTTTCCCGCTGACAAACATTTTCTTTCAGGATATTCTATTTTTGCGTGGTTTTTTTATGAGGAGTCGAGTGTGGTACTGGAACTGGTTCTGTAGGAAGGAGTGATTTCCTTATAGGATCCCAGGATTAGCCGATCAGTTTGTTAAAGTCAGAAAAAAAAAATCAAAGGTCTAGTAGTTATGGAGTTCAGAGGTAATCAGGAACAGTCAGACAATGGCTATTCACACACTGCAGATAAAGAGCTCACTAATATATGTGGAAGAAAGGTTTATGAGTGGCTCTCCCCGAACTCCGAAGGTTTATGTTATTTATGTTATTTGTTCAATGATTAAACAGAATTAGCATACGTTCCAGAAATGGAAACAATGTTCAGAAAATGATAGGAATATGTAGATCATGAAAATTTTATATGTCACTGTCACAATTTATTTGTGTCTTCTTCATCTACCCAGCAGAACCTCAATAGAATCCAAACATCAGTGTACAAAGACGTAGGTACATGTATGTGCGAAATGTTCATCGCAAATCAGACAATATAGGCCAAAGCACTGTCCCAGCATACTCTATAGGTTGAATGTTGTCACACACCCAACCAGTGGTCCCGTGATCGCCGAGTGCATATAGAGGATGTCTCGTCCTCCTCCCTGTCTTCCCCAAATATAGTCAAGTGTCTGATTTGCGAAATGCATACATACTTGTGTCTAGGTCACCGATTATGGTATGAAATATTTTTTTGTTAGGTTAATAATTGATGGCAGTTATTGTTTACTGCCAAAGGGTGGACTGTCAAAGTAAAAAATATTACATAGAGAGAACATAAAAACTACCCACATTTAAGTCGCTATACTTGCAAATACGTGCAGCGAGCACAGCAATATATGGTAACACACGCATTTACACAGACATGCCACAGAGATGGATTCGACACTTATTTCATACAGTACATAATTATAATAATATCAAGCGCCAGACATCATGATGATTTAGAATTATATCTAATGAATTAATGTCATGAATGTGTATTATTTGAAGGAAACCAGATACACCGGTCATGTTTACTATTAAAACAACCAGCTTAATGTGCAGATTAATTTGATACTTGTTATTAAGTTGTAGGACATTGCAGCGGATAATTATGATTGAATGTATAAAAGATAAAATCACTTATATTTAAACAATAGAAATTCCAAACAGGAAACTCATGCCAGCCCCTTTGGACATCCCCAAGGGCTGAGCATGTTCAGCACATACAAAGGAATTTGTGATTCATCATGAGGCCCCTCCCCCAGAAACTAGATGAGACATAAGCTGACCACACAGGAGGTCAGAGGTACTTGCTTTTTGGTCTTAGAGGGAGATGGAGGTCTTGCATGATTTTACAGAGGAAAGAGATAGAGAGTCATATGGAAGGAATGGTAATTGTATCGCTGGCATGTAACTGAAATTGTATGTAATTGTATGTAACTATTAACTGCTTACTGTATGAGTTGTAACTATAGGTATACTGTACTTTGTAATATATATTGAATCCATACCCTTTTAACAACAAATATATACATCAATGAGCTTTAGAACTCAGATAATGTGTGGGTGTATTGTTTTCTCTTATGGGATACAGTGTTTTGCGATGTACAGCGCACTTTTATCGTATATGGTAGTAAGAGGTGCAGGCATTTACAATATATATTAGAGCGGGCATTTTAAATATTTGTGAGAAATCAATTTGGCATTTATAGGGCATAGAGGGAGGAGCCAGCCCACACTGTCAAATTCTTAAAGTGCCCATGGCTCCTAGTGGACCTGTCTATTCCCCATGGTGCTAAATGGAACCCCAGTATCCTATAGGACATAAGAGAAAAGCAGTTTGTGATAAATTTGCTCCATAATGTGAAGAAGTCTATTATATATACACTGTAATCCAAGCAGAAAGTGTGAGTTTTAATAAAACAGGGTGAGCTTATAGGGAGAATGTGAAGAAGTCTTTTGATATTCACTTTAATCTAAGCAGAAGTATGGGCTTTAACATAACAGGGTGAGTTTGTAATTTGATGTGCTTCTTGAATTTATCCTGTCTCGAAAGAGAGTTGGATAATAGGTACAAAATAAACATAGGCTGGATTGAAATTCCTAGGGAGCCATGGATAGATAGAATCTCAAGCTTTGATCTTTCAATAGCACTTTATTCCTGGCCAACATGTCACAACATGATGTGGTTCAATTGGATGGCTTGATAAGGGCCTAATTCAAGTTGGATCGCAGCAAGCGATCCAACCGCAAATACTGAGAAAACGATGCGGGCGCATGCGCAGCGCCCGTCTTGCACATGCACCCGCATTTTCTTCAGGGGGGCCGCAGAAAATACGATCACTTCTGCCTGTCAATCGGGCAGAGGCGATCGCAGGGCAGGCAACACTCCATTTCCAGGTAGGTGGGGGCATGAGGGCCAAATGGAGGGCAGAGGTGGCCAAATGGGGGCGCAGCTGTCGCGATCAAGTACATAGCGGCGGGACTCCTGCGGCGCAGCTGACTAGCAGAGATTTGATGCATTCACAATTTCTGCTTGTTCAACAGGGGGAGGCAGCAGTCTGCATGCTGGGCGACCCTGCCCAGCGATGAGTGGCCCGTAGCATGCGCTCCAAAGGATTGCAAATTCTGCTAATTAGCAGAATTTGCAATCCTTACTGAATTAGGCCCAATAGCTGTTAAATATGGAGAGATCCATTTTCCTCTACATGGGTTTTGCTAAAGACGATCTTTTTGTTATAGATTTTCTTTCCTCATTCCCACAGTAAAGTGTTTGCAGTGATCTTGGCAAGGGGGTTTGAGATGTGTGAAATAAATTACATGAAATAGTTGGTTTTACTTTTTTTGTAATTGAGATGATTAAATATTGAAAACATATAAGTTTCCATAAAGTTTCTAAATGAAGCTGTAGCATTTCCAAGGAATGAGATGGAAAGTTAGAGCCTTCAATTTATTGATCTTATACTCTGACAAGGAACTTTTGATCTCTATTTCTAAAAACAGATTATTTAGAAACAATTTGATTGGGATCTGTTCAAACATGCAGCCACATGTTCTGCACTTGCCTTATATACAGAAGTCAGGCATAAAGCATAAACGCTAGTGCTACCTGGCTTTAGAAATAATCCAGTTAGGTTTTTTTTTTTTTTTTTTAAATTAGCTGTTAAAATTATTTTTCGACTCAGAATCTCTGGGAAAATAGCTATGGAAGTACACTCGTTTGAATGCTGAGCAGTCATTTTGGTTCCTAGTCATCTGTCTAAAATATTAAGCTGCCATTCATACAGTATGTGCTGTCTTTTTACAGCACATAGCTTTGTAGTCCATATCTACCTTGCATAAAAAAGCATTGGTCTGACTTTAATGGTTTAAGAAAACAACAAATCCACAAATGTCTGAATAAATAAGCAAGTTACTTTACTGTATGAGTGACATATACAGATGCACCACACATCTCTAAAGACTTGTTCAAATACTGTGAGCAAATTTGTAGTGTAAATAGGGGCATTGGTATTGTTAATGTACTCTTTTTTTATGTTTAAATAAGTTTCCATGGAGATTGTTGTGAAAGCATTGGGGATGTCATTTCCATTCTCGATGTTTCTTTTCTCCTATAGGCATATAATGGAATGGAGTGCATTCTTTGCATATTGAAGGACTTTATTGCACATAAACAGGGAAGTATTCAGATGCATCGCTGACCTCTTTGACTAGTGTACTGTATCTCACACATCCAGAATTGGAACAAGATTACATACATTTTTATTACATAAGAGGATCTGGTCATAGGTATCTTCTCGAAGCAATTATAAGACAATAGGGTTTATTTAAGAAGCATTGGGTAATAACAACTTGACGCTTTTGATTGTGTTTATGCCCAAAATTGAAAAGGGCAATGATTTTACTAGCGAGACATAGCTATTAAAATCACAGCCCTTTCAAATAATGGGGCAGATGTATTAAGCCTGGAGAAGTGATAAAGCAGTGATAAAGAAGTGATTAGTGGTAGGTGATAACACACCAGCCAATCAGCTCCTGTCATTTTTAAAACTGGTGTGTTATCACCTTCCACTTATCACTGCTTTATCACTTCTCCAGGCTTTATACATCTGTTCCATTGTGCATAAACACTATTAGAAATGTCGGGTTATGGTTTTACAAACCAGACGCTTCATAAATACAGTACACCCGATGTTTTCACAAATAGGAACAATATGGAAATGTATGACTGTGCATCCCTGTTTGTCAGGTCAGGCTGGAATGTAGCATCCGACGACTGGGTCAGAGCACAGGTGGCAGAGGCCACTGCCGGAAGAAGACGTGGAGGCCAAATATAGGGGGTCATTCCGAGTTGATCGCTCGCTAGCAGTTTTCAGCAGCCATGCAAACGCATAGTCGCCGCCCACGGGGGAGTGTATTTTCGCTTTGCAGAAGTGCGAACGACTGTGCAGCAGAGCGCCTGCAAACACATTTTGTGCAGAACAAGACCAGCCCTGTAGTTCCTTATCCTGTGCGATGATTGCTGCGACGAGTGACACGGTTATGGCGTCAGATACCCGCCCAGCAAACACCAGACCACACCTGCGTTTTTCCAACCACTCCCAGAAAATGGTCAATTGACACCCAGAAACGCCTTCTTACTGTCAATCTTCTTGCAATCAGCTGTGCGTTTGGAATCGTCGCTAGAACCAGTGCAAAACCACAAAGGACTTTGTACCCGTACGACGCGCGTGTGCATTGCAGTGCATACGCATGCACAGATTAGCCTTTTTTTCACTGACCGTGATAAGAGGACATTGCTAAGGGGTATACTTTTTTCCTTTTCTATTCCCCTCCTTTTCTCTGTCTGATTCTATTGCTTGTATTATATTACTATATTTCATATCTTTGAAGCAAATGTATAATTTTCCTTTTATAAGCAAACCCGCAGAGGTTGCATCTAGACATATATATCTTTAAATCATTAGGAATATTCTGTTCATATAAGAATGCACGCCAGTCATATAGAATGTAAATCATAAGAATGTATTTCAACAAAAAATTGCTACTCATAGAATTCACTTTTATCATTAAACAGTATTGGTCAAATACAATGCAAGTCACCATATAATAGTTTCACAGATTTAAACTATATAAGAAAACAAATAGGATGAAAGAAGTGTGAGAGATGTATGTATGTACTGTATTTATTACTGGGGAGATATTTACTCAAAGCACTCGGCTAAATCCTAGATTTATTGATATATATTGGACAATATATATCTTAAATAAATACCTTAGGGGATTGGTTTTAGTGTATGTATGTGTGTGTTTGTGTGGGGGAGGGGCAGCATGTGGCTGCATTGTCCACAGACCGCATGGGACAGAAGCTAGACTCCATTTTGGGAAAACTCCCATGATTCCAAAGTCTGTAACATATGGTTCAAAACGGAATGCCAGCAGCCATTTTAGATTTGCAAGTCCAAACACATGGCATTCTTTGCTACACCATAATCACATAGCAGAAGCCATAAGACTCCACTATATTCCAACTTATATTACAATTCCAAGCCATCTAATCACCTTCACAATTCCAAGCAATCTAATCACCTTTACAATTCCAAGCCAACTAATCACATTTCACAATTCCAAGCCATCTAATCAGATTTCACAATTCCAAGCCAACACAGTATCTCAATAACCAGAGCATATGGTATGCTGGCTATGTTATATAATGTAGCCTGTAATTATATGCCAATCCCAGTCTGTACCGCATTATGCTAACTTTTCAGGCCTAAAACCAACTAATTCCAGCCTTCCAGGACCAGCACCACATATCTCATGCTGTCCATATGAGCCATCACAAAACCAGATCACCAAGTAACCACAAGTATCAGCCTGCCATTGCTACAAGCACATGCTATATTTCAGCAAGATGCACTATATAAAACCACTACAATCTGTTATAAATCACCATCCACAAATGTATACCAGAGATGCTATTCTACAGATTGTCTACTGTTCCAATTCATTACAGATTTCATAGATTATTATCACCAACACATAACAATCACATAATTGCACAAGTATCATTAACCTTAAAGTCAAATGTATTTACATATTTTTTTTTTTTCATCATATAATTTTTTATTTTATGTTAAAAACATATACATCAACTGTAGGTATATAAACAATGAACAGGGTATTTGTATGAACAATATGGTCGTTATAGAGAGAAGAGAAAAAAAATAATTTTGACAAATAAGCTTACTTGAGAGGGATGGTGGGCGAGTGTGGTGCGGTTGGTAGAGAGGTCGTGTGGGAGACGAAGGAGCAGAAACTGAGGGGTCCAAAACTATGTGGGGAGGGAAAGGGCGAGGGAGTAGAGCGGTGTCTTTAAATGGACGTGGGTCCAGGGAATCAGTGGAGTGAAAAAAGAGAGAGGAGGGGGAAGAGATAAAAAAAAAAAAAAAAAAAGGGGGGGGGGGAGGGGAATATGGGAGGATTGATTGTGGTTGCAGGGCGGTGTGCTTGTTTAACCCAGTCCTGGGAGGGGGCGGTCGTGGAGTCTGTACCATGGGAGCCAGGTGGAGTGAAACTTTTTAACTGTGTTGTGGCGAAGGCTAGTAATGTATTCCATGTTCGCAACAAACCAGATTCTATTTGTGAGAGACTGGCTGCTGGGGGCTTCGGGGTCCTTCCATTTACTTGCTATTTGATATTTTGCTGTGCAGGATATGAAGAGAACCAGGTTTTTAGAGTCTTTAGAGATGTGGTCGGGTGGAGAGCAGAGGAGTAGGTTCGCGGGTGATAGGGGTGTTGGTAAGTCGATTAATCGTGAGATAAGTTTACGGACCTTTGCCCAGTATCGAACAATCACCGGGCAGGTCCACCAGATATGGTAGAATGTACCTACGTGGCCGCAGTTTCTCCAGCAAAGGTTGGAGGTGTCGGGGTAGATTCTATGCAGTCGGTCCGGTACTAGGTACCATCTTGTGTATATTTTATATGAGTTTTCTCGTATGGCCACGCTAATGGAGCAATGTGAGATCGCGGTGCGGATTGTGTCCCAGTCCTCGTCCTCAAAGTGGCACCCCATGTCTGTCTCCCATGCGATCTCATGTGGTTCAAGAGGTGGGGGTGTTGGACTAAGGACAGTTTTGTAGAGGAGGGAGATGGTGCCTCTATTGGTGGGATTGTAGATACAAAGTCTTTCGAGAGGTGTGGGGGCCGGTAGAGGAAACTTTAGTTGTAGAGAGGATAGGAAGTGGCGAATTTGTAGGTACTGATAGAATAGAGAGTTAGGTAGGTTGTGCGCAGATTGTAGATCCGAAAATGATTTAATGGAGTGGGTCCCCGTGAAGTGGTGTATTCTGGTGGCTCCTGCCGAGATCCAAGGGCGGGCCATTTCTCGAGAGAGTCCCGGGGTAAATGCCGGGTTGTTCCATATGGGAGTCAGGGGGGAGGGGTGGCTTGATAGTTTTAGTTTTTTGTTTAGGTTTCGCCAATGTGTGAGTGTCAGTTCTATTGCGGGGGGGTGCGGTGGGGTGGGGTGCATATTTTGCTTGAGAGCCAAGGCGAGTGGGAGATAGATGGGAGTCCCGACAGATCGCTCTCTAAATCGACCCATCTTTTAGTGTGTTTTGGGGCATGCCAGGCAACCATTTGACTTAATCTGGCTGCGTCGTAGTAGCGTCGAATGATGGGAAGACCCAGACCGCCGTTTTGAGAATGTTTAGCTAAGATATCCCGCCGGATTCTAGGCTTTTTGTGGTTCCAGATAAATTTACAAAGGGAGGACTGAAGTTTGCTGAGGGTCTGTGAGGGCACAGAAATTGGGAGTGTCTGAAACAGGTAGAGAAGTTTGGGAAGGGTGTTCATTTTTATTGCGTTAATTCTTCCCACCCAGGAGAGTAAGTAAGATTCCCATTGTTGGATATCAGTAAGAATTGATGAGATGAGAGGGGGGTAGTTAGCCTTGTAAAGAGAACTGTAAGATTTGGTGATGGAGATTCCGAGATATTTGAGGGAGCGTCTGCGCCAGGAAAAATTAAAATTCTTTTGTAGTTGTAGCTTAGTCAGTTTGGGAATGTGTAAAGAGAGGGCTTCGGATTTGGTCTGGTTAATTTTATAACCCGAGAGATTGCCATATGTGGTTAGTTCTTTAAAGAGGTTCGGGAGGGAGATAGTTGGGTTTGTCAAGGTCATAAGGATGTCGTCGGCGAAGAGGGAGATGGTGTATTGAGTGTGGTTGATTTGGATTCCTGTGATGTCGGGATTGGTCCGGATGTGGTTTGCAAGGGGTTCAATGATGAGTGCGAATATGAGGGGAGACAGTGGGCATCCCTGTCGTGTTCCATTTGAAATTTTGAGGGGATCCGATAGTAGGCCGTTGGAGAGAACCGACGCCGAGGGGTTCTGGTATAGGGCTTGTATGGCTTGAAGGAATTTACCCTGAAGGCTAAAACGTTGTAGGGTCTGTCGCATGAAGGGCCAGGAAACTCTGTCAAAGGCCTTCTCTGCGTCTAAAGCAAGGGTCAGGGACGGGATCTTGTGTAGGTTAATGTGGCTGATGATATCCACGACACGCCTAGTGTTGTCAGGTGCCTGTCTGGATTGAACGAAGCCCACTTGGTCGGGGTGTATGAGCGAGGGGAGAATGGGATTAAGTCTATTAGCTAGTACTTTGGCGAAGATTTTCAGGTCTGAGTTTAAAAGTGATATGGGTCTGTAATTTGAAATGAACTGGGGATCTTTATTAGGTTTTGGGATCACAGTAATGACGGCCTTGGTAGTGTGAGGGTGGAAAGAAGACCCGTCTAAGATGAGGTTGAATAGTGACGTGAGGTGAGGAATTAGTACAGGTTGGAAAGTTTTGTAGTATGACATTGGGTAGCCATCTGGGCCTGGGGCTTTGGATGGTTTCTGACTACCGATGGCTAGGGCTAATTCTTCGGGGGTAATGGGTTTGTTAAGGGCCGTGGAGGTGTTGGTGTCGATACGAGGTAGATCTGCGGAGGCTAAGTAGTCAGCAACCGTGGGATGAGTCGGGTCTATAGAGGAGGAGGTGTCTGGTAAGTTGTAGAGCTGTTCGTAATATGTCCGAAAGAGAGAGTTAATAGTCTTTGGGTTGTAATGTAGGGAGTCATGTTCGTCTTTGATGGCCAGGATAGCAGTGTGTGCCTTTCGAGCCCTTAATCTGCCGGCTAGTAGTGAATCGGCTTTATTACTTTTTTCGTAGAACTTTTGTTTCAGCCAGCGGAGTGAGTGCTCGGTTTTTTCGGCTAGTATAGCATTCAAAGCAGCCCTGGTTGAAGTGAGTTTTGAGTAAAGAGGTTGCGAGGGACGTTGTTTGTGGAGTGTTTCTAAATTGTGGACTTCAACTGTAAGGGATGATATTTTTTGTTTGCGGTCTTTGTTTCTATGTGACGCATAATTAATGATGTGTCCCCTGATTACGGCTTTGTGAGCTTCCCAGATTAGTGGGGTGCAATTGGAGTCAGTCATGTTTAAGGAAAAGTAATCTGCTAGAGCTAGCTTGATTTTTTCCTGAAATTGAGGAATTTTCAAGAGTGTTTCGTTTAGTCTCCAGTTGGGGCGAGTTGTCGGGGTGTCAAGAAGGTCGAAGGAGACCGTGATTATGGAGTGATCTGACCAAGGGTTAGTGAGGATAGATGAGTCTAGTACGTGTTGAGAGAGCATTGTGCCGCAGTAAAAGAGATCAATACGGGAGTATGATTGGTGTGGGGTCGAGAAGAAGGTATAGTCTTTGGCAGTTGGGTTGAGAGCTCGCCATACGTCGAAGAGGCCAGATTCGTGAATGTGTTTGTTTAAAGAGCGTGAAGGTGAGTCTCGATGGGGGCGGGATTGGCCGGAGGATATGTCTAGGTCGGTGTCTGGGACAGTGTTGAAGTCCCCTCCCAGAATTATGTAACCTTTTCTGAATTTATTTAGGTCTGAGAAAAATGTATTGAAAAAGGAGGATTGCCCGGAGTTGAGGGCGTAGACTGTGGCGATCGTGCATTCCAGGTGTCCGATCGTACCTGTCAGAATGATATATCGGCCATCTGAGTCTGTGTGGGTCGAATGGAGTGTGAATGGGATTTTGGAGTGGATCAGAATGGCCACCCCGTTGTGTTTCGATTGGCTTGAAGAATAATAGGCTGTTGGGAAGCGTTTAGTGCTTAGGGAGGGGTGTGACCGGGAGTTGAAGTGAGTTTCTTGAATGAGCACGATTCCCGCTTTTAGGGTTTGAAGAGAGCGGAACAGGGACGAGCGCTTCTGGGGGGTATTGAGACCCTTGGTGTTCAAGGATGCCAGGAGTAGGGGCATCTTTGTGGGTGTGGGGAGGATACGCAAAGGAGAGGTGGAGGAGAAAGAGAGAGACGTAGAAGGTGGGGAGGAAGAGAAAGTAAAACAAAAGTGAGAAGAGAGAGAAGAAAAAAAAAAAAAAGGGGGGGGAGGGGGAGAGTTAGGGTGAGCCTGTGTAGATGTTCCTTACGACCAGCGAGAAGGAACGGGCACAGAGAGTAGGATCAAAGGATCCAAAGTGGAGGAGCGTCGGGTAACGAACGTACTCCCTCCACGGAGGGGAAGAGGTAGGGGGGCGGGTCTAGAAGTTTGAAAACAACAGTGTGGGTGTGTGTTGCAAGTAGGGGGGTTGAAGGAACACGTCCCTCCAGTGGTGGTCTGTGTGGAAGAGGCATTAGTAGCTTAGAGGTGAATAAGTCTTTACGTGGATATGTGGTTAAAGGGTGTTGTGTAAGGTCAAACAATAAGTGCGGAGATCGCACTGCAACATTAGTGACAACGAAACTAAATAGTAGTTAAATCTTTGAACTGAGCATCTTGGTTCCTATATGAGAATATATGGTATGTGTAAGTCATCGGTGTGCTGCGTGAAGCATATATGTGGGTGGGCCCAAGGGAGTAGCCTTAACCGCTGGTTTTTGGGTAGCAGGGCCAGTGAGGTGGGCTGGGGATAAGTATGAGCAGACAATGTTCAATAGGTATATGGAACTATCAAGATGTAAAACTAAAACAGGTAAAATAGTCAACAGGAGTATTATAACAGTATATTGAGTGGAGTGTCCATGTAGTAATAGATGCTGAGGCGATCAGGGTGGGTGAAGGTTAGAACTTTGGTCAGCGAGTGGGTCAGAGTCCTCTAGGTGGGATAGGAAATCATTTCCTTCTCTCGGGTCTTTGATGACGATTGTTTTTCCATTATATTCGATCAGGAGCTTGAAGGGGAATCCCCAGCGGTAACGGATACCTCGTGTGCGGAGAGCTGATGTTAGATCTCTGAGTTCCCTTCTTTTAAGTATGGTGGAGGGGGCCAGGTCCTGAAAGAATTGTAATTTGACGTCCTCGAACAGTATGTGTGGTTTACCCCGGGTCGGGAAAAGGACCATCTCTTTATCTTTGAAGTTGAGGAAGCGCATGATGACGTCTCTCGGGGGCTCGCCATCGCGGGGCCTAGGTCGGAGGGCCCGGTGAGCTCTTTCTAAAGGTATCTCCCGAGAAGCTGCGTTTGGTAGAAGGGCGGAGAACAGCCTTTGGAGGTATGTTTAGAGGGCTGCCGGGGTAATGGACTCTGGGATGTTGCGGATTCTGAGATTATTTCTCCTCTCGCGATTTTCCAAATCCTCGTTCTTGGATCGGAGCTCTGTTATATCTTGAATGAGATGGTCTATATCTCTGACCGTTTCTATATGGTCTTTCAGTAGAACGTCTTGTCTGGCTTCTAGTTTGGAGGTTCTGGAGGATAAGGATGAGATATCTGACCTAATAGAAGTAACTGCTCTGTCGAGTTTGGTTTCTAGTGATTCCTTAAAGTCCGTTATGAGCGACTTCAGAGCCATGATGTCTTCCTTGGTCGATGGGGCGGGTGAGGGTAGCGGGTCTTCTCCACCTGGGAAAGATAGGCTGGGAGAAGAAGGGCCAGAGGGTAGGGAGGATTTGTCGCCCTTGTCGGTTTTGGTGAAGTGTTGAGAGATGTCCGTACCCGCACGTCTTCTTGTGTTCGGGTTAGGTTTGGACATGTTTGCTCCTTGGTAGGTGGGTTTGGAGTATAAGGGACCACACACAGTGAGTTGAGATATATGGAGTAGGGTGAGACTTTCTGGTTACCAGGGAGGGAACCACTGGAGGGTTGAGTTATGATGTAATCCGTGGAACATGAGGGTTGGTGGGCGTCTTAGAGAGTTGATGGATACCTGAACGGTGTCGTTTGTGGGTGTGTCAGTCACCACGTATTTGGAGTGGAGTAGTGGCACTCGTACGTCACACTCACAGCGATGGGTGGACTTCGGTAAATCAGATATAGCGGTCCTCTGTCGTGTTGTGCAGGCGCGTATTGTAGATGAGTAGGTACGACAATGAGGGGGGTAGGTACGGTGCTAGAGAGTGTGGCGGTACCTTTCGTGAGTGGGAACTCGGACTGAAAGAGTGGTGAGCTTTTGTCCAGGAGTCACCCCGGGGAGGATCAGGTGTAGGAGTATACCGGCCGTTGAAAGTGTGCAGTGTCGTGAACAGGAGTCAGCGTGTCACCGTTGGTCTTGTTAGGAGCCCCCGCGCTGGCGGTGAAACGAGGAGCTTCGTGGCGGACGCGGGCGGCGCTCGGCTTCACCGGCGGTGAGCGCGGGAGAGGGTCAGTTCGGGGGCCCCCAGGTCACCGGCGGGTCTATGTGAGCCAGCGGGCCTCCGTGGTGCCCCCAGCTGGTTGCCCTGAGGTCTGGTCTCTGGGTTGTATTGGGGAGGTAGGCTGCAGCCCGCAGAGGGGCCTAATTATTCTCTCTGCACCGCGGTCTCTCCGTCCAGGGAGGTATAAACTGGTGGCCAAGTTTTGATGTGGCGCCAATCCCAAGATGGCCACCGGCAGTGTCCCGTCCCGCGGGACTCCTTCGCGACCGCGGCCGTCGGTGTATGAGGTCAGCGCAAGGGGGGCACTGTGGGTATGGTGTTAGGCTTGGGGGACCTCAAGGGAGCGTCTAGACGGCCGCCGTAGCTCCGGTGCGCTCGGCGGCGCCAACCACAAGATGGCCGCCGTCAGTGGAGCAGGGAGCAGCACCGGAAGTGCGCGTCCGTCCCCAGCCGCCGGGATCCGAGCCCCGCACCGCAGGCCACCAGCGGCGCTGCAAAGGGGTCCCGGAGGTCAGTCAGCAGGCTCCACAGTGAAGAAGGCAGACGAGGGGGGGACGGGGGTGCCTCGCTCGTTTCAGGCGGCGCCCAACACAGCAGGCCCCACGGAGCTTCTCGGCGGACCGGAAGTCCAAAATTTAGTCCGCGGCTTCGTCCTCTGGCACAGGCCGCAACCTGCAGGGACCGAGGAAGCGGTCCCCCGACTCCGCGGACAGGTGCACAGGTACCCAAGGTCGTCGGGGGTATTGATTGGGCACTGGGGTGGCAATATTCCTAGTAATAGGCGCTCTTCTAGTGTGTGGGAGCAGGAGCTCAAGTTCCCTGCATCCAGCTGCCACTTCAGTCAGGCCACGCCCCCCCCTGTATTTACATATTTAACTATTCTATGCCAATCATTTTACAACTACTTTACCACAAACACATTTATCTATCAGATATAGAGTATGATACTTAGCTTTCCAGGGGAATAACTCCAAAGTTTCCCAGGCATATCAAGGTCCATGCTTCTGAGAGAGGCTTTTTAGCTGTGTGCATCAGTGTGGGAGTCAGGAGAAAGAGAGAGCTCTGATTTCAAGTGGGTACAGTATATCATACCTGTGGGTGTGTCTTTCACAGCATGTGGGCTAGCTGTATCAGTGACGAAGCCATGTGAGCTTGGTTATTCAAATGCTAACTACACTGTAGGCCAAGGCTACAGTGTGGAGATGTTAATTAGGATCAGGTCACAGGAGCCAATATTATCATTCATTCTTTGTATCTCTAAAATGGATATATGGAATTACTCTGTAACAGACCGCTATGCAGCGAACAACGGAAGCAAGCGATCAACTCGGAATGACCCCCATAGTTCCTTCTAATGGACACCAGGGTAGAAGCTAAGCACACTATGACAAGTAGATAAGAAATAACTGGGCTAAGAAACTGTTGCTGTGAAGTTAGGGAGCGAGGCTACTTGAGCAAGGAGATAATAACTGCAAAGACTGATACTTGATAACTGTGAAGACTGAGTTTGTAAACCGTGGCTTGAAGATAATATCTGTGAAGACTGGACACTGGATAACTTGGAGACAATTGTAAAAACTGGATACTGTGACTTTAAGACAGCAACTGTAATGACTGGATACTGAATGATTGTGACTTGGAGACTAACTGTAAGGATAGGTTACTTGATAACTAAGACTTGTAGACAAAAACTGTGAAAAGTGGATACTTGATGATTGTAACTTGGAAACAATAACTGTGAAGGCTGGGTACTTGATGACTGTAACTTGGAGACAATAACTGTGAAAACTGGAGATTGGATTGCTGCAGTTCAAATACAGGAATTAAGAAAACTGGTTACTTGGAACATGTGACTGAAGAACTCAGACTTTGGAAACAGGATTCTTGGAAAATGTGAGTAACTGACTTTGAGAATTGGACTTTTGCTGACCGAGTAGAAATCCCAAGGAACCACCAACAGCTCCAGATTACCTGCAGATTCCACCTGGTGAGATGGCAGCCGCAGGATCTCCGAGCGCGGACAGAAGTGGAGTAACATGCAGATGAGCAAGGCAGGAGACTTTCAGGGACTAAAGTTCCGAGCAACCAGGATGTCCACAGAGCAGAAGCACCTTCTAAGAAGAGAAACACACAGCACTGGCAGTGTTTGATACAAATCCAACCCCTTTTAAAAGGGGTAGCATACTGGGATTCACTGAAAACCCACAGGAAGCACTGTTATTGGCTACACTAGGTGCATTGGTCTCCAATATGGCGGCTCCCATAACTGCAGACATGCAAGAGAAGGCTCCTTTTTGTAGGCATTTGAGTGCTTTACCCACGCAGTCAGGATCACCTCATGACCTATGTTTCAATCAGTAGGCACACACGGGAAAGCTCTTTGTGGTATAACTTGTTTATATAATGAAACTGGAACCGATCATAATACAAACTGATAATCAGAACAGGATAACTGTGCATGAGCAGCAATCTCTCTTTTTCATGTCACCTTCAGAACACAGGAACAAACAAGTGTGAGACATACATCACAGACTGTAAAACACGTAACACATATACGGGAGCTCCATCTGCTGTCCCTCCTGTGCAATTACACATCAAAGTCTTAGGGTGTGTACACACGGTGAGATCCTTGCTATGTTCGATTTTTACTTGCGATTTCCCTTGAACTCCCCGGAGCCCAGATAGGACAGATTTTGACTAACTTTTCTTGAGATATGGACTATGTGTGCTTACGATTTTGGCTTACAGATGTAGCCACCTTTATCTTGAGTGGCCGCGGCGGTTGTCCCGTTCGACCATACGCAGCGTACTGTGGCGTAGCGAGGCGCGCCTAGCCACAGAGAGGCTATCTAATCGCACAGAGACAGACATTTGACGTTTGGCGTTACCTTTACGTGTAATACCTGCGATCAGCCACCAGATGTCGCTTTTTACAATCACCACTGCGCATGCGTGTGGTCTCCCGTAAAATACAATACTGACATACATAATAAGGACTACTTTACTAAGGCGTCTCATTACGCTGCATACAGCAAATACTGTACTCATTACGCTGCATTATTTAATACAGTACTGTACAGTATATACAGTACGACACCGACGCAAATACAGTAGTACAGCATACAGTATATGATCCATCTACAATACTTTATGAATACTGTATGTGAGCGTGCAAGTCCCGCAGACAAAACACAGTACTGTAAAACCAGTAGTGTACACTGTCGCAAATGGATGTGTGTTACAAGTTCACTATTGCCTCTCAAGATTAGGAATTTTCTACAGTGTTATCGTCCTAATCCCGTAGCCATTACAGCATAATCAAAACCAACGGATTTATACATTTGTCTGCGGCGAAGTGGTGAAGTGTTTCGCTTCCTATACTCAGAGTCCAGGGTTCGATTCCTTAAGTACTGTACGAATGCATGTTACTGTAGTTTTTTTCAGACACTTTATTATTTTTTTTATTCACATACTGCAAACCAGGGCATACAGTAGCTGCATGAGCGGTTCTATGCGATCGAGTCCGGTGTACCATAATGTGCAGGTTCTATGCAGGTTAAGGTACTATGCTCCGTACACAGTACACATACAATTCTGTAGCTGGGCAGACTGAATAGAAATGGCTACCACCTATGACTCCTTGCCCCACAGAGGCCCTAGGCTACGGAGCAAGTAATAGTCCAGATTGTACAGACTATGGGGCAATGCTGAATGAGCGTCACAATCCCCTAGCTAAAATACACAGTATGCATATTATGGTACACCGGACTCGATGACATACTGTAGCACACTGGCAAAATGGCCGCCGCCCCTGAACCCTTGTGCAGGTTATGGGGCAATGCTGAAGGAGCGTCACAATCCCCTAGCCAAAATACACAGGGGAGGGATAAGCTACTGTAGGATTGCATACAGTATTACGGTACACCGGACTCAATCGCATAGCACACTGTCAAAACGACCACTACCCATGAACCCCCACCTCCTGAACCCCCACCTCGTGGCAGGCAGCAGTTGGGTATGGAATGAGAAATGGCATAAGCTGTGCAGGCTACGGGGCGATGCTGAAGGAGCGTCACAATCCCCTAGCCAAAATACACAGAGATACTGTAAGCGAGGTCTATGCACATTACAGTACTGTACGTTACACCGGGCTCGGTCGCATAGCAAACTGACAAAACACAAGTTTTACAGTACATACAGTAAAGCAGGCCAAAGCTGCAGGAGAGTTTCTACTGTAAAGGTTCTATGCACCGTACGGTAATGTACACATACCTGTACAATTCTATAGCAGGGCAGACTCAATTGAAATGGCTACCGCCTGTGACTCCTACAGTAGCTCCTAGGAGGCACTCAGCTATGGAGCAAATAACAGCACAGATTTTGCAGGCTACGGGGCAATGCTGAAGGAGCGTCACAATCCCCTAGCTACAATACACAGGGGTGATAGAGATAATCGAGTGGCTGGAGGGGGGTCCCCTTGATTTAAGGGGCCCCCACTCCTCCAGGGTACTCCGGCCAGGTGTGACTAGTTGGGTATTTAATTCCATGGCCGCAGGGACCTGTATAAAAGTCTCCCCCGGCTGTGCATTATCTGTCCAGCTAGTGGAGCCCAGTGCTGATTCAAAAAATATGGGGAACCCCTACGCTTTTTTTGTCCCCCTTATTTTTTGCACCAGGACCAGGCGCAGAGCCCGGTGCTGGTTCTAAAAAGATGGGGGATCCCGTGTCCATTTTTTCCGTATTCCTTCCGGAATTCGACTGCAATTGCATATACAGTACTGTACCCCTTAATGTCACTGCTTACAGTATACAGTATTTAGACATGAGCTTGTGTACAGTATCTGTCATGAGGTGCTTTTTTCACTGACACTATAACTTTTTTCTATTGTGATATACTGTACAGAGGCGGCAAACTAGCCAAACGGGAATAATCAGCTTCTGCAGAATAAAATGAGATGCTACAGTACATGCCTATATTCTGTGAGTGACTGCGGCTCTATGAAATTAAATCAGAAAATTTAAATATGAAATGCATTACTAATGTGTGGCATTACTGTACTGTATGTGTATAAGGTGTACTACAATATTTTCTGGTGTAACATAAGGAAAGGGCACTACTGCATGGTCTAATGCAGTGGTTCTCAAACTTGGTCCTCAGGACCCCACACAGTGCATGTTTTGCAGGTAAACCAGCAAGTGCACAGATGTATTCATTACTAACTGACACATTTTAGAAGGTCCATACAGTAGGTGGAGCTAATTTTTTCACTTGTGATTCTGTGAGACCTGCAAAACCTGCACTGTGTGGGGTCCTGAGGACTGAGTTTGAGAACCTGTGGTCTAATGTAAATAAAGATGAATGTGGTGGGGTGTAATGTGAATAAGGGGCATTACTGTTAGGAGTAATGTGGTACTATGATATGATGTCATGAGAATAAGAGACACCACTGCATGATATAATGTGAATAAAGTTGCAGTACTGTGTTGTGTCATTTCATCTTCGGGTATTATTGTGTTACCATGCCCCTTCCCAGCAAGAACATACTGTACACTGTTTTGGGCTGGCACTAAATGTGCACATTGTTCTTATTTAGATTATAGGGGGTAGGAGCGCCAAAATGGGTGATGGTGCTGGGAAAGGGGTGCAGGGTTAGAGGCGGAACTACGTAGCATCTGTGCAAGAGGGCATCAGCCAAAATCTAGCCTAGGGCATCATGTTGGTCAGGTTTGGCTCTGATAATACTGTATACTGTACTCTTACTGTACTTTGCATTCAATACAGATACTGTTTGCACACAGGTTTTACATGAATCATTGGCAATGCTGCAGGAGTGTCTCATTAGGCAATCTAAAATATACCACGACTATGGGTGGGGATACAGTAGGGAAGTTCTGTCACCATAAGCTGTCTGCTGTGTATAGCATATTTCCATCTGAGATGCATTTGTGTGTTTGTAATAAGAAAAAAACATTTTACTGTACATTTAGTGGATACAGTATTTCTCCCCCATAATGACGTATCATACTGTACAGGTACCCTCATGTACTGTACCGTACCATACTGTAAAATTGAATATTTATTGGAAAAACATCAATATTAATGTAAAAATAAAGTATTACAACATCCGATTCCATGTACTGCACTGATCAAAATGTACAGTACTCTTATTCAGGACTTATAAAACTGAAAATAACTGTTCATACAGTACACATCAATAACATTACTACTGTATAATATTCTACATTAGTTTATGCAATAATCAGACAAAGGCAATTTTATCATTTTTTTTAATAATGCACCAATTTAAAATTTTAAACAGAAAATACAGAACTACATATTTGTGGCTTGACCATTTCTTTCAACTACAACAGGTAATACTTTATACAGGTGATTTATATAATTATTACAATGTTCAGGTGTGAGTACTTCTAGCCAAAATTTCTTTATCCCATCCACCAGTTGCTGTTTTGTTGTTGGCTTTGCAACACTCCTAACGTACCTCTTCAATTGAGCCCACACTAATTCGATTGGGTTCATGTCTGGTGATCTAATTAAAAAAAAAAAAAAAGCGTATAGAAAAAATTAATTACAGTACATTACAGTAAATAGAGAAAATTAAACATACAATATTGTACTGTTTATTAAACAAAATTTTTTTTTACAGTACTAGAGTGCTATCCAAAATTTTACTTGTACACTGTTGAAAGAATACTCACTCTGGTGGTGTGCGTTCCCAATTCATACCTTTCTCTTCCATAAATTTGGCTGAGGCGGAGTGTTTAGGATCATTGTCTTGGAATATCCTATGGTGAGTTGGGTAATATTTATTCACAAATGGCACCATACATTTCTCTACTATTGTTTCTTGGAAATATTTCTTATCCATGATTCCTACAGAAATCAAAAAATGTTGTTCATTAATAAGCAACTCCTTTTATTGTGCAGTTACACGTACTCTACAGTACAACATGTATTTTTACAGAACACAGGCACAGAATAAAGTATAGTACTGTACTGTACCTTCGAAAAATAATAGGGGACCAGCTCCTAATCGTGATATGCCTCCCCATACATGGATTTTCAATGGATGCTTTGGGCGTGGTTTTAAAGAGATATGGTTACGTTTCCTGAATGACATTCTGGAGAACCGCTCAAGGGCAACAGACGATTCATCTGTGAAAATGACATCATCAAATGTTTCACCACTCTCAATCCATCGCCGTGCCTGTTCCACTCTCTTTTCTTTATTCACATCTCTTATCATTGGAGATATCCTGTGAAGAGCCAAAAATAATGAAATCAGATACAGTTATGAAATTACAGATTTACAGATTACTGTATATACAGTAGACTGTATGTGCAGTATACTGTATTATATACCTACTGTATACATTAAACTGTACATACAGTACATTAAGTTACATACAGAGTAATATATATATACATACTGTACATACACACAAACACACACACACAGTATACAGTATGTAATCATCACAATAAGCCGGCAATGCTTCATTGCTGTCTCTGAGTGCCTATACAGTAGGTATCTCTTTTGGGATAGAATACTGTATATACAGTATATACACACACACATACTGTATATAGTATAAAGTACACACTCTGTATAATGATTTATGGCATTATTATATCACGTATCAAGGGATTATTAACAGTGCATTTACTGTATGGTTTATACTGCTTTCAGTATTTTACCTTGTTGCGCCAAAGGTCCATCCCATTTTCCGTCGCATCCTTCTGATGCTGGTGGCCGATATGTCCAGGTCATACTTGGAATGGAGAATTCGTTTTATTTGCAGAGCAGTACGCTCATCATCCTCACGAGTTAGTTCCTCCACAATTTGTTGCACTCTCCTACAGTACAATACAGTATGAAAAATATGAATTCATGAACAGCACAATCACAGTTACAATTGATGAAGTTTTTATTTTATTTCAAAAAAATTGTTTATGGTATAAAGCAAGTCATTTAAACATTACAGTAGTGTACAGTACGTACCATGTGCATTTTGTAGGAAATACAAATCTGGGCGTTGTTCTCTCGAATGCATGATAGCGCACCGTTTCTAAAGTGACTATAATGCCACTTTCCTTGAGCCATGCATGGATCTCTTTGATGGTTTTATTTTCTTTTTTCATGTTGGCGATTATCTTGCTCATCGTTTTGTTGATAGTTACTGGCATGTTGTCCAACTATAATTCCTGTATGGAGAGAAAACATTTGTGAATACTGTAGTCTAAAATTTACACATCTGAAAATGCATAAGAGTTTTATGATAGAAGTTAATACTGTACATGTTTACTATCCAGTACCTGATGTTCAAATTTAAGTATTGTATACTGTACAGTACTGAAAATACAACTTCAGTGTTATGGACTGCAATTAGTTTCCTGTATGAAACAGATACAGTACAGTAAATAACCCTCCTTGGAAGTGCATGGGCCCTGTGAGACTTACAGTAGTGTACAGCATAAGGGTCGACTGACATGATGTACAAGCATTACATACAGTACATGTCAGTACTGTATGTAAATTCTTCAATTATTGCCTAACAACAATGCTGCTTACTGTATATTAAATACTGTAGGCCTAGAAATGTGCATCTCAATATAGTAGTTAAAAACACAGGGGCCTATGTGGATAAGCGAGTTCTATGCACACTAAAAATGGCCACCGACCGTGAACCCCCAGCACGTGGCAGCGCTCGGATATGTAGTGAGATACAGTATGGCATACATTTCACAGTTCAGGGGGCAATGCTGAAGGAGCGTCACAATCCCCTAGCTCAATTACATTGGGATAAGCGAGGTCTATGCACATTACGGTATACCGAGCTGGATCGCTTAGCAACCTGACAAAATGGCCGCCGACCGTGAACTCCCAGCACGTGGCAGCGCTCGGATATGTAGTGAGATACAATATGGCATACATTTCACAGTTCAGGGGGCAATGCTGAAGGAGCGTCACAATCCCCTAGCTCAATTACATTGGGATAAGCGAGGTCTACTGTATGCACATTACGGTATACCGAGCTGGATCGCTTAGCAACCTGACAAAATGGCCGCCGACCGTGAACTCCCAGCACGTGGCAGCGCTCGGATATGTAGTGAGATACAATATGGCATACATTTCACAGTTCAGGGGGCAATGCTGAAGGAGCGTCACAATCCCCTAGCTCAATTACATTGGGATAAGCGAGGTCTATGCACATTACGGTATACCGAGCTGGATCGCTTAGCAACCTGACAACATGGCCGCCGACCGTGAACTCCCAGCACGTGGCAGCGCTCGGATATGTAGTGAGAGATGGTATACATTTTAAAATACACCGGGATAAGTTGTACAGGCCATGGAGCAATGCACAGGGACATTCATCATTTACGTACAGTATATAAATAATTGTAAACCGTAAATGAAAGAATTACCGGTCAAATACTGTATGACGAAACTGTGTCAATGAGCTGGAACAGTATGGCCTGTGAAGAAGTTTTCGAAGGCAGAAACGGAGAGCAAATTATCAGGAGATTTCTGAAAGGTCGGAGAAGATCCACACAGCAAGTCTGCCTACGAGGAAACAGCTTTGCAAAGTGGGTAGCGGGGCGGTGACTGAGACGCTCTTTTATTCACATTCACACAAAAGGAATTCTTACCGCTGTGATTGGTGCCAATATAGGCGCATTCATCCTTACACCAATCACAGAGCATACTGTACAGGTACTTTTGAATGTGTGCTGTTGCCAGGAACACCAATGATGACCAGCACACCTGCTCACAGGCCACTTCGCAATACATTCGGAGGCTCTCTGAACAATATTGCCCTGGCTGTCATCTCAACTTCCCTGGACGACCGTCTGTACAGAGCTTCAAATGGACATATTCAGAAATATGCATATTCTCTGTTCCAGCACCATGTACGGTACGACAAATACTTGACGTGGGCCAATCGTGTGAACTTTGATGGTTCCAAGGGCAAACTTCCGCTGCCCAAAAATCTGGTACATGACATCATGGCTAGGTGTGAACGCCGCGTGAGGATTGGTGATCCAGAAAAGAGGAAGATAAGGGATACCATAAACTCTGTGCTGAGAACGAAGAGGAAAATGACTTGGAAGCTCGACTATGATGAAACCAGATCATTACCTACCTCCTAGCTTCAGCACATCAGCTTCACACAGCTGAAGCTAAAAAATTGTGTCAATGTACCTGTATGACCTGTACATTTTCTGGGGCTGCATGCACTGTGCTGAATCCACTTGGAGCAGCTCGGTTACTCAAAGGGGAGTGCATGAACTTGGCTCACCACATTCCTGGTAATGTAAGGGCCTGTTACAAGTTGCCCCTTTTATTCCTGTTGATTTTTTGGGCGCTGCTGTATCTATCCAGTAGCAGCCGAGTCCATTGTGCTGTGTCCATCTGGGGCCTTGGGCTGCGTTTCCATCCAGGGGCTGCTGTTGTCAGTCCTCTATTCTGGTGTCCGTATGCGACAGTGTTAAAAAGCAAAAGACAAAAACGAAAAATAATTCAAAAAAGCAAAACCTAAAAATAAAGTACAAAAACCATTACCCCGCACCACCACCACAAAAAAATAAATTATAAAAATGTTAAAGTTGATATTGTTACTGTATTTGTGCTGTTACCTTTTGATTAAAGTACCGTACAGTATGTGTGATGTTGGCTTTATTACAATACAGTACAGTATGTGTGATGTTACATGTTCCAAATGATTTTGTCCGTAAATAAAGTGTTTCTTAAAATAAACATGACGTGGTTTCCAATGTTTGTATTCCCAACTTCCTGTACTGTATAAATTAGTACTACTGTATGATGGGAATTCAATTAAGAGTGGTATACTGTATGTAAAACAACTTGGTTAGGCATCTTGCATTTCATATTTTAATAAAAACCACAGGAAACTTCTATTTTTAAAAGTTTATTGAAGAAAAAAAAGGTGTTTTTTTTTAAATAAAGTTTGAAAGTTAATTAAAACAAAAAAGTAGTTTGTTCTTCGTTACATTCTTTTCTTGTGTATATAGATATCTGTGGGGGAAAAAAAAGTATTAAAGTAAAGACACTCATGTTCATTTGTTTTCCAAGAAAATTTGTGGAACCACACAGCCCAGCAATAAGTCATGCTGGGCTGTGTGGTTCCACAAAAGGCAAAAGGCATGCGGTACAAAGTGAAATAGTGGTGTCAGTGGTCAGCACTTTGACACGCTAACATTTGTGGAACCACACAGCAATGGCTGACACACATAAAATGGCTGACACACACAAAATGCCTGACACACACAAAATGCCTGACACACACAAAATGCCTGACACACACAAAATGCCTGACACACACATGCTGGAGTGAAAACACATGTTTGCCAAACAGTCGACAGCACATGGATGTACTGTATTGGAGAGAAAAAAAAAATGTTAAAGTGAATGTCACGGGAACACATTAAAAATAAGGTTGGCACTTCCTTCCCATTGGTGTTGGTTTACAGTATGCCGTAGTGTACTCGGACGCTCATGTAATTGCATTTCAAAGGCACAGTATTTTCCATCGTCTCCCCCCTACCCCCATCGCCCTTCCCCCCTGGGGGCCTGCACAGGGAGGAAATTCAGGTCCTGTGCAATGCACAAACGCTGAAGATCTACAGTACTGTTTTGCTTAGTTGGTAGCGCCAGAATACACTCATTTCATTCACGCTGTTTGGGTGCATTTAGCGTAAAGAATCGCTCCTGCAGATGTACTTTGATTTATGTGAAACCTGTGTGCATCCTTCCATTGACTGTCTTACAATGTAAATAAAATAATACAGTGCATTATTACAGAAAAAAAAAAAAAAAAGAAAGAAAGAAAGCACATCATGTCTCGAACCCTGGACCCCCAGTGAGGGAGGTGGGAGCCTTCACCCCTAGCCCACGACGCCTCATGAGAGATTTCTAATTTCATGTGTGAAAGTACTGCAAACAGCGCCCGGCCCTCGCCCCATTGCTGTTGGTTTATGCCTTAGAGGACTCGGACGCTCGCATTTGTAAAGCACGGTGTTTTCCTCCGCCTCCTGCTAGCCTGTTGCCCTTCCCCCATGGGAGCCTGCACAGATCATGCAGTAGACAGGGAGGGAATGCAGGTCATGTGCAATACACAAACGCCCACTGTAGTACTATTTTGCTCACTTACAGTACCGTACTGT
This sequence comes from Pseudophryne corroboree, assembly GCF_028390025.1. Taxonomy (NCBI): domain Eukaryota; kingdom Metazoa; phylum Chordata; class Amphibia; order Anura; family Myobatrachidae; genus Pseudophryne; species Pseudophryne corroboree. The sequence goes on from NC_086448.1 coordinate 328,477,438, forward strand.
AGGTTGCATTTAGCGTAAAGAATCGCTCCTGCAGATGTACTTTGATTTATGTGAAACCTGTGTGCATCCTTCCATTGGATGTACTGTATTGGAGAGAAAAAAAAAAATGTTAAAGTGAATGTCACGGGAACACATTAAAAATAAGGTTGGCACTTCCTTCCCATTGGTGTTGGTTTACAGTATGCCGTAGTGTACTTGGACGCTCATGTAATTGCATTTCAAAGGCACAGTATTTTCCATCGTCTCCCCCCTACCCCCATCGCCCTTCCCCCCTGGGGGCCTGCACAGGGAGGAAATTCAGGTCCTGTGCAATGCACAAACGCTGAAGATCTACAGTACTGTTTTGCTTAGTTGGTAGCGCCAGAATACACTCATTTCATTCACGCTGTTTGGGTGCATTTAGCGTAAAGAATCGCTCCTGCAGATGTACTTTGATTTATGTGAAACCTGTGTGCATCCTTCCATTGACTGTCTTACAATGTAAATAAAATAATACAGTGCATTATTACAGAAAAAAAAAAAAAAAAAAGAAAGAAAGCACATCATGTCTCGAACCCTGGACCCCCAGTGAGGGAGGTGGGAGCCTTCACCCCTAGCCCACGACGCCTCACGAGAGATTTCTAATTTCATGTGTGAAAGTACTGCAAACAGCGCCCGGCCCTCGCCCCATTGCTGTTGGTTTATGCCTTAGAGGACTCGGACGCTCGCATTTATAAAGCACAGTGTTTTCCTCCGCCTCCTGCTAGCCTGTTGCCCTTCCCCCATGGGAGCCTGCACAGATCATGCAGTAGACAGGGAGGGAATGCAGGTCATGTGCAATACACAAACGCCCACTGTAGTACTATTTTGCTCACTTACAGTACCGTACTGTAGGTTGCATTTAGCGTAAAGAATCGCTCCTGCAGATGTACTTTGATTTATGTGAAACCTGTGTGCATCCTTCCATTGGATGTACTGTATTGGAGAGAAAAAAAAAATGTTAAAGTGAATGTCACGGGAACACATTAAAAATAAGGTTGGCACTTCCTTCCCATTGGTGTTGGTTTACAGTATGCCGTAGTGTACTCGGACGCTCATGTAATTGCATTTCAAAGGCACAGTATTTTCCATCGTCTCCCCCCTACCCCCATTCCCCCCTGGGGGCCTGCACAGGGAGGAAATTCAGGTCCTGTGCAATGCACAAACGCTGAAGATCTACAGTACTGTTTTGCTTAGTTGGTAGCGCCAGAATACACTCATTTCATTCACGCTGTTTGGGTGCATTTAGCGTAAAGAATCGCTCCTGCAGATGTACTTTGATTTATGTGAAACCTGTGTGCATCCTTCCATTGACTGTCTTACAATGTAAATAAAATAATACAGTGCATTATTACAGAAAAAAAAAAAAAAAAAAAGAAAGAAAGCACATCATGTCTCGAACCCTGGACCCCCAGTGAGGGAGGTGGGAGCCTTCACCCCTAGCCCACGACGCCTCATGAGAGATTTCTAATTTCATGTGTGAAAGTACTGCAAACAGCGCCCGGCCCTCGCCCCATTGCTGTTGGTTTATGCCTTAGAGGACTCGGACGCTCGCATTTGTAAAGCACGGTGTTTTCCTCCGCCTCCTGCTAGCCTGTTGCCCTTCCCCCATGGGAGCCTGCACAGATCATGCAGTAGACAGGGAGGGAATGCAGGTCATGTGCAATACACAAACGCCCACTGTAGTACTATTTTGCTCACTTACAGTACCGTACTGTAGGTTGCATTTAGCGTAAAGAATCGCTCCTGCAGATGTACTTTGATTTATGTGAAACCTGTGTGCATCCTTCCATTGGATGTACTGTATTGGAGAGAAAAAAAAAAATGTTAAAGTGAATGTCACGGGAACACATTAAAAATAAGGTTGGCACTTCCTTCCCATTGGTGTTGGTTTACAGTATGCCGTAGTGTACTCGGACGCTCATGTAATTGCATTTCAAAGGCACAGTATTTTCCATCGTCTCCCCCCTACCCCCATCGCCCTTCCCCCCTGGGGGCCTGCACAGGGAGGAAATTCAGGTCCTGTGCAATGCACAAACGCTGAAGATCTACAGTACTGTTTTGCTTAGTTGGTAGCGCCAGAATACACTCATTTCATTCACGCTGTTTGGGTGCATTTAGCGTAAAGAATCGCTCCTGCAGATGTACTTTGATTTATGTGAAACCTGTGTGCATCCTTCCATTGACTGTCTTACAATGTAAATAAAATAATACAGTGCATTATTACAGAAAAAAAAAAAAAAAAAAAAGAAAGAAAGCACATCATGTCTCGAACCCTGGACCCCCAGTGAGGGAGGTGGGAGCCTTCACCCCTAGCCCACGACGCCTCATGAGAGATTTCTAATTTCATGTGTGAAAGTACTGCAAACAGCGCCCGGCCCTCGCCCCATTGCTGTTGGTTTATGCCTTAGAGGACTCGGACGCTCGCATTTGTAAAGCACGGTGTTTTCCTCCGCCTCCTGCTAGCCTGTTGCCCTTCCCCCATGGGAGCCTGCACAGATCATGCAGTAGACAGGGAGGGAATGCAGGTCATGTGCAATACACAAACGCCCACTGTAGTACTATTTTGCTCACTTACAGTACCGTACTGTAGGTTGCATTTAGCGTAAAGAATCGCTCCTGCAGATGTACTTTGATTTATGTGAAACCTGTGTGCATCCTTCCATTGGATGTACTGTATTGGAGAGAAAAAAAAAAATGTTAAAGTGAATGTCACGGGAACACATTAAAAATAAGGTTGGCACTTCCTTCCCATTGGTGTTGGTTTACAGTATGCCGTAGTGTACTCGGACGCTCATGTAATTGCATTTCAAAGGCACAGTATTTTCCATCGTCTCCCCCCTACCCCCATCGCCCTTCCCCCCTGGGGGCCTGCACAGGGAGGAAATTCAGGTCCTGTGCAATGCACAAACGCTGAAGATCTACAGTACTGTTTTGCTTAGTTGGTAGCGCCAGAATACACTCATTTCATTCACGCTGTTTGGGTGCATTTAGCGTAAAGAATCGCTCCTGCAGATGTACTTTGATTTATGTGAAACCTGTGTGCATCCTTCCATTGACTGTCTTACAATGTAAATAAAATAATACAGTGCATTATTACAGAAAAAAAAAAAAGAAAGAAAGCACATCATGTCTCGAACCCTGGACCCCCAGTGAGGGAGGTGGGAGCCTTCACCCCTAGCCCACGACGCCTCATGAGAGATTTCTAATTTCATGTGTGAAAGTACTGCAAACAGCGCCCGGCCCTCGCCCCATTGCTGTTGGTTTATGCCTTAGAGGACTCGGACGCTCGCATTTGTAAAGCACGGTGTTTTCCTCCGCCTCCTGCTAGTCCTCCATTCCCATTATGCATTAGCGAACTCAGACGCTCATATATTTTATATTTTAAAAAGCACGGTGTTTATACATTGTACTGTACATTATTCCTTTTACACAATTACTGTAGTTGCGTCTCCATACACATACAGTACTGTACTCCATACTTTTTCCACCGCTTCCCGTTACGCCTACAGTATTGCCAGAGCTGTAGATCAATCCGCCGCTATACTGTACGATCGAAAGTACTGGATTAGTGGAGCATTAGCCACACAGTGGTGGAGATGTGTAATGCATGATGAGTATCTAGATCGTCTCAACGCGCCTGCCTGTGATTAAACTCAGCTATCGCCTTAGCGTGGCTAAACGCCCGTCTCGGCGGAGAAACAGTCAAGATAAAGTTGGCTACATCTGTATGTGAGATTTTGGCTTATGTGAGATGTCATTGACATGTGAGATGAACTAGATAGTACACCGATCTAGCAAGGATTGACTTGCCTGCACAGTCTATCTTTTCTTGCGATGCCGACCTGGCGGGGCCGCGCATCGGGATCGCAAGGTAACTTTCACCTTGCGATTTGCACTAACTTTTCTTGCGATTTTGACTATATAGTCAAAATCTCAAGAAAAAAATCTCACCGTGTGTACACACCTTTACTCTATTGCAGTTTCTCAACACCCCTTCTTAATAAGTGAGGCTTGATCCACGAGACCCATCTTTCTAGATAGTCTGTGATGTCTTTCTCCAGCCAATGGCTTGGTGAGAATGTCCACAGTCATTTCTTCTTTTGGGCAATATTCCAAGTTGAGAAGACCTTGTTCCTGTAGATCCTTCAAGAAGTGGTACTTCACATCAATGAGCTTGGTCCTTGGATTTACATGTTGTTAGTGCTAATGTGAGACATCCTTGATTATCTTCAAAGATTTCTGTAGGTTCTACTTGTTGCTGTCCCAAATCAGCTAACAATTGTCTCAGACATAATAGCTCTTGACTTGCTTGAGCTGCCGCAACATACTCTGCTTCTGTGGAAGAAAGTGTTACGCATGATTGCTTCCTACTTGTCCAACTGATTAGTCCTTCACCAAGTAGAAATAGGTAACTACTTGTGGACTTTCTGTCGGTAGAGTCTCCAACCCAATCTGCATCTACATATCTAATCAGATTACACTTTCTGCTTGCTGGAAGTTTAAGTCCTAAACCGAAGGTTCCTTTTAAGTAACGTATTACCCTTTTCACGGCATTCCAGTTCATCTGACTTGGCTTTGAGACCTTTCTGATTAGAATTGCTGCTGCTGTAGTGATGTCGGGTCTGGTAATAGTGGCAACATACAGCAATTTTCCTATTGCCTTTCTGTACTGGTGATTGTCTGGTAATGGTGTACCTTCATTGTACATTTCCTTTATGTTGTTGGTCTCCATGGGAGTACTTGCCAGTTTTGCATCTTGCATCCCAAACTCCTCAATGGCTTCCTGTATTTGTTTCTGGTTTAACGGTACAGTCGCCATTTTCTTCTCTCGCTATTTGAACACCTAAATAGTGTGTTATATTTACTAGGTCTTTTGTTTCAAATTCATTATTCAGAATAAGCAGTAATTCCTCTTTATCCCCTTCTTGCTCGAAACATACTACAAGATCATCCACATAGATAAGTGAAAGGTAGATCCACCTGTCAGCAATTTCATTGACATATAAGCAGGGATCTGCTTTGCTTATCACAAAGTTTTCCTGTATGAGTATTTCACTTAATTTTGTGTTCCAGGCTCTTGATGCCTGCTTCAGGCCATATATACTCTTCTGGTGCTTACACACTAGATCTGGTCTTTCAGGGTCCTTGAAACCGGGTGGCTGTTGCATGCAAAATATCCTCCTTTAGCTCACCATGTAAGAATGCTGTTGTCATGCAGCGTGTTCAGCCGATGCCGGTGGGCTGTCTGCGGCGGCTCCGTGGCTGCACAGGGATGCGGCTGGGTCGGGCAGCATGAGTGCGGCTTTCTGGAGGGAGGATCTAGTGGCCAGCAGCGCCCTGGCGTGTCTGCAGTGCTGGGAGCAGCCATGTTGGAGACCAAGGATAGCACCAATTAGCGTGAAGGGTGAGTGCCAGCCAATCCTGTTTTCCTGTTGCCTATAAATAGGCTGGGATTATTGCATTCTGTGCCAGTGTTTTGTAGTGGTTACTCTGTACCTAGCTCTATGCTCCCGCAGTTTGTTCTGTGCGTCTCTTGTAATTAGTTCCGTCAGGATCTTGGAATTCTCAGCAGACTCTCGCTGTACAACGCTCGCCAGCTCCACGGTGCAGTCACTGTCAACCGCTCTCCCACCAGTGCCTTTTGGGTTCCGCAGGATTCTCGTGGTGGTTCGCTAATGGCAGCTTGAGCTCTTCATCCATGTCTTCATATCATCCAGCATCCAGTTTCCACAGTTCTTCATCCACGTCTTTATATCAAGAATCCAGTGGAGGCTTCCATGGAGGCAATTTGAGCTGTTTTTCCCCAAAAGTTTACACAGACAAAAGATCCATTCCTGCAGTTATTCTCGAAGATTCCTGCCTGCCAAACAAAACTATGCCATCCGGGAGCAGGAATTACTTGCCATTAAGTTAGCCTTCGAGGAATGGAGATATCTTTTGGAAGGAGCCCAACATTCCATCACAGTATACACCAATCATAAAAATCTATCCACGGCAAGCAAGATGGGCTCTTTTCGGTTTAATTTCAAGCTCACTTATAGCCAAGGATCCTTGAATAAGAAAGCTGATGCCCTCTCCCGCTCCTTCAAATCTTCTGAATCTAAATGACCTAAAGGATGAACAAGCTATTGTAATTGCAAATTCTTTTTTAACAACTCAGATTTCTTCAGCTCCTGTACCACGCCTGGAAAAACATTTGTTGCCCCCAAATCTCCGGAAACGGCTATTGTCTTGGGCCCATGCTTCATCTTTTATGGGTCATCCTGGGGTCCGCAAGACTCTTGAATGCATTCAACGGTCCTACTGGTGGCCACGCCTTAGAACTGACATTCAAGAAATTTGTAGCAGCGTGTTCAAAATGCGCCCAACACAAGAACCTCAAGGACCCGTCACCTGGGTTGCTTCTTCCATTATCCATACCTGAAAAGCCTTGGACCCATATTTCAAAGGATTTTATAGCTGAGTTACCCCCATCGACGGGACAAAATGCCATCTGGGTAGTGGTGGATAGATTTTCAAAGATGGCTCATTTCATCCCTCTAACTGGACTGCCCTCGGCCCCAGTACTTGCCAAAATATTCATCTCTGAGATCTTCAGGTTGCTTGGTCTCCCTTTAGAAATCGTTTCAGATCGTGGCACGCAATTTGTGGCCAAATTTTGGAAAGCACTTTGTTGTTCCCTAGCCATCAAACTGTCATTCTTCAGTATATCACCCCCAGTCGGATGGACAAACAGAACGAGTAAACCAAGATCTGGAAACCTTCCTTCATTTATACACTGCTCAAAAAAATAAAGGGAACCCTTAAACAACACATCCTAGATCTGAATGAATGAAATATTCTTACTAAATACTTTGTTCTTAACATAGTTGAATGTGCTGACAACAAAATCACACAAAAATTATCACTGGAAATCAAATTTATTAGCCCATGGAGGTCTGGATTTGGAGTCACACTCAAAATTAAAGTGGAAAAACACACTACAGGCTGATCCAACTTTGATGTAATGTCCTTAAAACAAGTCAAATGAGGCTCAGTAGTGTGTGGCCTCCACGTGCCTGTATGACCTCCCTACAACGCCTGGGCATGCTCCTGATGAGGTGGCGGATGGTCTCCTGAGGGATCTCCTCCCAGACCTGGACTAAAGCATCCGCCAACTCCTGGGACAGTCTATGGTGCAACGTGGCATTGGTGGATGGAGCGAGACATGATGTCCCAGATGTGCTCGATTGGATTCAGGTCTGGGGAACGGGCGGGCCAGTCCATAGCATCAATGCCTTCGTCTTGCAGGACCTGCTGACACACTCCAGCCACATGAGGTCTAGCATTGTCATGCATTAGGAGGAACCCATGGCCAACCGCACCAGCATATGGTCTCACAAGGGGTCTGAGGATCTAATTTCGGTACCTAATGGCAGTCAGGCTACCTCTGGCGAGCACATGGAGGGCTGTACAGCCCCCCAAAAGAAATGCCACCCCACACCATTACTGACCCACTGCCAAACCGGTCATGCTGGAGGATGTTGCAGGCAGCAGAACGTTCTCCTTGGCATCTCCCAACTCTGTCACATGTGCTCAGTGAGAACCTGCTTTCATCTGTGAAGAGCACAGGGCATCAGTGGCAAATTTGCCACTCTAGGTGTTCTCTGGCAAATACCAAACGTCCTGCACGGTGTTGGGCTGTAAGCACAACCCCCACCTGTGGACAACGGACCCTCATACCACCCCCATGGAGTCTGTTTCTGATCGTTTGAGTAGACACATGCACATTTGTGGCTTGCTGGAGGTCATTTTCCAGGGCTCTGGCAGTGTTCCTCCTGTTCCTCCTTGCACAAAGGCGGAGGTAGCGGTCCTGCTGCTGGGTTGTTGCCTTCCTACGGCCTCCTCCACGTCTCCTGATGTACTGGCCTGTCTCCTGGTAGTGCCTCCATGCTCTGGACACTACGCTGACAGACACAGCAAACCTTCTTGCCACAGCTCACATGGATGTGCCATACTGGATGAGCTGCACTACCTGAGCCACTTGTGTGGGTTATAGACTCCATCTCATGCTACCACTAGAGTGAAAGCACCGCCAGCTTTCAAAAGTGACCAAAACATCAGCCAGAAAGCATAGGAGCTGAGAAGTGGTCTGTGGTCACCACCTGCAGAACAACTCCTTTATTGGGGGTGTCTTGCTAATTGCCTATAATTCCCAACTGTTGTCTATTCCATTTGCACAACAGCATGTGAAATTGGATTGTCAGTGTTGCTTCCTAAGTGGACAGTTTGATTTCACAGAAGTGTGATTGACTTGGAGTTACATTGTGTTGTTTAAGTGTTCCCTTTATTTTTTTGAGCAGTGTATATTTCCTCGTCTCAAGATGATTGGTCGGACAATCTTCTGCTGGCAGAGTTCGCTCATAACAATCTTTTCCACTCTTCTTCAGAGTCCACGCCATTCTATGCCAACTATGGTTTCCATCCGCGAGTACTTGTGTTTCAACCTCTACTGACTCAGGAAGTGACAGCAGCGGATTTAGTTCTCAAGCAACTTTCCAAGATTTGGACTCAAGTACGCAAGTCTTTAGTTAAAACCTCCTTAAGTTATAAATCTTTCGCTGATAGAAAACGAAAGGCAGTGCCCAGTTACAAGGTGGGGGATCAAGTCTGGATATCCACTCGCAATCTCAAGTTCAAAGTACCCTCTATGAAATTTGCGCCCAGGTACATTGGTCCTTTCCCTATAGAAAGGGTGCTGGACCCTGTATCTTTCAAAGTCAAACTGCCGTCTTCCTTCAAGATCCCTAATGCCTTTCACATATCACTCCTAACGCCTTTGATCCTCAACAAATTGGTTCAGTCAGGATCTCTGAATTCTCAGCCGACTCTCGCTGTACAACGCTCGCCAGCCCCACGGTGCAGTCTCGGTCGACCGCTCTCTCACCAGTGCCTTCGGGTTCCACAGGATTCTCATGGCGGTTCGCTAGCGGCAGCTTGAGCTCTTCATCCATGTCTTCATATCATCCAGTTTCCACAGTTCTTCATCCACATCTTCATATCATCCAGCATCCAGTTTTCACAGTTCTTCAGCCACGTCTTTACATCACCCAGCATCCGGTTGTTACAGTTCTTCGTTCACGCCTTATGTCATTCAGTGACTTCTTTCCCTGCAGTTCCCTAATACTGCAGTTTTGCCTCAGCTTCTCAGTTCTGTTGTCTTAAATAAATATAATAAGATTTTACTCACCGGTAAATCTATTTCTCGTAGTCCGTAGTGGATGCTGGGGACTCCGTAAGGACCATGGGGAATAGCGGCTCCGCAGGAGACTGGGCACAGCTAAGAAAGAATTAGGACTACCTGGTGTGCACTGGCTCCTCCCACTATGACCCTCCTCCAGACTTCAGTAAGGATACTGTGCCTGGAAGAGCTGACACAATAAGGAAAGGATTTTGAATCCCGGGTAAGACTCATACCAGCCACACCAATCACACCGTATAACTCGTGATATTATACCCAGTTAACAGTATGAACATAACAGAGCCTCTCAACAGATGGCTCAACCATAACCCTCTTAGTTAACAATAACTATATACAAGTATTGCAGACAGTCCGCACTTGGGACGGGCGCCCAGCATCCACTACGGACTACGAGAAATAGATTTACCGGTGAGTAAAATCTTATTTTCTCTAACGTCCTAGTGGATGCTGGGGACTCCGTAAGGACCAAGGGGATTATACCAAAGCTCCCAAACGGGCGGGAGAGTGCGGATGACTCTGCAGCACCGAATGAGAGAACTCGAGGTCCTCCTCCGCCAGGGTATCAAATTTGTAGAATTTTGCAAACGTGTTTGCCCCTGACCAAGTAGCAGCTCGGCAAAGTTGTAAAGCCGAGACCCCTCGGGCAGCCGCCCAAGAAGAGCCCACTTTCCTCGTGGAATGGGCTTTTACAGATTTAGGCTGCGGCAGGCCAGCCACAGAATGCGCAAGCTGAATTGTGCTACAAATCCAGCGAGAAATACTCTGCATTGAAGCAGGAGCACCCATCTTGTTTGGTGCATACAGGATAAATAGCGAGTCAGTCTTCCTGACTCCAGCCGTCCTGGAAACATAAATTTTCAAGGCCCTGACTACGTCCAGTAACTTGGAGTCCTCCAAGTCCCTAGTAGCCGCAGGCACCACGATAGGTTGGTTCAAGTGAAAAGCTGATACCACCTTAGGAAGAAACTGGGGACTAGTCCTCAATTCTGCCCTATCCATATGGAAAATCAAATAGGGGCTTTTGCATGACAAAGCCGCCAATTCTGCCACCCGCCTTGCAGAAGCCAAGGCCAAAAGCATGACCACTTTCCACGTGAGATATTTTAAATCCACGGTTTTGAGTGGCTCAAACCAATGTGACTTTAGGAAACCCAACACCACGTTGAGGTCCCACGATGCCACTAGAGGCACAAAAGGAGGCTGAATATGCAGTACTCCCTTGACAAATGTCTGAACTTCAGGCAGTGAAGCCAGTTCCATTTTGGAAGAAAATCGATAGAGCCGAAAACTGAACCTTAATGGAACCCAATTGTAGGCCCATAGTCACCTCTGACTGTAGGAAGTGCAGAAATCGACCTAGCTGAAATTTCTCCTTTGGGACCTTCCTGGCCTCACAGTACGCAACATATTTCCGCCATATGCGGTGATAATGGTTAGCGGTCACTTCTTTCCTAGCTTTAAATAGCGTAGGGATAACTTCCTCCGGAATTCCCTTTTCCTTCAGGATCCGGCGTTCAACCGCCATGCCGTCAACGCAGCCGCGGTACGTCTTGAAACAGACAGGCACCCTGCTGCAGCAGGTCCTGTCTGAGCGACAGAGGCCATAGGTCCTCTGAGATCATTTCTTGGAGTTCTGGTTACCAAGCTCTTCTTGGCCAACCCGGAACAATGAGTATAGTTCTTACTCCTCTCCTTCTTATTATTCTCATTACCCTGGGTAAGAGAGGCAGAGAAGGGAACACATACACCGACTGGTACACCCACGGTGTTACCAGAGCGTCCACAGCTATCGCCTGAGGGTCCTTGACCTGGCGCAATATCTTTGTTTTCTGAGAAAGTCTGCTTCTCAGTTGTCCACTCCGGGAATGAACACTGCTGACAGTGCTAACATGATTTTCCGCCCATCGGAGAATCCTTGTGGCTTCTGCCATCGCCATCCTGCTTCTTGTGCCGCCCTGTCGTGTACATGAGCGACCGCCGTGATGTTGTCTGACTGGATCAGCACCGGCCGGTGTTGAAGCAGGGGTCTAGCCTGACTTAGGGCATTGTAAATGGCCCTTAGTTCCAGAATATTTATGTGTATGGAAGTCTCCTGACTTTTCCATAGCCTTGGAAGTTTCTTCCCTGTGTGACTGCCCCCCAGCCTCGAAGGCTGGCATCCGTGGTCAACAGGACCCACTCCTGTATGCCGAATCTGCGGCCCCCTAGAAGATGAGCACTCTGCAGCCACCACAACAACGACACCCTGGCCCTTGGAGACAGGGTTATCCGCCGATGCATCTGAAGATGCGACCCGGACCACCTGTCCAACAGATCCCTCTGGAAAATCCTTGAATGGGACCTGGCGAATGGAATTTCTTTGTAAGAAGCTACCATCCTTCCCAGGGCTCGCGTGCATTGATGCACCGACACCTGTATACGTATAAGGAGGTCTCTGTCTAGAGACGACAACTCCTTGGACTTCTCTCCTCCGGGAGAAACCCTTTTTATCCTGTTCTGTGTCCAGAACCATACTCAGGAACAGTAGACGCGTCGTAGGAACCAGCTGCGACTTTGGAATATTCAGAATTCAGCCGTGCTGTTGTAGCACTTCCCGAGATAGTGCTACTCCGCCGAACAACTGCTCCCTGGACCTCGCCTTTATAAAGGAGATCGTCCAAGTACGGGATAATTATTTCGGCCATTACCTTGGTAAATACCTCGGTGCCGGGGACAGACCAACGGCAACGTCTGGAATTGGTAATGACAATCCTGTTCCACAATTTTGAGGTACTCCTGGTGAAAAGGGTAAATAGGGACATGCAGGTAAGCATCCTTGATGTCCAGTGATACCATCCAGGCTTGCAATAATCGCCCTGAGCGATTCCATTTCGAACTTGAACCTTCGTATATAAGTGTTCAAGGCTTTCAATTTTAGAATGGGTCTCACCGAACCGTCTGGTTTCGGTACCACAACATTTTGGAATAGTAACCCCGGCCTTGTTGAAGGAGGGGTACCTAGATTTCACCTGCTGGAAGTGCAGCATGTGAATTGCCGCCAGTACTACCTTTCTCCGAGGGCAGTAGGCAAGGCTGAGGTGAGGTAACGGCGAGGGGGAGTCGCCTCGAACTCCAGCCTGTATCCCTGTGATACTATTTGCAGAACCTAGGGATCCACCTGTGGGCAAACCCACTGGTCCCTGAAGTTCCCGAGAAGCGCCTCTACCGCACCTGTCTCCACCTGTGGAGCCCCAACGTCAAGCGGTGGACTCAGAGGAAGCGGGGGAAGATTTTTGATCCTGGGAACTGGCTGCTGGTGCAGCTTTTTCCTTCTTCCCTTGTCTCTGTGCAGAAAGGAAGCGCCTTTGACCCGCTTGCTTTTCTGAAGCCGAAAGGACTGTATCTGAAAATACGGTGCCTTCTTAGGCTGTGAGGAAACCTGAGGTAAAAAATTTTTTCTTCCCAGCTGTTGCTGTGGATACGAGGTCCCAGAGACCATCCCCAACAATTCCTCACCTTTATAAGGCAGAATCTCCATGTGCCTTTTATAGGCAGCATCACCTGTCCACTGCCGGGTTTCTAATACCCTCCTGGCAGAATGGACATTGCATTAATTCTGGATGCCAGCCGGCAAATATCCCTCTGTGCATCCTTTATATATAAGACGACGTCTTTAATATGCTCTATGTTAGCAAACTATTTTCCCTATCTTAGAGTATTAATATTATCTGACAGAGTATCAGACCACGCTGCAGCAGCACTATTTATGCTGAGGCGATTGCAGGTCTCAGTATATAACCTGAGTGTGTGTATATACAGACTTCAGGATAGCCTCCTGCTTTTTATCAGCAGGCTCCTTCAAGGTGGCCGTACCCTAAGACGGCAGTGCCACCTTTTTTGACAAACGTGTGAGCGCCTTATCCACCATAAGGGATATCTCCCAACGTGACCTATCCTCTGGCGGGAAAGGATACGCCATCAGTAACTTTTTCAAAATTACCAGTTTCTTATTGGGGGAACCCACGCTACTTTACACACTTCATTCATTCATCTGATGGGGGAACAAAACACTGGCTGCTTTTTCTCCACAAAAATAAAACCCCTTTTATGTGGTACTTGGGTTCAGGTCAGAAATGCGTAACACATTTTTTATTGCCGAGATCATGTAACGGATGTTCCTAGTGGATTGTGTATATGTCTCAATCTCGTCGACACTGGAGTCAGACTCCGTGTCGACATCTGTGTCTGCCATCTGAGGTAACGGGCGCTTTCTTGAGTCCCTGATGGCCTTTGAGACGCCTGGGCAGGCGCGGGCTGAGAAGCCGGCTGTCCCACAGCTGTTTTACATCATCCAGCCTTGTAAGGAGTTGACATGGTCGTTTAATACCTTCCACCTATCCATCCACTCTGGTGTCGGCCCCACAGGGGACGACATCCCATTTATCGGCCTCTGCTCCACCTCCACGTAACCTTCCTCATCCCACATGTCGACACAGCCGTACCGACACACAGCACACACACAGGGAATGCTCTGACTGAGGACAGGACCCCACAAGGCCCTTTGGGGAGACAGAGAGAGAGTATGCCAGCACACACCAGAGCGCTATATAATGCAGGGATTAACACTATAACAGTGATTTTTCCCCCAATAGCTGCTTGTATAAACAATATTGCACCTAAATTTAGTGCCCCCCCTCTCTTTTTAACCCTTTGAGCCTGAAAACTACAGGGGAGAGCCTGGGGAGCTGTCTTCCAGTTGCACTGTGAAGAGAAAATGGCGCCATTGTGCTGAGGGAAATAGCCCCGCCCCTTTTTTGCGGACTTTTCTCCCGCTTTTTTATGGATTCTGGCAGGGGTATTTATCACATATATAGCCTCTGGGGCTATATATTGTGATATATTTGCCAGCCAAGGTGTATTTATTGCTTCTCAGGGCGCCCCCCCCCAGCGCCCTGCACCCTCAGTGACCGGAGTGTGAAGTGTGTATGAGGAGCAATTGCGCACAGCTGCAGTGCTGTGCGCTACCTTGGTGAAGACTGATGTCTTCTGCCGCCAATTTTCCGGATTTCTTCTTGCTTCTGGCTCAGTAAGGGGGCCGGCGGCGCGGCTCCGGGACCGAACACCAATGGCCGGTTCCATGCGGTCGATCCCTCTGGAGCTAATGGTGTCCAGTAGCCTAAGAAGCCCAAGCTACCACCAGTTAGGTAGGTTCGCTTCTTCTCCCCTTAGTCCCTCGCTGCAGTGAGTCTGTTGCCAGCAGATCTCACTGTAAAATAAAAAACCTAACATATACTTTCTTTCTAGGAGCTCAGGAGAGCCCCTAGTGTGCATCCAGCTCGGCAGGGCACAGGATTCTAACTGAAGTCTGGAGGAGGGTCATAGTGGGAGGAGCCAGTGCACACCAGGTAGTCCTAATTCTTTCTTAGCTGTGCCCAGTCTCCTGCGGAGCCGCTATTCCCCATGGTCCTTACGGAGTCCCCAGCATCCACTAGGACGTTAGAGAAATGAGAATTATCTTCGTCCTCCTCGTTTCCAGCACACAGGGGCATCCGCTCCTTCGGGTGGACTGAATCCAACGGATCCACAAACACACCCTGCCCTGACCGCTGTCATTACATCGAAGTGTCTCACTTGCATATCCTTTGCAGCTGCCACTGTAAGTAATGTCCTTATGGTTGTGTGCTTTACTACTGGAGCAAATGTCTCATCATAGTCCTCTCTATATTTTTGCAAATATCCTTTGGCTACTAATCTGGCCTTGTATCTCTCCAGTTTTCCATCTGCGTTGTATTGGACTTTGAATGTCCATTTGCTGCCTATGGTTTATCTTCCTGCTGGCAGTTCTGTTAGTGTCCATGTCTGATTGTCGTGCATGGATTTAATTTCTTCTTTTGTTACTTCTATCCATTTTGAAGCTTCCCTTTCCCTTTCAGATACTTCTTCCCAGGATGTGGGTTCACGTATAATAATGGTGCTAGCTTTATATGAGAGATGCACTGGTGCTTTGCCTTGGTTCTCTCTGGTCTAGCGCCTTACTTCATCTGTGGTGCACTCTTGTATACCTTTGGTATCTGGTTTGAGATTGATTTCAACCTCTTGGTCAGCATCTGTTGTGATGGTGTCACAAGAGTCAGTGTTGTCTTCTTTAACCAGATTTGCTGGAATCACCACTTCATTTTTTAGTCCACGAAGGTCACACTATTGCTTATGGTTATCGTATCTGTCTTTGGGTTCAGAATTCTGTATCCTTTGGAACATTCACTGTATCCAACGATAATTCCTTCCACTGCGCAGTTCTGCAGTTTACTGCATCTTCCTGCTGGAATATACACAAATGCTTTACATCCAAAGACTCTTATGTGTTTAACATTCGGTTTCCTGCAAAAATTCATATGGGGCTTTCTCCACTGTTCTTGAGAATAATCTGTTCTGTAAATATGTGGCTGTTACGGCTTCACCCCAGTATTTATCAGGTAATTCTTCTTTCTTTCAGCTACCCATTCTGTTCTGGTGTGTAGGGTACTATCTTGTGGTGCTCTATACTGAGTCATCTCAGGAAGTGTTCTATTTTGTGACCCGTGAATTCACCTCCATTGTCGCTATTTAATACTAGTGGATTGCTTTGACATTTATTTCTAGCCATTGTTACGTAAATCATGTAACTTGTCCAGTACTTCATCCTTGCTTTTGATCAGATAAGTAACTGTATATCTGGAGTAGTCATCAGTGAAAGTCACTATATATCTGTTACCGCTTGATGTACGTACTTGCATTGGGCCACATACGTCGCTGTGTATGAGATCTAGAGGCCTCTGGACTCTGTTCTCATTTTGTTTTGGAATGGTCATTCTTGTGAATTTGGCTTTTATACAGCATTCACACCTCATGGTTTTTGAACAGTCCGATACTGTGAGGTCCTTTGCTAGGCCTCTCTTTTGTAGTTCCTTAATGCTGTTCAGGTGCCTGTGTCCTAGTCATCTGTGCCACATGTGAATACAGTCAGTTGTCTTTAATCTCACCTGTTGTACCGCAGTGTCTAGACGATACAGGTGTTCTGCTTTGGCTGTGGCTACTGTTTCTGTTCCATTTTGGATGATGCACATTTTATCTTTGAATTTATTGGTAAATCCTTTATCCGTCAAACACTTTACAGATATTGGGGGTAATTCCAAGTTGATCGCAGCAGGAATTTAGTTAGTAATTAGGCAAAACCATGTGCACTGCAGGGGAGGCAGATTTAACATGTGCAGAGAGAGTTAGATTTGGGTGGGGTGTATTCAATCTGCAATCTAATTTGCAGTGTAAAAATAAAGCAGCCAGTATTTACCCTGCACAGAAATAAAATAACCCACCCAAAGCTAACTCTCTGCACATGTTATATCTGCCTCCCCTTCAGTGCACATGGTTTTGCCCAATTGCTAACTAAATTCCTGCTGCGATCAACTTGGAATTACCCCCATTAATCTGCCTTCCAATCTGGGAACATATAATACGTTGTATTGTTCTATCACTTCCATTATTACTGGAGCATATGAGCATGCCATGCCCATGACCTTCCGCAGTGATATTGGTACCATCTGCAAGATAGATTGCTTCTCTATGACTTGTGTCAATTTCGGTGAAGAAATCTGTCACTTGTCATATGACTTGTCGCTCCTGAATCTATGTTCCAACTAAAGTTCGTATGTGTTATTGATGTTTTAAAACAGGGGTTCTCAAACAATTTTGCTCTGGGACCCCATCTGACAAAACATTTTTTTAATGTGACCCCAGCAAGTTACTGCCGAACAATATCCATATATATTTATTTATAAGTCTCACACTTTATTTTTAAGATCTGGTGATTTTTTTTTTCTTACAAAATAAATGCACAAATGTAGAGAACATGATACTTTCCTTTTTTTTTTTTAAGAATTCTTTATTTTGAGTAGTCAGCCAATTATACAGAAAGAAATAACACCAAGGCTGCTTGATAAACAGATAAAAGCAGACAAAATAATTGCAAAATAGCATTGTGTGACACTTTTCAATAACTAAAACTAATTTATATAATAACAAAAACTTTATTTACGTCTTAATGGGATGGGTGAGCTTGTAGTGTTGAACACAAATTCTTGAAACAGGGTTGTGTGTGACTGAGATAAAGGCGAATGTCATCTTCAACAGCGAGACGGGATCTGTACCTATTTTTCAGTAATGTTAAAGCTGAAATCCAGCTTCACAAAAGGTAGGTAGATGTAAACGGCATCAGCACCTTCAATGCAGCAGATGACAGGTCTGGGTATTCCTGTTGAACCGAGATCCAGAAGTTTGCAAGAGGTTGTTCAGAGTATCTCAGCTTCAGTGTCTCATCACAAGAGAGATCAATCAATTTTTCAGCCACTGAAAGTGGCAAAAAAGCATTTGCAGTTGCTTCAGCACTGAAGGGATTCCTAATCCACGCTTCTGCTTTTTGATCCTTTTCAGGAAAGTACTGACGAAATTGCTGTTGAAGGGTCTCCAGATGGCTGATAATAGGTTTCAAATCATGTTTTGGAAGATTGTCATGCAAAAAATCATCCAACAAAGGAAATGCTTCAAAATTACCATTTTCCACACGAGTGTACCACAAGGACAGCTTCTTGATCCAACTTTCAATCTTGTCAGTGGATGAAAAAAACTGTAATTTCTTGTCCTTGGAGGGACATTAAACCAGTCAAAAATGTCTGCTAGGTAAGATAGCATAGCAAGCCACTTGGCATCTAAAAATTTTTCAGCCAGCATGGAATCTGTCTGGAAAAAAAAATGAAAAAAATAAATAGATTTTAAACCTACCGGTAAATCTTTTTCTCCTAGTCCGTAGAGGATGCTGGGGACTCTGTAAGGACCATGGGGTATAGACCGGCTCCGCAGGAGACATGGGCACTACAAAGAAACTTTAGAATGGGTGTGCACTGGCTCCTCCCTCTATGCCCCTCCTCCAGACCTCAGTTAGAGAAACTGTGCCCAGAGGAGATGGACAGTACGAGGAAAGGATTTTGTTAATCCAAGGGCAAGATTCACACCAGCCCACACCATCCACACCGTATAACCTGGAATATACGAACCAGTCAACAGTATGAAACAGAACAGCATCAGTCCAAGACTGAACAAAATTGTAACATAACCCATATGCAAGCAATAACTATATATATATATATATATATATACATATATATATATATACACATACACACACACACACACACACACACACACACACACACACACACACACACACACACACACACACACACACACACACACACACCTTGCAGAATTTAGTCCGCAATGGGACGGGCGCCCAGCATCCTCTACAGACTAGGAGAAAAAGATTTACCGGTAGGTTTAAAATCTTATTTTCTCTTACATCCTAGAGGATGCTGGGGACTCCGTAAGGACCATGGGGATTATACCAAAGTTCCAAAACGGGCGGGAGAGTGCGGATGACTCTGCAGCACCGATTGAGCAAACATGAAGTCCTCATCAGCCAGGGTATCAAACTTGTAGAATTTTGCAAAAGTGTTTGAACCCGACCAAGTCGCCGCTCGGCAAAGCTGTAAAGCCGAGACGCCTCGGGCAGCCGCCCAAGAAGAGCCCACCTTCCTAGTGGAATGGGCCTTTACTGAATTAGGTAACGGCAATCCAGCCGAAGAATGAGCCTGCTGAATCGTGTTACAGATCCAGCGAGCAATAGTCTGCTTAGAAGCAGGAGCGCCAACCTTGTTGGCCGCATACAGGACAAACAGAGCCTCTGTTTTCCTAACCCTAGCTGTTCTGGCTACATAAATTTTCAAAGCCCTGACCACATCAAGGGACTAGGAATCCACCAGATCCCTTGTAGCCACAGGCACCACAATAGGTTGATTCATATGAAAAGAGGAAACGACCTTAGGCAAAAATTGAGGACTAGTCCGCAACTCAGCTCTATCCATATGGAAAATCAGATAGGGACTTTCGTGAGACAAAGCCGCCAACTCAGACACTCGCCTTGCAGATGCCAAGGCCAACAACATAACCACTTTCCAAGTGAGATACTTTAATTCCACGGTTTGAAGAGGCTCAAACCAGTGAGACTTAAGGAACTGTAACACCACGTTAAAGGTCCCATGGTGCCACAAAAGAAGGCTGGATATGCAGCACTCCCTTCACAAAAGTCTGGACTTCTGGGAGAGAAGCCAATTCCATCTGAAAGAAAATGGACATGGCCGAAATCTGTACCTTAATGGAGCCTAATTTGAGACCCAAATTCACCCCAGTCTGTAGGAAGTGGAGAAAACGGCCCAGATGGAATTCTTCTGGAGGAGCATTCTTGGTCTCAACACCAAGACACATACTTCCTCCAGATACGGTGATAATGTTTCGCCGTCACCTCCTTCTTAGCCTTTATCAGAGTAGGAATGACCTCATCCGGAATGCCCTTTCTAGCTAGGATCCGGCGTTCAACCGCCATGCAGTCAAACGCAGCCGCGGTAAGTCCTGGAACAGACAGGGCCCCTGTTGCAACAGGTCCTCCCTGAGAGGAAGAGGCCACGGATCTTCTGTGAGCATATCCTGCAGAACCGGATACCAGGCCCTTCGAGGCCAATCTGGAACAATGAGAATTGTCTGCACTCCTTTTCGTCTGATGATTCTCAATATTTTTGAGATGAGAGGAAGAGGAGGGAACACACAGATCGACTGAAACACCCATGGTGTCACCAGGGCGTCCACTGCCACTGCCTGAGGGTCCCTTGACCTGGCACAATACCTCGGAAGCTTCTTGTTGAGGCGTGACGCCATCATGTCTATTTGAGGCAGTCCCCACTGACTTGCAATCTCTGTAAAGACTTATTGATGAAGTTCCCACTCTCCTGGAGATCGTGTCTGCTGAGGAAGTCTGCTTCCCAGTTGTCCACTCCCGGAATGAAGACTGCTGTCAGAGCGCTTACATGATTTTCCGCCCCACCGAAGAATTCTGGTGGCTTCTGCCATTGCCACTCTGCTCTTTGTTCCGCCTTGGCAGTTTACATGAGCCACTGCTGTGACGTTGTCTGACTGAATCAGAACCGGTAGGTCGCGAAGAACATTCTCCGCTTGACGCAGGCCGTTGTATATGGCCCTCAATTCCAGTACGTTGATGTGTAGACAAGCCTCCTGGCTTGACCACAGTCCCTGGAAGTTTCTTCCCTGTGTGACTGCTCCCCATACTCTGAGGCTCGCGTCCGTGGTCACCAGAATTCAGTCTTGAATGCCGAACCTGCGACCCTCTAGAAGGTGAGCACTTTGCAGCCACCACAAGAGAGATACCCTGGCCCTGGGGGACAGGCTGATCATCTGATGAATATGTAGATGTGACCCGGACCACTTGTCCAGAAGGTCCCACTGAAAAGTCCTCGCATGGAACCTGCCGCAGGGAATGGCCTTGTAAGACGCCACCATCTTTCCCAGAACTCGAGTGCATTGATGGACCGACACCCTTTTTGGCTTTAACAGGTCCCTGACCAAGTTCTGGAGTTCCTGGGCCTTTTCCAACGGGAGAAAACCCCTTTTTTTGTTCCGTGTCCAGAATCATGCCTAAGAAAGGCAATCGGGTCGTTGGAACCAACTGTGACTTTGGTAGATTGAGAATCCAGCCGTGCTGCTGCAACAACCTCAGGGAGAGTGATACGCTGTTCAGCAACTGTTCTCTCGATCTCGCTTTTATCAGGAGATCGTCCAAGTACGGGATAATAGTGACTCCCTGCTTGCACAGGAGCACCATCATTTCCGCCATTACCTTGGTGAAAATCCTCGGGGCAGTGGAAAGCCCAAACGGCAATGTCTGAAATTGGTAATGACAATCCTGTACAGCAAATCTCAGGAACGCCTGATGAGGAGGATATATGGGGACATGAAGGTATGCATCTTTTATGTCCAGGGACACCATATAATCCCCCCCTTCCAGGCTGGCGATGACCGCTCTGAGCGATTCCATCTTGAATTTGAACCTTTTCAAGTATAGGTTTAAGGATTTTAAATTCAGAATGGGTATGACCGAACCGTCCGGTTTCGGGACCACCAACAGGGTTGAGTAGTACCCCTTCCCCCTCTGAAGCAGGGGAACCTCGGCCACCACTTGTTGAAGACACAATTTTTGAATCGCCTGTAACACTATCTCCCTTTCCAGGGGAGAAGTTGGTAGCGCAGATTTGAAAAACCGGCAAGGAGGCACTTCTTCGAATTCCAGCTTGTAACCCTGGGAAACAATGTCTATTGCCCAGGGATCCACCTGTGATTGAACACAGACGTGGCTGAAAAGTCGAAGACGTGCCCCCACTGGGGCGGACTCCCTCAGCGGAGCCCCAGCGTCATGCGGTGGATTTTGTAGAAGCCGGTGAGGACTTCTGCTCCTGGGAACTAGCTGTAGTTGGCAGCTTTTTCCCTCTGCCCTTACCTCTGGCGAGAAAGGAAGATCCCCGTACTCTTTTGGATTTATGCGACCGAAAGGACTGCATCTGATAATGTGGCCTTTTCTTTGGCTGTGAGGAAACATAAGGATTTACCTGCAGTAGCTGTGGAAACCAGGTCCGTGAGACCTTCCCCAAATAAGTCCTCACCCTTGTAAGGCAACACCTCCATATGCCTCTTTGAGTCGGCATCACCCGTCCATTGGCGGGTCCACAGGGCTTGCCTAGTAGAAATCGTCGCCATGGCGTTGGCTCTGGAACCCAGTAGGCCAACGTCTCTCTGAGCATCTCTCATATATAGGACAGCATCCTTAATATGACCCAAGGTCAATAAAATGGTATCCTTATACAGTGTATCAATTTCAGTTGACAAGGTATCTGTCCACGCTGCTACAGCGCTACAAACCCAAGCTGACGCTATCGCCGGTCTGAGTAATGTACCAGTATGTGTGTAAATCGACTTCAAGGTAGTCTCCTGCCTGCGATCAGCAGGATCCTTGAGGGTTGCAGTATCTTGAGACGGCAGTGCCACTTTTTTGGATAAGCGCGTTAACGCTTTGTCCACCCTGGGGGAGGATTCCCACCGTATCCTGCCCTTAGCCAGGAAAGGATACGCCATAAGAATCCTTTTGGGAATCTGCAGTTTTTTGTCTGGAGTTTCCCAAGCCCTTTCAAACAACTAATTTAGCTCATGTGAAGGGGGGAAAGTAACCTCAGGTTTCTTTTGTTTAAACATGTGGACCCTCGTGTCAGGTACAGAATGGTCATCTGTGATATGCAACACATCTTTTATTGCAATAATCATATAATTAATACTTTTTGCCAATTTTGGCTGCAACCTTGCATCATCGTAATCGACACTGGTCAGAATCCGTGTCAGTATCAGTGTCTACTACTTGGGTTAGTGGGCGCTTCTGAGACCCAGAAGGGACCTGTGACATAGTAAAAGGCAGGGATGGACTCCCTGTACTTTCCCTGGACTCTGCTTTGTCCAACAGTTTGTGTAATAAATTCACATTTGCATTTAAAACATTCCACATTTCCACCCAATCAGGTGTCGGCGTTGCCGACGGATACACCACACTCCTTTGCTCCACCTCCTCCCTAGAAGAGCCTTCCGCTTCAGACATGCCGACACACACGTACAGACACCCCACACACTCAGGGAAATCTCTAATCTGGAGACAGGTCCCCAACAAGGCCCTTTGGAGAGACAGAGAGAGTATGCCAGCACAACACCCAGCGCCAATGTCCCTGGAAACACAACACCCAGAAATATAGCGCTTTTTTATATCTGTATTGACTGCGCCAAAATTATGTGCCCCCCCCCCCCCTCCTTTAAAGCCCTCTGTCACCGTGCTCAGCAGGGGAGAGTCCAAGGAGCCAGCTTCTCAGCAGCGTGCTGTGGAGAAAATGGCGCTGGTTAGTGCTGTGGGATCAAGCTCCGCACCCTCAGCGGCAGGCTTCGGTCCCACTCAAAATACAAACAAACCTGGCGGGGGATTGTATATAATAATGCCACAAAATATTATACCATTATTCATGCCAGCCAAGAGGATTATTGCTGCCCAGGGTGCCCCCCCTGCACCCATCCGTGCGTGTGTGGGAGCAATGGCGCTGCGCGTTACCTCCGTGAAGATCCGAAGTCTTCTGCCGCCTGTGAAGTCTTCTTTCTTCGTTACTCACCCAGCTTTCTATCTTCCGGATCTGCAAGGACGATGGCGGCGCGGCTCTGGGACGAACGGCTAGGGTGAAACCTGCGTTCCAATCCCTCTGGAGCTAATGGTGTCCAGTAGCCTAAGAAGCAGAGCCTATCACTGAAGTAGGTCTGCTTCTCTCTCCTCAGTCCCAGGACGCAGGGAGCCTGTTGCCAACAGGACTCCCTGAAAATAAAAAAAAAACTAACACATTTCTTTTTTACAGAGAAGCTCAGGAGAGCTCCCCTGAAAGCACCCAGTCTCCTCTGGGCACAGGATCTAACTGAGGTCTGGAGGAGGGGCATAGAGGAAGGAGCCAGTGCACAACCATTCTAAAGTTTCTTTGTAGTGCCCATGTTTCCTGCGGAGCCCGTCTATACCCCATGGTCCTTACGGAGTCCCCAGCATCCTCTAGGACGTAAGGAAAAAAAAAAAAAAAAAAAAAAAAAAGTACTTCGTCCCTAAGCTCAAATAAACGGTTGACCACCTTTCCCCGTGACAACCAGCGTACTTCTGTGTGGTAAAGTAACTGATGGTGCTCAGCTCCCATCTCCTCACACAAAACTCTGAATAGGCGTGCACTTGTTGCATTGCTCTTAATGACGTTTACTGTGCGTATAGCTTCATCAAGGACTTGTTTTAGAATAGGTGGCATTTTTTTTTGCAACAAAGGCTTGCCTATGTATAATGCAGTGAGTCCAGACTGCTTGTGGTGCAACAGCTTGCACTCTGGTCACTAGCCCGCTGTTGTTTCCAGTCATTGCCCGAGCACTGTCACTGCAAATTCCTACACAGCGCAGCCAATCCAAAGTCAGTGACAAAAGTATCCAGACGTGAAAAAAGCTGTTCCCCAGCAGCACGTTGCGGTCGCGGCTGGCAGAAAAAAAATAAAATAAAAAAAATTCCTCATGTAGATTTTCGTCATTCTCAAATTTTATGTAAGTCAGCATCTGAGCAGACCCCGACATATCTGTCGTTTCATCAATCTGAATGCCAAAAAAAAGCACTTTGCTTAACCATGTTGGTGACTTGCTCTGTCACGTCTCTTGCCATACTATGAATTCGCCTAGCTATAGTGTCATTAGACAGAGGGATCAAATCAAGCCGAGTAGCATCATTTTGCCCAAGCATAATACAAACCATTTCTTTGGCACAAGGTAGAAAAAAAAAAAAAAAGCTTTCTCCAATGTTGTGGGGTTTACCTGTTTTGGTTATCCAGTATGACACCACAAATGAGGCCTCAAGTGCTTTCTCATTAACTGCACCTTTTAGTACGTTTTTTTGGCCTCGTAGTTCCCTCAATTTTCATTTAAAATAATCAAGCGGTTTGGTTTGAAGAGACCTGTGCTTTGTCTGTAGGTGCCTGATAATTTTTGACGGTTTTAAGCCCTCTTTAGCAAGAACTTCACCACACACATTTTGGATCATATTTCCGGTTTCTTGGCTTTTTATTTTTACTTGAATCTTCGCTGGCAATACATCTTTTGCTGCAACTGGCAACAGACTTTCCATCATTGCTCTGCTTTCTGACACTCTTTTGAAGACAACGGTCCATTTCATTCAGTGATGTGCAACCGGCAGAGAAAAAAAAACCTGGATTTAATGCTCTTTACTCCACTGGTTCTTTTTTTATGCCATTTCAACCCCCTCCTCATCGTCTTCCTTATATATTCTTATGCCATAAAAATATATAGGGAAGATGATGGGCAAGGGGGAAGGAAGGAGGGAGACTGTTTGATGAGGCATAAAATGTATGCACTTAATCTTCCTTATAAAAGGGTGCTTCAATAAATAAGGTAACCTGTCATTGCATATATTCAACTCGTACATCTATCCCAGCATGGTTGAAGTGCCTGAAGCCAAACATGGCAGCTTCCTGAACTTCACTGTCGCTTGCGAATAGTCTTCCACGCAGGTGCTTCAATTGTCCAAAGAGATGGGAATCACTGTGTGACAGGTCAGGGCTGTAGGGAGGATGGTCCAGCACCTCCCAAGGATAGCGCTTTAACAACTCACACATGCGTTATCAAATGTAGTGCATGAAACCCAAACCTGTTTCTGTGACATGATGTTATCACCGTACACCTCAGCAAGTTGGCGATGAATGTCAGCTGCTGATGTGCCTTTGGACTCAGAAATCTGATCACACTAAGCACTTCAATGTTTAACCATATTTCCATCAGCCCCGCCATCTTACAACTGATATTTTGTTGTGGATGTGGGGAGGATCAGTATATATTTGTTGTGGGATGTGGGGAGGGTCAGTGTGGTATTTGTTATGGATGTGGGGAGGATCAGTGTATATTTGTTATGGATGTGGGGAGGATCAGTGTATATTTATTTGTTATGGATGTGGAGAGGATCAGTATATATTTGTTGTGGGATGTGGGGAGGGTCAGTGTGGTATTTGTTGTGGCATGGGGAGATCAAAGCTGCATTTGGTGGTCTGAGTGGTTTGTGTCTGCCTCTCTTCCCATCTTCTTTCAGTGCCAGCCTTTCTGCCTATCCTCTGTGCCAGCCTCTCTTTCTTTCCTCTGCACTAGCCTCTTCCCTTCCTCTGTGCCCATCCTCTCTTTCCTCTTCCCTTCCTCTGTGCCCATCCTCTCTTTCCTCTGCACTAGCCTCTTCCCTTCCTCTGTGCCAGCTTCTCTGCACAAGTCTCTCTTCCCTTCCTCTCCGCACCGGCCTTACACATGATTGGTCTTGTTAAATTACTTATTGAATTACCTGGTATATTTTTATGGCATACAAATTTATAAGGAAGATGATGGGCAAAAGGGGTTGGAGAGGTGGCAAAAATGTATGCATATGACCCTTCATCTTCCTTATTTATCTTTATGACCATCGTCTATCTTATATATTTGTAGGACATAAAAATATATAGGAAAGATGGGCATAAAATGCAGCTACTCATCTTAGCCATGGCAAACGCTACTTGTTTGCTGTGACTAGCATACCCACGGATGTGTGCGTACACTGCGCATGCACCCACAAACCATAGGATCGCATGGGTGTGTATGCTCCCGCAAATGGATCACACATGGGTCTGAGTAGTTGCAATTGCGATGCAGCTGCATGTGTGGCCCATTTGCAGCAAAGAGGAGGGCGGCATATCTGTATATAGAGTATAGGGAAGGTAGTAGGCAAGGAGGGTGAAGGTAGTAGGCAAGGGCCCATCACCTTCCTAAAGTATTTTTATGGCCATCATATTCTTTATACCTGTATATTGGGGTGTAGCAGAGCCGTAACTAGGTGTGTGCCGATGGTGCCTTGCCCACAGTGCAAATGCACTGAAGGCGCACTATTGCCCCCCCCACACACAGCCGCTGTACCCAGTGAGGCACTAGTGAAAGTTCCGACTGGCGTCGGCGTGCTACCGCACCTCACCCCTGTATCCCGCCTGCGAGTCCCGGCCCCTGGGTAGCGCACCTCAGTCATCCCCCATATCCGGCCAGCAAGTCCCGGCGCCTGTGAGCATGTATGGGACGGAGAGTGGCGCTGCTCACCCCCGTATCCAGCCTGCGGCCTGTGAGTCCCGGCGCCTCACCCCCGTATCGCACCTCACCCCCGTATCCCGCCTCCAGCCTGTGAGTCCCGGCGCCTGTGTAAGGGACGGGGCACCGGCTGTGTATTGGAGAGGGAGCAGTAATGTAGGCTGCTGCGGGTCCAGTATAGGTGTATGCCTGGAAGTTGTGGAAGACGGATCGTCGCACAGGTGACACACACACCCCACCACACACTCTCTCTCACAGTGCCTAATGTGATAAAAAAGCGTGGCCCTGTTGCTGTAATATGTAAAAACGGGGACTGCTGTCTAGTGAATAAAAAAGGGGGACTGGCTGCCGTAATGTGTAAAAAAGGGGACACTGGATTCCGTAATGTGTAGAAAGGGGGACACTGTCTGCCGTAATGTGTAGAATGGGAGCTCTGTGGCCATGCCCCTTCCCCTGAAGCCATGCCCCTATATTTTTGCGCGCACCTACGGCACGCATTGTCTGTTTTTTATATGGTATGTGTATGGGATTGGGGAAGGGGGGGGGGGGGGGGGGAGGGAAGGGCGCTGATGCAGATTCTTGCACACAGTGTTAAAATGTCTAGTTACGGTACTGGGGTGTAGTATGTGATGCCGGCGGTCAGGCTCCCGGCGGCCAGCATACCGACGCGGAATCCCGACCGCCGGCATACTGACAGCTGGGCAAGCGCAAATGAGCCCCTTGCGGGCTCGCTACGCTCGCCCCACTGTGGGCACGGTGGCACTATCTATTCTCTCTCCAGGGAGGTTGTGGACCCCCAAGAGGGAGAAAAAAACGTCAGTATGCCGGCAGTCGGGATTCCTGCGCCAGTATGGTGGTCATCAGGAGCCTGGCCGCCGGCAACCTGAAGATCACCCGTAAATTGTTATGGCATACGAATATTTAAGAAAGATGACTGGACATAAAGACATAAGAAAGATGAAAAGCAAGGGTGGCTAACGTGCATACATTTTATGCATCATCACTCCCCCTTGCCCATCATCTTCCCTATAAATATTTTATGGGCAAAAAAACAAACAAAAAAACTTTCAGTAGTATATTTTTATAGTATATAAACTTCTAAGAAATATATGAGAATAAAATAAGAATTTACTCACCGGTAATTCTATTTCTCTTAGTCCGTAGTGGATGCTGGGAACTCCGTAAGGACCATGGGGAATAGCGGGCTCCGAAGGAGGCTGGGCACTCTAGAAAGATCTTAGACTACCTGGTGTGCACTGGCTCCTCCCACTATGACCCTCCTCCAAGCCTCAGTTAGGTACTGTGCCCGGACGAGCGTACACAATAAGGAAGGATTTTGAATCCCGGGTAAGAGACTCATACCAGCCACACCAATCACACCGTACAACTCGTGATATGAAACACAGTTAACAGTATGAAACAATAGAGCCTCTCAACAGATGGCTCAACAATAACCCGATTTAGTTAACAATAACTATGTACAAGTAATGCAGATAAACCGCACTTGGGATGGGCGCCCAGCATCCACTACGGACTACGAGAAATAGAATTACCGGTGAGTAAATTCTTATTTTCTCTAACGTCCTAGTGGATGCTGGGAACTCCGTAAGGACCATGGGGATTATACCAAAGCTCCCAAACGGGCGGGAGAGTGCGGATGACTCTGCAGCACCGAATGAGAGAACTCCAGGTCCTCCTCAGCCAGGGTATCAAATTTGTAGAATTTTGCAAACGTGTTTGCCCCTGACCAAGTAGCTGCTCGGCAAAGTTGTAAAGCCGAGACCCCTCGGGCAGCCGCCCAAGATGAGCCCACCTTCCTTGTGGAATGGGCATTGACAGATTTTGGCTGTGGCAGGCCTGCCACAGTATGTGCAAGTTGAATTGTACTACAAATCCAACGAGCAATAGTCTGCTTAGAAGCAGGAGCACCCAGCTTGTTAGGTGCATATAGGATAAACAGCGAGTCAGATTTTCTGACTCTAGCCGTTCTGGAAACATATATTTTCAGTGCCCTGACAACGTCTAGCAACTTGGAGTCCTCCAAGTCCCTAGTAGCCGCAGGCACCACAATAGGCTTGTTCAGGTGAAACGCTGACACCACCTTTGGGAGAAACTGGGGACGAGTCCTCAATTCTGCCCTATCCATATGGAAAATCAAATAAGGGCTTTTACAAGACAAAGCCACCAATTCTGATACTCGCCTGGCAGAAGCCAAGGCCAATAACATAACCACCTTCCACGTGAGATATTTCAGATCCACGGTTTTTAGTGGTTCAAACCAATGTGATTTTAAGAAACTCAACACCACGTTGAGATCCCAAGGTGCCACAGGAGGCACAAACGGGGGCTGACTATGCAGCACTCCTTTTATAAATGTCTGAACTTCAGGTACTGAAGCTAGTTCTTTTTGAAAGAAAAATCGACAGAGCCGAGATCTGTACCTTAATGGAACCCAATTTAAGGCCCATAGTCACTCCTGCTTGCAGGAAATGCAGAAATCGACCTAGTTGAAATTCCTCTGTTGGGGCCCTTTCGGCCTCACACCATGCAACATATTTTCGCCATATGCGGTGATAATGAGTTGCTGTAACCCCTTTCCTGGCTTTAGTAAGCGTAGGAATGACTTCCTCCGGAATGCCCTTTTCCTTCAGGATCCGGCGTTCAACCGCTATGCCGTCAAACGCAGCCGCGGTAAGTCTTGGAACAGACAGGGCCCCTGCTGCCGCAGGTCCTGACTGAGTGGCAGAGGCCATGGGTCCTCTGATATAAATTCTTGAAGTTCTGGGTACCAAGCTCTTCTTGGCCATCCACGAGTATCGTTCTTACTCCTCGCCTTCTTATTATTCTCAGTACCTTTGGTATGAGAGGCAGAGGGGAGAACACATAAACCGACTGGTACACCCACGGTGTTACCAGAGCGTCCATAGCTATCGCCTGAGGGTCCCTTGACCCGGTGCAATATCTTTTATAGCTTTTTGTTGAGGCGGGACGCCATCATGTCCACCTGTGGCCTTTCCCAATGGTGTACAATCCTATTGGAAGACTTCTGGAGGAAGTCCCCATTCTCCCGGGTGGAGGTCGTGTCTGTTGAGAAGATCTGCTTCCCAGTTGTCCACTCCGGGAATGAACACTGCTGACAGTGCTAACACATGATTTTCCGCCTATCGGAGAATCCTTGTGGCTTCTGCCATCGCCATCCTGCTTCTTGTGCCGCCCTGTTGGTTTACATGGGCGACTGCCGTGATGTTGTCTGATTGGATCAGTACCGGCTGGTTTTGAAGCAGAGGCCTTGCTGGCCTCAGGGCATTGTAAATGGCCCTCAGATCCAGAATATTTATATGTAGGGAAATAACCTGACTTGACCAAAGTCCCTAGAAGTTTCTTCCCTGTGTGACTGCCCCCCAGCCTCAAAGGCTGGAATCCATGGTCACTAGGACCTAGTCCTGTATGCCGAACCTGCGGCCCTCTTGAAGATGGGCACTCTGCAGCCACCACAGTAGAGATACCCTGGTCCTTGGAGACAGGGTTATCAGCCTATGCATCGGAAGATGCGATCCGGACCACTTGTCCAACAGGTCCCTCTGAAAAGTTCTTGTATGGAACCTGCCTAATGGGATTGCTTCGTAGGAAGCTACCATTTTTCCCAGGACTCGCGTGCAATGATGCACCGCTACCTATTTTGGTTTCAGGAGGTCTCTGACTAGAGATGACAACTCCTTGGCTTTCTCCTCCGGGAGAAACACTATTTCTGGTTTATGTCCAGAACCATCCCCAAGAACAGTAGACGTGTCATAGGAACCAGCTGTGACTTTGGACTGTTTAGAATCCAACTATGCTGTTGTAGCACTTTCCAAAATAGTGCTACCCCGACTACCAACTGCTCCTTGGACCTCGCCCTTATAACGAGATTGTCCAAGTACGGGATAATTACAACTCCCTTTTTTCGAAGGAGTATCATCATTTCGGCCATTACCTTGATAAAACACCCTCGGTGCCATGTACAGTCCAAACGGCAGTGTCTGGACTTGGTAATGGTAATCCTGTACCACAAATCTGAGGTACTCCTGGCGAGGATGGTAAATGGGGACATGCAGGTAAGCATCCTTGATGTCCCGGGATACCATGTAATCCCCCTCGTCCAGGCTTGCAATAACCGCCCTGAGCGATTCCATCTTGAACTTGAATTTTTTTATGTTCAAGGATTTTAAATATAAAATGGGTCACACCGAACCATGCGGTTTCGGTACCCCAACTCGTGTGGAATAGTAACCCCGTCCTTGTTGAAGTAGGGGCACCTTGAGTATTACCTGCTGGGAATACCGCTTACTAATTGCCTCTAGCACAGCCTCCCTGCCTGAGGGAGTTGTCAGCAAGGCATATTTTAGGAAACGGCTGGGGGGAGACATCTCGAATTCCAGCTTGTACCCCTGAAATACTACTTGAAAGAAACAGGGATCCACCTGTGAGCGAGCCCACTAATTGCTGAAATTTTTGAGACGGCCCCCCACCGTACCTGGCTACACCTGTGGAGCACCCGTGTCATGGTGTGTACTCACAGGAGGCGGGGGAAGAATCTTGATTCTGGGAACAGGCTGACTGGTGCAGCTTTTTCCCTCTACCCTTGTCTCTGTACAGAAAGGAAGCGCCATTTGACCCGCTTGCTTTTCTGAAGCCGAAAGGACTGTACCTTTGTCTGTGAGGAAACCTGAGGTAAAATTATTTCTTCCCAGCAGTTGCTGTGGATACGAGGTCCCAGAGACCATCCCCAAATAATTCCTCACCCTTATAAGGCTCTCTATGCGCTTTTTAAGTCAGCATCACCTGTCCAGTGACAGGTCTCTAATACCCTCCTGACAGAATGGACATTACATTTATTTTGGATGCCAGCCGGCAAAATATCCCTCTGTGCATCCCCCATATATAAGACAACGTCTTTAATATGTTTTTATGTTTGCCAACTAGTATCCCTGTTTGACAGGGTCACCGACCACGCTGCAGCAGCACTATCTGCAGGTCTCAGTCTAGTACCTGAGTGTGTAAATACAGACTTCAGGATAGCCTCCTGTTTTTTATCAACAGGTACCTATTAAAGTGGCCGTATCCTAAGACGGCAGTGCCACCTTTTTTGACAAACGTGTGAGCGCCTTATCCACCCTAGGGGATATCTCCCAGCGTAACTTATCCTCCTGGCGGGAAAGGGTACGCCATCAGTAACTTTTTATAAATTACCAGTTTCTTAACGGGGGAACCCACGCTTTTCACACACTTCATTTATTCATCTGATGGGGGAACAAAAAACACTGCCTGTTTTTTTCTCCCCAAACCTAAAACCCATTTATAGAGGTGCTTGGGTTAAAGTCAGAAATGTATAACACATTTTTTATTGCCGGGATCAAGTCACGGATGTTCCTAGTGGATTGTGTATATGTCTCCAACTTGTCGACACTGGAGTCAGACTCCGTGTCGACATCTGTGTCTGCCATCTGAGAGAGCGGGCGTTTTTGAGCCCCTGATGGCCTTTGAGACGCCTGGGCAGGCGCGGGCTGCGAAGCCGGCTGTCCCACAGCTGTTACGTCATCCACCCTTTTATGTAAGGAGTTGACACTGTCGGTTAATACCTTTTACCTATCTATCCACTCTGGTGTCGGCCCCACAGGGGGCGACATCACATATATCGGCCTCTGTTCCGTCACCATATAAGCCTCCTCATTCAACATGTCGACACAGCCGTACCGACACCGCAGACACACAGGGAATGCTCTAAACGAGGACAGGACCCACAAAAGCCCTTTGGGGGGACAGAGAGAGTATGCCAGCACATACCAGAGCGCTATATAATGCAGGGACTAACTGAGTTATGTCCCCTATAGCTGCTGTTTTTATATATAATGTATACTGCGCCTAAATTTAGTGCCCCCCCTCTCTTTATTAACCCTTTGTAGACTGCAGGGGAGAGCTAGGGAGCTTCCTTCCAGCGGAGCTGTGAGGGAAAATGGCGCCAGTGTGCTGAGGAGATAGGCTCCGCCCCTTTTTCGCGGCCTATTCTCCCGTTTTTTATGGAATTCTGGCAGGGGTATTTACCTCATATATAGCCCCAGGGGCTATATATTGAGGTATTTTAGCCAGCCAAGGTGTTTTTATTGCTGCCTCAGGGCGCCCCCCCCAGCGCCCTGCACCCTCAGTGACCGAAGTGTGTGAGAGGAGCAATGGCGCACAGCTGCAGTGCTGTGCGCTACCTTGGTGAAGACAGTCTTCATGCCGCCGATTTTCCGGACCATCTTCTTGCTTCTGGCTCTGTAAGGGGGACGGCGGCGCGGCTCCGGGACCGATCATCAAGGCTGGGCCTGCGGTCGATCCCTCTGGAGCTAATGGTGTCCAGTAGCCTAAGAAGCCCAATCCGGCTGCAAGCAGGCGAGTTCGCTTCTTCTCCCCTTAGTCCCTCGCTGCAGTGAGCCTGTTGCCAGCAGGTCTCACTGAAAATAAAAAAATCTAAGACTATTACTTTCTAAGAGCTCAGGAGAGCCCCTAGTGTGCATCCAACCTCGGCCGGGCACGAAATCTAACTGAGGCTTGGAGGAGGGTCATAGTGGGAGGAGCCAGTGCACACCAGGTAGTCTAAGATCTTTCTAGAGTGCCCAGCCTCCTTCGGAGCCAGCTATTCCCCATGGTCCTTACGGAGTTCCCAGCATCCACTAGGACGTTAGAGAAAAATAAATATGGGAAGATGATGGGCAAGGGGTGAGGGTGATGTGATCTAAAAAGTATGTACATTAAACCTTTACTCATTTTACTACATGACCAAAGCTCCCATTTGTACTTACTATAAAAAAATTATTATTTTTTTTTTTTTAAACTGTAATTTCTTCACTAGCTGTTGCTCAAAACTACAGGGGTCGCAAATTCTTCTGTGCCTGACTGAGTAAGTTTACTTCTGCCATGACGCCCAGACGTCTCTTGGGTGTCAATCATTGCGGAGAGGAGGAGCCGGCGGGGGAACGTCTGTCCTGGCTGGGTACAGGCGTACTGCTGTGAGTCAGCATCGCAGCGTGTGCGCCGGGGAATGAAGCCCGCTGAGTGCGGTCCGGGTGACTGCGGGTGAGTTGCGACCCCATGCTGAGATGGGTACGACCCACAATTTGAGAAACGCTTTAAAGTTCCATTCCACTTCTTTGTGTCTGTAAGTGGTTTTGACTTTCTGCTTGGATCCTTTTAAAAGTAGTTTCTGCTGTTCTCCTTTCCATAGAGAGCAATCCTTTTTTAAATGCCCTAGTGTCTAACTTTGAGAAATTTTTCTGTGTCACTGTCCATGTAATCCTGTGCAAGTTCTTTCCTGCACTGATATTCATCTATAAGCCTGTTTTTCACAAAGTCTAGTGCAAGTTCTGTTTCAGGTCTTGTTTCCAAAGCGTTCATCAGTGCACTGTATGTGTCCGATAGACTGAACAGAAGTATGGCTACTGTGTGGCTGCATTTTAGCTCTTCTCCTATATATCCGAGCTGTGCTAATTTCTCCAGCAATTTACTCTTGCATAGTCTTTCCTTTGCCAAGTCTCATTTGGAACAGTTTGCTTAAGCAGGAATAATTTGCTGTTTAAACTGATTCTTTCATGTAGCCTTTACATGGTATCCCACATGCCCTTTGCAGTGTCTTGTTTATTTATATAGACTAATTGATCATCTTCAACTAATAAGCCTATAGTTACATGTGCCTGTCTGTTTTTCTTGTTCCATTCCTGGTTATTGTCATTTGCTCTGTCTGTAGTTATAACTTCCCACAAATCATCTTTAGTCAGCAGCATTTCAACTTTAAATTTCCACAGTTGGTAGTTATCATTAGACAGCGTGGTTACTGCCAGTTTGGTTACTGCCAGTCTAAGATCTGTGCTGCTTGCCATCTTTGTTTGTCTGATATTCCCCTTTTATACTGGGATTTACTCACAGTTGCTGTGCAGATCTCTTAGAGATTTTTCTTGTGCCTTGATCCTTGTAATCTTTACTCCTGGTAACTGGGATCCTCTTGTCTGTATCTGGGCCCATAACCTGTTGGCATTTGAGTGCTTTACCCACGCAGTGAGCTATGTTTCAATCAGTAGGCACACACCGGAAAGCTCTTTGTGGTATAACTTGTTTATATAATGAAACTGCAAACCGATCATAATGCAAACTGATAATCAGAACAGGATAACTGTGCATGAGCAGCAATCACTGCATGCTCCATCTCTCTCCTTCAGAACACAGGAGCAAACAAGTGTGAGACATAAGTCTGATGACTGTAAAACAAATAACACATACGACAGCTCCACCTGCTGTCCCTCCTAGATGGGTCCACTACAAGCCAAGGGCACTTTAAGAAATTGATAGTGTGGGCTGGCTCCTCCCTCTATGCCCCTCCTACCAGATTCAGTCTAGGAAACTGTGCCCGAGGAGACGGACATACTTTAAGAGGATATAAAATGATAGTGGTGAGATTCCAAACGAACACACACACACACACACTAACTAGAGGAAAGCCAAGCTAACCAAACTTAAAACGAGGAACAGCAACCACTGAACCAACAATACTTAAGCACTGGGCGGGGGCCCAGTATCCTCTATGGACTGCGAGAAAAGGATTTACCGGTAGATGATTAAAATCCTATTTTCTCTTACGTCCTAGAGGATACTGGGGTCTATGGCGATGTACTTAAGCTCCCAAACCGGGTGGGAGAGTGCTGAGGTTCCTGCAGAACCGATTGACCAAACTGAAGGTCCACAGAGGCCAA
This sequence comes from Pseudophryne corroboree, assembly GCF_028390025.1. Taxonomy (NCBI): domain Eukaryota; kingdom Metazoa; phylum Chordata; class Amphibia; order Anura; family Myobatrachidae; genus Pseudophryne; species Pseudophryne corroboree. Next base: position 328,513,078 of record NC_086448.1, read on the forward strand.
AGTATCGAACTTGTAGACCTTAGCAAATGTGTTCAAACCTGACCAAGTACAGTAGCTGCTCAGCCAAGCTGTAAATCCGAGACCCCCCGGGCAGCCACCCAGGAAGAACCCACCGATCTAGTAGAGTGGGCCTGTACAGATTTTGGACACAGCAAACCTGCCGTGGAATAAGCATGCTGGATAGTAAGCCTGATCCAGCGTGCAATTGTCTGCTTTAAAGTAGGACACTCAATTTTATTGGGATCATAGAGAACAAACAGAGAGTCAGATTTTCCGTGACAAGCTACCTGCTTCACATAGATCGTCAAAGCCCTCACAACATCCAAGGACTTTGAAATAGCAGAGGTGTCGGTAACCACAATAGGATGGTTGATATGAAACGCAGACACCACCTTCGGAAGAAATTGCTGACGAGTTCTGAGTTCAGCCCTATCTTCATGGAAAATCAAATAGGGGCTTTTGCTCCAACACATGCCTCGCAGAAGCCAAAGCCAACAGTATGACGGCCTTCCACATAAGAAACTTGACATCAACGTCCTGTAAAGGCTCAAACCATTCCAATTGCAGGAACTGCAACACCACGTTGAGATCTCAGGGTGCCGTAGGAGGCACAAAGAGCGGTTGGAAGTGCAGAACCCCCTTCAAAAATGTCTGGACCTCAGGGAGAGAAGCTAATTGTTTCTGTAAGAAAAATGGATAAGGCCGAAATCTGGACTTTTATGGAGCCCAAACGTAGGCCCACATCCACACCTGACTGCAGACAAAGGAGAACACGTACTACTTGAAATTCCACCGCAGGAAATTTCCTGTACTCACACCAAGAGACGTATTTTTTTCCAAATACGGTGGTAATGTTTAGACGTTACCCGCTTTCTGGCTTGGATCAGGGTTGGAATAACCCTATCCGGGATCCCTTTCCGGGCTAGAATTTGACGCTCAACCTCCATGCCATCAAATGGAGCCATGGTAACTCTTGATAGACAAACGGCCCCTGTTGGAGAAGGTCCTCGGAAAGAGGTAGCGGCCACGGGTTCTCCAGGAGCATCTCGAGTAGATCCGCATACCAGACCCTTCTTGGCCAGTCCGGAGCAATAAGAACTGCTTGAACCTTTTCCCTTTTTAATTCTTTTAAGAATCTTTAGGATCAATGGGATTGGTGGAAAATTGTACACCATCTGGTAGACCCATGTAGTCACCAGAGCATCCACCGCCACTGCTTGCAGGTCCCTCGACCTGGAGCAATACCGCTTGAGCTGCTTGTTGAGATAAGAGGCCATCATGTTGGATTTGTGGTATTCCCCACCAACTTGTCAAGCACCTGAACACCTCCGGGTGAAGTCCCCACTCTCCTGGGTGGAGGTCGTGTCTGTTGAGGAAGTCTGCTTCCCAGTTGTCTACTTCCGGAATGAAGATCGTGGACAACGCCACAGCGTGTCGAGGAGAATCCTTGTTACCTGTGACACTGCTGCCCTGCTCTTCGTTCCGCCTTGTCAGTTTATGTACGTTACTGCCGTCACATTGTCCGATTGAACCTGAATGGCTTGATCTTGAAGATGCGATGCCAGTAGAAGGGCATTGTGTATGGCCCTTAGTTCCAGAATGTTGATTAGAAGAATGGCTTCCTGACTTGACCATTTTCCTTGGAACTGTTCCCCCTGGGTGACTGCTCCCCAACCTCTGAGGCTTGCGTCTGTGCTTAGCAGAATCCAATTTTGAATCCTGAACCTTCGGCCCTCGGTCAGGTGAGAAGTCTGAAGCCACCACAGAAGAGAAATCCTGGCTTTTGGCGACAGGCATATCCTCTGGTGCATATGAAGATGCAATCCGGACCATTTGTACCGGCAGATCCAGCTGGAAGAGCCTTTGCGTGAAACCTTCCGTACTGCAGCGCCTCGTAAGTGGCTACCATCTTCCCAGAAAGCGAATGCACAGATGCACTGATGTCCGAGTTTGTCTGAGAACATCCCGCACTATTGACTGGATCACCAATACTTTTTCCAACGGAAGGAATACCTTCTGCTCCTCCGTCTCCAATATCATCCCCAGGAAAAGAAGCCTCCATGTTGGTTCCAGATGATAATTTGGTAGGTTCAAAATCCACCCGTGATCCTGGAGTAGTCGAGTTGAGAGGGCAATGTTGACTAACAACCTCTCCCTGGATGGTGCTTTTATCAGCAGATTGTCCAGGTATGGTATTATGTTCACTCCCTGTTTGCGGAGGAGAAACATCATCTCTGCCATTACCTTGGTGAACACCCTCGGCGCCGTAGATAGGCCAAATGGCAGGGCCTGAAACTGGTAGTGACAGTCCTGTAATGCAAACCTTAGAAAAGCCTGATGAGGCAGCCAAATCAGAATATGAAGGTACGCATCCTTGATATCCAGAGACACCAAGAATTCCCCCTCCTCCAGACCTGAGATCACTGCTCTCAGAGATTCCATCTTGAACTTGAACACCTGTAAGTATGGGTTCAATGACTTGAGATTTAAAATGGGCCTTACTGAACCGTCCGGTTTCGGAACCTACAAACAGGTTGGAATAATAACCCTGGTTTTGCAGCTGAAGTGGAACTGGAACAATTACCCGAGTCTGTACCAGTTTCTGAATTGCTTCCTGTAAAGTCATACTTGGGGAAGCTGGTAAGCCTGATTTGAAGAATCTGTGAGGTGGGAGTTCCTGGAACTCCAGTCTGTAGCCCTGGGCTATAAGATCTTTGACCCAGGGATCCTGGCATGATGTTGCCCACATGTGACTGAAGAATCTCAAACGGGCGCCCACCTGCCTGTCTTCAAGGCAGTGTGGTCCACAGTCATGCTGAAGGCTTATAGGAAGCAGATCCGGGGTTCTGTTCCTGTGAACCAGCAGTTGCTGGTTTTATCTCTATTGCCTTTGAAGGCCGTAGAAGAACCTTTGGTTTTGTTTTTAAACTTTGCTCTCTGAAAAGACAGCAGAGTTGGAGCAGTGTAGGATTTTCTAGCCGGGAAGCTGCGGAAGGAAGGTATGTAGACTTACCTGCCGTAGCCTTGGATGTCCACGTATCCAGTTCATTTCCAAAGAAGGCTTCACCAGTGACTACGTGGAACGCATGCCTTACATTCTCCCTGTGCTCCGGCCACAGCCTGGTAACGGCTGCTGGACCTGCTAGTATATCAGACAGACGCCCATCGAGACAGTACTGTACACATGGGTAAGTGTTGTTGCAACCCGGTGGAGAGTTGTTGGAGCGACTCTTTCCAATATGCGTATAAGACGCTGTTAAGAAAGATCGCTCAAAACATAGTAAGACTATAAAAATAAAATAAGAAAGCTTAGGGCTGCCAAGAACAGCAGTCCGACTCCTGCCGCATCAAACAAAAAACGGATTTGCCTGAGCCAGTGGACGGGGATATATGGACGGGCCCGTTGCTTCCTAGGAGAACTGAAAGCTTGTGATCGTTTGGTGCCAATCCGCTGTCGCTCAGTCGTATCCCATTGTTATCCTGTGGATAACCTGTGGACCCTGCCGGAGAAAGGCAGGCTTTCCACGCCCTTCCTGGAATCCGCATCCGCAGTCCACTGGCATATCCACATGCCACTGCGTACTGACACTGTCATGACAATGGGGCGTGCATTGAGTAAACCAATTTCCTTTATGGCCTCCACCATAGAGTTAGCAAAATCCTGTATATGGTGTAGGAGTAAAATTATCTTCCCCCTGGATAAGGAATCTAACCCATCAATTAGATTACCCGACCATTTAGCAATGGCCCTAGAGATCCATGCACAAGCTATAGTGGGTCTCTGGGCCACCCCCGCAGCTGTGTACAGAGATTTGAGAGTGGTCTCATTCTTGCGGTCTGCAGCATCCTTCAAGGAAGCTGCCTTAGGAACAGGTAAAACTATCTTACGTGACATCCTAGAAACCGATGCGTCAACTATCGGTGGGTTTTCCCATTTTTATCTATCATCCTGAGGGAACGGGAAGGACGCGAGTAACCGCTTTGGGACCTGAAACTTCTTGTCAGGATTTACCCAAGTTGCATCAAACAGGGAATGAAATTCCTTAGAAGCAGGGAAAGTAGCGGAGGATTTCTTTTTTACATTAAAAGAGTCCTCATCTTCCTCTGTCACTTTGTCAGGGATGTGCAGGACATCTCTAATGGCTTCTATCAGGGCCTGTATTCCCAGTGACAAAGCTACATCCCCCCCTCCCGAGTCCACCTCCACCTCCTCTGGGTCTGATACATCATCATCATCGGTATCAGCATGCATGATTTGGACCAGAGTACGCTTCTGTAGACAAATGGCAGAGCTCTGAGACACTGGAATAACCACTGAATCTCTATTCATCAGGTCACCAACAGATTGCCTCAAGTATTGAGTCTCCTTCTCATTTTAGGATCATTTATTCTAAATATTTGAAATCATCCCTTTTAATGAATCTAACCATACTGGTTCAAATTCACTAGCCTGCGAATGTGTACTATCCTGGGTACATGGCAGTGATCCCCCAGATTGAGAAAAACACTCTGCTGTACAGGATACACACTCTTGACATAGTAAATGTGAAAGAAAAAAAAAAAAAAACCACACACACACACACACACACACACACACACACAAAATTAGGGAAAGACACACTTAACCCACACAGAGCTCTCTAGGGAGACATAGTATATTGGAGCCAGCCACACAGCGCCCCTATAGCTAAGGTACAAATTCAGCTGGGTCGCAAACTAAGTACCCTTAATAGGGTTTAGTACACCAAATATTGTTCCCCCCCCTTTGCTATGCCCCCTGGTACTGCTGAGGTGCTCTGAAGTCCTTGTGGAGGAGCTGCGCTTCCCTGCCAGTCTGTCTGTGTTCAGCTGCACTGGAAAAATGGCGCTGGTGAGCTGCTGGATCCGCTCAGTGAAGCCCCGCCCCCTTAATGACATGCAGTCTTCCCGTTTTTTTTTTTTTTTTTTTAATACTGGCTGAGGTAATTTCTGTCCTACAGTGGGTTAAAATCCCTGTAGAAGCACTGCCATTGTGGGTATATGGATGTTGTGGCTTCAGCTCGCCCCTCACAGCGGAACACACACCCTGTATGCCTCTGAAGCCTGGAGCCGCAGCCTGCTTGTCAGCGCTGCACTCCTACCCTTGTGCCACCATTACAGCCGGTGACCCGCTAACCGGATCGCCGGCCACCTACTCACCACTCTTCATTCTGCTGGCTGTTAGGGGTGGCGGTGTGCTGCGGGTCTGTACGCTCGCCGTGGTGGGGCTTGCAAATAGGACCCTCAGGAGCTCAGCGTCCTGTTAGCGGGGAACGGGACCATTAACCCTAGGGAGGTTGGGTTGGGTTGGGTTGGGTTGGGCCGGGCCGCCCCCCCCCCAAAGCAGACAGGCTGGTGCCAGCCAGACCTGCCTGAAAACAAAAATAAGAATTTACTTACCGATAAGTCTATTTCTCGTAGTCCGTAGTGGATGCTGGGAACTCCGTAAGGACCATGGGGAATAGTGGCTTCGCAGGAGACTGGGCACAAAAGTAAAGCTTTAGGACTACCTGGTGTGCACTGGCTCCTCCCCCTATGACCCTCCTCCAAGCCTCAGTTAGGATACTGTGCCCGGACGAGCGTACACAATAAGGAAGGATTTTGAATCCCGGGTAAGACTCATACCAGCCACACCAATCACACCGTATAACCTGTGATCTGAACCCAGTTAACAGCATGATAACAGAGGAGCCTCTGGAAAGATGGCTCACAACAATAACCCGATTTTTGTAACAATAACTATGTACAAGTATTGCAGACAATCCGCACTTGGGATGGGCGCCCAGCATCCACTACAGACTACGAGAAATAGAATTATCGGTAAGTAAATTCTTATTTTCTCTGACGTCCTAGTGGATGCTGGGGACTCCGTAAGGACCATGGGGATTATGCCAAAGCTCCCAAACGGGCGGGAGAGTGCGGATGACTGCAGCACCGAATGAGAGAACTCCAGGTCCTCCTCAGCCAGGGTATCAAATTTGTAGAATTTAGCAAACGTGTTTGCCCCTGACCAAGTAGCTGCTCGGCAAAGTTGTAACGCCGAGACCCCTCGGGCAGCCGCCCAAGATGAGCCCACCTTCCTTGTGGAATGGGCTTTCACAGATTTTGGCTGTGGCAGGCCTGCCACAGAATGTGCAAGCTGAATTGTACTACAAATCCAGCGAGCAATAGTCTGCTTAGAAGCAGGAGCACCCAGCTTGTTGGGTGCATACAGGATAAACAGCGAGTCAGATTTCCTGACTCCAGCCGTCCTGGAAACATATTTTCAGGGCCCTGACTAAGTCCAGCAACTTGGAGTCCTCCAAGTCCCTAGTAGCCGCAGGTACCACAATAGGCTGGTTCAGGTGAAACGCTGAAAACACCTTAGGGAGAAATTGAGGACGAGTCCTCAATTCTGCCCTGTCCGAATGAAAAATTAGGTAAGGGCTTTTATAGGATAAAGCCGCCAATTCTGAGACACGCCTGGCTGAAGCCAGGGCCAACAGCATTACCACTTTCCATGTGAGATTTTAAGTTCACAGTGGTGAGTGGTTCAAACCAATGTGATTTTAGGAACCCCAAAACTACATTGAGATCCCAAGGTGCCACTGGAGGCACAAAAGGAGGTTGTATATGCAGTACCCCCTTGACAAACGTCTGAACTTCAGGAACTGAAGCTAGTTCTTTCTGGAAGAAAATTGACAGGGCCGAAATTTGAACCTTAATGGACCCTAATTTTAGGCCCATAGACAGTCCTGTTTGCAGGAAATGCAGGAAACGACCCAGTTGAAATTCCTCTGTAGGGGCCTTCCTGGCCTTGCACCACGCAACATATTTACACCAAATACGGTGATAACGTTGTGCAGTTACATCCTTCCTGGCTTTGATCAGGGTAGGGATGACTTCATCCGGAATGCCTTTTTCCTTCAGGATCCGGTGTTCAACCGCCATGCCATCAAACGCAGCCGCGGTAAGTCTTGGAACAGACAGGGTCCCTGCTGGAGCAGATACCTTCTTAGAGGTAGAGGCCACGGTTCCTCTGTGAGCATCTCTTGAAGTTCCGGGTACCAAGTCCTTCTTGGCCAATCCGGAGCCACGAGTATAGTCCTTACTCCTCTCCTTCTTAGGATTCTCAGTACCTTGGGTATGAGAGGCAGAGGAGGGAACACATACACTGACTGGTACACCCACGGTGTTACCAGAGCGTCCACAGCTATTGCCTGAGGGTCCCTTGACCTGGCGCAATACCTGTCTAGTTTTTTGTTGAGGCGGGACGCCATCATGTCCACCTTTGGTTTTTCCCCAACGGTTTACAATCATGTGGAAGACTTCTGGATGAAGTCCCCACTCTCCCGGGTGGAGGTCGTGTCTGCTGAGGAAGTCTGCTTCCCAGTTGTCCACTCCCGGAATGAACACTGCTGACAGTGCTATCACATGATTTTCCGCCCAGTGAAGAATCCTTGCAGCTTCTGCCATTGCCCTCCTGCTTCTCGTGCCGCCCTGTCTGTTTACGTGGGCGACTGCCGTGATGTTGTCCGACTGGATCAACACCGGCTGACCCTGAAGCAGAGGTCTTGCTTGGCTTAGAGCATTGTAAATGGCCCTTAGTTCCAGGATATTTATGTGAAGTGACGTTTCCAGGCTTGACCACAAGCCCTTGAAATTTCTTCCCTGTGTGACTGCTCCCCAGCCTCTCAGGCTGGCATCCGTGGTCACCAGGATCCAGTCCTGAATGCCGAATCTGCGGCCCTCTAGAAGATGAGCACTCCGCAACCACCACAGGAGAGACACTCTTGTCCTTGGGGACAGGGTTATCCGCTGATGCATGTGAAGATGCGATCCGGACCATTTGTCCAGCAGATCCCACTGAAATGTTCTTGCGTGGAATCTGCCGAATGGAATCGCTTTGTAGGAAGCCACCATTTTTCCCAGGACCCTTGTGCATTGATGCACTGAGACCCGGTCTGGTTTCAGGAGGTTTCTGACTAACTCTGATAACTCCCTGGCTTTTTCTTCCGGAAGAAACACCTTTTTCTGGACTGTGTCCAGAATCATCCCTAGGAACAGCAGACGTGTCGTCGGAATCAGCTGTGATTTTGGGATATTTAGAATCCACCCGTGCTGTCGTAACACTACTTGAGATAGTGCTACTCCGACTACTAACCGTTCCTTGGATCTTGCCCTTATCAGGAGATCGTCCAAGTAAGGGATAATTAAGACGCCTTCTCTTCGAAGAAGTATCATCATTTCGGCCATTACCTTGGTAAAGACCCGGGGTGCCGTGGACAATCCAAACGGCAGCGTCTGAAACTGATAGTGACAGTTCTGTACCACAAACCTGAGGTACCCTTGGTGAGAAGGGTAAATTGGGACATGGAGGTAAGCATCCTTGATGTCCAGAGACACCATATAGTCCCCTTCTTCCAGGTTCGATCACTGCTCTGAGTGACTCCATCTTGAACTTGAACCTTTGTATGTAAGTGTTCAAAGATTTCAGATTTAAAATAGGTCTCACCGAGCCGTCCGGCTTCGGTACCACAAACAGCGTTGAATAATACCCCTTGCCCTGTTGCAGGAGGGGTACCTTGATTATCACCTGCTGAGAATACAGCTTGTGAATGGCCTCCAATACCGCCTCCCTGTCGGAGGGAGACGTCGGTAAAGCAGACTTTAGGAACCGGCGAGGGGGAGGTGTCTCGAATTCCAATTTGTACCCCTGAGATACCACCTGAAGGACCCAGGGGTCTACCTGCGAGTGAGCCCACTGCGCGCTGAAATTCTTGAGACGTGCCCCCACCGTGCCTAAGTCCGCTTGTAAAGCCCCAGCGTCATGCTGAGGACTTGGCAGAAGCGGGAGAGGGCTTCTGTTCTTGAGGATTTGCTGTCTGTTGCAGCCTTTTTCCCCTTCCTCTGCCCCGGGGCAGAAATGAGGAGCCTTTCGCTCGCTTGCCCTTACGGGGACGAAAGGACTGCGCCTGATAATACGGCGTCTTCTTATGTTGAGAGGCGACCTGGGGTAAAAATGTGGATTTCCCAGCTGTTGCCGTGGCCACCAGATCTGACAGACCTACCCCAAATAACTCCTCCCCTTTATAAGGCAATACTTCCATATGCCGTTTGGAATCCGCATCACCTGACCACTGTCGCGTCCATAACCCTCTTCTGGCAGAAATGGACATCGCACTTACTCTTGATGCCAGTCGGCAAATATCCCGCTGTGCATCACGCATATATAGAAATGCATCTTTTAAATGCTCTATAGTCAGTAATATACTGTCCCTGTCTAGGGTATCAATATTTTCAGTCAGGGAATCCGACCAAGCCAAACCAGCACTGCACATCCAGGCTGAGGCGATTGCCGGTCGCAGTATAACACCAGTATGTGTGTAAATACATTTTAGGATACCTTCCTGCTTTCTATCAGCAGGATCCTTAAGGGCGGCCGTCTCAGGAGAGGGTAGAGCCACCTGTTTTGATAAGCGTGTGAGTGCTTTATCCACCCTAGGGGGTTTCCCCCAACGTGCCCTAACCTCTGGCGGGAAAGGGTATAATGCCAATAATTTTTTAGAAATTAGCAGTTTTTTATCGGGGGAAACCCACGCTTCATCACACACCTCATTTAATTCATCTGATTCAGGAAAAACTACGGGTAGTTTTTTCACACCCCACATAATACCCTTTTTTGTGGTACTTGTAGTATCAGAAATGTTCAAAACCTCCTTCATTGCCGTGATCATGTAACGCGTGGCCCTACTGGAAAATACGTTTGTTTCCTCACCGTCGACACTGGAGTCAGTGTCCGTGTCAGTGTCTGTATCGACCTGATGTAACGGGCGTTTTATAGCCTCTGACGGTGTTTGAGACGCCTGTACAGGTATTAACTGATTTGCCGGCTGTCTCATGTCGTCAACAGTCTTTTGTAAAGTGCTGACACTATCACGTAATTCTTTCCATAAGACCATCCAGTCAGGTGTCGACTCCCTAGGGGGTGACATCACTAACACAGGCAATTGCTCCGCCTCCACACCATTTTCCTCCTCATACATGTCGACACAACGTACCGACACACAGCACACACACAGGGAATGCTCTGATAGAGGACAGGACCCCACTAGCCCTTTGGGGAGACAGAGGGAGAGTTTGCCAGCACACACCAGAGCGCTATATATATATATATATATATATATATATATATATATATATAGGGATAACCTTATATAATACGAATTTACTTACCGATAATTCTATTTCTCGGAGTCCGTAGTGGATGCTGGGGTTCCTGAAAGGACCATGGGGAATAGCGGCTCCGCAGGAGACAGGGCACAAAAAGTAAAGCTTTAGGATCAGGTGGTGTGCACTGGCTCCTCCCCCTATGACCCTCCTCCAAGCCAGTTAGGTACTGTGCCCGGACGAGCGTACACAATAAGGGAGGAATTTTGAATCCCGGGTAAGACTCATACCAGCCACACCAATCACACCGTACAACTTGTGATCTAAACCCAGTTAACAGTATGATAACAGCGGAGCCTCTGAAAAGATGGCTCACAACAATAATAACCCGATTTTTGTAACTATGTACAAGTATTGCAGATAATCCGCACTTGGGATGGGCGCCCAGCATCCACTACGGACTCCGAGAAATAGAATTATCGGTAAGTAAATTCTTATTTTCTCTATCGTCCTAGTGGATGCTGGGGTTCCTGAAAGGACCATGGGGATTATACCAAAGCTCCCAAACGGGCGGGAGAGTGCGGATGACTCTGCAGCACCGAATGAGAGAACTCCAGGTCCTCTTTTGCCAGGATATCAAATTTGTAGAATTTTACAAACGTGTTCTCCCCTGACCACGTAGCTGCTCGGCAGAGTTGTAATGCCGAGACCTCTCGGGCAGCCGCCCAAGATGAGCCCACCTTCCTTGTGGAATGGGCCTTAACCGATTTAGACTGTGGCAGGCCTGCCTCAGAATGTGCAAGTTGAATTGTGTTACAAATCCAACGAGCAATCGACTGCTTAGAAGCAGGCGCACCCAACTTGTTGGGTGCATACAGTATAAACAGCGAGTCAGATTTTCTGACTCCAGCTGTCCTGGAACATATTTTCAGGGCCCTGACAACTTCTAGCAACTTGGAGTCCTCCAAGTCCCTAGTAGGTGCAAGGCACCACAATAAGCTGGTTCAGGTGAAACACTGACACCACCTTAGGGAGAGAACTGGGGACGAGTCCGCAGCTCTGCCCTGTCCGAATGGACAAACAGATATGGGCTTTTTTGAGAAAAAACCACCAATTTGACACTCGCCTGGTCCAGGCCAGGGCCAAGAGCATGGTCACTTTTTATGTGAGATGCTTCAAATCCACATATTTGACTGGTTTTAAACCAATGTGATTTGAGGAATCCCAGAACTACGTTGAGATCCCACAGTGCCACTGGAGGCACAAAAAAGGGGTTTGTATATGCAATACTCCCTTGACAAACTTCTGGACTTCAGGAACTGAAGCCAATTCTTTCTGGAAGAAAATTTACAGGGCCGAATTTGAACCTTAATGGACCCCAATTTGAGGCCCATAGACACTCCTGTTTGCAGGAAATGCAGGAAACGACCGAGTTGAAATGTCTTTGTGGGGCCTTCCTGGCCTCACACCACGCAACATATTTTCGCCACACGTGGTGATAATGTTGTGCGGTCACCTCCTTTCTGGCTTTGACCAGGGTAGGAATGACCTCTTCCGGAATGCCTTTTTTCCCTTAGGATCCGGCTTTCCATCGCCATGCCGACAAACGCAGCTGCGGTAAGTCTTGGAACAGACATGGTACTTGCTGAAGCAAGTCCCTTCTTAGCGGCAGAGGCCATAAGACCTCTGTAAGCATCTCTTGAAGTTCCGGGTACCAAGTCCTTCTTGGCCAATCCGGAGCCATGAGTATAGTTCTTACTCCTCTACGTCTTATAATTCTCAGCACCTTAGGTATGAGAAGCAGAGGAGGGAACACATACACCGACTGGTACACCCACGGTGTTACCAGAACGTCCACATCTATTGCCTGAGGGTCTCTTGACCTGGCGCAATACCTGTCCCGTTTTTTGTTCAGACGGGACGCCATCATGTCCACCTTTGGTATTTCCCAACGGTTTACAATCATGTGGAAAAAACTTCTCAATGAAGTTTCCACTCTCCCGGGTGGAGGTCGTGCTGAGGAAGTCTGCTTCCCAGTTTCCATTCCCGGGATGAAAAACTGCTGACAGTGTTATCACATGATTTTCCGCCCAGCGAAAAGTCCTTGCAGTTTCTGCCATTGCCCTCCTGCTTCTTGTGTCGCCCTGTCTGTTTACGTGGGCGACTGCCGTGATGTTTTTCCCACTGGATCAATACCGGCTGACCTTGAAGCAGAGGTCTTGCTAAGCTTAGAGCATTATAAATTTACCCTTAGCTCCAGTATATTTATGTGGAGAAAAGTCTCCATACTTGATCACACTCCCTGGAAATTTTTCCCTTGTGTGACTGCTCCCCAGCCTCTCAGGCTGGGCTCCGTGGTTACCAGCATCCAATCCTGAATGCCGAATCTGCGGCCCTCTAGAAGATGAGCACTCTATAACCACCACAGGAGAGACACCCTTGTCCTTGGATATTGGGTTATCCGCTGATGCATCTGAAGATGCGATCCGGACCATTTGTCCAGCAGATCCCACTGAAAAGTTCTTACGTGAAATCTGCCGAATGGAATTGCTTCGTAGGAAGCCACCATTTTTACCAGGACCCTTGTGCAATGATGCACTGTTTTTAGGAGGTTCCGGACTTGCTCGGATAACTCCCTGGCTTTCTCTTCCGGGAGAAACACCTTTTTCTGGACTGTGTCCAGAATCATCCCTAGGCACAGCAGACGTGTCGTCGGGATCAGCTGCGATTTTGGAATATTTAGAATCCACCCGTGCTGATTGTAGCAGTATCCGAGATAGTGCTACTCCGACCTCCAACTGTTCCCTGGACTATGCCCCTATCAGGAGATCGTCCAAGTAAGGGATAATTAAGACGCCTTTTCTTCGAAGAAGAATCATCAATTCGGCCATTACCTTGGTAAAGACCCCGGGGTGCCGTGGACAATCCAAACGGCAGCGTCTGAAACTGATAGTGACAGTTCTGCACCACGAACCTGAGGTACCCTTAGTGAGAAGGGCAAATTTGGGACATAGAGGTAAGCATCCCTGATGTCCCGGGACACTATATAGTCCCCTTCTTCCTGGTTCGTTATCACTGCTCTGAGTGACTTCATCTTAATTTGAACCTTTGTAAGTGTTCAAAAATTTTTTTTAGAATAAGTCTCACCTAGCCTTCTGGCTTCAGTACCACAATATAGTGTGGAATAATACCCCTTTTCTGTAGTAGGAGGGGTAATTTAATTATCACCTGCTGGGAATACAGCTTGTGAATTTTTTCCCATACTACCTCCTTGTCGGAGGGAGACTTGGTAAAGCAGACTTCAGGAGCCTGCGAAGGGGAAACGTCTCGACATTCCCATCTGTACCCCCGGGATACTACTTGTAGGATCCAGGGGTCCTGTACGGTCTCAGCGCCATGCTGAGAACTTGTCAGACGCGGTGGAACGCTTCTGTTCCTGGGAATGGGCTGCCTGCTGCAGTCTTCTTCCCTTTCCTCTATCCCTGGGCAGATATGATCTTATAGGGACGAGAGGACTGAGGCTGAAAAGACGGTGTCTTTTTCTGCAGAGATGTGACTTAGGGTAAAAAACGGTGGATTTTCCAGCAGTTGCCGTGACCACCAGGTCCGATGGACCGACCCCAAACAAGTCCTCTTCCTTTATACGGCCATACTGTGCCGTTTGGAATCTGCATCACCTGACCACTGTCGTGTCCATAACATCTTCTGGCAGTTATGGACATCGCGTTTATTCATGATGCCAGAGTGCAAATATCCCTCTGTGCATCTCGCATATATAGAAATGCTCTATAGTCAATAAAATACTGTCCCTGTCAAGGGTATCAATATTTTTAGTCAGGGAATCCGACCAAGCCACCCTAGCTCTGCACATCCAGGCTGAGGCGATCGCTGGCCGCAGTATAACACCAGTATGTGTGTATATACTTTTTATTATATTTTCCAGCCTTGTCAGCTGGTCCTTGAGGACGGCCCTATCTATAGACGGTACCGCCACTTGTTTTGATAAGCGTGTGAGCGCCTTATCCACCTTAAGGGGTGTTTCCCAACGCGCCCTAACTTCTGGCGGGAAAGGGTATACCGCCCATAATTTTCTATCGGGGGGAACCCACGCATCATCACACACTTTATTTAATTTATCTGATTCAGGAAAAACTATGGTAGTTTTTTCACATCCCACATAATACCCTCTTTTGTGGTACTTGTAGTATCAGAAATACGTAACACCTCCTTCATTGCCTTTAACGTGTGGCCCTAATAAGGAATACGTTTGTTTATTCACCGTCGACACTGGATTCAGTGTCCCTGTCTGTGTCTGTGTCGACCGACTAAAGTAAACGGGCGTTTTAAAAACCCTTGACGGTGTTTTTGAGACGTCTGGACCGTACTAATTGTTTGTCGGCCGTCTCATGTCGTCAACCGACTTTGCAGCGTGTTGACATTATCACGTAATTTCCTAAATAAGCCATCCATTCCGGTGTCGACTCCCTAGAGAGTGACATCACCATTACAGGCAATTGCTCCGCCTCCTCACCAACATCGTCCTCCTACCTGTCGACACACACGTACCGACACACAGCACACACACAGGGAATGCTCTGATAGAGGACAGGACCCACTAGCCCTTTGGAGAGACAGAGGGAGAGTTTGCCAGCACACACCAAAAACGCTATAATTATATAGGGACAACCTTATATAAGTGTTTTCCCTTATAGCATCTTAATATATATATAAGCATATCGCCAAATTAGTGCCCCCCCTCTCTGTTTTAACCCTGTTTCTGTAGTGCAGTGCAGGGGAGAGCCTGGGAGCCTTCCCTCCAGCCTTTCTGTGAGGGAAAATGGCGCTGTGTGCTGAGGAGATAGGCCCCGCCCCTTTTTCGGCGGCCTCGTCTCCCGCTCTTAACGGATTCTGGCAGGGGTTAAATATCTCCATATAGCCTCCGGAGGCTATATGTGAGGTATTTTTAGCCAAAATAGGTATTCATTTGCCTCCCAGGGCGCCCCCCTCCCAGCGCCCTGCACCCTCAGTGACTGCCGTGTGAAGTGTGCTGAGAGGAAAATGGCGCACAGCTGCAGTGCTGTGCGCTACCTTTAGAAGACTGAGGAGTCTTCTGCCGCCGATTCTGGACCTCTTCTTACTTCAGCATCTGCAAGGGGGCCGGCGGCAAGGCTCCGGTGACCATCCAGGCTGTACCTGTGATCGTCCCTCTGGAGCTGATGTCCAGTAGCCAAGAAGCCAATCCATCCTGCACGCAGGTGAGTTCACTTCTTCTCCCCTAAGTCCCTCGTTGCAGTGATCCTGTTGCCAGCAGGACTCACTGTAAAATAAAAAACCTAAGCTAAACTTTCCTAAGCAGCTCTTTAGGAGAGCCACCTAGATTGCACCCTTCTCGGCCGGGCACAAAAATCTAACTGGCTTGGAGGAGGGTCATAGGGGGAGGAGCCAGTGCACACCACCTGATCCTAAAGCTTTACTTTTTGTGCCCTGTCTCCTGCGGAGCCGCTATTCCCCATGGTCCTTTCAGGAACCCCAGCATCCACTAGGACGATAGAGAAAAGTGTTTTTCCCTGATATAGCTGCTGTATATATTTATCTGCCAATTAGTGCCCCCCTCTCTTTTTGTTTTACCCTGTTTCTGTAGTGCAGGACTGCAGGGGAGAGTCAGGGAGCCTTCCTCCAACAGAGCTGTGAGGAAAAAATGGCGCCAGTGTGCTGAGGAGATAGGCTCCGCCCCCTTCTCGGCGGCCTTTCTCCCGCTTTTTTATGGAAAAATTGGCAGGGGTTAAATGCATCCATATAGCTCAGGAGCTATATGGATGCATTTTTTGCCAAAAAAGGTATTTTTATTGCGTCTCAGGGCGCCCCCCCCAGCGCCCTGCACCCTCAGTGACCGGAGTGTGAAGTGTGCTGAGAGCAATGGCGCACAGCTGCGGTGCTGTGCGCTACCTTATTGAAGACAGGACGTCTTCTGCCGCCGATTTTCCGGACCTCTTCAGTCTTCTGGCTCTGTAAGGGGGCCGGCGGCGCGGCTCTGGGACCCATCCATGGCTGGGCCTGTGATCGTCCCTCTGGAGCTAATGTCCAGTAGCCTAAGAAGCCCAATCCACTCTGCACGCAGGCGAGTTCGCTTCTTCTCCCCTTAGTCCCTCGGTGCAGTGAGCCTGTTGCCAGCAGGTCTCACTGAAAATAAAAAACCTACTTTAAACTTTTACTCTAAGCAGCTCAGGAGAGCCACCTAGATTGCACCCTTCTCGTTCGGGCACAAAAATCTAACTGAGGCTTGGAGGAGGGTCATGGGGGGAGGAGCCAGTGCACACCAGGTAGTCCTAGAGCTTTTACTTTTGTGCCCAGTCTCCTGCGGAGCCGCTATCCCCCCCATGGTCCTTTCGGAGTCCCCAGCATCCACTAGGACGTTAGAGAAATAAGATTTTACTTACCGGTAAATCTATTTCTCGTAGTCCGTAGTGGATGCTGGGGACTCCGTAAGGACCATGGGGAATAGACGGGCTCCGCAGGAGACAGGGCACTTTAAGAAAGAATTTGGATACTGGTGTGCTCTGGCTCCTCCCTCTATATCCCTCCTCCAGACCTCAGTTAGAGAAACTGTGCCCGGAAGTGCTGACCGTACAAGGAAAGGATTTTGGAATCCAGGCCAAGACTCATACCAGTCACACCAATCACACCGTATAACTTGTGATAAACTTACCCAGTTAACAGTATGAACAACAACGGAGCATCAGATCAACCCTGATGCAACCAAACATAACCCTTATTTAAGCAATAACTATATACAAGTATTGCAGAAGAAGTCCGCACTTGGGACGGGCGCCCAGCATCCACTACGGACTACGAGAAATAGATTTACCGGTAAGTAAAATCTTATTTTCTCTAACGTCCTAGTGGATGCTGGGGACTCCGTAAGGACCATGGGGATTATACCAAAGCTCCCAAACGGGCAGGAGAGTGCGGATGACTCTGCAGCACCGAATGAGCAAACACAAGGTCCTCCTCAGCCAGGGTATCAAACTTGTAAAACTTTGCAAAAGTGTTCGAACCTGACAAAGTAGCTGCTTGGCAAAGCTGTAATGCCGAGACCCCTCGGGCAGCCGCCCAAGAAGAGCCCACCTTCCTTGTGGAGTGGGCTTTTATTGATTTTGGAAGCGGCAATCCAGCCGCAGAATGAGCGTGTTACAGATCCAGCGAGCAATAGTTTGCTTTGAAGCAGGAGCACCCAGCTTGTTGGATACATACAGGATAAACAGCGACTCAGTTTTCCTGACTCTAGCCGTTCTGGCTACATAAACCTTCAAAGCCCTGACCACATCTAGTAACTCTGAATCCTCCAAGTCACGAGTAGCCACAGGCACCACAATAGGTTCGTTCATATGAAAGGATGACACCACTTTTGGCAAAAATTGTGGACGGGTCCGCAATTCTGCCCTGTCCATATGGAAAACCAGATAGGGGGTTTTATCTGACAAAGCCGCTAATTCTGACATATGCCTAGCTGAAGCCAAGGCTAATAGCATGACCACCTTCCACGTGAGAAATTTTAACTCCACGGTTTTGAGTGGCTCAAACCAGTGTGACTTCAGGAAACTCAACACCACGTTAAAGATCCCAAGGTGCCACTGGGGGCACAAAAGGGGGCTGAATATGCAGCACTCCCTTTTCAAACGTCTGGACTTCAGGAAGAGAAGCCAGCTCTTTTTGAAAGAAAATGGATAGGGCCGAAATCTGGACCTTAATGGAACCCAATTTCAGGCCCAAAGTCACTCCCGACTGTAGGAAGTGAAGGAAACGGCCCAGCTGGAATTCCTCCGTAGGGGCATTCCTAGCCTCACACCAAGCAACATATTTTCACCATATACGGTGATAATGTTTAGCCGTCACGTCCTTCCTAGCCTTTATCAGCGTAGGAATAACCTCATCCAGAATGCCTTTTTCTGCTAGGATCTGGCGTTCAACCGCCATGCCGTCAAACGCAGCCGCGGTAAGTCTTGGAATAGACAGGGCCCCTGTTGCAACAAGTCCTGTCTTAGAGGCAGAGGCCATGGGTCCTCTCTGAGCATTTCTTGCAGATCTGGATACCAAGTCCTTCTTGGCCAATCTGGAACAATGAGTATTGTTCTCACTCCTCTTTTTCTTATGATTCTCAGCACCTTTGGTATGAGAGGAAGAGGAGGAAATACATAAACCGACTGGAACACCCACGGTGTCACTAGTGCGTCTACAGCTATCGCCTGAGGGTCTCTTGACCTGGCGCAATATCTCTGTAGCTTTTTGTTGAGGCGGGATGCCATCATGTCCACCTATGGCAGTTCCCACCGCCTTGCAATCTGCGTGAAGACTTCCTGATGAAGTCCCCACTCTCCCGGGTGGAGGTCGTGCCTGCTGAGGAAGTCTGCTTCCCAGTTGTCCACTCCTGGAATGAACACTGCTGACAGTGCTCTTACGTGATTCTCCGCCCAGCGAAGAATTCTGGTGGCTTCCGCCATCGCCACCCTGCTCCTTGTGCAGCCTTGGCGGTTTACATGAGCCACTGCGGTGATGTTGTCTGACTGAATCAGCACCGATTGGTCGCGAAGCAGGGTCTCCGCTTGACTTAGGGCGTTGTATATGGCCCTTAGTTCCAGGATATTGATGTGAAGGCAAGTCTCCCGACTTGACCACAGACCTTAGAAATTTCTTCCCTGTGTGACTGCCCCCCACCCTCGGAGGCTTGCATCCGTGGTCACCAGGACCCAGTCCTGAATGCCGAATCTGCGGCCCTCCAGAAGGTGAGCACTCTGCAGCCACCACAGGAGAGACACCCTGGCCCTGGGGGATAGGGTGATCAGCCGATGCATCTGTAGATGTGATCCGGACCACTTGTCCAACAGATCCCATTGAAAGGTCCTCGCATGGAACCTGCTGAAGGGAATGGCCTCGTATGATGCCACCATCTTTCCCAGGACTCGCGTGCAGTGATGCACCGACACCTGTTTTGGTTTTAATAGGTCTCTGACCAGTGTCATGAGCTCCTGAGCCTTCTCCATCGGGAGATAAACCCTCTTCTGGTCTGTGTCCAGAATCATGCCCAGGAAGGGCAGACGAGTCGTAGGAATCAACTGCGACTTTGGAATATTTAGAATCCAGCCGTGCTGTTGTAACACTTCCCGAGAGCGTGCTACGCTGATCAGCAACTGCTCTCTGGACCTTGCCTTTATGAGGAGATCGTCCAAGTATGGGATAATTGTGACCCCTTGCTTTCGCAGGAGCACCATCATTTCCGCCATTACCTTGGTAAATATTCTCGGTGCCGTGGAGAGACCAAACGGCAACGTCTGGAATTGGTAATGACAATCCTGTACCACAAATCTGAGGTACGCCTGATGAGGTGGATAAATGGGGACATGAAGGTATGCATCCTTTATGTCCAGAGACACCATAAAATCCCCCCCCTTCCAGGCTTGCGATGACCGCTCTGAGCGATTCCATCTTGAACTTGAACCTTTTCAGGTATATGTTCAGGGATTTTAAATTTAATATGGGTCTGACCGAACCGTCCGGTTTCAGTACCACAAACATGGTCGAATAATAACCCTTTCCTTGTTGAAGGAGGGGAACCTTGACCACCACCTGCTGAAGATACAATTTGTGAATTGCAGCTAACACTATTTCCTTCTCTAAGGGGGAAGCTGGTAGGGCCGATTTGAGGTATCGGTGAGGGGGCATCTCTTCGAATTCCAGCTTGTATCCCTGAGACACAATCTCTATCGCCCAGGGATCCACCTGGGAGTGAACCCACTTGTGGCTGAAATTTCGGAGACGCGCCCCCACCGGGCCTAGCTCCGCCTGTGGAGCCCCAGCGTCATGCGGTGGATTTAGTGGAAGCCGGGGAGGCCTTCTGTTCCTGGGAACTAGCTGTGTTGTGCAGCTTCTTTCCTCTGCCCCTGCCTCTGGCAAGAAAGGACGCACCTCGGACTTTCTTGCCTTTTTGTGATCGAAAGGACTGCATTTGGTAATACGGTGCTTTCTTAGGTTGTGAGGGAACATATGGCAAAAAATTTGGACTTTCCAGCAGTAGCTGTGGAGACCAGGTCCGAGAGACCTTCCCCAAACAACTCCTCACCCTTGTAAGGTAAAACCTCCATGTGCCTTTTTGAGTCGGCATCGCCTGTCCATTGCAGAGTCCACAGGACCCTTCTGGCAGAAATCGACATTGCATTTATTCTAGAGCCCAGAAGGCTAATGTCTCTTTGAGCATCTCTCATATATAGGACAGCGTCTTTTATATGCCCCAGGGTCATTAATATAGTATCCTTGTCCAAGGTATCAAGTTCCTCAGATAAGGTATCCGTCCATGCTGCTACAGCACTACACACCCATGCCGATGCAATTGCCGGCCTTAGTAAGGTACCTGAATGTATATAAATGGACTTCAGGGTACCCTCTTGCTTTCTATCCGCAGCATCTTTTAGGGTGGCTGTATCCTGTGACGGCAGGGCTACCCTTTTGGATAAGCGTGTGAGAGCTTTGTCCACCCTAGGGGAGGATTCCCAGCGTAACCTGTCCGTTGGCGGGAAAGGATACGCCATAAGCATCCTCTTGGAAATCTGCAGTTTTTTATCTGGAGATTCCCAAGCCTTTTCACATAACTCATTTAGCTCATGTGAAGTGGGAAAGGTCACCACCTGCCTTTTTTCACCATACATATGAACCCTCTTCAGGGACTGGGGTTTCCTCTGTGATGTGCAACACATCCTTTATTGCTATAATCATATAACGGATGGCTTTAGCCAATTTAGGCTGTAACTTTGCATCATCGCCATCGACACTGGAGTCCGAATCCGTGTCGATATCTGTGTCAATTTGGGATAGTGGGCGCTTCTGGGACCCTGACGGCCTCTGCGACATAGGATCAGGCATGGGCTGAGACCCCGACTGTCCTAAGGTTTCAGCTTTATCCAACCTTTTATGCAAGGAAATAAGATTTTATCGTTCTTACTCCTCGCCTTCTTATTATTCTCAGTACCTTTGGTATGAGAGGCAGAGGAGGGAATACATAAACCGACTGGTACACCCACGGTGTCACTAGAGCGTCCACAGCTATTGCCTGAGGGTCCCTTGACCTGGCGCAATATCTAGTTTTTTGTTTAGGCGGGACGCCATCATGTCCACCTGTGGCCTTTCCCAACGGTTTACCAACAGTTGGAAGACTTCTGGATGAAGTCTCCACTCTCCCGGGTGTCGGTCGTGTCTGCTGAGGAAGTCTGCTTCCCAGTTGTCCACTCCCGGAATGAACACTGCTGACAGTGCTAAGACGTGATTTTCCGCCCATTGGAGAATCCTTGTGGCTTCTGCCATCGCCATCCTGCTTCTTGTGCCGCCCTGTCGGTTTACATGGGCGACTGCCGTGATGTTGTCTGATTGGATCAGTACCGGCTGGTTTTGAAGCAGAGGCCTTGCCAGACTTAGGGCATTGTAAATGGCCCTCAGTTCCAGAATATTTATGTGTAGGGACGACTCCTGACTTGACCAAAGTCCTTGGAAATTTCTTCCCTGTGTGACTGCCCCCCAGCCTCGAAGTTTGGCATCCGTGGTTACCAGGACCCAGTCCTGTATGCCGAATCTGCGGCCCTCTTGAAGATGAGCACTCTGCAGCCACCACAGTAGAGATACCCTGGTCCTTGGAGACAGGGTTATCAGCCGATGCATCTGAAGATGCGATTCCGACCACTTGTCCAAGAGGTCCCACTGAAAAGGTTCTTGCATGGAACCTGCCGAATGGAATTTTGCTTCGTAAGAAGCTACCATTTTTCCCAGGACTCGTGTGCAGTGATGCACCGATACCTGTTTTGGTTTCAGGAGGTCTCTGACTAGAGATGACAGCTCCTTGGCTTTCTCCTGCGGGAGAAACACTTTTTTCTGTTCTGTGTCCAGAACCATCCCCAGGAACAGCAGGCGTGTGGTAGGAACCAGCTGTGATATAGAATCCATCCGTGCTGTTGTAGCACTTCCCGAGATAGTGCTACTCCGACCAACAACTGCTCCATGGACCTCGCCTTTATAAGGAGATCGTCCAAGTACGGGATAATTAATTAAAAACTCCCTTTTTTCGAAGGAGTATCATCATTTCTGCCATTACCTTGGTAAAGACCCTCGGTGCCGTGGACAGTCCAAACGGAAGTGTTTGGAATTGGTAATGGCAATCCTGTACCACAAATCTGAGGTACTTCTGGTGAGGATGGTAAATGGGGACATGTAGGTAAGTATCCTTGATGTCCAGGGATACCATGTAATCCCCCTCCTCCAGGCTTGCAATAACCGCCATGAGCGATTCCATCTTGAACTTGAATTTTTTTATGTATGTGTTCAAGGACTTCAAATTTAAAATGGGTCTCACCGAACCGTCCGGTTTCGGTACCACAAACAGTGTGGAATAGTAACCCCGTCCTTGTTGAAGTAGGGGCACCTTGACTATCACCTGCTGGGAATACAGCTTGTGAATTGCCTCTAGCACAGCCTCCCTGCCTGAGGAAGTTGTCGGCAAGGCAGATTTGAGGAAACGGCGGGGGGGAGACTCCTTGAATTCCAGCCTGTACCCCTGAGATACTACTTGAAGGATCCAGGGATCCACCTGTGAGCGAGCCCACTGATCGCTGAAATTTGAGGCGGCCCCCCACCGTACCTGGCTACGCCTGTGGAGCCCCCGCGTCATGCGGTGGACTCAGAGGAAGCGGGGGAAGAATTTTGATTCTGGGAACTGGCTGACTGGTGCAGCTTTTTCCCTCTTTCCTCGTCTCTGTGCAGAAAGGAAGCGCCTTTGATCCGCTTGCTTTTCTGAAGCCGAAAGGACTGTACCTGATAATACAGTGCTTTCTTAGGCTGTGAGGAAACCTGAGGTAAAAATTTTTCTTCCCAGCTGTTGCTGTGGATACGAGGTCCCAGAGACCATCCCCAAACAATTCCTCACCCTTATAAGGCTCTATGTGCCTTTTAAAGTCAGCATCACCTGTCCAGTGTCGGGTCTCTAATACCCTCCTGACAGAATGGACATTGCATTAATTCTGGATGCCAGCCGGCAAAATATCCCTCTGTGCATCCCTCATATATAAGACGACGTCTTATGTTCGCAAAATAGTATCCCTGTTTGACAGGGTTACAGACCACGCTGCAGCAGCACTATCTGCAGGTCTCAGTCTAGTACCTGAGTGTGTAAATACAGACTTCAGGATAGCCTCCTGCTTTTTATCAGCAGGTACCTTCAAAGTGGCCGTATCCTAAGACGGCAGTGCCACCTTTTTTGACAAACGTGTGAGCGCCTTATCCACCCTAGGGGATATCTCCCAGCGTAACTTATCCTCTGGCGGGAAAAGGTACGCCATCAGTAACTTTTTAGAAATTACCAGTTTCGTATCGGGGGAACCCACGCTTTTTCACACTTCATTCACTCAATTGATGGGGGAACAAAACACTGCCTGCTTTTTCTCCCCAAACATAAAACCCTTTTTTAGTACTTGGGTTAATGTCAGAAATGTGTAACACATTTTTTATTGCCGGGATCATGTAACGGATGTTCCTAGTGGATTGTGTATATGTCTCAACCTCGTCGACACTGGAGTCAGACTCCGTGTCGACATCTGTGTCTGCCATCTGAGGGAGCGGGCGTTTTTGAGCCCCTGATGGCCTTTGAGACGCCTGGGCAGGCGCGGGCTGAGAAGCCGGCTGTCCCATAGCTGTTACGTCATCCAGCCTTTTATGTAAGGAGTTGACACTGTCGGTTAATACCTTCCACCTATCCATCCACTCTGGTGTCGGCCCCACAGGGGGCGACATCACATTTATCGGCATCTGCTCCGCCTCCACATAAGTCTCCTCATCAACCATGTCGACACAGCCGTACCGACACACCGCACACACACAGGGAATGCTCTGACTGAGGACAGGACCCCACACAGCCCTTTGGGGAGACAGAGAGAGAGTATGCCAGCACACACCAGAGCGCTATATAATGTAGGGATTAACACTATCACTGAGTGAATTTTCCCCAATAGCTGCTTGTATAAACAATATTGCGCCTAAATTTAGTGCCCCCCCTCTCTTTTTAACCCTTTGAGCCTGAAAACTACAGGGGAGAGCCTGGGGAGCTGTCTTCCAGCTGCACTGTGAAGAGAAAATGGCGCCCAGTGTGCTGAGGGAGATAGCTCCGCCCCTTTTTCGCGGACTTTTCTCCCGCTTTTTTATGGATTCTGGCAGGGGTAATTATCACATATATAGCCTCTGGGACTATATATTGTGATTATTTTGCCAGCCAAGGTGTTTTTATTGCTGCTCAGGGCGCCCCCCCCCCAGCGCCCTGCACCCTCAGTGACCGGAGTGTGAAGTGTGTATGAGGAGCAATGGCGCACAGCTGCAGTGCTGTGCGCTACCTTGGTGAAGACTGAAGTCTTCTGCCGCCGATTTTCCGGACCATCTTCATGCTTCTGGCTCTGTAAGGGGGACGGCGGCGCGGCTCCGGGAACGAACACCAAGGACGGGTCCTGCGGTCGATCCCTCTGGAGCTAATGGTGTCCAGTAGCCTAAGAAGCCCAACCTAGCTGCAAGCAGGTAGGTTCGCTTCTTCTCCCCTTAGTCCCTCGTTGCAGTGAGCCTGTTGCCAGCAGGTCTCACTGTAAAATAAAAAACCTAACATATACTTTCTTTCTAGGAGCTCAGGAGAGCCCATAGTGTGCATCCAGCTCGGCCGGGCACAGAAATCTAACTGAGGTCTGGAGGAGGGGCATAGAGGGAGGAGCCAGTGCACACCAGGTAGTACCAAATCTTTCTTTTAGTGTGCCCAGTCTCCTGCGGAGCCGTCTATTCCCCATGGTCCTTACGGAGTCCCCAGCATCCACTAGGACGTCAGAGAAATTAACATTATCACTTAAAACCTTCCACATATCCATCCAATCAGGTGTCGGCGCCATCGGCGGCGACCTCACATTCATTTGCTCCCGCTCTGCTTCCACATAGCCTTCCTCGTCAAACATGTCGACACAAGCGTACCGACACACCACACACACACAGGGGATGCTCTTTTTGAAGACAGTTCCCCCACAAGGCCTTTTGGAGAGACAGAGAGAGAGTATGCCAGCACACACCCCAGCGCTATATGTCCCAGTAATCACACAGTAACTTAGTGTTAACCCAGTAGCTGCTGTATATAATGTTTTTGCACCTAATTTATGTGCCCTCCCCTCTCTTTTTACCCTCTTCTACCGTGTTTCTGCTGGGGAGAGCCTGGGGAGCTTCCTCTCAGCAGAGCTGTGGAGAGAAAGTGGCGCTGGTGAGTGCTGAGGAAGAAGCCCCGCCACCTCAGCGGCGGGCTTCTGTCCCGCGTTTGTGTAAAATTATGGCGGGGGCTCATGCATATATACAGTGCCCAACTGTATATATGCCCAACTTCTGCCAAGAGGTCTCTAATTGCTGCCCAGGGCGCCCCCCCCCCCCCTCCGCGCCCTACAGTGACCAGAGTATGTGGATTTAATGTGGGAGCAATGGCGCACAGCTGCAGTGCTGTGCGCTACCTCAGTGAAGACTGGAGTCTTCTGCCGCCGATTTCGAAGTCTTCTTGCATCTTTCACCGGCTTCTGTCTTCCGGCTCTGCGAGGGGGACGGCGGCGCGGTTTCGGACGACAAAGGGTGAGATCCTGTGTACGATCCCTCTGGAGCTAATGGTGTCCAGTAGCCTGAGAAGCAGGACCTATCTGCAGAGAGTAGGGCTGCTTCTCTCCCCTCAGTCCCACGCTGCAGAGAGTCTGTTGCCAGCAGATCTCTCTGAAAATAAAAAAACCTAACAAAATACTTTCTTATAGCAAGCTCAGGAGAGCTCATTAAGTAGAACCCAGCTCGTCCGGGCACAGATTCAAACTGAGGTCTGGAGGAGGGACATAGAGGGAGGAGCCAGAGCACACCAGAATCTAAATTCTTTCTTAAAGTGCCCTGTCTCCTGCGGAGCCCGTCTATTCCCCAGGGTCCTTACGGAGTCCCCAGCATCCACTAGGACGTTAGAGAAATACAAAATAGTAACCACAAAACAAACAAACCACACAACTCGTTATTAAATTGCACCCAGATTATTTCGCCACCATGTATCTGGAAGACGGGGTACAATGACAATTACGTGCTATACAACATCGCGTTCACACCCCTGACCCCAGGCGGGCCCTGGCAGCAGCGTACACCACACAGCACCTGCAGCATTTGTTTCTCCCACGGTCCAACTCTCCCGAATCCATGCGTCACTATAACGCTGCTGCTCCCAACCTATCACACTTCCCGTTTTATAGCCTGCGGAATAGGCTGCAGATTTTCATTGGCATATTCCACGGCTGCCACTGATTGGCTGCAAGTCGAATGTCGGGGCGGAGCTAGGTGCTGATGCGGTCAGCTAGGCAGTAGTACGGGACCGGTACATAGCACTTGCACAACTGGCGGCCACGGGCCGGTGTTTGCACTGCAGCGCAGCATCACACTGTACTGCACAGCGCTGCCACTGTTGCCAGTGTGTACTGTACGGTGTCTGAGCTCTGTCTTACCGGTAGCCCCTTCGCAGGGCTGTGAATTTGACGGTGGTATATATCATGGCCGTCGAAGGCAAGTCCCGGCTAAAAGATCCCCTAAATAAATACAAGGAACCGAGTAGAGCGACGGAGGGTTCCCTGAGGCACAGGCAGCGGGGGAAGAACAGGGCTACCCATACAAGTACCGATACCCCTCACACCAGGAATAGATGGGCATCGGGGCGCTTCTTCTCTTACCTCAGCCCGGCCAATATAAAGATTGGGGTCACTCTCTTAATTGGTAAGATCCGTGTTGGTTTTTTTCTTTTTCTTTTCCATTGGGGGAGTACAGAGGGTATACTCTATGCTTCATACTACCAGTTTCCTCTGACCTTATAGTCGTGCCAGGAAAGTTTGTGCCTGTAGAGCTGTGGTGTACAGATGTAGCACTGAGTGGTTGTAGTGACTGAGGGGTATTAGTGAATACGGTGTAGAGCTAAGTATTAGTAATAACAGCGGTAGTAGTGACTGAGGTGTACCGCTAGGCGGTAGTAGTGACTGAGGTGTACCGCTGAGCGGTAGTGACTGAGGTGTCCCGCTGAGCGGTAGTAGTGACTGAGGAGTAGTATGGACTGAGGTGTAGCGCTGAGTGGTAGTAGTGACTGAGGTGTAGCGCTGAGTGGTGGTAGTGACTGAGGTGTAGTGCTTAGCGGTAGTAGTGACTGAGGAGGAGTAGTGAATAGGGTGTAGTGCTGAGTGATAGTAGTTACTGAGGTGTAGTGACTGAGGAATAGCCCTGAGAGGTGGTAGTGACTGAGGTGTAGCGCTGAGCGGTAGTAGTGACTGAGGTGTAGCGCTGAGCGGTAGTAGTGACTGAGGTGTAGTGACCTGAGGTGTAGCGCTGAGCGGTAGTAGTGACCTGAGGTGTAGCGCTGAGGTGTAGTAGTGACCTGAGGTGTAGCGCTGAGTGGTAGTAGTGACTGAGGTGTAGTGCTGAGAGGTAGTAGCGACTGAGGTGTAGCGCTGAGAGGTAGTAGTGACTGAGATGTAGCGATGAGTAGTAGTAGTGACTGGGGTGTAGCGTTGAACGGTAGTAGTGACAGGTGTAGCGTTGAGCGGTAGTAGTGACTGAGGTGTAGCGTTGAGCGGTAGTAGTGACTGAGGTGTAGCGCTGAGCCGTAGTAGTGACTGAGGTGTAGCGCTGAGCCGTAGTAGTGACTGAGGTGTAGCCCTTAGCGGTAGTAGTGACTGAGGAGGAGTAGTGAGTAGGGTGTAGCGCTGAGCGATAGTAGTGACTGAGGTGTAGAGCTGAGCGGTAGTAGTGACTGAGGTGTAGAGCTGAGCGGTAGTAGTAACTGAGGTGTACCACTGAGCGGTAATAGCGACTGAAGTGTACCGCTGAGCGGTAGTAGTGACTGAGGAGTAGTAGAGAATAGGGTGCAGCGCTGAGCAGTAGTAGTGACTGAGGTGTAGCACTGAGCGGTAGTAGTGACTGAGGTGTAGTGACTGAGGAGGAGTAGTGAATAAGGTGTAGCGCTGAGCGATAGTAGTGACGGAGTTTTAGAGCTGAGCGGTAGTAGTGACTGAGGTGTACCACTGAGCGGTAATAGCGACTGAGGTGTACCGCTGAGCGGTAGTAGTGACTGAGGAGTAGTAGTGAATAGGGTGTAGCGCTGAGTAGTAGTAGTGACTGAGGTCTAGCGCTGAGCGGTAGTAGTGACTAAGGTGTAGCACTGAGCGGTAGTAGTGACTGAGGAGTAGTAGTGAATAGGGTGTAGCGCTGAGCGGTAGTAGTGACTGGGGTGTAGCACTGAGCAGTAGTAGTGACTGAGGTGTAGTGCTGAGCGGTAGTAGTGACTGAGGTGTAGAGCTGAGCGGTAGTAGTAACTGAGGTGTACCACTGTGCGGTAATAGCGACTAAAGTGTACCGCTGAGCGGTAGTAGTGACTGAGGAGTAGTAGTGAATAGGGTGCAGCGCTGAGCAGTAGTAGTGACTGAGGTGTAGCGCTGAGCGGTAGTAGTGACTGAGGTGTAGCCCTTAGTGATAGTAGTGACTGAGGAGGAGTAGTGAACATGGTGTAACGCTGAGCTTTAGTAGTAACTGAGGTGTACCGCTGAGCGTTAATAGCAACTGAAGTGTACCGCTGAGTGGTAGTAGTGACTGAGGAGTAGTAGTGAATAGGGTGTAGTGCTGAGCGGTAGTAGTTACTGGGGTGTAGTGCTGAGCGGTAGTAGTGACTGAGGTGTTGTGCTGAGAAGTAGTACTGAATCGGGTGTACCACTGAGCGGTAGTAGTGACTGAGGTGTTGCGCTGAGCGGTAGTAGTGACTGAGGTGTAGCACTGAGGTGCAGCGCTGAGAGGTAGTAGTGACTGAGGTGTAGCGCTGAGCGGTAGTAGTGACTGAGGTGTAGCCCTTAGCGGTAGTAGTGACTGAGGAGGAGTAGTGAAAAAGGTGTAGCACTGAGCGATAGTAGTGACTGAGGTGTAGAGCTGAGCGGTAGTAGTGACTGAGGTGTAGAGCTGAGCGGTAGTAGTAACTGAGGTGTACCACTGAGCGGTAATAGCGACTGAAGTGTACCGCTGAGCGGTAGTAGTGACTGAGGAGTAGTAGTGAATAGGGTGTAGCGCTGAGCGGTAGTAGTGACTGGGGTGTAGCACTAAGCAGTAGTAGTGACTGAGGTGTAGCGCTGAGCGGTAGTAGTGACTGAGGTGTAGTGACTGAGGAGGAGTAGTGAATAAGGTGTAGCGCTGAGCGATAGTAGTGACTGAGTTGTAGAGCTGAGCGGTAGTAGTGACTGAGGTGTACCACTGAGCGGTAATAGCGACTGAGGTGTACCGCTGAGCGGTAGTAGTGACTGAGGAGTAGTAGTGAATAGGGTGTAGCGCTTAGTGGTAGTAGTGACTGAGGTCTAGCGCTGAGCGGTAGTAGTGACTGAGGTGTAGCACTGAGCGGTAGTAGTGACTGAGGAGTAGTAGTGAATAGGGTGTAGCGCTGAGCGGTAGTAGTGACTGGGGTGTAGCACTGAGCAGTAGTAGTGACTGAGGTGTAGTGCTGAGCGGTAGTAGTGACTGAGGTGTAGTGACTGAGGAGGAGGAGTGAATAAGGTGTAGCGCTGAGTGATAGTAGTGACTGAGTTGTAGAGCTGAGCGGTAGTAGTAACTGAGGTGTACCACTGAGCGGTTATAGCGACTGAGGTGTACCACTGAGCGGTAATAGCGACTGAGGTGTACCGCTGAGCGGTAGTAGTGATTGAGGAGTAGTAGTGAATAGGGTGTAGCGCTGAGTGGTAGTAGTGACTGAGGTCTAGCGCTGAGCGGTAGTAGTGACTGAGGTGTAGCACTGAGCGGTAGTAGTGACTGAGGAGTACTGCTGAGCGGTAGTAGTGACTGAGGTGTAGAGCTGAGCGGTAGTAGTGACTGAGGTGTAGAGCTGAGCGGTAGTAGTAACTGAGGTGTACCACTGAGCGGTAATAGCGACTGAAGTGTACCGCTGAGCGGTAGTAGTGACTGAGGAGTAGTAGTGAATAGGGTGTAGCGCTGAGCGGTAGTAGTGAATGGGGTGTAGCACTGAGCAGTAGTAGTGACTGAGGTGTAGCGCTGAGCGGTAGTAGTGACTGAGGTGTAGTGACTGAGGAGGAGTAGTGAATAAGGTGTAGCGCTGAGCGATAGTAGTGACTGAGTTGTAGAGCTGAGCGGTAGTAGTAACTGAGGTGTACCACTGAGCGGTAATAGCGACTGAGGTGTACCACTGAGCGGTAATAGCGACTGAGGTGTACCGCTGAGCGGTAGTAGTGAATAGGGTGTAGCGCTGAGTGGTAGTAGTGACTGAGGTCTAGCGCTGAGCGGTAGTAGTGATTGAGGTGTAGCACTGAGCGGTAGTAGTGACTGAGGAGTACCGCTGAGCGGTAGTAGTGACTGAGGAGTAGTAGGGACTGAGGTGTAGCGCTGAGTGGTAGTAGTGACTGAGGTGTAGCGCTGAGTGGTGGTAGTGACTGAGGTGTAGTGCTTAGCGGTAGTAGTGACTGAGGAGGAGTAGTGAATAGGGTGTAGTGCTGAGTGATAGTAGTTACTGAGGTGTAGTGACTGAGGCGTAGCCCTGAGAGGTGGTAGTGACTGAGGTGTAGCACTGAGCGTTAGTAGTGACTGAGGTGTAGCGCTGAGCGGTAGTAGTGACTGAGGTGTAGTGACCTGAGGTGTAGCGCTGAGCGGTAGTAGTGACCTGAGGTGTAGCGCTGAGGTGTAGTAGTGACCTGAGGTGTAGCGCTGAGTGGTAGTAGTGACTGAGGTGTAGCGCTGAGAGGTAGTAGCGACTGAGGTGTAGCGCTGAGAGGTAGTAGTGACTGAGATGTAGCGATGAGTAGTAGTAGTGACTGGGGTGTAGCGTTGAGCGGTAGTAGTGACAGGTGTAGCGTTGAGCGGTAGTAGTGACTGAGGTGTAGCGTTGAGCGGTAGTAGTGACTGAGGTGTAGCGCTGAGCCGTAGTAGTGACTGAGGTGTAGCGCTGAGCGGTAGTAGTGACTGAGGTGTAGCCCTTAGCGGTAGTAGTGACTGAGGAGGAGTAGTGAGTAGGGTGTAGCGCTGAGCGATAGTAGTGACTGAGGTGTAGAGCTGAGCGGTAGTAGTGACTGAGGTGTAGAGCTGAGCGGTAGTAGTAACTGAGGTGTACCACTGAGCGGTAATAGCGACTGAAGTGTACCGCTGAGCGGTAGTAGTGACTGAGGAGTAGTAGTGAATAGGGTGTAGCGCTGAGCGGTAGTAGTGACTGGGGTGTAGCACTGAGCAGTAGTAGTGACTGAGGTGTAGCGCTGAGCGGTAGTAGTGACTGAGGTGTAGTGACTGAGGAGGAGTAGTGAATAAGGTGTAGCGCTGAGCGATAGTAGAGACTGAGTTGTAGAGCTGAGCGTTAGTAGTGACTGAGGTGTACCGTTGAGCTGTAGTAGTGACTGAGGTGTACCGCTGATCGATAGTAGTGACTGAGGAGTAGTAGTGAATAAGGTGTAGCGCTGAGAGCTAGTAGTGACTGAGGTGTAGCGCTGAGAGATAGTAGTGACTGAGGTATAGCGCTGAGCGGTAGTAGTGACTGAGGGTTTAGTTTTGAGCTCTAGTAGTGACTGAGGAGTAGTAGTGAATGGGGTGTAGCTCTGAGGGGTAATTGTGACTGAGATGTAGTGCTGAGGGGTTATAGTGACTGAGGTGTAGCGCTGAGGGTTAGTAGTGAATGGGGTGGGATGTAGTTATGTGACCGGCGGTCAATAGACTGCCGCTCACAATACCAGCACCTACATCTCGCCCCCTCACTATCCCGATGGCTGGCATGCCGACCAAGAGGGACTATTCCCATTCATTGGTGTCCACGACACCCATAGAGTGGGAACAGAACCTGTGGCGAGTGCAGCGAGCCGTTGCGCTCGCCCCTCCCTGCTGGCCATCTAAATGCCGGGATCCCGCCGTCCGTATTGTGACTGCCGGTCACACATACCAAACCCAATGGGGTGTATCGCTGAGCGGTAGTAGTGATTGAGATGTAGTGCTGAGCGGTAATAGTGACGGAGGTATAGTGCTGAGGGGTAGTAGTAACTGAGGTGTAGTAGTAGCCGATATATCATGTCATGATGTTTGAGGGTAATGGCTAAAGTTATAGTGAACTGGATATGTGTTAATACAGCCTCAAAAAAGACATTATTATTATTATTTTCTCTATCGTCCTAGTGGATGCTGGGGTTCCTGAAAGGACCATGGGGAATAGCGGCTCCGCAGGAGACAGGGCACAAAAAGTAAAGCTTTAGGATCAGGTGGTGTGCACTGGCTCCTCCCCCTATGACCCTCCTCCAAGCCAGTTAGATTTTTGTGCCCGGCCGAGAAGGGTGCAATCTAGGTGGCTCTCCTAAAGAGCTGCTTAGGAAAGTTTAGCTTAGGTTTTTTATTTTACAGTGAGTCCTGCTGGCAACAGGATCACTGCAACGAGGGACTTAGGGGAGAAGAAGTGAACTCACCTGCGTGCAGGATGGATTGGCTTCTTGGCTACTGGACATCAGCTCCAGAGGGACGATCACAGGTACAGCCTGGATGGTCACCGGAGCCTTGCCGCCGGCCCCCTTGCAGATGCTGAAGTAAGAAGAGGTCCAGAATCGGCGGCAGAAGACTCCTCAGTCTTCTAAAGGTAGCGCACAGCACTGCAGCTGTGCGCCATTTTCCTCTCAGCACACTTCACACGGCAGTCACTGAGGGTGCAGGGCGCTGGGAGGGGGGCGCCCTGGGAGGCAAATGAATACCTATTTTGGCTAAAAATACCTCACATATAGCCTCCGGAGGCTATATGGAGATATTTAACCCCTGCCAGAATCCGTTAAGAGCGGGAGACGAGGCCGCCGAAAAAGGGGCGGGGCCTATCTCCTCAGCACACAGCGCCATTTTCCCTCACAGAAAGGCTGGAGGGAAGGCTCCCAGGCTCTCCCCTGCACTGCACTACAGAAACAGGGTTAAAACAGAGAGGGGGGGCACTAATTTGGCGATATGCTTATATATATATTAAGATGCTATAAGGGAAAACACTTATATAAGGTTGTCCCTATATAATTATAGCGTTTTTGGTGTGTGCTGGCAAACTCTCCCTCTGTCTCTCCAAAGGGCTAGTGGGTCCTGTCCTCTATCAGAGCATTCCCTGTGTGTGTGCTGTGTGTCGGTACGTGTGTGTCGACAGGTAGGAGGACGATGTTGGTGAGGAGGCGGAGCAATTGCCTGTAATGGTGATGTCACTCTCTAGGGAGTCGACACCGGAATGGATGGCTTATTTAGGAAATTACGTGATAATGTCAACACGCTGCAAAGTCGGTTGACGACATGAGACGGCCGACAAACAATTAGTACGGTCCAGACGTCTCAAAAACACCGTCAAGGGTTTTTAAAACGCCCGTTTACTTTAGTCGGTCGACACAGACACAGACAGGGACACTGAATCCAGTGTCGACGGTGAATAAACAAACGTATTCCTTATTAGGGCCACACGTTAAAGGCAATGAAGGAGGTGTTACGTATTTCTGATACTACAAGTACCACAAAAGAGGGTATTATGTGGGATGTGAAAAAACTACCATAGTTTTTCCTGAATCAGATAAATTAAATAAAGTGTGTGATGATGCGTGGGTTCCCCCCGATAGAAAATTATGGGCGGTATACCCTTTCCCGCCAGAAGTTAGGGCGCGTTGGGAAACACCCCTTAAGGTGGATAAGGCGCTCACACGCTTATCAAAACAAGTGGCGGTACCGTCTATAGATAGGGCCGTCCTCAAGGACCAGCTGACAAGGCTGGAAAATATAATAAAAAGTATATACACACATACTGGTGTTATACTGCGGCCAGCGATCGCCTCAGCCTGGATGTGCAGAGCTAGGGTGGCTTGGTCGGATTCCCTGACTAAAAATATTGATACCCTTGACAGGGACAGTATTTTATTGACTATAGAGCATTTCTATATATGCGAGATGCACAGAGGGATATTTGCACTCTGGCATCATGAATAAACGCGATGTCCATAACTGCCAGAAGATGTTATGGACACGACAGTGGTCAGGTGATGCAGATTCCAAACGGCACAGTATGGCCGTATAAAGGAAGAGGACTTGTTTGGGGTCGGTCCATCGGACCTGGTGGTCACGGCAACTGCTGGAAAATCCACCGTTTTTTACCCTAAGTCACATCTCTGCAGAAAAAGACACCGTCTTTTCAGCCTCAGTCCTCTCGTCCCTATAAGATCATATCTGCCCAGGGATAGAGGAAAGGGAAGAAGACTGCAGCAGGCAGCCCATTCCCAGGAACAGAAGCGTTCCACCGCGTCTGACAAGTTCTCAGCATGGCGCTGAGACCGTACAGGACCCCTGGATCCTACAAGTAGTATCCCGGGGGTACAGATGGGAATGTCGAGACGTTTCCCCTTCGCAGGCTCCTGAAGTCTGCTTTACCAAGTCTCCCTCCGACAAGGAGGTAGTATGGGAAAAAATTCACAAGCTGTATTCCCAGCAGGTGATAATTAAATTACCCCTCCTACTACAGAAAAGGGGTATTATTCCACACTATATTGTGGTACTGAAGCCAGAAGGCTAGGTGAGACTTATTCTAAAAATTTTTTTTTTGAACACTTACAAAGGTTCAAATTAAGATGAAGTCACTCAGAGCAGTGATAACGAACCAGGAAGAAGGGGACTATATAGTGTCCCGGGACATCAGGGATGCTTACCTCTATGTCCCAAATTTGCCCTTCTCACTAAGGGTACCTCAGGTTCGTGGTGCAGAACTGTCACTATCAGTTTCAGACGCTGCCGTTTGGATTGTCCACGGCACCCCGGGGTCTTTACCAAGGTAATGGCCGAATTGATGATTCTTCTTCGAAGAAAAGGCGTCTTAATTATCCCTTACTTGGACGATCTCCTGATAGGGGCATAGTCCAGGGAACAGTTGGAGGTCGGAGTAGCACTATCTCGGATACTGCTACAATCAGCACGGGTGGATTCTAAATATTCCAAAATCGCAGCTGATCCCGACGACACGTCTGCTGTGCCTAGGGATGATTCTGGACACAGTCCAGAAAAAGGTGTTTCTCCCGGAAGAGAAAGCCAGGGAGTTATCCGAGCAAGTCAGGAACCTCCTAAAAACAGTGCATCATTGCACAAGGGTCCTGGTAAAAATGGTGGCTTCCTACGAAGCAATTCCATTCGGCAGATTTCACGTAAGAACTTTTCAGTGGGATCTGCTGGAAAAATGGTCCGGATCGCATCTTCAGATGCATCAGCGGATAACCCAATATCCAAGGACAAGGGTGTCTCTCCTGTGGTGGTTATAGAGTGCTCATCTTCTAGAGGGCCGCAGATTCGGCATTCAGGATTGGATGCTGGTAACCACGGAGCCCAGCCTGAGAGGCTGGGGAGCAGTCACACAAGGGAAAAATTTCCAGGGAGTGTGATCAAGTATGGAGACTTTTCTCCACATAAATATACTGGAGCTAAGGGTAAATTTATAATGCTCTAAGCTTAGCAAGACCTCTGCTTCAAGGTCAGCCGGTATTGATCCAGTGGGAAAAACATCACGGCAGTCGCCCACGTAAACAGACAGGGCGACACAAGAAGCAGGAGGGCAATGGCAGAAACTGCAAGGATTTTTCGCTGGGCGGAAAATCATGTGATAACACTGTCAGCAGTTTTTCATCCCGGGAATGGAAACTGGGAAGCAGACTTCCTCAGCACGACCTCCACCCGGGAGAGTGGAAACTTCATTGAGAAGTTTTTTCCACATGATTGTAAACCGTTGGGAAATACCAAAGGTGGACATGATGGCGTCCCGTCTGAACAAAAAACGGGACAGGTATTGCGCCAGGTCAAGAGACCCTCAGGCAATAGATGTGGACGTTCTGGTAACACCGTGGGTGTACCAGTCGGTGTATGTGTTCCCTCCTCTGCTTCTCATACCTAAGGTGCTGAGAATTATAAGACGTAGAGGAGTAAGAACTATACTCATGGCTCCGGATTGGCCAAGAAGGACTTGGTACCCGGAACTTCAAGAGATGCTTACAGAGGTCTTATGGCCTCTGCCGCTAAGAAGGGACTTGCTTCAGCAAGTACCATGTCTGTTCCAAGACTTACCGCAGCTGCGTTTGTCGGCATGGCGATGGAAAGCCGGATCCTAAGGGAAAAAAAAGGCATTCCGGAAGAGGTCATTCCTACCCTGGTCAAAGCCAGAAAGGAGGTGACCGCACAACATTATCACCACGTGTGGCGAAAATATGTTGCGTGGTGTGAGTCCAGGAAGGCCCCACAAAGAAATTTCAACTCGGTCGTTTCCTGCATTTCCTGCAAACAGGAGTGTCTATGGGCCTCAAATTGGGGTCCATTAAGGTTCAAATTCGGCCCTGTAAATTTTCTTCCAGAAAGAATTGGCTTCA
This sequence comes from Pseudophryne corroboree, assembly GCF_028390025.1. Taxonomy (NCBI): domain Eukaryota; kingdom Metazoa; phylum Chordata; class Amphibia; order Anura; family Myobatrachidae; genus Pseudophryne; species Pseudophryne corroboree. The sequence continues at coordinate 328,549,704 of NC_086448.1, forward strand.
GTTCCTGAAGTCCAGAAGTTTGTCAAGGGAGTATTGCATATACAAACCCCTTTTTTGTGCCTCCAGTGGCACTGTGGGATCTCAACGTAGTTCTGGGATTCCTCAAATCACATTGGTTTAAAACCAGTCAAATATGTGGATTTGAAGCATCTCACATAAAAAGTGACCATGCTCTTGGCCCTGGCCTGGACCAGGCGAGTGTCAAATTGGTGGTTTTTTCTCAAAAAAGCCCATATCTGTTTGTCCATTCGGACAGGGCAGAGCTGCGGACTCGTCCCCAGTTCTCTCCCTAAGGTGGTGTCAGTGTTTCACCTGAACCAGCTTATTGTGGTGCCTTGCACCTACTAGGGACTTGGAGGACTCCAAGTTGCTAGAAGTTGTCAGGGCCCTGAAAATATGTTCCAGGACAGCTGGAGTCAGAAAATCTGACTCGCTGTTTATACTGTATGCACCCAACAAGTTGGGTGCGCCTGCTTCTAAGCAGTCGATTGCTCGTTGGATTTGTAACACAATTCAACTTGCACATTCTGAGGCAGGCCTGCCACAGTCTAAATCGGTTAAGGCCCATTCCACAAGGAAGGTGGGCTCATCTTGGGCGGCTGCCCGAGAGGTCTCGGCATTACAACTCTGCCGAGCAGCTACGTGGTCAGGGGAGAACACGTTTGTAAAATTCTACAAATTTGATATCCTGGCAAACGAGGACCTGGAGTTCTCTCATTCGGTGCTGCAGAGTCATCCGCACTCTCCCGCCCGTTTGGGAGCTTTGGTATAATCCCCATGGTCCTTTCAGGAACCCCAGCATCCACTAGGACGATAGAGAAAATAAGAATTTACTTACCGATAATTCTATTTCTCGGAGTCCGTAGTGGATGCTGGGCGCCCATCCCAAGTGCGGATTATCTGCCATACTTGTACATAGTTACAAAGATCGGGTTATTATTGTTGTGAGCCATCTTTTCAGAGGCTCCGCTGTTATCATACTGTTAACTGGGTTTAGATCACAAGTTGTACGGTGTGATTGGTGTGGCTGGTATGAGTCTTACCCGGGATTCAAAATTCCTCCCTTATTGTGTACGCTCGTCCGGGCACAGTACCTAACTGGCTTGGAGGAGGGTCATAGGGGGAGGAGCCAGTGCACACCACCTGATCCTAAAGCTTTACTTTTTGTGCCCTGTCTCCTGCGGAGCCGCTATTCCCCATGGTCCTTTCAGGAACCCCAGCATCCACTACGGACTCCGAGAAATAGAATTATCGGTAAGTAAATTCTTATTATTTTTTACTATTGTTATCATTTATATCAGGGGTGTCCAACCTTTCACCTTCCCTGGGCCACATTAGAAGATGAAAATTTGGTTTGGGCCGCACATAAAATAAAATAACAGTAACGATACCTGATCGTCCAAAAAAACCATAGAAAACATAGTTAACATATTAAACTTACTTGGAAATGAAGTTAGTGAGATGTTTGACATTGTTTCTCAGCCACCAATGCATCCCCCCACACACACTGTAGTCCTCTTCCTCTCCTCCTCCTCCCCCCCTCCACACTGTGCTTCTTCAAGGGCCCACAAATTTCTCCCGCTGGGCTGAGCTCCGTGCTGCTGTCACGTGTGCCACTATGCAGTAGAGGAGGGCTACACTGTGACTGACAGCGGACCCCAAACCCCCCCCCCCCACCCCCCCCCCTCCCGGACACATTGCACTGCAGTGGCACCTGACTTCATCCTCGTTACCCCCTCCCCCCGAACCAATCTGTACTGTGGAGTTTAGACACCGCCGGCGTCATTTTACTGCTGCAGCGCTGGACATCAAGTCCATCCCAGCTCCCAAGAAACCCCCCGGACACTGTATTGCGGCGTGGCGCTGGACTTCAGATCAGACCCTCCCTTCCCCCGACACTGTACAGCGGTTCAGACCTCCTCTCTCCCCCCCCGGGACACTGTACAGCGGCGCGGGCCACGGACTTCAGATCCCGATTCCCCCCCCCCCCCCCCCCCTGTACAGCGGCCACGGACTTCAGACACCCCCCCCCCCCCCCCCCCCCGGCTCACTTACGAGTTCTTGTAGAAGCAATCTTTCCGCTAGGGCTCCTCTACTCTCGTGCTGCTCAGTCACGTGTGCCGCTATGCAGCGGAGGAGGGCTACACTGTGACTGACAGCGGAGAGGGCGTGAGCTGGTGCTGGTCCCAGCGGCAGCAATCCAATCAGGATGTGCTGACAGCCTGCTGGGGCCGGCTCAGCTTCACATGTGGTGTCCGTACTCTACAAAAAAAAAATAAAAAATGGATGGGGCGGGTGAAGCGCGCTGGCGTCACCGTTGTGAAGTGCCCCGGCCGCAAGCGCCGGCAGTGTAACTTGAAACTTTAGAATTTCTTAAAAAATAAAAAATTGCACTGGGCCGCATTACTAGCCGACCTGGGCCGCATTACTAGCCGACCTGGGCCGCATGCGGCCCGCGGGCCGCGGGTTGGCAAGCTTGATTTATATGTCTCAATCAATGTCTGTATCAAGTGTTCATAGCATCACTGATGGGAAATAATTGTGATACATAAACAATAGAATTATGATAGGGCTCAAATGGGGTAATTCAGTTGTTTCTTGCATGCCACTAAGTAGTGGGCATCATATGCAGCTATTCAATTGCACTTTTCTGAGGTGGTAAACATAAATGTGCAACATATCAAACTTTTCACATATTCCTTGTTGCGCTCAGTCTTTTTATGGGTTTAGCCACTTTACACGGATGAAAGCGTGCATTTGGGCATGGCCTGGGAGATAAGTAATGGGCGCCCAAAAACAATTGAATAGCTCTGTCGGTAACCTATTACTTACTGGCACTTGAAAACAATTGAATTCTCCCCAAAGTAAACGCAGGGAAGAAAATAAAGTGTTATACAATATTTCTCTAACGTCCTAGAGGATGCTGGGGTCCACATTAGTACCATGGATATAGACGGGTCCACCAGGAGCCATTGGCACTTTAAGAGTGTGGGCTGGCTCCTCCCTCTATGCCCCTCCTACCAGACTCAGTTTAGAAATTGTTCCCAGTGGAGCCGATCACAGCTAGGGGAGCTCTCATGTGCTTTCCTGGAAAAAGTTTATTTTAGAGTTTTTTATTTTACAGGGAGGCTGCTGGTAACAGCCTCCCTGCAGCGTGGGACTAAGGGGGGGAGCAGTGTCCGCCCTGCGGGGTCTGAGCCACTGACTCCGCTGACTGGACACTGAGCTCCAGAGGGGCTGATCGGTCTCCGCACCAGGGGCACCGCTCACCCCAGCAGCATGCCGCCGACCCCTTACAGAGCTGAAGGATGTGGTGAGTTATTCACCGACCCCCCTAGCAAGCGGGGGGCCGGTTTGAAGATGGCAGCAACAGGGGTGGGAGCGCGGTATTAACCGTGCTCCCGGATGGTAACCAGAGGCACACTGTGTGGCGCTGTGAGGGGCGCCCTGGGCCAGCACTTACCCCTCACACTTGGCAGCAAGCCTGTCGGACCCCAGGGATCCAGCCAGCACAACTCCTCAGACCAAAACTTAACCACAGTTGAGCCGGGAGGGGGGCGGAGCTTCTCCTCAGAGCGGACCTGCAGCATTCCAGCGCCATTTCTGCTGCGGGATACACTGGGCTCTACAAGGATAGATATTGGGGGTGTAGAGTAGGATCTTGATCTGAGGCACCAACAGGCTCAAAAGCTTTGACTGTTCCCAAATGCATAGCGCCGCCTCCTCTATAACCCCGCCTCCCTGCACAGGAGCTCCGTTTTGTAGTTGGTGCAGCAGATAGAAGGCACATAACAGAGGGGCTGCTCCAGGCAGCCCTAAGATGCCGCATGACGGGGCGGGCCTCCCCCTTGGGGATCCCAGATTGGGGGGCTGGCTTCTAGGGTATACCCAGGAATGGTTGAAGACCACTTCAGATGCCTGGGTACGGGAAGTCGTAAGTCGAGGTTACACCATAGCCTTCAAAAACCGTCCCCCTCATCGATTTTGCCTGACAGACGTCCCTTTGGACCAGACAAAGGCAAAAACTCTACACTCGGTGGTACAGACCCTCCTGGATACAGGAGTCGTAGTACAGGTGCCTCTTGCTCAGAGAGGCCGGGGATACTATTCTCCGCTGTTTCTAGTCCCGAAACCGAATGGGTCCTCCCGGCCCATTCTCAATCTGAAGGCATTGAACAAGTTTGTGAAAGTCTCCAAGTTCCGTATGGAAACCCTTCGCTCTATAGTTCTGGCCTTGGAACCTGGGGATTATATGGTCTCCCTTGATGTACAAGATGCTTACCTGCATATTCCTATAGCAGTGTTGCATCAGCAATACCTGAGGTTTGCGATTGGCAACCTCCATTACCAGTTTCGGGCGTTACCTTTTGGTTTAACTACGGCTCCGTGAGTCTTCACCAAAGTTATGGCGGTGATGACGGTGGTACTCTGCCGTCAAGGGGTCAGGATCCTGCCGTATCTGGACGACTTGTTGATCCTGGCAAATTCCCAAGAACTTCTCCTGCGTCATCTGGATATGACTGTCCGGTTTCTGCAAGCCCATGGGTGGCTCATCAACTGGAATAAATCCTCCCTGGTCCCTGCTCAGAGCATGGTGCTCCTGGGAGCGCTATTGGACAATCACAACCAGCGGTTGTTCTTGTCTCAGGAGAAAGTCCTGAAGCTTCAGGACAGGATCGTTGCTTCCTTTCTCATCCGCAAGTGTCGATACATTCGGCAATGCAGGTGCTGGGCCTCATGGTGTCAGCATTCGACATAGTGGAGTATGCTCAATTCCATTCTCGCAACCTCCAGAGGCTGATTCTGGCCATGTGGGACGGCCTGCCTCACCGGATCAGGTCTCACATGATCTCATTGACTCCGGAGGACCGTCTGTCGCTGCACTGGTGGCTCCAGGACCAACGATTGTGCAGGGGCCGTCCCTTCTGGATATCCGACTGGGTCCTGTTGACGACAGATGCCAGTCTAAGGGGTTGGGGCGCGGTGCTGGAGCAACACTCCCTTCAGGGTCGGTGGTCCAAGTAGGAGTCTCTCCTGTCGATCAACATTCTGGAATTGCCGGCGGCCTTCAACTCGTTGAACCCGGCCCAGCATTTAATTCAGAACCATCCTGTTCAAGTGCAGTCGGACAACGCCACCACAGTGGCCTTCATAAATCATCAAGATGGCACTCAAAGCCGTTTGGCAATGAAGGAAGTCTCAGGGATTCTGCAATTGGCGGAACGCCATCTACCGGCCATATCGGCAATATTCATTCCGTAAGTCCTGAATTGGGAAGCGGACTTTCTCGGTCGTCAGGACGTACACGCCGGAGAGTGGGGCCTCCATCCAGGAGTGTTTCAACTCCTAGTGGAAAAGTGGGGCCTTCCAGACGTGGATCTGATGGCATCTCGACACAATCACAAGCTTCCTATCCTCGGCGCAAGGACAAGGGATCCTCAAGCAGCATTCGTGGATGCGCTGGCGGTGCCGTGGAGGTTTCGGCTGCAGTACGTGTTCCCTCCGGTGTCACTCCTGCCCAGGGTAATTCGGAAGTTCAAGCAAGAAAGAGGAATCCTGCTTCTCATAGCTCCAACGTGGCCCAGACGGCACTGGTTCTCAGATCTGCAAGGCCTATCGTCAGAGCATCCAATCCTACTTCCACAACGCCCAGACCTCCTCGTTCAGGACCCCTGTGTCTACCAGGACCTAGCCCGGCTGTCTTTGACGGCGTGGCTCTTGAAGCTTCCGTCTTGAGGACTAAAGGGTTTTCTGAGGCGGTCATTCAAACTATGTTGCTGGCCCGGAAACCGGCTTCTGCTCGGATTTACCATAGGGTCTGGCACTCTTACTTTGTTTGGTGTGCATCTAACAATTATGACGCTTCCAAGTTTAGTACAGCCAAGTTGTTGGCTTTTCTTCAGCAGGGCCTGGACTTAGGCCTGCGTCTGGCCTCCCTCAAGGTTCAAATTTCTGCCTTGTCGGTGTGGTTTCAGAGAATAATTGCGACCTTACCTGATGTGCATACCTTTACTCAGGGTGTGTTGCGTATCCAACCTCCCTGTGTCCCACCTGTGGCTCCTTGGGACTTGTTGGTGGTTTTGGAGGCATTACAAGAGTCTCCGTTTCAACCTCTTGGTTCAGCTGATCTTAAGTGGCTTTCCCTTAAGGTAGTGCTTCTGTTGGCTATTGCCTCAGCTAGAAGAGTGTCGGATTTGGGTGCCTTGTCTTGTAGTTCCCCCATATCTGATATTTCACCGTGACCGGGCGGTTCTTAGGACTCGTCCCAGTTATTTGCCTAAGGTGGTTTCTTCGTTCCACCTTAATCAGGAGATTGTGGTCCCGGCCCTTGTCTCTCCTGATCTGTCTTCCAATGAGCGGTCTTTGGATGTGGTACGGGCTCTCCGTATCTATGTGAAGAGAACTGCTTCTATTAGGAAATCTGATTCTCTCTTTATTCTGTTTGGGTTTCACAAACGGGGCTGGCCTGCTCACAAGCAGACTTTGGCCAGATGGATTAGAATGGTGATTGCACATGCTTATGTGAGGGCTGGTCTGTCAGCTCCTGCTCACATTACGGCCCATTCTACTCGGTCCGTTGGACCTTCCTGGGTGGCCCGCCGTGGTGCGACCCTTGAACAATTGTGCAAGGCAGCTACGTGGTCCTCAGTGAACACGTTCAGAAGGTTCTATGCCTTCGATACTGCCGCTTCCCAGGATGCTTCCCTTGGATGCCGGATTCTTGTGCCCGCTACAGTGCGTACCCTCCCATAAGGAACTGCTTTAGGACATCCCCAATGTCTATTCTTGTGGAGCCCAGTGTACCCCGCAGCAGAAAACGAGTTTTATGGTAAGAACTTGCCTTTGTTTAAAACTCTTTCTGCGAGGTACACTGGGCTCCACAAGGCGCCCACCCTGACGCACTTAGCTTCTTTGGGTTGGTATGGCATTAGCCGCTGACACTTCTCCTGTCGTGAGAATGTGGTGTTTGTGGCTACTAACTGTTGTCGTCTCTTTTCCTGCTACTGCATTGGGCTTGTTAACTAAAAACTGAGCTCCTGTGCAGGGAGGCAAGGTTATAGAGGAGGCGGCGCTATGCAGCTTGGGAACAATCAAAGCTTTTGAGCCTGTTGGTGCCTTGGATCAAGATCCTACTCTACACCCCCAATGTCTATCCTTGTGGAGCCCAGTGTACCTTGCAGAAAGAGTTTTAACAAAGGTAAGTTCTTACCATAAAACTCGTTTTTCCTCCATGCTTCAAGCTGAATGAAGATCATCATCCACCCCACAGCAGCTCCAGTTACTTTACCGGTACCAGGGGGTTGTAGAAGGGGGAGAGGTTGAATTCTTGACTGTGTGTCCTATTAAGGAGCACAAGTCAGCGCTGGTAAGAGGTGTCTCTTAGTTTAGAAAGCGCTGGTTGGGTTGGCTCTAATCTCTGTCTCTCTCTTGCCATTCTTGGGGGGGAAACTCTGTCTTACCCCATCCTGTGTGTGTGTGTGTGGTGTGTTTGGTAGTCACTAGCAGCAATGTCCAGGGATACAGTGTCATATGCTGCAGAGAATTTATCCTCCCAGGATGATTCCATTCCATGCAGTCAGGTTAGCACTGGTTTGGCACAGATTCCAGCAAGGGAACCAGAGTGGTTTTCCTCTATCAGGACTTGGATTTCCCAGATTTCTGACAGGGTTACCAGTAATGAGTCGGCAACCTAGGTCTTACAGTCCTCTATGGCTGTGTGGCCCTTGTCAGGTACCTTGGGTCACCCCGCTATATATCCCCACAAATGTGCGCTAGTGCAGGTAACACAAGACGACACGGATACCGATTCTGACACTACAGATGGGGACAGGGATGTGTTGCGGGTGTCCGCATCTCTTGCAAGGGGGGTGCAGCTGTTGATAGAGGTGATCAGGTATGTGTTAAATGTTACGGATGCCACACCTGAGCAGGTTGAGGAGGCATTCTTCACTGAAAACAAGAAAGCTTCGCTAACCTTCCCTGCATCAAAAGAGCTGAATGCTATATTTGAAAAGGCCTGGGTGAATCCTGAAAAGAAGTTTCAGATCTCTAAAAGGGTTCTGGTAGCTTTTCCTTTCCCTGAGGAGGATAGGAAAAAGTGGGAAAACCCACCTATTGTTGACGCATCTGTATCCTGACTCTCGAAGAAGGTGGTTTTACCGGTACCGGGATCTACCACTTTAAAGGAGCCGGCTGATAGAAAAATTGATAATACTCTGAAGTCAGTGTACACTGCTTCAGGGGCCATCTTACGTCTCACTATTGCTAGTGCATGGATTGCTAAGGCTATAGTGAAATGGTCGGCTGCCTTGATGAAGGATTTGGATACGATGGATAGGAATGACGTTGCATTGTAATTGCGTAACATTCATGATTCTGCAGGTTTCATGGTGGAATCTATGAAAGACCTGGGTTCCATGGCTGCGGGAATTTCTTCCATGTCTGTTTCATCTCGTCGGGGACTGTGGCTCCGCCATTGGTCGGCCGACGCGGAATCCAGAAAGAGTGTGGAGTCGCTACCCTATACAAGTCAAGCTCTCTTTGGGGAAGCCCTGGATGCGTGGCTATCTACCGCTACTGCGAGTAAGTCTCCGTATCTTCCCTCAGCAGCTCCTGCTCCGAAGAGATCCTTCTCCTCAGCTTCGCAGCAGTCCTTTCGGCCCAACAAGACTAGAAAGGCCAAGTCTTCCGGTTCCTCCTTAAGGGGAGGTAAGGTTAAGTCCAAGAAGTCTGCCGCTGCAGATTCCCAGGAACAAAAGCCTGCTTCGGGTACCCCTAAGTCCTCCGCATGACGGTGGACGGGACGGCCCGGAGGTGGGGCCCGTGGGGGCGAGACTCAGGCTGTTCATTCATGTCTGGGTCTCCTCCGGCCTGGATCCCTGGGTGGTGGATATTGTCTCTCGGGGATACAGGCTGGAATTTCAAAGTCTCCCTCCTCATCGGTTTTTCAAGTCGGGCTTGCCAACTCTGTTGGAGGACAGCACAGTACTACAGGAGGCTGTTCAACGGCTGGTAGAGGCACAGGTCATTGTGCCAGTACCGCCGCACATAATGGCGAAGGGTTACTATTCGAACCTTTTCGTGGTATCGAAACCAGATGGTTCGGTCAGGCCCATCCTATATCTAAAATCTTTGAACCCCTTTTCTAAAGGAGTTCAGGTTCAAGATGGAGTCTCAGGGCGGTGATAGCAGGTCTGGAAGAGGGGGAATTCCTGGTATCCCTGGATATCAAGGATGCGTACCTTCAAATTCTGATATGGCTGCCGCATCAGGCTTATCTCCGATTCGCATTGCTGAACTGTCATTTTCAGTTCCAGGCTCTGCCGTTTGGCCTCTCCACGGCATCAAGGGTGTTTACCAAGGTGATGGCGGATATGATGATGCTACTCCGAAAACAGGGTGTGAACATCATTCCTTATCTGGATGATCTCCTGATAAAGGCATCGTCCAGGGAAAGGTTGCGGCAATCCATTGTTCTTACAACACGACTGCTTCAGAGTCACGGGTGGATTCTGAATTTTCCAAAGTCTCATTTGGAACCGACCCGGAGATTGTTGTTTCTGGGAATGATCCTGGATACGGAAGTACAGCGGGTGTTTCTTCCGCGGGACAAGGCGTTGGTGATCCAGTCCATGGTCCGGGATGTCTTTAAGCCACCCCGGGTGTCGGTTCATCAATGCATTCGCCTATTGGGAAAGATGGTGGCCTCCTACGAGGCTCTCCAGTACGGGAGGTTTCATGCTCTGACCTTCCAACTGGATTTCACCTCCACATGCATCAGAGAATTCGTCTATCGCCAAGGCCTGGATTTCACTCTTATGGTGGCTCCAATTGCCTCAGCTGCTGGAGGGCCGCAGGATCGGAATTCAGGACTGGGTCTTGCTAACGACGGATGCGAGCCTCCGGGGCTGGGGAGCAGTCACTCAAGGGGTGACCTTCCAGGGAAGATGGTCAAGCCTAGAAGCCGGCCTGCCAATCAACATTCTTGAACTAAGAGCTGTCTACAACTGCCTTCTTCAGGCGGCTCCTCTTCTAAGAAACCGGGCCATTCAAGTACAGTCGGACAACGTAACAACAGTGGCTTACATAAACCGACAGGGCGGAATGAAGAGCAGAGCGGTGATGTCAGAGGTCACAAGAATACTCCTCTGGATGGAAAAGCACGCCTTGGCGCTGTCAGCCATCTTCATTCCGGGAGTAGACAACTGGGAAGCAGACTTCCTCAGCAGACACGATCTCCATCCGGGAGAGTGGGGCCTCCATCCGGAGGTGTTCAAGTAGGTAACATATCTTTGGGGTCTACCCCAAATAGACATGATGGCCTCTCGTCTCAACAAGAAGCTTCAGCGTTATTGTTCCAGGTCGAGGGACCCACAGGCAGTGGCGGTAGACGCCCTGGTGTCTCCGTGTACGTGTTTCCACCGCTCACTCTCATCCCAAGAATCCTAAAGCTCATAAGGAGATCAAGGGTTCAAGCGATCCTTATTGCCCCAGACTGGCCAAGACGAGCTTCGTACGTGGACCTTCTGGATCTACTGTAAGAAGAGCCGAGGCCTCTTCCTCTTCGAGAGGACCTGCTGCAGCAGGGTCCGTTCGCCTATCAAGACTTACTGCAGCTGCGTTTGACAGCATGGAAGTTGAGCACCTGATTCTTGTTCGGAAGGCTATTCCGAAAGAAGTGATTCCTACCCTCATACAGGCTAGGAAAGGGGTAACTTGTAAACATTACCATCGTATCTGGAAGAGATATGTCTCTTAGTGTGAGACCAAGAAGTTTCCTGCGGTGGTATTTCAACTGGGACGTTTCCTCTTCTTCCTGCAGGCAGGAGTGGATATGGGGCTGAGATTTGAATCTGTGAAGGTCCAGATTTCAGCCCTGTCCATTTTCTTTCAGAAACAATTGGCTGCCCTCCCTGAGGTTCAAACCTTTCTGAAGGGAGTTCTGCATATCCAACCTCCCTTTGTGCCGCCTACGGCACCTTGAGACCTTAACGTGGTATTTCGGTTTCTCCAGTCGGATTGGTTTGAGCCTCTACATGAGGTTGTAGCTCAAGTTTCTTACGTGGAAGGCGGTCACTTTGTTGGCTTTGGCTTCGGCCAGGCATGTCTCCGAGCTGGGGGCTTTGTCATGCAAAATCCCTTACTTGATCTTCCATGAGGATAGGGCTGAGCTCCGGACTCGACCGCAGTTCCTTCCAAAGGTTGTTTCAGCATTTCATATCACCCAACTTATCGTGGTGCCAGTGGCTACGGACTCCTCAATTACTTCAAAGTCATTGGATGTCGTGAGGGCTCTGAAGATTTATGTGAAGAAAACTTCTCGTCACAGGAAGTCGGACTCTATTTGTCCTGTACGATCCCCCAAAAATTGGGTGTCCTGCTACTAAGCAGTCTATTTCTCGCTGGATTAGGTTCACTATCCAGCACGCCTATTCTTTTTGTGTAAACTGTTTTTATTAGTCAAAGCAGTATTCAAAAACATTACAGAAACATTTTCAAAAAACAAAGGACAAAAGACGAAAGAAGGGCATACAGAAATGTCGCGTAACATATATCCATCAGTACCCCCCACGTCAAGCGCCCTTGGCCAAAGTATATCTATCTGCATTTCTGTCATCATAAAAACTTATAAGTGAAGAGCATAATATCAAAACAGCATCAATGAATGGGAAAGAGGAAGAAAAGAGAGAAGAGAAGAGGAAAAGAGGATAAGCAAGGGAAGAATAGAGTGGGTAGGGTCAGGTGTGACAGTCTGCATGGTGCGGGTAGACTATTTGGGGAGTGTGTGGGCGGTCTCCACCAATCCTAAGTCTGGACCATAGTACAGGAACAACATTGTCAGAGTATGGGTATAAATAAGGGTGTATATATGAATATGGGCCCGTATACCAATATGAGGGGGATTATATCGCAATATAGGACCTATATTGCAATGTGTCTTTAAAGTCGTACCAGGGAAACCAAATAACTATGAAGCTAACTGTTTTCCCAGATGAGAAGGAAACCAAGTCTTCCATGTCCAAAAAGTGATCAATCTTTGTGAACCACATTTTAATTGAGGGTGGAGAGGTAGATCTCCAAAGAATTGGGATTACCGCTTTAGCAGCGTTGCAAAGGTGTCTTAACAGGGAATGTTTGTAGGAGTGTGATCCTGCGGGAGTATGATTAAGGAGCCAGAAATCTGGGTCTCTCGGGATTTCGTCACCTACTATCTGTTCGGTGCATTTAAATACTTCTGCCCAGAATGGAGTTATAAGAGGGCAATCCCACCAAATGTGTATAAAACTCCCTGGGGCATTTTTGCATCTCCAACACATATTTGAGAGAGAAGGGAACATTCTATTGAGGGCACTAGGGGTCCTATACCACCTGTATATAAGTTTATAAAGGGTTTCTAGTGTCGAAATGCATAAAGAACTCGCCTGAGCGTTCTTGAACACGGATTCCCAGTTTATTTGAGTAGGTAGCCCCGACAATTCCCTCTCCCAGGAAGCCAAGAAGGTAGGAGGTTGTGGGAAGAAATTTTCCATAATCAACGTATAAATTTGAGAAATAGTATGTGTGGGTGAACTGGGGGAGATACATAGTTTCTCAAACCCAGTGAGGTCTCTAGTTACGTCAGAGAAGTTCTTGGGAGATGATATAAAATGGTGGACCTGCAGGAACCTCCAAAACTCAGCACTGTGTAGGTTCCAGGAGGACTGAACATCTGAAAAAGAGCGCGCCCTACCCGAGCTCACCAGCTGACCGACTCGAAAGATCCCAGCTTCTGCCCATGGGGCGAAAGCAGTCCCTTGAAGGCCAGGGGTAAATTCGGAGTTATAAAGAAAAGAGGTTAAGGGGGACCGTTTGGAGGATATATAACTCTGGGATCTCAACTTGGCCCATAATCTGAGCGTGGGAGCGACCGTAGGATGTGATACCTTCGGGAGGGTAGTGAGCCAAGGTGCAATCTCTATATAATATGGGAGACATCCCTCCTCTAGGAGGACCCATTGTTTGCGATCCTTGGCACGTGTCCATTCCAGTATACTATTCAGGTGTATTGCGTGGTAATAGTTAGGGATATGTGGGAGTTGTTGCCCCCCTTGATGTTTTCTCCTGAACAAAATATCATGTTTAAATCTAGGTGTATTACCACCCCATACGAATGTTCGGATAAGCCTCTGGACATCTCGGAGCCATAGTAGGGGGATGTGTATCGGAAGGGTCTGGAGAAAGAATAAAATCCTGGGGAGGGCATTAATTTTAACTACGTTGATCCTTCCGAACCAGGACAATCTCAGCTTTTTCCACAACAGGAAGTCTAAACGTAGCCTAGACAGTAAGGGTTTAAAATTTAGGGAGAACACTTTGGATAAGTCATTGGTCAATAACACCCCCAAATATTTTAGTTTATGATCGTGCCAGGTGAAGGGGAAGGCTTGTTTCAGGCTTTCTACTATAGCAGGAGGTGCAGTTAAGGTCATGGCAATAGATTTGGAATAATTTATTTTGAAGTTAGAGAGGACTCCAAACCTCTCAAACTCCACCATTAGGTTTGGCAGAGAGGTGACCGGATTCGTGATTATTGCGAGTAGATCATCGGCATATAATGCCAGTTTGTATTCGGTTCCCCTCACTAACAAGCCCGAAATATTTGGGTTAGCCCTAATGCTTCGGGCTAGTGCTTCCATGCAGAGGACAAAGAGCAGTGGGGATAGCGGGCATCCCTGTCGCGTACCGTTGAGAATTGGAAAGGGGTCAGAAAGGGTGCCATTAATCTTAATTTTGGCGGATGGGGAGGTATAGAGGGATAGGTCATAAAATCCCAGTCCACTCTGTCAAAAGCTTTTTCTGCATCGGTTGACAGTAGGATAGATGGGGATGAGAGCTGACCTGCATAGTGAATCATGCTGAGCACTTTGGTGGTATTGTCCCTGGCTTCCCGGCCTAAAACAAACCCAGCTTGATCTCCGTGTATCAAGCCAGGCAATAGTAGTTTAAGGCGGTTTGCAATCAATTTAGCGAAAAGCTTTATATCAATATTTAATAGGGAGATTGGGCGGTAGCTGGAGCAAAGACTGGGGTCTTTACCCTCTTTGGGTAGAACTGCAATATGGGCTTCGAGAGATTGTGGGGAGAAGGGCGATTGGTCAGATATAGTATTAAAGGCTCTTGTAAGCATGGGGATTAATTTCTCTTTAAAAGCTTTGTAATATGCAATAGTATATCCATCAGGGCCGGGACTCTTGCCATTAGGAGAGGATTCAATAACTCTCTGGACCTCCTCAGTAGAAAAAGGGGCATCCAGCTCTTCTATTTCTGTTGCGGTCAGTGTGGGGAAATGTAAGGTCTTTAATTAGTCAACTATGGCTTTTTGATGTGACGACCTGTCAAGTCTGCCGGTTGGGCCGGAGAGGTTATACAGGGTAGAGTAGTATGTCTTGAAGGCCCTGGCTATGTGAGATGTCTGGTGTTGGGGTTGGCCATGATTGTCTTTAATTGTATGAATGAAAGTAAGAGCACGTTGTTCTCTAAGTGCTTTGGCCAGTAATTTTCCAGGCTTGTTGCCCCATTGATAGTATCTGCTACGGCACTTCCGATAAGAAAACTTGACTCTATCTGAGAGTAACTTATTCAGAGCCGCCCTAGCAGTTTCGAGATCGGCGTAGTATTGTGGGGTATGGGATTTTTTATGTAGAAGTTCTAGAGATTGTATTTTAGACAGTAAATCCTCTCTGAGTTTCTCCCTCTGCTTTTTGCGAAAGGATCCTATTTGGACACAGACCCCCCTGATAACACATTTGTGTGCTTCCCACACTGAGTCTTTGGAGATGTCATCTAAGTCATTGGTATCAATATAGGAGTCCAAAGCGTTATCAATTCGGGACTTACATTCTGCATCTTGTAAGAAAGTGTCGTTGAAACGCCAAGACCATTGGCGATGTGCGTTGGGAGGTAAGCGTATGGTGAGGTTGACTGGGGCATGGTCGGACCATACAATCTGTCCTATGGAGGCATCAGACAGAAGGTGTAAGTGTCGGTGACTCAAAAATAAATAATCGATCCTAGAATATGTCTGGTGTGGGTGTGAGAAATAGGTGTAATCTATATCAGTGGGGTGTGTCAATCTCCAAGTGTCGATCAGCTGGTGTTCGTGCAGAGCACGCCTCATTCCCCCATGCTCCCTTTCTGGCTTGCTGGAGATCTTTTTAGAATTGTCCTGGCGAAGATCCAGTGTCCAATTCAGATCACCTCCCATCACCACCACCCCCTCCAATAGAGGTTCCGCGTCTTCTAGAATTGAGGATAGAAAGGCGGGTTGTTTAGCGTTGGGGGCATATATGTTTAAAAAAGAGAAACGTTGGCCATGTATGTCGCATTTCACCAGCAACCCCCTACCTTCAGCTATTCTGTGGGAGGCTACATTGAGGACAGGCAGATGGCGGGCTAGTAGAATGGCTACACCCAGTGTTTTACCAGCCGAATTATTGGACAGGAAAACATGTGGGTAATAGTGGCATTTTAGGGACGGAGCGTGTCCCATCTTGAAGTGTGTTTCCTGAATAAAAGCAACGTCTATTTTCTCGTCTCTAAGCCATTTAAGAAGTTTAGACCTTTTTTCAGGGACATTCAGCCCCTTGACGTTAAGGGTAGTAACGTGTAGATCACTCACCCCCATTGTCAGTCGGATCCAATCGTTTCAGGATAGTCTCCTCTTCGGCAGACCCTGGGAAAGGTGAGGGAAAGATAGCAGGGGGCAGAGGTAGGAAAAAAGATGGAGCAAAGAAATAGAAAGAAAAAGCTGCGGCGGGGGAATCTCCGCCAAAAAATACTTTAACATTAAACATGAGTGGTATTACTACAAGAACTGCTGCAAGAAGGTCAGGAGCGGAATCCTGCCGACTCCCAGTCCAAAGAAACAGGGGATGCAGCATATTGGGGTCCTGCGGGGGGTTCAGGACAGCGACCACTCCCAAAATAGAAACTCGTTAAATATACGGTATCACCGAGGTGTGCACTAGGCATATGTGAAACATGAAAAATAGAGCATACAAATATATAAGTACATGTATTGGAATAAGAGCGCACAGACAAACCTCCAGTCATCAAGCCGGGTTTCAATAGACTTTAGTGTCTGTACGCTGTTATCCACCCACGTAAACAAAGACAACAAGAAATAAAAAGGAAAAGAGAAAATACAAGTAAAAACAGAAACCGATCACATTGGTGAACAATACATTGCACTATGAA
The DNA here is from genome assembly GCF_028390025.1 of Pseudophryne corroboree. Taxonomy (NCBI): domain Eukaryota; kingdom Metazoa; phylum Chordata; class Amphibia; order Anura; family Myobatrachidae; genus Pseudophryne; species Pseudophryne corroboree. The sequence continues at coordinate 328,565,940 of NC_086448.1, forward strand.
AAGATAGAAAAAATCTATGTATAACATATTCGGCAAGTAAATTTACATCCACTCGGGACG